>NC_141456.1:11817500-12442500 GCF_015680905.1 Coptis chinensis | reverse complement strand
GACTAGTCAACTTTTGCTTTAACAACAAAGTGCTGCTTGCTGAGTTATTGCAAGACTTAAAAAGGAACAGGATGATGCGAGGTTGCTACTGGCTTAGGCAGAAAGACAGATACCTATGACTGCATTGCCTGGTGCTACAACAAATGCTTTAGTGCTTAGTAATGGAAAAAAGGTTCTTGCTAGTTGGCTTTGCACACAGTTAATTTGAGTTTATTCTACATGCCTTATGATTCAGTGATCTAAAAGCCTACATGTATTTTAGCTTGCTGTGAGGAGTATTTTAAAAATTCTGGACATCAGGACAGATACTATCTACACTTAGTGGCCACTCGAAGAAGGTATTGCATATTGGTTTGTCATGTCTTGTGATTCTTAAGGTTCGAGTTTTTTAGCAATTTAGTCAACAATTTATGAACATTGTATAGGTGAACAATGTCAAATTTGTTTCTAGAGACAAGTTATTTGTCACAGCAGACAAGGTAACTCATACTTGTATATGTAAATTTCTATTGCTTAACGTTAATATGCTGCTGGTACTTATTGCGATTGTTTCTTTCATCAGTTTCTTGTTTTACGTATTCACAGTGTCTTAAAAAATGCATCAGCCCCTTAATTGAGGCTCTCTAAATTTAGAAAAATGAGTAACAAAATGCCATACTTAGACATGTTTTGTTTCTTTCCTGATCAAAGTTTGTACGTAGCGTCATTGATGAACCCTTTTTCCTTTTACTGATCAGCCTTTGCGACAACTTCTTTGGAATTTATTTAATTAAATAGGATTTTTTTTGTATATTTGTTGTGAAGGTTAGTTTCACGATTGCCGATGATGAGAAGCATGAAGTGCATGAAATATATAAAGGGTTAGACTTGCATTAATGGTGTCATGAAGGATGGATGATGAAGATGGGTGTGTTCAAAGTCCATGTTCTTATTTTATAGTCAAACATAACTTTTGCGTTCCTTGTTACAATTAAATGACTTGGTTTTTCCCCTTAAATAAGTTGTTGCTGTGTTTTTTTTTTTTTGTCTTTTCTTTTGTTATGTTTACTTTCTATTGTATTTGGAATTCTATTTTTTGATAATTGTGTAATGAAGAATTTGTCGAAAGTTTTGTGGATGATTGGTGGTTGTGCAATTGGAAAGAATGTGTAGATTTATGTTGATTTGCACGTGAAATGACCCAGATTAAAATATTATTATTTTTTTATATAAAAAAAACAACTCTACCACGGTCTATAACTGGAGCAAAAATAGCATCTCCCACGGACATTACCGTAGGAAAAACTAGCCTTTTCCCACAGATCATCCAATGGTTTCTATCGTGGCAATACTGACGGCAATAACTGTCGCAAAGACCGTCGCTATTGGTAGGCTTTAGCGACGATTATGACTGTGGGTAGACAATTTTCAACGCACAAATAGCCCACGGTCTTGCGACGATTTTGGACCGTGACGTAAAACCTGTTTTCTTGTAGTGACGTTTTTAATGGCATCTGTGCGATCTCCGTTGAATTCATAGAGCGGTGCATTTGATTCTATCATCACCAAGTCTGGTAGGTTCATGTCCTTGTATGTTTGATAGAAAAGTATATCGCAAGAGCTGCCTAGATCGATGAGGACTCTTTTGACTGTCACCAGTTGATTTTGACGTGCACTATTAAGGCATCATTGTGGGATAGGCACACCTTGTCTAGATCGTCCTTTGTGAATGTTATGGAGGTCGTTGACTGAGAGCTGGTAGGAGTGATGACTTCAGCTTTGTGGGAGAGATGGTAGATCTCCTGAAGCACTTCTACCGTCCTGCACTTTTTCCGACCTGAGGTTTCGTCGTTGGAGGTATCAGTAATCATGTTGATTACCTTTTCCTCGTCGTTGTCGGAGGAGTGTTGTCTCCTGTTGTGTCTTGATCGACCTGGAGATTTAGATCGTCGGACTATTCTGCTCCTGCTTTTGTTGTTGGCAGGTCGTTCGTGGCTGCAGCTCCTGCTTTTGTGGCATTTGGCATCCAGTTTATGCCTAAGGTCACTTTATGGCAGGAACTCTTTCAATTTGCCCTCCTCTACCAAGTCTTGGAGGTAGTGCTTAAAGCTCCAACATTCATTGGTGTCATGGTGGTGGAGCTTGTGAAAATGGCAGTATGGAGGTTCTGGTATGGCGATCATCTTGTTGATGTTGGGTTTGAAGTATGGTGCTGTATATATCTTCTTCAGGATCTGGCTCGGCGTCTTGGAGAAGTTGGACAATTCCCTTTTTATGTAAGAGGGCTTGTGGGAGCTGGAGCCTTGTTGTTGTTGTTGTTGTTGTTGTTGTTGTTGTTGTTGTTGTTGCTGTTGCTGCTGCTGCTGCTGCTGTTGCTTGAGTAATGTTTGTTTTCTTTAGGTTCTCGCTTGTCGCTTACTTCGAGAACTTTTTTGCCCTTGTGCTGGGCTAGCCACTCTTCGTACTTGATGTACTTGGCAATTCTGTGATACAGGTCGTCTAAACGTTCTAGTTTGTTGCGCATTAGAGATCATGTTAGGTCAGAGTCATCCAGGAGGGCGTTGGTGAATGCAGAAGTTGCAAAGCTATCCTTTAAGTCTGGCTCCATTGAGAGGAGCTCCTTTTTGAAACGTCCTAGGAAAACGCGGATCGTCTCGCTATGTGCTTGCTTTAGTTGAAACAAAGAGTCCAGGTCGACTTGTTTCTTCCTATTGTAGACGAACTCTGCTGCGAACGTCTCAGCTAGCTTGTCGAAGTTGCTGATTGAGTCAGGAGTGAGCGTGTAAAACCATTCTAAAGCTCTGTCCTTCAGGCTGGCTGGAAAGAGCTTGTACTTCAGGTAGTCGTACTCTGGAGCGCTATAGAGTGTGATAGTCTAGCTTAAACGAGCTACGTGATGGCCTGGACACGAGCTACCGTCGTACAGCGGGAACTTTGGCTGGATGAACTTTGAAGGGGTTGCTTGTCCCTGATTTCAGTTGTGAATAGTGATGCCTTGTACGTCTGGAGTATCTTCTGAGTGATCTAGATCACGCTTGTCTTGTCATTCGACTTCTCCAACCTTTGTGCAAAGTTTTCTAACCTTTGATTGGTGGTAGTGGTGAGGGTTGTGACGGCATTGTTCTCCACTGCGTCTGGAGTGCCGTTGTTGGCGTTGGAGGTGGCTTGCTCGCGCATCGTTTGGTTTTCTTGTGGTAACGTGATGAATGCCTCCTGGAGCGTCTTCATCTGATCTGCTAACATCTGAAGTGAGAGGTCCATGGTGGTTTTTCTAACCAGCTTCGTGAGCTTGAGAAAAGAGTATGTGTTTTTTTCTTAAGAAAACGAACCGGCAGACGGTGCCAATGTAGAGGTTTGGTGTTTAGAGGACAACGACCTGATGATTTATTGGATAGGGAATGGCTGCACTCTTCTTGGGATAAGAGTTGCCTACGTATCGAGTTTTTTGGGATAAACTTGAATCAAGCCTTACGTAGTTCATCTCTCTCTACTTATAGATGTTTGAGCTGATTTTCTTTATTTGCTTCAGGCTGTTATGAAGTGTAGATCCACTTTGTATGCTATCTTGATGATTCGTCATTACTCTGATGTTACAAAGTAAATGTCTCATTGATTGTTGCGTTGACTGAGCTCCAGGATTGCGCTAGTTGATTTGCTTTCATAAATGGCTGTGATTGATATTGGGGACGACCTAGGTTTGGGTCACTTGTACGCTCTGATGGATAGGTACGATCTGATGGATTGGTACGAACTGATGGAGTACGACCTGGTGTGTGGACACGTGTACTGTAGTGTAGAACGGATGGTACTTACAATAATCTTACCAAGATGACTCTGCCATTTCCCTTTTTTTCCCCGCTTTCCACATTATCTGTATCTACAATTGTATAAAGAGAAGAGACCCACATTTTTATAAAATGATCGATTGAGTAAAGTCGAATTGCTAAACAGGAATCTAATGCGAGAAAAGCGAGAGTCAATATAACAAGCTTCATAAGTTTATAATAGCAACACGCCAGGCCCGGCCCTGAGCAGGTGCCATGTGGGCGACCGCACAGGGCCCCGAATATGTAAGGCCTAAAAATATATGTTTAGGTGAAAATGTCTATTTGGCAAATTAAAATCCCAAACCAACCAAAAGTCCAAAAAATCAGAAATTTCACAATAAACAACCGAAATATCCTCTCATATTCTCTTTCCTCATTAATTATTTTCGTAAAAAAAATAAAATAAGAGATATAATAAATGAGGAGATCTTCTCAACGCCAGATATCTCTCTTTCCCTAATTAATAACGTTTTCTTTTGGAAAATCACTCCAATTACTTGTTGCTTGAGTTGCCCCTCAATTACTCAAATACAAAAAAAAGAGTAAAAAAAAAAAAACTCCTCATTTACCTTCTGATCATCTAGTATCTTCTCGTTCTCAAAATTTCTTTATTTACAAGTGTAGATTTGTATTAGTTTTCACTTTGATCAATCTCAATTACTTATTCACCTAACTTTTGATTTTTCTTCAAGTAAGTATAGCTTATAGAATTTTGTTGATTGTTCCCGTTACTGTCGCATATGCAAAAATAAGTTTTTCAAAATTAAAATGATTGAAATCATATCTTAGATCGACTATATCACAAAAAAGACTAAAAAGCTTCATTGATAATTTTGCAACTAAAAATGCGATAAGAGCAATATTTCGATGATCCATTTTGTATTGATGGAAGACTGGAAGAGAGCCACATTTTGTTGTTTGCACAGGGGCTATTGAAAACTCAGGGACGGCCTGCAACACGCAAGCATGCATGTTAACAGTTGACACAGGATATACATTTTGTGGACAAATTGTGATAAATGTTGTTCCTGTTAAACCTATACCTTCGGCGAAAGCAAAGGATGTAAGTCATGTAACCCAAGTGAAATTATACCTATACCTTGATGACTGGAACCCAAGCAAAACGTGATGACTGGAACTCTGAAATACAATCTAGCTATATCTTCAATAGTTTTATTAGAAGTTTTCCGTGAGTAACTTTGAAACTTATTTACAAGAAATTAAAATTTCCAAAGCAATATCTCTATTAGTAAAATACACCATAATTAACCTGGCCTTTTAAATTAGACCAGCCTTTTTTCTACCGCCTAATACCCTTAATTTAATACAAAAAAATATTATTCAATGTCTTTAAAAAGGACTATTTCGTCATTTAATTTTGTATTTCCATTAATACCCTTCCATTACAACACACAGACAAAGGAGTTTTATGTAAATTAAGGGCAAAAACCAAATCCACGCCTCTATATTGACATGTACGCGGTTTTTGCCACTTAACTACCATTAATACCCACTTCAATTACCATTAATACCCACTTAACTATCATTAATCCTGAGTTCTTCCAACTTCCTCTCATTTCTATCATTAATACCCTTGAAACTCTGTTCCTCTGGCTGGGTTTCTTCAGGCAATCAGAAATATTTTGATTATCTGAAGTTGTCGATTTCAGTCGCGTTTCTATTTTATCTAATAAAGTACCGAGTCAATGAGATGCAGCGGTTCCAGAAAGCACCGAGTCAATGTCTTTATCTTTTTGGGTGGTCTGCTGCCATGGAAGCATTTCCATTTCTTCAGTGGATTAATTATGGAGGGTACAAGGGAGCCATGAAATCTACTGGTAGAGATCTCGACTCTGTGTTCAGAAGTTGGGTGCAGGACCATCGACAGAGAAAACTTTCTGCAGATGCTGGGGATCATGAAGATTTTATTGATGTGATGATTTCCAGTTTAGAAGGTATGGAGTTCCCTGGCTACGACCACGATACCATCATCAAGGCTACGTGCCAGGTAAGCATTACTAAACCAGACAATTTTGGACATACTTACTTAAGTTTTGCAGATGGAATTACGATTGCAGTAAAGTCAATATCATGATCATTCAATTTCGATACAATGTTGTTATGTAGAAATTTAAGTTTGGTAACTGAGCAAACAACAAAAATCATTTAAAAGTTTCTTATTAGCATTATTGTTAATTTGCTTTCTTATCTTAGTACGACAAGAAATTAAGTTCTCTGGATATTTTCTGTTATGGAATATTCAGTTTACTTGATGGGTTTCAGATTTTACGTAGGCTATATGGTTCTAAGTGGTACAGACACAACCATGATCACCCTAACTTTGGTCCTATCTTTGCTGTTGAATAATTGCCATGTGCTAAGAAAGGCTAAGGATGAGTTGGATGCTCACGTTGGCAAAGGAAGACATGTTAACGAATCAGATATTCATAAACTGCTTTATCTTCAAGCCATTGTGAAGGAAACTTTAAGGTTATACCCCCTGTTCCACTGTCAGTACCTCATGAGTCCATGGAAGACTGCACAATAGGTGCAGTGGTTACATAATCCCGTTAGGCACAACTGTGATAGTTAACCTTTGGAAGCTACCGCGAGACCCACAAGTGTGTAAGAAAACCATATTATTCCGATGGATTACCATTGTTTAAGAATCTCTCCATCTTTTCCCTTACAGAAAAAGAGAAGACAAGAAGAATAAAAAGGGAAAACTTTGGCTTGGATTTTGATTTGGTTCAGTGTATAATCCCAAGATATACATGTTCGAGGGTTCGTTCATTTCCACTTCCTCTTTTTGGTATTTAGATGTTTAAATTTCCATTACACAATATAGGAACAATTCTTTGTTCTTTTGTTCCAGGTAGCCTATTTTTTAAACTCAGACATTTTAACATTAAAGTTTTTTTTTAAAAAAAATTAATCTTGTAATATATTTACAGGGCCTGAAGTTGAACACTTGGGTGCAATGGCTGGGAAGTATAAAGTATATTTAGTGATGGGTGTAATTGAAAGAGAAGGATACACACTTTATTGCACGATTCTGTTTTTTGATTCACAAGGGCATTATCTTGGTAAACATCAAAAATTAATGCCAACATCATTGGAGCGTGTAATATGGGGATTTGGAGATATATGGGTCTACAATTCCAGTGTTTGAAACTCCTATTGGAAAAATAGGTGGGCTTATTTGTTGAGAGAATAAAATGCCACTTCTAAGAACAACAATGTATGGAAAAGGTAATTAGCAGTTGTGTTTATGTTTATTGTTTGTGTATAGCTTTTTAACTGTTTTGTCTTTGTTATGAACTTTGTTAGTTTGGTATAACTCTTTATAGTTATCTTTCATTCGATGAATGAAAATTTAAGATAAATATACTATTTGGAGTTAAAGAGTGGAGATTGTTTACCTTGTTTGGACTGGGAATATCGGACCAGTAACACAGTGAGGGTTTGACTGGGTGTGAAAGTGAGTCCTCTCACAATTTGCATTACCCACACGAACTAGATTATCGCCCCTCCCTATTCTAATCACTCTGTCCACATCATTCGGCAGTAGCTATGCGAGAAGTAGGAGAGAAAGTGCTTGTAAGTTTGGCCCTCGTGGACAAAAACTCAATTGCATTTGTAAGTGTGGGATCACTGGCATGGTGCAAAATCCTATCCCTAAAAAATTATGTGTACTGTTGCCATTTGATTTGTGTGCCTTCAAGGTCACTGCTATTAATTGGTGGTTATACATTCTACCTTAACAAAGCAGTCACCATCTGAGGTCTTGAAAGAGACAAGACCGGTATTTCTCGCACTGCTGTATGGACTATGGACTTTATTTATGTATGTTGCTTATAATGTTTGATTCTGAAATTAAATATTTGAATCTATGTCTATCTCATGAGACCTTTTATTTGAAGGTATTGAGATATATTGTGCGCCTACAGCTGATGCTAGAGATCTGTGGCAAGTATCAATGACCCATATTGCCCTTGAGGGAGGATGCTTTGTTTTGTCAGCAAACTAGTTCTGCCTAAGAAAAGACTATCCACCTCCTCCAGAGTACACTTTCTCAGGTACAGATGAAGATCTTTCACCGGAGTCAGTGGTATGTGCCGGAGGCGGTGTCATGATTTCCCCGTCAGGGGCTATTTTGCCCAGACCCAATTACGAAGGGGAGGCTCTCATCTCAGCTGGCCTAGGTATGATAATCCTTCTTTAACCAAATTCTGTAATTCCAAGATTCTGACATATAGCTTCGAGGGCACCTTTGTGCTTGGAGATGAAAGCATGTTAGGCTCCCTATAAGGCTAGAAGTATCTCGAAACATGGATAATTTCTAACACAATGCAATGTAATGATGAACTGTTAAGAAAAAACCTGGAGCTGAACCAATGCAATGCATATGACAAACGTGGGTTGTCTTGACCGTACCTGCTGAAGGTATCATATTATACTCCTTGATATAAACAATGAAATAAAGATATGATATCATTATGTGTCTATGTTATTTACACCCTTCTGTGGTATGACTGGTGTCAACAAATCCTATTTGGGAGTTCAGTGTTTCACTGAATCTCACACTCCATACCAAGTTGGACTCTGACCCCATGCATCCATGCAACAAAGACCATAACTTAATTAGGATGGTCACTCGGTCTCTCCTAAAACGGCAAGGAGACATGTGAGAAAGGTAAAATTATTAAATTAGCATGCCTCTGTACGTACTTATATAGGATTAAGTGAATAATTTTAGTTCATGTATCTAACTCAACCACTTTAGTTTAAGGTTTAGGTGACAACTGTTACCTTGGTTTGACAATTTAAGTAGTTAGGCTCCACTTGGTATGAATCAAAAGATTGCGAAAGTGCAAAACAAATCTTGAGTGAGTTGATAAGAAATGGGCTTTGAGGTGTAGTAATACCTGGTATAATTCCCAGTTAAAAAATCATGCCATTAGTGCTAAATCCAATAACATGTTTGTAGTTTGGAACTTGGAAGTGGCAGAAATGTTTTCGTGGAATTTTTATTGTATTTAGATATCAACTATCAATAATATAATTGACCTCACCCATCGCTCTTTCAAAATTCGGCAGTTTTGCTATTATTATTTCGTTGATTTTGTTGTTAAATTAGTTGGCACTAATTTTTGCTTTTTGTTTCCAATTCCTTAGATCGAACAGAACTAATGAATGTCTTCTATCAAATTTTGCCTTTTATAATGATTTATCATTTGTTTAGGAGGATGCGTGGTGGTTTCCTGCTTGGTCGTCGACGTGGGAGGAAGGAACCCATCAAAAAATCTCCAGATGAGCTGAACCAGGAATCGGATAACTATCATGCTGAAGCCATGAATACTTCCTATTGGACTGGTATACGTATAGAGAATGAGTTGATCAAAAGTGGCGTTGGAGCATTGATGCAAATATCTTTGAATCTCCATCAATTTTTCATAGGCAGTAAACTTTGCTCCAAATTAGCTACCTGATGCAGATGGTTTATCTGCTTTATGAAGTTTAGAGTGACAATGTTATCTGTGTGGTATCGTATTATCATTGATTTTAAAAGCAGTTAATTTCATACGTTATTCTTTGCTGTCATTTGTGGATGCAATATACTGCAATTTGCAATCATCGTTTGTGAACCTATAAGGCATAATCAAAACAAATAAAATCCTATCTCCAAATTCAACTACTGAGATTCATTTGTGCAGTGTTTAGTCATATAAACAACCATGTTAGTCAGAGATTCAGTCGTGATAGTAAAGGTAATAACATTGAATAGAACGGTGTGGTTCAGTAGAAGTATTGCTTGGATTTGTATGCATAATTCTATATTTGATAACATGCCATTCTGGTTTGTACACTAATAGTTCATTGAAATGGAAGTAACATTTGTTTAAAAAAAATAAATAAATAAACAATCATGTGTATACTTTGTGATAGATAGTAAGTTCTAGATTTTGAGCGTATGGTCTTTGTGTTTCATGTAGTATTATAGCAAATTATGCCCCAAAATAACATTATCATTCAATGCTTAACCATCTTTCAAATATGTTTTAAAATTGTGTCGGCTTTTTATTGAAAAATTTCTGACTTATCCGAAGCTAACAATTGCACCATATCAACTTTGACATTTTACATATTCTATGGATGAGTTCATACTTCATTAAGAAATCTTTTATTTGTGCTCTTTATCTTCCCAACTAAGTAAGATGTTTGGGATGTTTCTTTCTTATAGATTTAATTTAAACATGTGACCGGAAAATCTAGACTTTGTTGGGCACTTCCTTTGTATTTGATTTAGTTTTACATGAGCATGATATTTCGTAAGTCATGACGTTGTTACTGTAATACATGTTGGTACTTAAGGTGTATGGCTTTACGGTTCCTATTGTAAAACTTTTCTATATGTAAGTTGGTCAGTCATGGAAGGCTATGCCGGCTGATATTACTCTTTGGCAAGAACAGAGATCCATTTCTAATCTTCGAGGTACAGAAGCTGATGTTTTCGCTTGAAGAGTGGCAATGATGAGAACTGTGGTAAGCAATGAATGGAGATTTTGCGGAGGTTCAAGAGTTGTTCTTTGTCTGAAAGTAGTCAGATATGTGCCCAATGGAAAAGCTTTGTTATGAAGTAAATGCTTCATGTAAGATTGTAATCCTTTTGCTCATTGAATTTTCCTTCAGTAGTTTTGCTCATTTGTAGAAAATATAATATTGAACTGGCTTATGAGCATCATATTGAAATTTTTTATATTGATTGTTTGTCGAGTAACAGTTATTGTTTTGGACCAATTTTATAGTATAGGTTTGAAAATTGTGGCGAAATCAAGACAACAGCTTGCTTCTCCGACTTCTCCAAGATCGAGGGAATGGGATAGACCAACTAGATGGTTTGAATACTTGACTTCTAAAATAAATTTGCCAGTTATGTCGTCGTCTTGGAAGCCTATAAGTCCTGAAGTATACCCACAGGAGTTTGGTAAATCCCAGAAAGTTGAGGTTTGAATATGCATTCAATAGTACTGACTGTCGCAGAAGGTTTGTTTGGCTAAGATGTATAGGTTGAACCAGATTCTGGTTATGCTAACCCTGTTTCACATGTGCGCTCGGAATAGTTTTGAAAGTGGGTGTCGTTCCAAATCATCTGAAAATTTGTCTGCTGGATTCAAAAACTTTCTACTTGAAGTGCCTGAACTCGATGGAAAAACTCACAAGGTTTGATTGGTTATTTTTGTTATTGTTTATAATTAATTGTTGGGGTTTTGTTAATAAAATGCTTTTTTTAAAACCCAGATGTATAAAGGAGGAAAGATTTGCTTGACAGTTCATTTTAAACCATTGTGGGCGAAAAACCGGTATGTGGAATGTCCTTTTTTCTAATGCAATTTAAGAATCGATGGGTTGGTTTCCTTAGGAGTTGCAATTTTGTTGTAATTACCTTGATGCGTGGATGTTAGTAAGTTGTTGTTTGCTCCTTTTTTGATTCTTTGTATACGTTCCACTTTTTTCTCATGTAAGTACTTGAGTGTAGCAAAGGGATGTATATCTAAGTATCTACCTATAGATTGTAGGTTCCACAACAGCTCAATAGGGTGATACTGGGGAAGTATATGGTTCCCCCAAGAAGTTGGTGTGTCGTGTGTGTAGTAAAACTATGTACATATGTCTAATACTTGATATAAGTGAGAGAAAAGTGAGGGAAGGGGAAAAAGAAAAAAGATGAGCCCCCAACTCAAGAGCTTGCTTGGCTCGTGGATTGTAGGTTGATCAGAAACTTCATGTATATTGGCCGCTGACATTCTACAAGTCAAATTACTGTTTATAGAAATTTATCACCGAGCTTAAATTTTGGACCGATCAAATCTATTTACTCGCCTTGATGCAGTTTTTTGTGCAAATGGAGAATACATAAAAAATTCAGGAATCCACTAATTACGATATCTATTGGGAATTCTGGACCAAATATCTTCATAGAAGTTGATGCCACCGCACTTAAAGTTTTCACCTACTTTTAAGAAAAGATTAGCTAAAAAGTCCTCCATGATGTGGTATATATATGCTACTAGGATAACTCTTCGTCGTTCTTACAGATCTATATGTGAGTTCAGGATCATGCAGTTCTGTTAAATTGGCTTTGCGTAGATTTAATTTTGATTTAATGCACGCCATGATATGTAAATTTAATTTTGTATACAAAAAAAATATTTTGATTTAATGTGCTTAAGCTATAGTGGTGTAGCGCACGTATAATAGTTGACTTGCAGTTTAAATGGTCGGCAGTTTTATGGAAATACCAACTGCTCCATTTCGGTTTTGGACCATGTGTGTCTTCAAGTTTATTTATATATGATATAATTAATCTATATTCGTAGGTACCAACTGCGATTGGAGATAAAAGACGAAACATCTACCGCAAGAGTTGTAGCATTTTGAGATGAAGCGACAACACGCCTACAAAAAAACTGAACAGGAACTAGCTCATATTGAATCGTAGGTGAATATATATATAAGGCCATGTTGAACACACATATCCAATTGCATTTTAAATTGTGCACATTCAATTTTCCAAGAGAATGGTACAAAGATTATACTACAACTGTTCCAAAATTTGGTGGGATATAAGGCCATGTTTCAGATAAAAAAATAACAAGTTTCAACAAGCAACACAAAAACAGCTTCTTCACCCTTTCAAAAGTCTCTCCAATCATGAACGAGTCAACAAGTGATGCATCACCAAGTCTGAATGAAAATGTTATTGTAACACCGTACCTTTACAATTTCAATTGCTTTCTATAAACTTTTCTCATCTCTATTGTGTGCATTCATACAAATCTCTTTTTCCTTTGGCAATGAGGACATATACTTTAACAAAGAACTTAACTCCAATACGGAGAAATCCACTTGGCTTCACATAACTAGCTTCTGTCCATATCGATATTTTGTTCTTTTGCAACTTTTCAACTATTTTTGACATGTACAGAAGATGATTTTGGTTTTAAAGCGTCTTTTAATATAGGTGTTTAAATATAATTCGATGTATTTTGCCTTTCTAATGATACAGCTGGCCCCATTACAAATGTATGTACTATTTAATCCATCTTTCTTCATATGGTTCACTTTTGCAATATCTCTTTTACATGGTGGCATCCACGGTTGATTATGATATGATGCTCCTGTAAGTGGTGCACAACAAGGGCTTGCAGTGTTGGAGGCTCGAGGTTTATTGACACGACCTGTCGTTTTCGAGGTTCATTCTACTATTTTTTTAAGTGATTTATAATTTGAGTTTTCTTTATTAGGTTTCAGGCGCTTTGGTTTAAGGGAGTCTTGCATTGTTGAATGTAATGAAAGTGAAGGGGCTGTGAGGAGAACAGAACAAATATTTCACAAATGTTCTGGCAGAGTTGTGCAATTTGATACACTTGAAATAGTTATCTGCCTGAAGGAATGAAACTGTATTCAGAATATGGGATATGGATATTGTTAGCCTCTTGACAGCTATGGATGCTTGGTTACCAGTGAGTCATTGTTTCTTATTATTTCATACTTTTGATCATACGCTCTGATTAGAATAAGTATTTTTATCTTCATCTTCTTACCTTCTCTATACCAAGGCAAACCCATGTATCCGCTTCAACAAGGAGGGAAGCCTATTCACTATTTTTTTGCAAATCACAATGCGGTAAAAATATTGAATGGTTCTCAGTACACATTGACTGCCCACATTCATGAGCATGGCCCATGAGTTGCAGATCATGGTATCCATTAGTTTTTAAAATGTTCATATGGAAGGGTAGGTTATATATATACATTCCTACTGGAGGATGGTGTTCTGTTTGGACTCCAACAAAGCTATTTTAAGGATATTATGTAAACATTTTTAGTCATGGCCTATAACCCAATATTTTTATTCATTTTTGTTATTACTTCGACCTTGATCTTTAATTATGGTTTTGTTCTCTTTATATACCTCTGCTATCTTCAATACAGGTGCAATCTAAAGCCACCAGTTTACTCTAACGGCTCATTTTACGGTGTACCAATGCCTGTGTGTTATCCGTGTTTTGTGGAGATACCTTAAGTTGGAATAAGGGCTTTTTAAGGATCATATTCTTCTGTATTTCTTTCATTTCGTTATTTCACACCAATAGGCACTCGCTATCTTTTTAACATGTACAGAAGATATAGTGTTAAACATTGGTGGGCTCTTTCAGAAGGTTTGAATAAAGTGTAAAACGTGTTTGGACTATACAGCATATCCTTCAACCCCCAACTATAGCATCTCTGTTACCACTAAATGATCTATTTTTGGATATGATGCTCCTCTATCCTTCTTCACATGTAGTCTAGAAATTTTGAGTGGTGCATCGTACCTTCAGTGATCCTAATTCTTGCAGGCATGCTTGCTTAATGGCCAAATGATTGTAAACTTGGAATAAAAACAACAATTTGTATATCAGTTACAAGGCTTTTAGTGCTTCTTATATTTGGGATTGGTGCCATTCCTTTGGCAAGTAAAATAGTTAACATATTGGATCGTGGTGATCAGATATATAAATTTGTGCTTCTATTGTAGAGCGCTACTCCAAGTGCTATATTACTTGGTGGGAGCATTTGCCAGCTTGAAGTGGTATGCAGTTCTTTAGGCTTCTTCCCTTCTCTTCTGACCAACATATCTTTGCCATTTTTTCTCTTACCATGTATATTGCCATTTTCTTTAATTTGCTACCATGTATTTGAGATACACAAGGAAGATTTTGTTTAAATATTCAAATTTTTGGTTACCTCTACGTTCTCCAGCACATGTCATCATGTCAACAGATCGATATTGCGAAATACTTGAGCAAACGTACTCAGTCAAATACTCAAATAGAAACAATAACTCAAAACCACCTCACCAGTTCACGCTCAACGAGCGTGCCCAAAAGGCTAGTTCAAATAAGTACAGCGTAGCTGAAATTCATATTTCCATTAAACTTGCAAAACATGGCTTTATCTATCACCAAAATAAGACTTCCCTTCATGGCGACCCTATCAAAATATTGTTCGGTGTGTCTTCACTTGCACAAGAAATATATCGTGTTGTACGTTTACTATCATTAGTAGAAAGTGATAGTCCGTTCTAACTAGTTGAAGATCGGCATCGCTTTAAGTTGGCAATATCTGTCCTGTCTATTGTGTATTTGATTAAAAATTTGTTGCCTAAAAATTAAATTCCTAAGTGCAAGTTAGTAGACTTCCAAGGAAGAAGTTACCATCAGCTGAAATCTTGATGAGAAAATAAACAGAGCTTCCTTTTCTTGTTAGAGTAGAGTCATGGAGTGTTCCTTCGAGAAAATTAGTGCCAGCTTCGAATTGGAAATAGAAATAAATCAATCAGAAAATCTTAGTTAGGGCATAGATTGAAAATCTTGGTTAGGACATATATTTCAAAGGGAACTTTCCCTAAAAGTTAAGATGAAGAAGACTCAGATCTGATCAATCAGTAATAACGGTTCCTCTATAACCGGGTACAGAGATTGATCTCTGTACCACACACACATCTCGTATCTCGGCACACACACAGGTATCGAGTCACACACACATCTCATATTCGGATCAACGGCGAGATAACACGGTTACAGAGATGATCTCTATACTCGGTTGTAGAGATCTCGAGTCCAATAACTAATGACAAGCTTCCACTCTATTTTTCACCTACATAATGACCAAACTTTGAGTGCGGCCTACTAGCCTACTGCTGTGTCTGCTAAAGCTTCAAGTTTGGCCGTCCCATTTAGCAACATAAAAAGGATCTGTTATTACAACATACTCAAAGAAGCCTAATCTTCTGGAAATCTTGTAAAGACACGAAGATGGTTAAAGTGAGTACTCCTTTAAAGACTATAAATTATACCACTCTATTGTTGGCAATACGACAACAACATTCCAGCTGTGAAAGTTTCCTATTCAAATGAACACAGTGACATTCGAGCGTGTATATAGAGTAGAAGAATGGAGGAAAGAAGACTCAGGTCGAGAGCTTCAAAATAGTTGTTCAAGCAAGTTCTCAAAATCAAATATATTCCGATTCAATCTCTTCAAAGCGTATTATACTTCAGCTTCAATTCTCGGTTATGGATAAAGAGAAAACAACTATTTCTCTTCTTCAATTTTTGGTTATGGATAAAGAGAAAACAACTAGTCCCAAAGGAAAAGTAGCTGCGGTAGCTAAAGAGGCTATCACCAAAGTTGCAGGGAAGGTGGGGAAATCCGCTGTCGCCAACCTGCTTGATAAAGCCTCCAAAAGTAACAAACAGCAGGATAACTCCCAAACTTGGCAAAATAGCAAACCCCAGGAGAAGAGTTCTCCTATGCATGTCAAGACGACTCAAAAGTACTTTGAATTAAAATCTGAAATTACCGTCACCAGTGCCCGCGCAATGCAAAAGTGACCAAAACTTGTAGTTGTTTAATGGGTATGTAGTCGTGGAGTCGCTTTCATGTAATATTAAGTTTTATGCTATATATAAGCTGTATAAGGAGAGCTCTTAAGGAAAGGAAAGCGTGAATAATGGCATACTTGCAAAGTAATTATAAAATACACAGTATTGCAGGTCTGATTTTTTTTCAGAAAATTGGGTATAGTTACACAGCCGCAAATTTCTTAACTTAAAAGGAAATAGCAAAAAAAAAATAGTTTTTCTTCCATAAGAACTGAAATTTGACATCTGTCTCAAATTTCAGATTGAATTTTACAATTTTGACCTGAAAATTTATCCGAAATCTATAAAATTCCAATTAAAAATGAGATGAATTTCTGGGGAGACCAAAACAATGTGGAAAACATCAACTTCAAAAACGAAAAAAAAGTATGTTGATTACAACTAATTTCAATACAGCTTTAGCAATTTAAAATACATCTCTGATAATTTTGAATAGCATGTTTAAGCTTTGTTTGATGTAATTCAAATTGTGAAATTGTGAAAAAACAAATGGTTTTTTTTTTATAAGACAATTGTATTATTTGATTGCAGTATATCTTGGAGCAATACATATGCACCCTTGCCTGATGAACGTACAGTCTGCGCACAGTAGATTTTAGTATTATTTATTTGTGGAAGAAATTAGCAGTTACAAATGAAAGGGTAAAAAAGAGAAATAAAAAGTTTTAAAAACAGTTAATATACCTAAAAAGTGACGTGTTGTTAAAATTGGAATAGAATCAAAAGATAATATTAGTATTTCTCTAGACAAAAAACACGCTAAAGAAAGTGTCTGGAGCCCAATTTCTAGGATTTTTTTTAGTAATCCTTTCAGGTCTGAAATATGGGACCTTTGATTGGTGGCGTAATTATAAAGTACCCTACTTTTCATTTGTTAACTTTAGTGATACATATTTATATCAATGAATACTATTAATTGACAAGTGGATCAAAATACCCCCTAATTTCCAACATAAATTTTATCGATAGACACAAAAATAAGACAACCATTGGGTTAAGTTCTTCTATAAGTTTTGGGTCAGAACTCAGAAGTCTGAACCACTCTTCGCACAGTTAACGTCATGAACCCTAAACCCAAGTTTTAAGACATCTAGCAAAACTTCAATTTATGGATGTTAATGATATGATTTCCAGTCTCTCAATGTTTTAGTTGTATATGAGGTGATCTGATCCGCTATTGATGTAAGTACCTGCAATCAAATGCATAAGAACATCTCCAATGGGGGGTGTAAACCGTATAGAGTGGAAATTTTACACTCCAAATTAAATGACATATTATAATGTATGTATTTTATCTATCTTGACGATTTTGCTGAAAACCGTCAAGATAAGTACCTTTTATGACGGTTGTTGCAACATTATGACATGCATGACACATGCGACAAGAAATTTTGATGGTTTTATGACGGTTGTGGCAATATGTCGTGTATAATACAAACATCAAGAAATTATGATAAATTTTTGACGGTTTCCTAAAACAATTAAATTAGCAATTTAATAAAACGTCATCCCACCGTTGAGTACTTAACTAAAAAAAACATGAAAAGAGCAACTTAAGCGAACCGTCCAGAGTAATCAAAGTATCAAACCTCGCACTAACGCTAAACTGAAGCCGTCAAAAATAGCAAATCGTTTTTCATTGTCTCAAAATTTGAAGGAAAGAAAAGAAATGTTGAAACTTGAAACACCCAACCTAATTAATTCGTCTCCTTCCTGATAAGCCCTCCAGTTTCATCTCTTCTTCTCTCGAAACCCAAATCTAGTTTCTCTAGTTGCTCGTCAAAATAAACTGTCACCAATTTTCAGATTCGTCCTCAAATGCCTTCATCTCCTCTTTCATTAGATATCCTTAAATTTTCCCTCTTAAAATGTAATTGGTGAAGAAGACAGTTTTTGTACTGATTATCTTCAGCCAACCAATATCCAACTATTGGTATTGACTATTGAGTAAAAGGTGCCTCTTTTATCAAATCTCTGACTCCATTTGTTTTAATGTTCTTTTGCATTCTTTTCTAGATGCTTGATGAATTTTGTTTTTTGATATTTTTTTAATTTTGTGTTTGATTGTAGAAAAATGGTTCATTTGAAGCGATTAATTTGTTGCTTGGGAAATCAAGAAAATCAAATTTAGTATGTGGATTCTTCTTATTTATGCTTCTGTGGTCTAGTACTCATCTTTTTCGTGATTTCGAATCCTCAACGAACTAGAGAAGAAAAGCTTGACTAGTGCAGAGGACAGATAAACTTTCTTTTCTCTTTTCCCTGTGTCCTTTCTTGATAAATTGAGGCTCTGAGTACGATTTTTCATGGTTTCAATGTTGTTTGTGTTGGTAATATTTTAAATTTAAGGAAAATCCTTTTTTTTTTTTTTTATTATCAAGATGGTTGTTAAGACACTTATTTCTTCTATCTAATCAATTTGGAAAAGCCCTTGTTCACCTCAGTGTGGTCTTGTTTGGGAGTATTTATATATATCTCAGAACATGAAGCTTTGCACAATGTTGATGGAGCAAGCTAACAGATCATGTGTTAGAATTTGATGGCGGTGACATTGTATGGAAATGATTAACCTTATCCTACAGGACTAGTTAGCGCCAGTTGAATCATAGCTTTAGATGGTACGTTGTATACTAGATGCTAATGTTTAACTGTTTGTTAGGTTGCTCATTAAAGTTTTGACTTGGTATTGGTTATATGTGCATAGATATTAGTTGTTCAACTACCTATAGTAAAAACTATAGATTGTATGCATCAATGCAATGTTGATAATTTGATATGGTGAGTGGTGTTGTATTATTATTGTCATGATTAACAGTTAGTGGGCATTAGCTTCAATTGGAATTTGCTAGCATTGTATGACTTGGAGCTTAGTAGGCCTTGTCCTTACTGTCTTCATTTCATACAGTCATACACTCATCTTAGAAATGCAATGGTTACTCTAGGTGGATCCATTAGTTATTCTATGTGAATCCATTACTCCTTTGTTCTATTGATGCACTCAGTACCTTTCACAAGATGGTATTCAATAGTTAAAGGAGGTAGGTTCACAAGTTGTTACTTTTCATTTTTTGGCCTGATGAAAATTACTTCTAACTTTTCTTCTTAAGCTTTTACCTACTCTGAGCTTGCGAGGACACCAAAGTTGCGAGTCATTTTTACTTTTAAAAAGGGCGAATATCTCTGACAAATTAACCGTATTTTTCTTTTTAATTTCATACAATTGACAAGTGGGCTCTTTTCTTTTCTATACAACCTAGCTGAGTTCTTTGAACTTTTTTACTAAACCATTTGAAACTATGGCAAGGGACAAGGTGATGTTGAGAAAAAGGATGTTTATGGGGTCCATATATGCATTGGTATGTTATGGTTCTCTCTCTTTGCATTGTTTTCAGTTTTTATATGTACGCAAATGTTAACAATATAAACTGCAACTTAGATGGTCTTTGGAATTCTTGCAAGTTTGTGGGCATTGAGTTCATTTGTTACTTAGAGCACATCCTTTGCTATTTGGTAGCATAAGAATGTGATAGTATCGATCTCCAGTTTGCAAAGTGAAAAGATATATCTGGGATGGATGAATGGTCAGGACCATAGCGCACCGATCAATTTGTTAGGTGTGCATAATTGATTCTCTCTTATCCAATCTTCTTTTTGGCATTGTCTTACGTTAATTATAGCTCAATGACAATTTTAAAATATGGTAGCGTGAATGTTTTTTGCTTTCATATGTTATTGATATTGACACTCATGCTTGGTTTAATCACCTTGTACTTCCCTTTTGATCTTTTCGTTATGAAAAGTGTTTAATTATGAATCCTAGTATTTGGACCATGGTCGATGTTTCGACCAAATATGATCAAAACACCAAGTGTTGATGAAAAAGACGAAGAACGTAGAAAAGTAATTAGAAAAATGATGGTGATCGGGGGAATGATGAGACTGTACCTTGCGGTTGCCTACGTACCCAAATTATCAGTGGGATCAAGTCTCAAGAACGTAGTTCTGAATGAAAAATAGTTTGGTATTTATATAGGTAGAGTAGAGAGTCCTTGTAGCTCAAGTAATCTTGTAGCTTGAGTAATTGTGATATACTATAACTTTCAACTGATAATTATCTCTTTAATAAGAAACGAATCTGGACATAAATCAACGTACATTAGTGGCAAACCATGTGTCTAAGGTTCAAATTTTTAGGCACATGAGTTAATGGGCCTTGTACATTGATCCATGATATTGCGAATTGGGCTTTAGCCCCGCCGATTAAACTAATAAAGTGGAGACTCCTACCAATGGACGTTTGCCGCGTAGGTGGGGGGTCGAAACATCGCCCCTCTTTGGCATGCGAACAAAGTTCATATGGCAAAGAAGAAAGAAAAATGAGCGGAATATATAACGAAGTGTCGTGCGAAAAGAAATAATTGGAAAATTGACTGTCGAAAAAAAATCGTGAATTAGCGGTAACGAAATAATGTCAAACTAACGTATACGGGACGCAATGTAGTTAAATAAAAGATGGCCGAAAATGCACAGAAATAAAATAAAATATGCACAGAAATAAAATTGCAAAAAAAAAAAAAAAAAAAAAAAAAAAAAATCGATTGGCGAAAACTGTACCGAACGCGTCACGTAATAATACGAAATTTGAATTCGACGATGCGTGCCAACGGAATAGCGATACTTTGATTATACCGTTGAAAATTAAACGTAGGGGCAGTTTAGTAATAATAATAATAAAAGGTAGTTAAATATGAATTGGACTCAAAGTGTTCGGATGAGATAAGAATTGAGAGTATAGATAAAGTTGGAGTTGGAGAAGAATCCCACCAGCACTGGAAAACCCGCTCGTAATCCTATATAAGTGTTGGGGCCGCATATCCCAATCCAGAAAAAGCATTGTAAGCTCATCCAACAGAACAGCCGTAGGCAAGAGAAGTTTTGAAGTCGCGATAAAGCTCGTCTTCTTCCAGATATCTTGCCGCTTCTAGAACGGCGTGTCGTCCGCGAATCGCACGCAGCTCTCACCATCAGCTCTTCGCATATATCTCGTTTTGACACGGTAGGCTCTTGATGACTCACACTTGGGGCTCTAGAACGTCCTGCCTTGAAAGTGGAGAAAACCTTAGCTTGACCTTCAGTCGCCATAGCAATCCGTTCCCTGGCTACGTTGTCTGCAGAAACAACAGTAGAGGGTGCAGCAAGCGTACTCCCCAACATCTCACTCATCAAGCATGCGGGAGTAGGAGATATCACCAAACACCCCTTGGCCCATGAAGATTCAACCTATCTAGGTGGGGAGCTCGGGTGGTATGAGGTAGATTTCTCTCGCTGACTCGGAGAAACCAGGTGTGGAAAAACTGCATGGCGGTGCTGATTTTCGTGGGTCGTTACCATCAGCAGCGAGCATGCGAAAAAGATAGAGAAAACGACCTTACCTTGGCTTGTAAGGGTCAACATAGGTGGCGACAAACATATTAACTTTGGTTTGTTTGTAGACCCTCTGAAGATCGGCTGGAGAAGATGGTGAGGTGGCCATACTGATTTGTTTTGGCACTGAAGATGGCGCTCACATTCAAACTCATATTAACCAATATGATACGGTGCAGCGCTAGTTAATAAAGGGCACCGTACCTGCTCTTTATTAATATGGCCAGGTGCATCCGGAACTGAAATACAAACCATGATAAGGTGTCGTGCCAGCCAAGGAGGGGCACCGTACCTGTGTTGCTTTGATCTGACCCGGTTCACCCTTGTGGAGCTATTGCATCAGGGTTTTTAGCTAACCGACCCGTTTTTTGTGCGTAGAAACGATCGTATTACACGGATGAAAGATAATCGAGAAGAAAAAAAACTCGATGACGATCGGAGACTTGGTGAGGTGGAAAGAAAGTAACGTGATGGCCGACTACACAAACCGCGTCGATGGTCGCTTAAGGAAATACATAAAATACTAGGACTCTAGAAATTTGAGATGGAAGAAGTGTACGAATTTGAAACGAAAGTTGAAGAAGATGAAGTAGTAATGGCTTACACACAATTAAATTGCAGGAATACAATTCCGTTGAACAAAGAAATTGGCGCGAATTATTGGAGTGGTGGCAAATTGCACCGGGACAACTGCCAATATCATTCTGGTTAATCTTTACGAGAGTGCACTGTTTACAAAATGAATATAACAGAAGGTTTGGGGCTCAAGAAATCTTCGCGTTGATACGACCGAAAGTCATACTGACGAAAGGGTACATAAAATTTGAAGTTGAATTCAAGGATTCAAACAGAACTTTTAAAGGGTTCCCAAAAGTATACACCGGATGGGATAGATTTCTGTACCGCTTGCGAGGGAAGTGGAATCTGACAGAGTTTAAAGTGCCAAACAAATTTCGAGGTAAGCCAAAACATAAGTATTGAAAATTGTACTACGAGTAAATTGTTGACTAACACGAGTTATTTTGTGTCTAACAGAAAACACAAGTACACTACCAGACATTGAATTGGACAAGAAAGTGGAGAACAACCTTCGTTTCTTCTTTCATGAATGTTCTGACGAAAGATTGGTAGATCTGAGTTATTTCGATGATATTGCTGATTTCCAACACTATGGGGGTATTGAACAACAGCTCGATAGGTCCAAGGAGACACATAGTGAAATGGCGAAGAAGAATAAGATTCTCAGAAATACAATATTTGGCAGCGATAGCAATAGTGAAAAAGAAGATGGAACGGAATTAACACAGCGAGAATTAGTGCTGAGCTTGCCAAACACAAATAGCGAATTGTACAAAAGAAGATGTTCCACAAGAAAACGGGCGAACAGATACCAAGAGAGACAACCAACGTTACAATGTATGATGCCTCGAGGGACGAGACTACAATACACAAAACAGCCCAGACGAAATAAAGTACATTCTCAACACAAAGAGGAAAATGTATGTACCGTAGAAAACATATATATGTAAAAGTGTGGGGATATGTAATATCTCGCTCTGGTTTGGTATATACAGGAAAAGAATGGCGGGGAAAAGAACGAAACCATGATATTTACAAAAGATAGTGCAGCAAAGAACACAAAGTCGGTGAAAGAAAACAAACGGCAAAACAAAATGCAGGAGCAAAGAATCCAACCACCACTAGCAAGTACTGTCCGGGGTAATACTACTCATGGAAGAAAACCATAGAATCTGTTAACAGTAAGTTGACCGTTGACTTTTACTATTGCGTTAGGACGGTAAAGAAATTTATGTCCAACACTAAACCGATGAAAATTGGTAAATGAAGCAAAGATGTTCAAGTCTGGACGACGAAGCGAAGGTATCACCAGGGACCATGCCAATGGAGGGGTTCGAAAAATATCAAAACTGTGACCAGAATACGGAGAACATCGGAGAATATGACAAAGCAGTGTCAATGATTTTTGATAGTATGAACCAGGTATGATAGTATTTTTTTATCAGTTATTGCAAACTTGTGTTTAAGTCTGAAAGATTGATGAAATCAGATGTATTTCGCCCCGCAGTTAAAACGCGATGATAATGGGCCAAAAATTCATGAAACGATTCGCGAAGACAAGTGTCGTTCCGAATGAAGTCAATGTCGTAGAAGAAATAGAGAAAGTGAACATACTCAACCTAAAATTGGAAGAGGCAAACAAAGCGTTAAGCGGAACCAACAGAGAGTTAGAAGACGAAAACAAAACTTAATCGAAATGGACGGAAGAAGCCGAGCAGAGATCGTACGAAGACTTTGGGAAAGCCTGTGAGATAATGGAAGAACACAAACACTTAAAAGCAGATGTGATAGAATTAAAGGCACTCGTGGCGACCAAAGATCAGGAACTTAAACGTGCGCACAAAAGAGGAAGAAAAAATAAAAGCTTAATGACAGATTTAAACGAGCGGCTCGGCCAAGATCATGTGCAAATGGCACATTGTGAATCGTCCGTGAAGACAATTGTGAGACTTTAATAGAAACGGGAGATGAACTAGAACGAGAAGATGAATTACAAAGATTTGTACGAGTTGTATATGCGAAAAGTTTGTAAGGAACCATTGGATTTGCCCAAACCAATGATCATATGATTTTGCGTTTGTAATACCATAGAGCTAAAAATTCTTTTTGAATAAAATAAAGTATGTGTTGACAATTGAATATCATTGTGATGTCAGATAACATACCTGTGGAAAACTGACAATGTTGTTGAATTATATAGATGACACGAAATAGCATGAAACGCCCCCAATGCTAACTTTAAGCTTGCAAAATTAGATTGTAGTAATAGTAACGACTAAGCGAGCTTAAAAGCGTTCAACTTAGACTGACGAAATTAAACGTGGTAATTTCGCCAGATTTTGTTGTAGCGATAGTAACGACTAAGCGAGCTTAAAAGCTGTTCATCTTAGACCGACTAAATTAAACGCGGGTAATTTCGCCGATTTGGTTGTAGCGATAGTAATTAACTGAGAAATTAAAAAGCGTTCGACTTAGTTCGGCGAAATTAAACGCGTGGTAATTTCGACCGATTTTGTTGTAGCGATATTAACGACTATAGCGAAGTAACGACTAAAGCGAAAAGCTGTTCAACTTAGACTGACGAAATTAAACGTGGTAATTTCGCCAGATTTTGTTGTAGCGATAGTAACGACTAAGCGAGCTTAAAAGCGTTCAACTTAGATCTAAATTAAACGATAAATTAAACGTGGTAATTTCGGCCGATTTTGTAATAGCGATAGTAACGAAACTAAAGCGGGTAAAAGCGTTCAACTTAGGCGGCGAAATTAAACGTGGTAATTTCGCCGGATTTTGTTGTAACCATTATAAGGTAACCATTATAAAAACCAAAATCATACCATTGGAACTGAAGTGAAAGAACTGCATCATTATTGATTACCGAGTCTTTAAAAAATGCAAAGATAACAACGGAAAATACATGCCTGAACTGGAAACAAACTAAATATTATATTATTTTATTTCTCCAGGATAGCGGAAAACACAACTAAAATCTACTTATAGAACTTGCGCAGATGAAACGCATTCCACGGCTTATCGAGAACATTCCCATCTAAATCTCGAAGAAAATACGATCCTTTGGTGGCAGGGCGATCTATGATGTATGGACCTGTCCAGTTTTCTCCAAATTTACCGAAATCTATCAACCTCATCTTTTGACAGAGTACCCAGTCATCTTTCTCAAACACTTTAAGTCGAACTTTCTTATCATATTTTCGTTTCATATCAGCTTGATAACGAATTAACTGTTGAAGACCAACATCTCTTGTCTCATCTATCAAGGCTTTGGCTTGAGCAAGTGTTTGATCATTCGACTCCAATTCCACTTGAGAAGTTCGTGTGGTTGGTGTCATCAACTCTGTAGGCAAGACTGCTTCCGTATCGTAAGCAAGATTAAACGGAGAAAATCCAGTTGAATGTTTAGGTGTGGCTCGATAAGCCCACATAACCGCAGGAAGTTCTTTAACCTAATTTTCTTTGGCCTGTTGAAGTCATCTCTTGAGCATTGCAAGAATGGATTTGTTAGTAGCTTCAGCTTGTCCATTAGCTTGAGGATGGTATGGTGCCGAGAAATTGTGATTAATCTTCAAGTCAGAACAAAATTGTCGAATTTCTTCAACATCAAATTGTTTGCCATTGTCGGAAGTCAATGATGTTGGAATACCGAAACGACAAACAATGTCTCACCATAAGAATTTTTTAACATCTGAAGCATGTATCTAGGCTAAGGGCATAGCTTCAGCCCACTTGGTAAAATAATCAATTGCGACGAGTAAAAAACGAACATTGTCAGGAGCTTTCGGAAGAGGACCGACGATGTCAAACCCCACTTTGCAAACGGCCAAGGGCTTAAGATTGGATGAAGTTCCGTTGCTGGAAGATTTCCCATATTAGCATATTTCTGACAAGGAACACACTTCTCAGACAAACGCTTAGCATCCTTTTGCATGTACGGCCACCAGTATCACTACTAAAAAAAGGGTTTATAAGCTCAGCTAAAAAGTGAGATGTTAGAGTTTTTACCTCGGTTTTATAGGACAAACAACCCGAGATAACATCCACTGAGATAATAGAGTTCTATAAAACCGAGATAATAAGCTACTAAATTATCTCAGAAGTCTGACATCTTATCTAAATCTATTATCTCAGTTTTCTTAATGGAATCGAGATTATATAGAAGAAAACCGAGATGAATTGTGACTGAAACCAATTAGTATAGAAGAAAACTGGGATCATTTTTTTTATTGAAACTGAGATAATATAAAAAGAAACAATCGTGATAAATTCCCTTTTATCTCACCTCTTTATTTAGTCGACATAGTTTGTCATTTTTTTTTCCTAATTGTGCTAGTATTGTTCACAAATTATAACAACCTGCAAATACAAACCACTCCCCCAAACAACCACATTCCCCTTCGTATTCATAAACATTAACACCAATCAACAGAAACAAACCAACATAATTAAATTTCTTTAAAGAAACTGATTTTATTAAGATAAGAATTGAATGTACAATATCGAACATGAACATAACTAATTGTTATATCAAGTCATAAAGTAGCCAAGTAAAAAATTATTTACATATTTCCCGAAGATAGCTAATAGAAGTTCCAAGATCTTCTCTTTGAAATTGACACGCATGGAACCTACCAAGCCAAGATGAAAATATTAAATGATTAGTTTGACAATTAACATATTTCAGTAATTCAAATACCAAAATAAATTTTATTTCGCTCACTCTTTAACAACTTACAAAAAAGTATAACAAGTACTTACTTTTTGGCAATAGATATGATGTATCAACAGCAGCCCGAGTGGCTCCAACTAAGCAAAACAACAATAGAGGTCAGAATACGTTTAATGATCCACATAGTCATGCAAGGTTTTCAAGCAGAATCTCATAGCCTAAACTTTCCAAATATCCAGGAAATATGGGTGACCTATTGAATTGTACGACAAACTGTAAAAGAGGCAAATATTAGCTTTTGGGGGTGTAACTGGGTTTCTAGTCTTAAAAGTTGCTTCTCACTAGTTATTAGTGGTTGATGTAATTGGCCTTTGATTAGATACATATAAAGACTTTTACTTTAAAAAAACAAGAAAAAAACGAAAAGTAAAATAAACATGAAAAGAGCATCGAGGAACATGCATGTTAAAAGATTTATTTAGCAAATACCTGCTGCACCAAGCTTTTCAGCAAGCTTCTCCAGTAATCTGAAGTTCTCATGACTTTTCAAAGCTCGATTCACCAGAACTACTACCCTTTACCTTTGCCCAAAATCATGCCCGTATCTTGAGATGCCATTTTCCAAGGGTGTCTGCACATTGTTAGAAGACAAATGTAAAGAAGAAGATATGTTTGAAAGATTTTAATTGTCAAATGGAAAAAATCAAAACTGGTTTGAAGCAAGGAAACTCAACAAACTGTATACTCAACAAACATAATAAATAGCATAAAGGTGTAATCAAGTTAAAACAATTAGTCTTGCATCCACAAAATGTTGTACACTTATTAAATAGTGAGACAAATAGACCTTCACTATAGGTTGAGATATCAACCTGCGAAACAGGAGATGCATCCCATTTTGAATCAGATGAAATATAAGGAACGAGGGGAATGAGGTGGACCTAATAGTCAACATACAAGGATCAACACGATTATATCGAGCGATTGCAAAAGAGCATTCCCTGCATAAATTGGCCTACAATGAAGAAGAAGTTACACCCAATTATTAAATGGCATACACATAACAGATATATAAGTGACCTAATCGCTATGTTTGGATATAATCTAAACCGTGGTCGCCTTTACGCCCATTTTAAATAATTCTTCTTATAACATGTATAACAACATCAAAGACTAATATGAATTCCATCTCAAGGAAGAAACCCGAGCTTACGACATATACTTGAGACCCGAAATATTAGTTACATCCGTTATAGATGAAACATCTAAAAGAACTGACTACTTCATGGCAATACATTTTTTCCAAATGAATTGATTGGAGCAATTATATGTGAGTAGCCACCTTTTTTTCTGAACCAAATGGACTAGTTTCGCCCATGGTTACGCGCAAGTGGATGTGACAGTTTATCCGTATCAGCCACAAGTACCTAATAATCAAATAAATAATATTAGAGAATTAAACATTACATTCAATAATAATAATAAAATAATGTTACGTATCTGAGATATGGAAGGATGGAATGAGGCAGCAGCGTGTGAAGCTGCTTTGTGAAGGGACGGACCTGACCCAGCTAATAATAAAGAAATTGAATTCTGTTCACTAATAGATCTTGCAGCTGTGATTGCGCTATATGATGATTGTTTCACGTGTCCACTAGAGTAGCCTCGGCCAGCTTCCAAAGCAACAATTTGGTTCAGTCAAATATTTGAAGACTGAGTAGATTCGAAACTAACTAAATTTCATACCATGCATATAAAGCTATCAAAAATAATTCAAAAGATATACCTGGTCAAAGAATCCTGAATCTAGGAAGCGCGCCAAGGATATGGAAAGCACTTGCTCCAAAAATACATGGTCCAAGAATCCTAGAAAAGAAGTTCGCTGCCAATTGTAATATTTGTCGCCAAGGTATAGTAGGTACTCATATACAACATTAGTATGGGTTTCACCTTTCTGTTGGACTCCAAGCCACCAGTTCATTATGCTTAGCAATAATCCATGCCATTCCATTATGCACATGATGATGAGACTATTTGTCCTCCGAAACATTAACAACCGTGTATACAACTAAAACAGGACAACATACCCAAAGGTGAATCAATTAAGTTAAGAACCCGCCACACACCCTACAAAAACTTATTAGCATTTGAATCCAACATACCCAAAGTTGTAAGTAGCACTTAACATTTACTACGATCTCACCGTGCTATATAACCAATTACCCTACATCCTCTAGCTTGTATTACTGTGTACACCGATGGTGTAAATCAAAGGGATCAGAGCTCACATGACACAAAATGCACAGACAAACAAACAAACACAGGGTGTCGAGGCGGATATAAATCTAACACCCGGCCTAAACACCGGTTGGGTAGACAAACTCGGCAGGATCAAGCAAACTGCATGCACACATCAAATCACGTAAGCATGCACACACCTAAGTACAAAAACTAATGCAAACCTATGTTTGAAATTGCACTCAAAAGAAGGAAACATCTTAATAGAATTGTCTGGGCGAATGAACTATAAGAATGAAAGTATAATATTGAAATTTCATTTCAACAAAAAAAAAACAACAGTTCATTCAATCTTGATTCGAGACATTCAATTTACAATTAAATTCAACTAAATTTTTTGAAATTTGTTGATGAAAACTTTTATTTTACCAAATAGGAATTTCACGAAGCATTTCAACAAACATATATATTGCATCGAGTAAAGGTGAAAGGTTTTATTTCTAAAAATCCAATGGTTTTCTTTTTACCTATTATGTAAAACCATTGCCACCCCAAACCGAGGAAAACCAATGGTAATTTCGACACATATATTCACCACACTTAATCCGAAAATCCAATACAAGCCAAAGTAAAAATTAAATTTTCGTGACTGAAAACCCGGAGGAGGTGTTGAATTACTGTAGAGTTGAAATGGGTAGTGGAAATTGTTTCGAAGTTGGTGCCATGTGGAGATACAGTGGAGAGGAGATGAAGAGAGTATGGAGAGGACGAGATAGTTGGGAATAGGTGGTTGCCCATCGTGAGTTCGTGTTATTCATGAGAGAGTACTGGAGAAAGCCATGACTTCCTTGTTTGATCGTGGTCCCCTCTTTTTCTGCGATTTCTGTTTTCTTTGCATATCTATTCCGAGATATTTGGTATAATAGAAATTATATCAGTTGAATGCCGAGATATTTGGTATAATATCAATTATATCAGTTGAGTGTGAGATAAATTAAATTTCTTATTATGCCAATTCAATAATACGAGATAAATGAAATTTCTTATTATATCAGTTCACACCACCAGTCGTAAAATCTATATGTATTATCTCGGTTAAGTATGATGTGAGATAACAGATTTATACTCAAAACTAGTAACTAAGTTATGGGACATATTATCTCGTTTATAGGACAAATTATCTCGCTTACCACTTGAACTGAGATAAGGCTAATTTTAGAACCGAGATAAAAACCCTTTTTTTTAGTAGTGTATCCTTGTGTCATTGCTCTATGAGCGAGACTTCGCCCCCGGGAGTGGTTCCCACATAGGCCTGAATGAATTTCCGCCAGGACGAGCAAACCTTCAGCTCTGCTAAGACAACGAAGCATAGGGTTAAGACTTGTGCCTTTGCGATAAAGTTGCAACAGACCGTTCGAAATCGATATGAGACAATATTTCCAAGCATCGCGTTTGACACGATCACCCACTTTATGATCGGGAGGCAAGATGTGATCATGTAAATATGTGATATAAGGAAGACGCAAATCATCTTCGTCACAAGGTGTAAGTGGAAAACTTAGCTCTATATCAGGAACCTCTGGAGTATTGTCAGCTTTATGATCGTCGTCGGTATGGACCGAGACAATATCATTGACAAGATCATTGTGGTCATCTGATAGCATAAGTTGTGGATCAAGCGTTTTCTCTGCAATGATAGCTTGATTATGAAGATCACGCTTGCGCTTCCGAGTCAGCACAGGAGATATCAAATTGGCATGACGTGATTCCTCAGAAAATGTCTTGATGAAAAAACAACTCTGAGTGATGTACATATCGCGCACATCCTCGATGGACAGATCGATGCTCGGTTCCTTTTGAAATTCAATGGTAATCTGGCGAGGCTTATCTGACTTAACTGCCGCGGATAAATATGCGAGAGAATCCGCATGTCGCACGTCATGACGCGGACGCTGCACAATACTGATAGAATCAAAATTTCGAGCAATCCGATGAATTAAGTCCACATAAGCCGCCATTCTATCGTCCACGAAGCTGCATACGATCCACCAAACTGGCTAGCGACTAACTTAGAATCTGTGAATAATCAGAAGCTTAGTCGCCCCAAGTGAAGAGCAGCAAGCGCAAGCCGCAAATGAATGACTTCATTACTCTGCCTCATTATTTGAAGCGCCAAAACCCAAACGACCGACTTCTTAATTTTTCTCCATTCGGTTGCAAGATTATACACCCAATACCGGAGCCATACTTATTATGCGAACCATCAGTGTAAACAACCCAACAATCAGCAGATACATCTGATAAGTTTGGCAAATCATCATCCCTGAGAGGTAATGGCGTGTTGTCGACAACATTCTCTTCGTCTAGTAATGCGTCAGACATAAGAATATCCTCAATTGGAAAATCAGCCATTAGCGAAGCCAAAGCTTGTCCTTTCTCACCGTGAAGCGAGTTTCAAACACAATGCTATAAGCTTAAGGTAACTTTCCCATTCGCGAGGCTTAACTTGATTTCGAAAGCATTGCGAAAAAGCTTTCGCAGATGGATATTCCGTGATAAACTTTGACGACTTCGTCCCCGGAAATAAGGTTTAAGATGTCGCAAAGCATGAACCAAAGCCAATGCAATTTTTCCACTCGAGAATATCTTGTTTCAGGGTTGTAAAGAGTCTTGCTAACAAAGAATATATGGGGCCCATCGCCACCATTGACAAATAAGACGGCACTTTTACGGCATGATCGATGCTAAATAAATCATGAACCTATAGCCCCTGATTCTTTGGGCAAGAACTGGAGGTTGGACTAAGTATGCTTTCAAATGACGAAATGCAAGTTCACAGTCCTCCGTCCAAATTGTTGCGTCTTTCAATGTTTGGAAAAAAGGACGGCATCGATCAGAATACCGAGAGATAAAGCGATTTAGGGCAGCCAAGCGTCCTGTAAGTCGTTGAATTTCTTTCTTTGACGTCGGTGAAGGCATTTCAAGGATACCTCGAATCTGATCTGGATATGCTTCAATTCCGCGTCTAGTCATCATGTATCCTAAGAATTTACCAGATGATAAACCGAAAGAACACTTAGCCGGATTCAAACGCATGTTGACATTGGAGAGTCTGTCGAAAAACTTATTTTCAAATAAGAAGATGATCGTGCTTCAGATTTGACAACCATGTCGCCGATGTATGCTTCGAATCGTCTTTCCAAGTAGGTCGAGAAAAATAGTGTTGACTAGCTTTTGATATGTGGCTCGCGTTTTCGGACCGAAAGGCATTACCGGTAACGATGAAATGCTTTAGTCCAGAATGAATCACGATGAACTCTTGGTCCTCAATGAATAACGGAATCTGATGATAACCAGAATAAGCATCCAAAAAAGACAAACGCTGAAACCCAGATGTTGTATCGACCATTTTAGATATACGAGGCAATGGATACGGATGAACCGGACAAGCCTTATTGAGATTTATGAAATCGATACAAACACGTAATTTGCCGTTCTTTTTAGGAACTGCGACAACATTTGACATCCATGTTGGATAAGTCACAGGCCTTATAAAGTTAACAGACAAGAGACGGTCGATTTCATCTTTCACTTTCATCTTTCTATCGGGGGCCATCCTTCGGGGCTTTTGTCGAACTGGTTTTGCATTAGGATCAATGTCGAGTTTATGACAATCCACCGAAGGATCTATACTAGGCATTTGCTCTATTCGCCAAGCAAACACATGATTATTCTTCCATGATAACAAAATAAGCTCTTGTCTCTCCTCTTACGAAAGTTAAATTTGAAATAAAAGTAGTCTCTTCGGGGAGTTGGCCAATTTGAACTTCTAAAAGTGGATCGAATCGTCGGGGTCCTTCAACATTTCTATTGGCGAGTAAACCGGAAGGTCCCGGATGTTTGTAATTGCTATTTGACGCGCGTTGGAACTCAGAATAGTTAGATCCAACAACTTCGGACTTCTTATAGTCATCGAGAACATTGTTGTGGCAAATTAGAGATGCCGGTTGATCGCCGCAAGACCTTGCGGACTTTTTTTATTGAATAGGAACGTATGGCTTTGATGATATGTTGAGGCGGACAGCTTCCATATAATGAATCAATCTCGACCAAGGATGACATTGTAAGGGATTTACAATCCATCAATAAGAAATCGATATTGACTTCATTCGCATAAGAGTGACCGGAGAGACACCTTTCCAACGAATGAGTAGCGGTACCATCAAAACCAATGATAGGCGATTTTCGGGGTGACCCGGTTATCAATAAAAGGAATACCGCGATAACACCCGAAAAACATGACTCCACTGAACTACCGATTGTCGATCATTATATCGTTGTACACGATACGGTGATATAACGCAGGTTATCACGACAAGCATCATAATGAGGAACATGCACGCCATTAGATCTTGGTCGGTGAAACATAATGGTTCATCTTCAATAGTCTCCGTCGCGAAAACCTTCCATGAAATTGATCCCGTTATTAACCGTACAAATTAGGCGGATATTTGACTTTAGAACGGCGAAAGCGTTTTTCCATCGAGTATTGGACAATGAATCAATGATGGCATGTCCAACCTTAATGACATTGTGATCGAGTGATAGTTAAAGCTTGAAATTCTGCGCGAAGCTTTTCAATTCTTCCCCATAAAGACCGACAATTCTCCGTCTCATGACCATAATCATTATGAAATTTGCACCATAACGATTTATCGCGAGTTGTTTTAGTGTCGTCGCTATGGAAACGGGCGGAGTGAGCGGACTCTTATCCCGGATTTTTGTAAACTACCGCGATATTTGGTATTAAAGCGGAGTTAATTCAAAAATCGTAAAAGGCTTTCCGGTCCCGCTTTCGTGGAGTCTTTCTTATTATCTGAGGAGGCTTCTAACGGGTTCTTTGTTAATCAAAAGTCGGATTCTTCTGTTTATTTCGCTGATCATTGAAATCCTTTCCTTTATTATCTTTCTCACGAGAAGTTCGAGCAGCCGTGTTGTCTTCAATATTGATAAATTGTTGAACTCACTGGTATAACGAACGTCGAGAAGATGGAATATCCCGAACAAGAGAGTTGTATAACCCATCTTTATCAAACAAGATAGCTTCTTTAAAAGCGTAAATCACCATTAGATCGGATTGCTTAGAAATCTCAGCTGCAGCTTGGCGGAAAGGCGCGATAAAACTACGGAGAGTTTCCTCACGTTGTTGCTTGATGTTGAAAAGAACTCGGACTCCATTTGGACGTTTGAGATTATGATGAAAACGTCTTGAAAACTTTTCGGTTAAGTCCTTGAATCGACGAATAGAGCGCGGAGGTAATTCGCTAAACCATACCAATGCTTCCCCTTTTAATGTAGAAGGGAAAAGTTTGCATTTTAAAGCATCATCATCTCCCGATAAAACCAGTTTGTTTGTGAAATTAATCACATGAAGCATAGGGCAACCCTCGACATCATCATATTGATCAAACTCTGGTTGTTTGAAGTCTTTGTTATGAGTAGCCTTTTGACGGCGAGAGAAATTTTCCAAAATACCATCTTCAATTTGCCGGATTTTCTAGTGTCGATTCAAAAGGATCGCCGTCCGGAAAAGAGCTTTTTAATCATTTCTCGACACACTAAGGAGTCATCGATCCAGATCTGTTGGATCGTGATCATAGTCACGATGGCGCCCTATGGGAGCGAAACGAGCGAGAAGAAAACGGCGAAGATTCATCATTTCCATGTCGAGATGATTGTGGATGAATACGTTGGGCTTTCGCGATATGATAATGTTGAATGATAAGAACCGTTCTTGAAGTGTTTCACCATACCGATGGTTCCGATCATGAGTCGCGATCATTATTTTGTTCGCCACTTTCGAATTCCTGACGGGACTTACCCGATAATTTGTAGGATCGTGGGGTGCATTCGGACGATTATTATTAGCGATTACCTTGCCTACCGAGAACGCGTGACCAAGTGGGTGGAGATTTTCGGAGGTCGGGGAATTAAATCGCCCATTACTCTTAACTTCGTTGATGGTCATTTGCAAATATCGCGAATCTCATCCTCACCACTTAAACGATCCCACACACTATTATGTCGTTGGCGTGTGTGACGTTGTGGTGTGAGCAGATACAACATCATCTGCGAGTGGGAGCGTCGTTTAAGATGGCGCTGTTGTAATTATTACGTTTTGCGGACGATCTTTAACTTTTGAAGAAGTGCTTCTCGAGACATATGACTTACATTATCCGCGATCGGAATCTTTGGAGAATCGTCCGAGGCAATAACCTCCGCTGAATAATTTGGCATTGGTGGAACGCGGTATTTAGAAGGTATTATCTTTGTCGGCAGCCAAGTTGTCCTTGACCATCATGTTCGTGATGATCGTCAGTAATCACATCGGGACCTTGAGCTCTTCGAGTATGCATCATAACTTTCACAGAACGTGATCGAGGGTGTAGTATAAGAACCGCAGACGGCGCCAATTATATTTCGACCAAATATGATCAAAACACCAAGTGTTGATGAAAAAGACGAAGAACGTAGGAAAGTAATTAGAAAAATGATGGTGATCGAGGGAATGATGAGACTGTACCTTGCGGTTGCCTACGTACCCAAATTATCAGTGGGATCAAGTCTCAAGAACGTAGTTCTGAATGAAAAATAGTTTGGTATTTATATAGGTAGAGTAGAGAGTCCTTGTAGCTCAAGTAATCTTGTAGCTTGAGTAATTGTGATATACTATAACTTTCAACTGATAATTATCTCTTTGATAAGAAACGAATCTGGACATAAATCAACGTATATTAGTGGCAAGCCATGTGGCTAAGGTTCAGCCTTAGCCACATGAGTTAATGGGCCTGTACATTGATCCATGATATTGCGAATTGGGCTTTAGCCCTGTCGATTAAACGAATAAAGTGGAGACTCCTACCAATGGACGTTTGCCACGTAGGTGGGGGTCGAAACAGTCGACTCATTAACACTGTGGTGTTTGAGTGGTAGTTGTTCTTCCTTTTCTAATACATTCTGGGAAGTCATAGTGGTAAGGATGAGCATGTTGTTAAGTTGTTAAGTTAAAGAATTTTGTGATAATGTTGAGGTGCTTTTAGATTATCTTCTAAGCCTTGGTGAGAGAACCTTTTGGTCTAATTTCTTTTCTACCAATATGGTAGACTCGATCATGGTATGCATGTTGAATCCATGTGATCTTTTGGGGAGGGTAATGATAAAGTAAAACAGACTTAGTTATGTGTAGGTTAAGCTTTCTAAGTGGTATGCATGCTAATTTCAATTTACATACGGGTAATGGGTAGTAGTGCATTTTGGTTGTCGACATAAGCTTCTTACGTTCCAAGTTAGGAAGTTGTCAAAGCTTTTAGCATAGCCTTACAATTTTATATAAAGATCGTTTGATGTCTTGTTTTAATGCATTCCTATTAGGTGCAACTAACTTAGGTATATATATAAATGAAGGTGAATCTGTTGTGTTCATGTCCATTCTACCAATAATTTCTCATCACTAAGCTTTAAGTGCATAAGGATGTTTGTAAAGTTCTCAGTTGTTTTGTCAAAAAGTACTGTTGGCAACCTGTTTCGACCAAATATGATCAAAACACCAAGTGTTGATGAAAAGACGAAGAACGTAGAAAAGTAATTAGAAAAATGATGGTGATCGGGGGAATGATGAGACTGTACATTGCGGTTGCCTACGTACCCAAATTATCAGTGGGATCAAGTCTCAAGAACGTAGTTCTGTATGAAAAATAATTTGGTATTTATATAGGTAGAGTAGAGAGTCCTTGTAGCTCAAGTAATCTTGTAGCTTGAGTAATTGTGATAGACTATAACTTTCAACTGATAATTATCTTTTTGATAAGAAATAAATCTGGACATAAATCAACGTACATTAGTGGCAAGCCATATGGCTAAGGTTCAGCCTTAGACACATGAGTTAATGGGCCTGTACATTGATCCATGATATTGCGAATTGGGTTTTAGCCCTGTCGATTAAACAAATAAAGTGGAGACTCCTACCAATGGATGTTTGCCACGTAGGTGGGGTCGAAACACCGCCCCCTCTTTGGCATGCGAACAAAGTTCATATGGCAAAGAAGAAAGAAAAATGAGCGGAATGTATAACGAAGTGTCGTGCGAAAAGAAATAATTGGAAAATTGACTGACGAAAAAAATTCGTGAATTATCGGGAACGAAATAATGTCAAACTAACGTATACGGGACGCAATGTAGTTAAATAAAAGATGGCCGAAAATGCACAAAAATAAATAAAATATGCACAAAAATAAAATTGCAAAAAAAAATCGATCAAAATAAAACTGCATCAACGCTGGCCACGTAATAATATCTGAAATTTGAATTCGACAATGCGTGCCAACAGAATAGCGAATCTTGGAATATACCGTTGAAAATTAAACGTAGGGGTAGTTTAGTAATAATAGTAATAAAAGGAAGTTAAATACGAATTGGATTCAACGTGTTCGGATGAGATAAGAATTGAGAGTAGAGATGAAGTTGGAGTCGGAGAAGAATCCCACCAAAGACCGAAAACCCGCCGTAATCATATATAAGTCTTTGGGGGCGCATATCCCAATCCATAAAAAAACACTTTATGCTCATCCCACGTAACGCAGGAGGTAGGCAAGAAGCTTTGAAGCTTGTTCGGTCGACTAGCCAGGTATGTTCTCTTACCATCAGCTCTTCCGCATCAATTTTTCTCTCGCGAATACCGCAAAAGTTGATTAAAAATTCAATACCGTGAAGATCTTTGGTCTAGCATCTGTGGATATTTTATTTTAAACTGCTTCAAAATCACGAAAATAAACTGCTTCTTCAAAAAACTTGCCCTGTTACTTGGACGTCTTGAAAATAACGTTTTGCATCGTGTCCGACACAACAAGATTGGAGAACTGCTATATATACATACATACCGCGTGTATACACGAGGTTCCGTAAAGGGAACCGCAACAAGATGAAAAACGACCAACTATCGCTATATTTCGAACGCCATGCATGAAAACACATACCTGTTTTTAGTCCACTTGTTAACAAGCAGGACTATCTCACGCCATTAACCTTGGGATAAAAATAGATTTGGTTTGGTTTGTAAATAGTTTGGAGGAAGCTTTGGAATTTAAAACAAACGAATGTGGAAGAAGAAACGCTGTGTTGGCGGTTAAAAGTGAAACAACAAACACGATCTAGTGCCGCCAGTAAAGGAGGAGCATCGTAACCGCGGTTATATAAACTGGTTTGGTGCATCCGGAATTGAAATAACAAATATAATACGGTGCAACACCAGCGAAAGAAGGGCACCCGCACTGCGTGGTATTAACCGATATGGCCCGATGAACCCGGTTTTGAGCTTTTCCCGATTTTTTTTTTTTTTTTGTAGGTAGAAACGATCAGATATTACGGATGAAAGATAATCGAGAAGAAAAAACTTCGATGACGATCGGAGACTTGGTGAGGTGGAAAGAAGGTGACGATACAAAGAACTACACTAAACCGCGTCGATGGTCAGCCAAGGAAATACAGAAAATACTAGGACTCGAGAAATTTGAGATGGAAGAAGTGTACGAATTTGAAACGAAAGTCGAAGAAGATGAAGTAGTAATGGCTTACACACAATTAAATTGCAGGAATACAATTCCGTTGAATAAAGAAATTGCGCAATTATTGGAGTGGTGGCAAATTGCACCGGGACAACTGCCAATATCGTTCTGGTTAATCTTTACGAGAGCACACCGTTTACAAAATGAATTTAACAGAAGGTTTGGGGCTCAAGAAATCTTCGCGTTGATACGACCGAAAGCCATACTGACGAAAGGGTACATAAAATTTGAAGTTGAATTCAAGGATTCAAACAGAACTTTTAAAGGGTTCCCAAAAGTATACACCGGATGGGATAGATTTCTGTACCGTTTGCGAGGGAAGTGGAATCCGACAGAGTTTAAAGTGCCGAACAAATTTCGAGGTAAGCCAAAACATAAGTATTGAAAACTGTACTACGAGTAATCGGTTGACTAACACGAGGTATTTTGTGTCTAACGTAAAACGCGAAAGTACACTACCGCACTTGAATTGGACAAGGAAGTGGAGAACAACCTTTTCTTCTTTCATGAATGTTCCGACGAAAGATTGGTAGATCTGAGCTACTTTGATGATATTGTTGATTTCCGACACTACGGGGGTAACGAACAACAGCCCGATAGGTCCAAGGAGACATATAGTGAAATGGCGAAGAAGAATAAGATTCTCAGAAATGCAATATTTGGCAAGCGATAGCGATAGTAAAAAGAAGATGGAACGGAATTAACACAAATGAGAATTAGTGCCGAGCTTGCCAAACACAAATAGCTTAATTGTACAAAAGAAGATGTTCCACAAGAAAACGGACTAACGGAGACCAAGAGAGACAACCAACGCGTTAATGTATGATGCCTCGAGGGACGAGACTACAATGCACAAAAACAGCCCGCATTTAAATAAAGTACATTCTCAACACAAAGAGGAAAAGGTATGTACCGTGAGAAAACATATATATGTAAAAGTGTGGGGGAGATAATAATATCTCGCCTCGGTTTGGTGTATAAAGGAAAAGAATGGCGGGGAAAAGAACGAAACCGTGATACATACAAAAGATAGTGCAGCGAAGAACACAAAGTCGGTGAAAGAAAACAAACGGCAAAACAAAATGCAGGAGCAAAGAAGCCAACCACCACTGGCAAGTACTGTCAGGGGTAGTACTACTCATGGAGGAAAACCACATAATTTGTTAACAGTAAGTTGATCGTTGACTTTTACTATTGCGTTAGGACGGTAAAGAAATTTATGTCCGACACTAAACCGATGAAATTGGTAGATGAAGCAAAGATGTTCAAGTCTGGATGACGAAGCGAAGGTATCGCCAGGGACCACGCCAATGGAGGGGCTCGAAAAATATCAAAACTGTGACCAGAATACGGAGAACATCGGAGAATATGACAGAGCAGTGTCAATGATTTTCGATAATATGAACCAGGTATGATAGTATTTTTTTATTTTGTATTTTTTATCATTTACTGCAAACTTGTGTTTAAGTCTGAAAGATTAATGAAAACAGATATTTTTCCCCGCAGGTTAAAACGGCAGTAGTACGGGCCAAAGAAATTCATGAAAAAGTTGCGAAGAAAAGTATCGATCCGAATGAAGTCAATGTCGTAGAAGAAATAGAGAAAGTGAAAATACTCAACCGAAAATTGGAAGAGGCAAACAAAGCGTTAAGCGGAACCAACAGAGAGTTAGAAGACGAAAACAAAAACTTAACCGGGCGGACGGAAGAAGCCGAGCAGAGATCGTACGAAGACTTTGGGAAAGCCTGTGAGATAATGGAAGAACACAAACACTTAAAAGCAGATGTGATAGAATTAAAGGCACTCGTGGCGACCAAAGATCAGGAACTTAAACGTGCGCAAAAAGAGGCAGAGAAAAATAATAAAGTTTAATAACAGATTTAAACGAGCTGCTCGGCCAAGATCACGGCAAATGGCACATTGTGAATCGTCCGTAAGACAATTGATGAGACTTTAATAGAAACGGGAGATGAACTAGAACGCGTGAGAAGATGAATTACAAATATTTGTAACGAAGTTGTATATGCGAAAAGTTTGTAAGGAACCATTGGATTTGCCCAAACCAATGATCATGTGATTTTGGCGTTTGTAATACCATAGAGCTAAAAAATTCTTTTTGAATAAAAATAAAGTATGTGTTGGCAATTGAATATCATTGTGATGTCGATAACAAACCCGTGGAAAACCGACAATGTTGTTGAATTATATAGATGACAATTTAAATAGAATGAAATGCCCCCAATGCTAACTTTAAGCTTGCAAAATTAGATTGAGATTTTAAAAAAATGCTCGATGCGTAACGAATTTAAAACTAAACGGGTAACTTCATCAAATGTTGACATAGCGCGAGTAACTGACTAAGCGAGCGTAAAATCGTTCAATTTAGACTGACGAAATTAAATGTGGTAAGTTCGTCAGATTTTGTCGTAACGATAATACGACTAAGTGAGTGAATGAATAAATTGTTCGACTTAGACCATCTAAATTAAACGCGGTAATTTCACCGAGTTTGTTGTAGCGATAATATAACTAAGCTTTGGCGTAAAAGCGTTCAACTTGACCGATTTAAATTAAACGCGTGGTAATTTCACGATTTTGTTGTAGCGATAGTAACGACTAAGCCGAAGCGGCGAAAAGCCGTTCAACTTAGACCGAATTAAAATTAAACGCGTGGTAATTTTGCCGATTTTTTGTTGTCGATAGTAATTAGTAAAAGCCGCTTCAACTTAGATCGATTTTGTTAAATTAAACGTGGTAATTTTGCCGATTTTGTTGTAGTGATAGTAAGTAATAACGACTAAGCCGTAAAAGCCGTTCAACTTAGATCGACGAAATTAAACGTGGTAATTTCGCCGATTTTGTTGTAATGATAGTAAGTAACGACTAATTAAAAAAAGTGCCGTTCAACTTAGAATCGACGAAATTAAACGTGGTAATTTCGCCCGATTTTGTTGTAGCGATAGTAACTACGACTAAGCGAAAAGCCGCTCAACTTAGGATCGACGAAATTAAACGCGGGTAATATCGCCCGATTTTGTTGTAGCGATAGTACCGACTAAGCGGCGTAAAAGCCGCTCAACTTAGAATGACGAAATTAAACGTGGTAATTTCACCAGATTTTGTTATAACGATAGTAACGACTAAGCGGCGTAAAAGCCGTTCAACTTAGATCGAATTTAAATTAAACGTGGTAATTTTGCCAGATTTTGTTATAGCGATAGTAACGACTAAGCGAGCGTAAAAGCGTTCAACTTAGACTGACGAAATTAAACGTGGTAATTTCGCCAGATTTTGTTGTAGCGATAGTAACGACTAAACGAGCATAAAAGCGTTCAACTTAGACTGACGAAATTAAACGTGGTAATTTCGCCAGATTTTGTTGTAGCGATTATAAGGTTCGCTAAAACCAAAATTATACCATTGGAACTGAAGTGAAAGAACTGCTTCTTTATTGATTACCGAGTCTTAAAAAATGCAAAGATAACAACGGAAAATACATGCCTGAACTTGAAACAAATTAAATATTATATTATTTTATTTCTCCAGGATAACGGAAAAACACAACTAAAATCTACTTATAGAACTTGCGCAGATGAAACGCATTCCACGGCTTATCGAGAACATTCCCATCTAAATCTCGGAGAAAATAAGATCCTTTGGTGGCAGGGCGATCTATGATGTATGGACCTGTCCAGTTTTCTCCAAATTTACCGGAATCTATCAACCTCGTCTTTCGACAGAGTACCCAGTCATCTTTCTCAAACACTTTAAGTCGAACTTTCTTATCATATTTTCGTTTCATATCAGCTTGATAACGAATTAACTGTTGAAGACCAACATCTCTTGTCTCATCTATCAAGGCTTTGGCTTGAGCAAGTGCTTGATCATTCGACTCCAATTCCACATTAGAAGTTCGTGCGGTTGGTGTGTCATCAACTCAGAGGCAAGACCGCCCTCGCATCGTAAGCAAGATTAAACGGAGAAAATCCGGTTGAATCCTTAGGTGTGGTTCGATAAGGCCACATAACCGCAGGAAGTTCCTTAACCCAATTTCCTTTGGTTGAAGTCGAAGCCGCTGAGCATTGCAAGAATGGATTTGTTAGTAGCTTCAGCTTTGTTCATTAGCTCGAGGATGGTATGGTGCCGAAAATTGTGATTAATCTTTAAGTCGAACAAAATTGTCGAATTTCAAAGATCAAATTGTTTGCCATTGTCGGAAGTCAATGATGTTGGAATACCGAAACGACAAACAATGTCTCGCCATAAGAATTTTTAACATCCGAAGCATGGATCCGGGCTAAGGGCATAGCTTCAGCCCAATTTGATAAAATAATCGATTCGCGACGAGTAAGAAACTAACACCGCCAGAGCTTTCGGAAGAGGACCGACGATGTCAAGACCCCACTTTGCAAACGCCAAGGGCTCAAGATTGGATGAAGTTCCGTTCTTTGGAAGATTTCCCATGTTAGCATATTTCGACAAGGAACACACTTCTCGCACAAACGCTTTAGCATCCTTTTGCATGTACGGCCACCAAGATCCTTGTGTCATTGCTCTATGAGCGAGACTTCCGTGAGTGGTTCCTACATAGGCCCTGAATGAATTTCCGCCAGATCTAGCAAACCTTCACTCTCGGCGAGACAACGAAGCATAGGGTTAAGACTTGTGCCTTTGCGATAAAGTTGCAACAGTAACCGCTCAGTCGATATGAGAAAAATATTTCCAAGCATCGCGTTTGACACGATCACCCACTTTATGATCGGGAGGCAAGATGTGATCATGTAAATTTGTGATATAAGGAAGACGCCAATCATCTTCGTCACAAGGTGTAAGTGGAAAATTAGCTCTATATCAGGAACCTCTGGAGCATTGTCAGCTTCATGATCGTCGTCGATATGGACCGAGACAATATCATTGACAGGATCATTGTGGTCATCTGATAGCATAAGTTGTGGATCAAGCGTTTTCTTTGCAATGATAGCTTGATTATCAAGATCACGCTTGCGCTTCCGAGTCAGCACATGAGATATCAAATTGGCATAACGTGATTCCTCAGAAAATGTCTTGATGAAAAAACAACTCTGAGTGATGTACATATCGCGCACATCCTCGATGGACAGATCGATACTCGGTTCCTTTTGAAATTCAATGGTTATCTGGAGAGGCTTATCTGACTTAACTGCGGCGGATAAATAAGCAAGAGAATCCGCATGTCGCACGTCATGACGCGGACGCTGCACAATACTGGTAGAATCAAAATTTCGAAAGCAACCGATGAATTAAGTCCACATAAGCCGCCATTCTATCGCCACGAGCTGCATAACGATCCACCAAACCTGGCTAGCGACTAACTTAGAATCTATGAATAATTGTAGTTTAGTCGCCTCCCCGAAGAGAAGAGACGCGAAGCCGCAAATGACAAATTTTTCGTGCTTTCGGCCTCATTATTTGAAGCGCCAAAACCCAAACGACCGACTTCTCAATTTTTCTCCATTCGGTTGCAAGATTACACACCCAATACCGAGCCATACTTATTATGCTTAACCATCGATTGTAAACAATCCAACAATCGCCAGATACATCCGATAAGTTTGGCAAATCATCGTCCCCGGAGAGGTAATGGCGTGTTGTTCGACGACATTCTCTTCGCCTAGTATCGCCGACATAAGAATATCCTCAATTGGAAAATCAGCCATTAGTGAAGCCAAAGCTTGTCCTTTCTCACCGTGGCGAAGTTTCAAACACAATGCTATAAGCTTAAGGTAACTTTCCCATTCTCGCAGGCTTAATTTGATTCCCGGCATTGCTTAAAAGCTTTCGCATGGATATTCCGTGATAAACTTTGACGACTCATCCCCGGAAATAAGGTTTAAGATGTCGGGCAAAGATGAACCAAAGCCAATGCAATTTTCTCCACTCGAGAATATCTTGTTTCAAGCAGATTTAAAAGAGTCTTGCTAACAAAGAATATAGGGACGACCATCACCACCGCTGACAAATAAGACGCACTTACGGCATGATCGGTGGTGGCTAAATACGACTCTATAGGCTGCCCGTTCTGCCGGATCGGGCAAGAATTGGAGGTTGGACTAAGTATGCTTTCAAATGACCTAAATGCAAGTTCACAAAGTCCTCCATTCAAATTGATCGTCTTTCAATGTTTAGAAAAGGACGGCATCGATCGTAATACCGAGATAAAGCGATTTAGGGCGCCTGCCGCCCCGTAAGTCGTTGAATTTCTTTCTTTGACGCCGGAGAAGGCATTTCAAGGATAGCTCGAATCTGATCCGATTTGCTTCAGTTCCGCGCCTAGTCATCATGTATCCTAAGAATTTACGGATGATAAACCGAAAGAACACTTAGCCGGATTCAAACGCATGTTGAAATTGGAGAGTCCGTCGAAAAACGAATTTTGCAAATCAAGAAGATGATCGTGCTTCGTAGATTTGACAACCATGTCATCGATGTATGCTTCAATCGTCTTTCCAAGTATGTCGAAAAAATAGTGTTGACTAGCTTTTAATATGTGGCTCCGGCATTTTTGGACCGAAAGGCATTACCGGTAACAAAGAAATGCCTTGGTCCAGAATGAATCTGATGAACTCTTGGTCCTCAATGAATAACGGAATCGATGATAACCGTAATAAGCATCCAAAAACAAACGCTGAAAACCGGATGTTGCATCGACCATTTCGGAGATATAATGAGGCAATGGATATGGATGAACCGACAAGCCTTATTGAGATTTGTGAAATCGATACAAACACGTAATTTGCCGTTCTTTTTAGGCATCGCGACAACATTTGACATCCATGTTGGATAAGTCACAGTGCCTTATAAAATTAACGGACAAAGAGACGGTTGATTTCATCTTTCACTTTCATCTTTCTATCGGGGCCATCCTTCGGGCTTTTGTCGAACTGGTTTTGCATTAGGATCAATGTCGAGTTTATGACAAGCCACCGAAGGATCTATACCAGGCATTTGCTCTATTCGCCAAGCAAACACATGATTATTCTTCCACAATAACAAAATAAGCTCTTGTCTCTCCTCTTCTGGAAGTTCGGCTGAAATAAAAGTAGTCTCTTCAGGGAGTTGGCTAATTTGAACTTCTAAAAGTGGATCGACTGTCGGGGGTCCTTCAACATTTCTATTGTCGCAGAGTAAACTGAAGGTCCCGGATGTCAGAATTGCTATTTGACGGCTTTGGAACTCAGAATAGTTCGGTCCAACAACTTCGGACTTCTTATAATCATCGAGAACATTGTCGCGGGCAAATTAGAGATGCGGTTGATCGCCAAGACCTTACATACTTTTTATTGAATGGGAACTTGATGGCTTGATGATATGTTGAGACGACAGCTTCCATATAATGAATCCAATCTCTACCAAGGATGACATTGTAAGGGGATTTACAATCCATCAATAAGAAATCAATATTGACTTCCTTCTACATAAGAGTGACCGGGAGAGACACCTTTCCAACGCAATGAGTAGCGGTACCATCAAAACCAACGATAGTCGCATTTTCAGGGGTGACCAAGTTATCAATAAAAGGAATACTGCAATAACACCCAGAAAACATGACTCTAGCTGAACTACCAGTGTCAATCATTATACGTTGTACACGCATACAGCTGATATACACAGTTATCACGACAGCATCATAATGAGGAACATGCACGCCCATTAGATCTTGGTCAGTGAAACATAATGGTTCATCTTCAATAGTCTCAGTGCGAAAACCTTCCACCTAAATTGATCCCGTTAACTTCGCATACAAATTAGATGATATTTGACTTTAGAACGACGAAGCGGTTTTCCGCCGAGTATTGGACAATGAATCAATGATGGCATGTCCAACCTTAATGACATTGTGATCGATTGATAGTTAAAGCTTGAGTTATTACTTTCTTCCGCACATATTGATCAAGTTTCCCATTCGCACAAGCTTTTCAATTCTTCCCCAAGAAAGACCGACAATTCTCCGTCTCATGACTATAATCATTATGAAATTTGCACCATAACGATTTATCGCGAGTTGTTTTAGTGTCGCCGCTAAGGAAACGGGCGGAGTGAGCAGACTCTTATCCTTGATTTTGTCGTAGAACTACCGCGATATTTGGTATTAAGCGGAGTTAATTCAAAATCAGTAAAAGGCTTTTCGGTCCTTTCGTGGAGTCTTCTTTTCTTATCACGGAGGCTTCGATTCGGGTTGTTGTTGATCAAAAGTCGGATTCTTCGTTTATTTCAATCGATCATTGAAATCCTTTCCTTTATTATCTTTGTCACGAGAAGTTCGAGCAGCCGTGTCGTCTTCAACATTGATAAATTGTTGAACGCGTTGGTATAACGCACGTCGGGAAGATGGAATATCCCGAACAAGAGAGTTGTATAACCCATCTTTATCAAACAAGATAGCTTCTTTAAAAGCATAAACCACCATTAGATCGGATTGCTCAGAAATCTCAGCTGCAGCTTTGCGGAAACGCGATAAAACTACTTCTGGGAGAGTTTCCTCACGCGTTGTTGCTTGATGTTGAAAAGAACTCGGACTCCATTTGGACGTTTGAGATTATGATGAAAACGTCTTGAAAACTTTTCAGTTAAGTCCTTGAATCGACGAATAGAGCGCGGAGGTAATTCGCTAAATCATACCAACGCTTCCCCTTTTAATGTAGAAGGGAAAAGTTTGCATTTTAAAGCATCATCACCTCCCGATAAAACCAGTTTGTTTGTGAAATTAATCACATGAAGCATAGGGCAACCCTCGACATCATCATATTGATCAAACTCTGGTTGTTTGAAGTCTTTGTTATGAGTAGCCCTTTCGACGGCGAGAGAAAATTTGTCCAAAATACCATCTTCAACTGCCAGATTTTTTAGTGTCGATTCAAAAGGATCGCTGTCCAGAAGAGCTTTTTTAATCATTTCTCTGACACGTTGAGGAGTCATTAGATCCGTATCTGTTGGATCGTGATCATAGTCACGATGACGCCTATGGGAGCGAACAGAACGAGAAGAAAACGACAAAGATTCATCGTTTCCGTGTCGAGATGATTGTGGATGGTACGTTGGGCTTTCAGTACGATAATGTTCGGAATGATAAGAACTGCGTTGCTGAAGTGTTTCACCATACTGATGGTTCCGATCATGAGTGCGATCATTATTCTATTCGCCACTCGAATTCCTCGGGACTTGCCGATAATTTGTAGGATCGTGGGGTGCAGTCGGACAATTATTAGCAGTACCTTGCCTACCGAGAACGTGACCAAGTGGGTGGAGATTTCTCGGCGGAGGTCGGGGAATTCGTCGCCCATTACTCTTAACTCGTTGATGGCTGTTGCGAATATCGCGAATCTCATCCTTACCACTTAAACGATCCCACACACTATTATGTCGTTGGCGTGTGTGATGTTGTGGTGTGACAGATACAACATCATCTACGAGTGGAGCGCCGCGTTTAAGATGACGTAGTAATTATTACGCTTTGCGGACGATCTTTAACTTTTGAAGAAGTGCTTCTCGAGACATATGACTTACATTATCCGCATCAGATACTGGAGAATCGTCAGAAGCAATAACCTCACGCTGAATAATTTGGCGCATTGGTGGAACGACAGTATTTGAAGGTATTATGCTGTCAACGCCAAGTTGTCCTTGACCATCTTGTTCGTGATGATCGTCAGTAATCACATCGGGACCTTGAGCTCTTCGAGTATGCGTCATAACTTTCGCAGAACATGATCGAGGGTGTAGTATAAGAACCGCAGACGGCGCCAATTATGTTTCGACCAAATATGATCAAAACACCAAGTGTTGATGAAAAAGACGAAGAACGTAGAAAAGTAATTAGAAAAATGATGGTGATCGGGGGAATGATGAGACTGTACCTTGCGGTTGCCTACGTACCCAAATTATCAGTGGGATCAAGTCTCAAGAACGTAGTTCTGTATGAAAAATAATTTGGTATTTATATAGGTAGAGTAGAGAGTCCTTGTAGCTCAAGTAATCTTGTAGCTTGAGTAATTGTGATAGACTATAACTTTCAACTGATAATTATCTTTTTGATAAGAAATAAATCTGGACATAAATCAACGTACATTAGTGGCAAGCCATGTGGCTAAGGTTCAGCCTTAGACACATGAGTTAATGGGCCTGTACATTGATCCATGATATTGCGAATTGGGCTTTAGCCCTGTCGATTAAACCAATAAAGTGGAGACTCCTACCAATGGACGTTTGCCACGTAGGTGGGGGTCGAAACACAACCCCTGTCTTAAACAAATCTTGAATTCAATCTTCAGCACAATTCAAGAACCATAACTACAGTATTACTTGGAAAGAAACACGACTGTTGTGTTAGCTAGCATTGTTTTTGGATTATTATATAATTACATTTTTAGTTTAATAATTCTTCTTCACATTGTTTTTTAGGTTATAAATCAGTGGCGTTCGAGAAAGGAAAGAGTTATAAGGAAAGACCAGCTTGGTATCTCACTTAAGTTTGTTTGAGGTGGATCAGTATCATCGGTTGTTTTGTATTTCGTTGGATGAGTTATGTAAATTAAATTATTATGATTATGAGATTTTGTTTGAGTTATTTATTATTTTTTTGTGAATATATCATGTAATATGAACAAGTTGTTGGAATGATTTATGTTGGTAATAAAAGTATGATTCTAGTTTATGTAATGGAGTTTGATTTGTTAGGGTGTATGTATGCATGAGTTTACTGGGTATCACCAAATTTGTAGGAAAATTTGTGGTGTAAAAAGATTTGCAGGATATATGCACTACAGGACGTAGAAAAAAGAAAAGAAAAAGGAGACAAGGTTATGACGGTTTTGAAAGAACTGTTGTTACGCATGCTAGTTCTCGACATTTTTTAGTGTTTAGTTTTTGACGTTTTCCTTAAAACTATCATAATCCGATTTATTTTATGACGTTTTTCCTAGTAAAACTATGACGGTTAAGTAAATGTTGTCATTGAAACAGACCAAGGTATGACATTTGGAACTGAATTTATGTCATATAAGTAGGAGTTCTTATGTCAGTTTCTCGAGAACCGTCATCAAACTAATGACGGTTTTTGTAAACATTTATGACGAGCTCTATAATGACGGTTGTTTCTTTGATAACAAAACGTCATTAAACCTATTTTATGACAGCTTTTAGCTGTCATTATATGTGATTTTTTTAGTAGTGTATCACCAAAATAAGACTTCCCTTCATGGCGACCCTGTCAAAATATTGTTCGGTGTGTCTTCACTTGCACAAGAAATATATCGTGTTGTACGTTTACTATCATTAGGAGAAAGTGATAGTCCATTCTAACTAGTTGAAGATCGGCATCGCTTTAAGTTGGCAATATATATCTGTCCTGTCTATTATGTATTTGATTAAAAATTTGTTGCCTGAAAATTAAATTCGTAAGTGCAAGTTAGTAGACTTTCAAGGAAGAAGTTCCCATCAGCTGAAATCTTGATGAGAAAATAAACAGAGCTTCCTTTTCTTGTTAGAGTAGAGTCATGGAGTGTTCCTTCGGGAAAATTTCAAAGAGTGCCAACTTCGAATGGGAAATAGAAATAAAATCAATCAGAAAATCATGGTTAGGACATATATTTCGAAGGGAAGCTTCCCTAAAAGTTAAGATGAAGAAGTCTCAGATCTGATCAATCAGTAATAACTAATGACACGCTTCCACTCTATTTTTCACCTACATAATGACCAAACTTTGAGTGCGGCCTACTAGCCTACTGCTGTGTCTGCTAAAGCTTCAAGTTTGGCCGTCCCATTTAGCAACATAAAAAGGATCTGTTATTACAACATACTCAAAGAAGCCTAATCTTCTGGTAATTAAAGACACGAAGATGGTTAAAGTGAGTACTCCTTTAAAGACTAGAAATTATACCACTCTATTATTGGCACTACGATAACAACATTCCAGCTGTGAAAGTTTCCTATTCAAATGAACAGTGACATTCGAGCGTGTATATAGAGTAGAAGCATGGAGGAAAGAAGACTCAGGTCGAGAGCTTCAAAATAGTTGTTCAAGCAAGTTCTCAAAATCAAATATATTCCGATCCAATCTCTTCAAAGCGTATTATACTTTCAGCTTCAATTCTCTGTTATGGCTGATAAAGAGAAAACAACTAGTCCCAAAGGGAAAGTAGCTGCGGTAGCTAAAGAGGCTGTCACCAAAGTTGCAGGGAAGGTGGGGAAATCCGCTGTCGCCAACCTGCTTGGTAAAGCCTCCAAAAGTAACAAACAAGAGGATAACTCCCAAACTTCGCAAAATAGCGAACCCCAGGAGAAGAGTGCTCCTGCTTTCATTTAATATAGGAACCCTGGGAATACGCTTTCATGTAATATTAAGCTTTTTACTATATCTAAGCTGTATAATAAGGAAAGCAAAGCGCGAATAATGGCACACTAGCTAAAATACGCAGTTTTTCAGGTCTGAAATATATATATATTTTTCGATAATCCTTTCAGGTCTGAAATATGGGACCTTTGATTGGTGGCGTAATTATAAAGTACCCTACTTCAGAATAATGAGGTATTCTTACTTTCCATTTGTTAACTTTAGTGATACATATTTATGTCAATAAATACTATTAATTGACAAATGGATCAAAATACCCCCTAATTTCCAACATAAATTTTATCGATAGACACAAAAATAAGACAACCACTGGGTTAAGTTCTTCAATAAGTTTTGGGAAGTCAGAACCGCTCTTCGCACAGTTAACGTCATGAACCCCGAACCCAAGTTTTAACTGTTTTAAGACATCTACCAGAACTTCAATTTATGGCTGTTAATGATTTCCAGTCTCTCAATGTTTTAGCTGTATATGAGGTGATCTGATCCGCTATTGATGTAATTACCTGCAGTCAAATGCATGAGGACATTTTCAATGGGGGGTGTAAACCGTATAGAGTGGAAATTTTACATCTCAAATGTCAAAAAACTCTTTCCAATGGGGGTGTTATACTGTAGGTAATAGAATATTAGTTGATAGAGAGGGTGGAGAATTCCCTCTGGCTATCAGCTAATAAAAAGCCCGAACGACACTCGAACAGACATCTGAGTAAAAAATAAATTCGGGCATCTCCAATGGAAGGTGTAAACCGTATAAAGTGTAAAATTTACACTCTAAACATTAAAAAAAAAAAAAAAAAAAAAAAAAAAAAAAAACATTTTTCAATGGGGTAATAGACTATTAACTAATAGAAATGGTGGAGAATTTTCCATCCGGCTATTAGTTGATAAATAGCTCGGGCGACACTGAACATGACGTTTCAATAAACTTTATTTCCAAGCGTCACTCAAACGCACGTGTGTCTTGCAAAAAAAAAACAAAGCTGGAGAGAGAATAAAGCAAATAGAGAATTCATCTCCTTCTTGCAACCCGTCAAGGCTGTTAATACAAAAAAGCTTCAAATAAAAACCGAACCAAACCCCAACTTAAAAACATTCTGCCCCTCCATTACTCCTTCTGTCCTGTTCTTCCCTTCCATTCACAAATCACAACACAACACACCCAATCGAAAGAAACGGAAACACATATCTTTACGAGTATATGATTTTTTGATTAATCAAATGATTGAGTTACTATTACAAAATTAGTGAAAAGGGAGATTTGGGGGTTATCTTGAAGGAGAGATGTTTCTAAAACTTGAGCTTTGATAATGATTTAAAACAATCTAATGCTTATGTTTTTGGATTAAAAGATATCGAATTTTTGGATCGGTTTCGATATTGAATGTTATGTAAATCTGGTACACCAATTCAAGAGCAATTTATTGCCTAAATTAAGTTTTACTGTCCTTATTTTTATATTGCTGGGACATTATTCAAAATGACGTCCGTCTACTTATTTTGCAATTGGTAAAAACTGCCCATTGGAGGAGCATCAGAATGTAATTTAACAATCTATACATTAAGGTGGAACAAAGGGTGGAACATCCTAATGTCACCAAAATGCAGCTGATGTGGAGGTGTAAATTCATACTCCCCATTGGAGATGCCCTGAGATAAGCTATAACAGACAGTTTCTCATGCAGCGACCACATCATATTTAAAGTATACACAGCTACCGACTAATTCCCAAAAGTAAATAATCAAATCATCTTAACCAAGGAGCATTTGTTCCAAATTCTACTTTACAGCCCCAGAATATTCGAATAACAAGCGAAGGAGAACATTGTTACTATCAAATCACATCAGAGTTGTTCTGGGATCCTAAGGCTTTAAACTCCTTTTAGTGCTATAGTTGTCTAGCAAAGTCGGTAAAACCTTTGGGTGATGATACTAGGGGTTTGGGGCTCGAACCCCGTCAGCATCAAAGAGTTACTGATCTCATTTAAAACAGGCTTACCAATTAAAAAAATATATATATAATGAAAAACTTAAAACAGTGTAATGGCATCAACGTACATCCAAATCTGCATTGTATTAAATATTTACATGACATATCAATACCGAATTCTAGTTTACCAGTCTTCATGCGCCATTGATTGAAGCCACCCGAGTAGGTCTAGTCGATGAAAGTTGTCTCGACATTTCCAGTCTGTGTTGTAACCTGGTCACTCTGCATGCTTGTAACACCCTCATGTCTCTTTAGTTCTTGGAACCTAACAAACTCCACTATTCTTGCGTTCAGTTCAACATTGGGGATTAGCATGTCTTGAGTAAGATGAGACCGATTAAATGGGTCACTCTGAAACAATACAAAGCAACTTGAGCCATATACCAACAAAGAATGATAGATTGACAGGTATGCAGTAAGAGTACTAAGGAAACATACATTATCACTTAGAAGATGCCTTTGTATGACAGGTCTGTCTATTGTGATTCTTGAAGATGGCAGGATTACAGGATCCTTCATTAATGTGTACTGCAAGATGAAAATGGTCTAAGATTTTCTAGTCGTAATCAATGGTGAGAATACACAAACTACTTCAAGATCATGAAATTTTGCATAATTCTAAAGCTAATATTGTGTTTCATATTTACAATCACAATCCTGCAGCTGCAAAAAGAATTCACACATACTTGAATTGGGTCAAGGAATTCATCAGGTATCTCCCCGAGTGCTGCTTCAGCATCCATAGCCTCGGAGGCTGCAGCTTTAACCTTTGCACCAAGTTCAACAAACTCCTGAACCAGTCTAAAGTCCTCAGTTACCCTACGCAAGAAACCTGCTGCATCACTAAATAACTGGAACAGATAGACAACAGTCAGGTTGCATACTTGCATGACCAACCACCCACTCTGGGATAAATGGGAAGATGGGTTCTCAACTACTACTACAAGAAACAGTGAGGGAAACAAGGAAAGTCTACCTGCTCAGTGTATGATCTACCATCTTTACATATGGCAGTGGGAAATATATTTTCTTTGTCTCCTCTTGCCAAGCGTACGTATATCCAAGCAATCTTGTGACAAGCCATCCAAAATATTAGTATGGGTGCTTTTTATTTGGGGTAGTCCAAAAATAAACTATATTAAAAAAGAGTCCAAAACCCATGCACACAGATTTCGATGTGTATTCCACCATTTTATTACGCTTGTGTTGACACTATGGTTTCTTAAGATAAATCACAAACAGAAAATCCCAACAATAAATATACTAAATACTTATATAAGATGGTTGAAAGCATCTTTTTTAACGGACATCTAGATGCTGATATAGCACGCTGAAATTACCAATAGATAGTGTCTCACAAATACATGATATGTCATGAATGGAAAATTTGTCCCCTTAATATCTTGCTGAAAAATCCTAAAAATAAAAAATGCATGGCTTAATTGTAAAGAACGCATGACGAGACATTATAATCAATATCAGAAACTCAGTATTAAAGCATAAACGAATTCTTCAATTGTTAATATAACATATTTACATATATCATTAATGCTGAATGTTAAAATCTGATTTAAGTAAATACATGTCATGTCAGATTTCAACAAAATTTAACAGGGGAAAATATCAAATGGCACACAGAAAAAAAATAAAATAAAATACAAGGAAAATGAGAAACTCATAGACCAAACCTGTGTAAGCAATTCTTTTGGTTTGAACTCATATTTCTCAGGGTTCTTTAGAGTAAGAGAATTTTTTTGGGGGCCTGCAAGTTGCAACAAGAAGTAATTGAGCATGTTCGCCACCCTCTCAACCTGGGAAAAAACAAATAATGTTACAATGACAACATGTGTAGGTCAAGAATTCATTGTATACATAAGATGGACAAAAGAGAGCTTACCATCTCGGGAAGAAGGAAAGGAACTGTAATCTCATTTGATGTGAATGCCAACATATTGACATCCTCCATTGCCAATTTCATATCAATACGGATAATCTACAACGACAAATTGTTTTCATTTTGTTAGATATCCTGTTCGGTGGTAAAGCTCTTCCACCCGTGGTACAAAATATTTTGGCATGGAGATGTATTAACTCCAGAAATCCCGGAAAATATGGTAATATTTCACCCCCTTTGTTGGCTTTACCAATTTTTCAAAGGCAAAAATTGCTATATCATTGATACTTCAACAAAATAAATATTGAAGCATGATATTTTTACAAAGCGCAAGATACCATGCTTTCACAGCAATTTGTCCAATGCTTCTGCACTGGACGGACAATTCAACAAAAAACATATGAGACTCACATTTTCCTGAGAGTGAAATTGTCGAGTTCTCTCCTGTCTCTCCTGAGCTGGTCTTGATTCCCATTCTGCAGTATTAGACATCTCAGCTTCTATTCCTTTGAGCTCATGAATCTTGTTTAGACTCTCATCAAGAAGATAAATGCTATCATTGATCAGGAAGTTCAAAAAGTTCAAATACACCCCCTTCTCTTCTTCCTTTGCAATCTGGATCACATATACAGATGAACAAATTTAAGGACATAATGCATCAATCATCAGCTACCTATTAGAACTTGATAACGAAAAAATAACCAAGTGCTTAAAATAAGATTGACATCTTCGTGCCACGGATGCCCCATAGCAACAGAGGACATAATTGGTAAGCCACCATCAAATGTTTGTGCCTTGATGTGACTTTTGGGGCAAGCAATGAGGCATTTAACTTTACCTCACTAAGGAAAAAGGTCCTTCCGTCAAATGCCATAGAATTGAATTTTTAAGCACACGTTCAACAGAAAATGGTAAGGTGAGAATGATCAACCTGTTTCCATCTATTGCGATGGCTAGGCACCTGCCAAAGATACTCTAGCAATTCTGCGATATTATGGCGGATGTTGAACTTGTCATAGAACTGCACAATAATGTGATCCGTCAATCATAATTTCATAAAAATAAAAATAATATATATATAAAGAAAAAGAAAGGAGAACAGTATCTTCAAAGTATCCTTTCCATAAGTCCACAAGGCAGGAACAAAGTTATAACAACCTAACTCTTACCTGTGTATGGGAACCTGTGAACTCAATGTCAACATAGAGCTTTAAAAGATTCCGCACTAGATACTCGAGAGATAACTGATGCCCTTCAAAGAGGGTAGCCGTGGAAGTTGAATTACTGCGTATCCAATAAAAGGACATGTAACAGACATACAAGAAATATATATTTGACTTTTAACAACACAGAAACATCAAATCACCTTCTACTGGGCATCCAGCAATTCAGTACTTCAACCATCTTTGCTCGTAGATAAGGGTTTCTGATAAATTCGGGACTCCCCATGAACATGATAATAAAGTTCATGAAATCATCCTATTAAAGAGAGAAAAGAAAGAAGATCAAAATACATAGAAGAGCTTGTAAACAATCTCTCCATCACAAGAGGGAAGAGATGAGAGATGCAAACGCAATAGGGAAGCCTACCAGCACGATCCCATCCAAAGCTCTAGGTACACGAGAAGAAAATATAAGCAACTCCATTGCATCTTCAACGAAATGCTCGGGCATACAAGCAAATAACATTGGGCAACTTGATGGCAGAGGCATGTTAAACCCACCCACAAGGTCAACCAGCCAAACTATCATTAACCTATAGAAGTCTAGAGCACGCCTAAGTAGTGATACATCCTTCAAAAAAAAAGAAAAAAAGGTATTAGAGTACAGATAAAATGCATATCCAATTCGGAAACAAAGTACATGGTTGTCATTACACAGCTAACCACCAACCCTTACTCGTTCATCAACTCATTATCACACGGTGAACTGTGAAGCACTACCCTTGCGTACTCCAATTTAGAAGAAACTATATATCAAAGTCTACCAAGGACCTGCTTTTAGTCAAGTTTGAATGCAAAGCTCATATTGAAGTAGACCAACGCTTAAAACTCTCCACTACATCCATATTCAAAGTGAATTGCTCAAGTAAATTTTTAAAACTGAATGGGAACACTTAGCATTGACTTATCACTGATTAGCCCTTCATAAGAAATTTCATCTCTATCAATAGACTTTTATGTATTTGCTTTCCAGTTGCTTCCTAGTTCATCAACAATTTCTAAATGTAATCTAAAGATGTATAAAAGAAGAAAGTGTAGGTTAGTAACGGAACTACCATGTTACATGAATTTAAAATATGCAAGGGAAACTTGGTCATAAGCATAAAAGAGAGAATATGTGATTTACAGTTACACATTCCATCAATACAAAGTAAACAATGGGAAAAAAAAGAGAGAGAGAGAAATTCAGGCATCCATATGATACATAAATTACCAGGAAAAAAGAAAGAAAAGAGCACACCAAAACAATTAGACATACCCTTAACAGTTGAGCCTCATAACACAGCTTTTCTTGTGAGTGCATCTCAATTTCTTTCTCCAGACGTGCAATATCGAGCTCAAGTTGCGGAGAGGGTGCTTGTGCTTGCATTTCTTTATATGTGGATAGTGTATCTTCACTTCTGGACAAGTCCTTTTTTAGGAACAAATAAGAAGATTAATATACCAGCACACATTGTATGGCTATATTAAAAGAAGGAAATGCTAACAGATTCAGATGGACTCTACTTTTTCTTTTTTTCTTTTTCTTTTTTTTAATTATTTGATAATTAGAATTTCATTGCTCTAAACCCTTAGAGCCCCATTTTCCCCGCTAGATGGGAATCGATACCAAGACTGCCCAATTTCCCAAAACTTGACCAGTAAAAGCCACTGGACACCTTTTCCCAAGAATTTTAGATATAAAAGGGACATGTAATGCAAGGCATACAAGCAATTTACCAAAAGGCCAAGCCTCACAAGCCAATGAGATTGTATATGAGATAATCAACAGAAAAAGAAGCTTCAGATATAGTATAAGACAGAAAGTACGTTACCTGAACAAGATGTTTGAAGTCAGAGAAAGCATTTAATAACCCCAGATTAAGAACCCTTGCGGTCATGAAGAAACATTCACAAATAAAATTATATTTAGGATTCCCACCACACGGTGACAATGGTTTAGCCATTGGGGATACAATGGAAGTATTATCTCCAGAGCTAGAGGCTTCTTGAGACTGCAATATTCGATTATCTTTTTTAATCCATGCTGCAACTTCTTCTGACGATGCATGGAGAGCAGTCAATTCTCTGAAACAAGTTCATCACAGCTTATTTAAAGAGCAATGTAAAATACAAAGATAAGCATGCATGGACATACATATATAGACAGATGGATGCTATGAAGCCTAAAATGTCTCACCTTAGATCCAAACGACTATTAACAAATACATATCTTGGATCTATTTTGTTCCTTTTGGTCAGATTTGCATCTAAGAAAGGCTCACAGAGACGTATCATGACTGCACTGAGATTTACAAACATGCCTGAACTTGCACAAGTTAATGGATCCACCTGAGATAAAAGAGAAGTTTTAATGTGAGATGATCAACATTAAGGGAAAAAACAAACATATACAAAACAAAAAACTACAAGTAACATCCAATGCACGCATCCACTAATCACAACTTAACCAACCACCCATTGGTATACTACCATATATTCACCAAATTTCAAAGATTAACTTCAACATAATCAGGCCTCACAAGTCACAACCACCACCCAGATGGAGAAATTACTTCTGTTTGGTAAACCCAACCAGAATCATGTCTTCTTGCGTCATTCCTGTATCATGCTTCTGGTTTCCCACTATCTTTTTTTGCTAAAGGAAGGTTATTGATTTTTGGAGTAAGCACACAAGCAAGAAGGTAGCAGAGTAGTGAGGGAGATCCTCAACTACTACTGTTACAACAAAAACACTAAGAAGATCAAGTGGACAATACTTAGCACCACAAAGGATTGAAACGTATCAAGCGTTTAGAATCGTTTGCTCCCAACAAAAAAAAAAGTCTTGCATCTTTTGATATTTGGTGAATTAAGAGAAGAAAACATTCAGACACAAAAAAAATAACAATAATAAAACAAAACAAAGAAAAATAATCTAAAACTAAACCTGCCTTTGCCTTTATGCTGAAATGAAATCATGCTCAAAAGAAGCTCACCTGTAAATGAGCCCTTGAGGAGTTTTTCTTGATCACTTCTGCAAGATATTCAAGAACGCTCTCTCGAGTATCTGTGTTTTTAAGGAGAGAAAGTAGGACATCTCCAAGACCATCACATAGGTTATTCATGACATTCTTAATAGTTGCAAATGAAGATAAGAGATCACCAGGTCGACGGGTTGAGGATTCGGAGAAACATTGCTGGCTGGTTTTTCCAAAACATGACAATAGTAATTAATACAAAAATATAATGATATTACTAAAGCTCAAAATTCACAGACATCTGGCGAAACAGAAAAAGAGGCACCTGGACTCTTTACAGTTAACAAGTAAAACATGCATAAGTAGGATCAACAGAAGAATTTAGAAAACAAGAACAGTTTCTAGAAATTTTTTACAATAAATTGCACTTCACAGAGTTAAAAACAAGTTCTAATCCAAGAAGGCATTGAACTAGCAGTCGGTAAAACCTTTGGGTGATGAAACCAGAGGTCTAGTGGTTAAACCCCGCCAGCATTAAAAAGTTACTGATCTCATTTAAAACAGGCTTGCCAATCAAAAAAAAAAACTAGGAACCTCTGGAGATAAAAACCAAGAACAAAGTTCCTGTAGATGTTCTCCAGACAACAGTCTTAACAATGGCATTCATTTCGATGTAAAATGGAAGTAACAATAAAATACATCTGATACTTCTTATTGAGTGCCCTATGAACTACCAATATCAAAACATTTTACTTCATTGTACACCATTAGTATCCTAACCATTTTGATTAGTCTTTATTCACACATACATGAACAAGACTTCAGTTCTGAGGTGAGAACTGAAGGAACTAGATTTATAAGGCTACCTGAGAGATAGGAAATAGGAAGAAACTATAGCATTGGATAAAACTTCATGTAGTAACAGTATATGCTCAACTAAGCGTAGACAATTTGATATAAGGCTACATAAAAAGATACTAGCATACGAAGCACTACAGAAATTGAATAGTTATCAGATATGACATGTCAAAAAAGAAGAACAAAATACTCTTTAACTCACCCAACATCAGGCTCAGTCTTGAAGATAGCATTATCAGGAAGAGCGCTAACATGAAAGAAAGGACCCAAAATGCTCATCATCTCAATAACACGTCCATTAACATAAGCCCCCTTAGGGATCCACCATAAATGATTAACAAGAGCTTTTGCACCATTAGGGAAACTAGATAAAATCTTCAACGCTCTCAATGGCTGCTGAAAATTCCCAAGTGCCGATACCTTAAGCACACTCCCTCTCAAATCCTCATACAATCCTTTAAAAATAGGCTCCAAAGTATCATAATCCGCATATATAAAAAAATCATCCAAAAATCCCGGTGGACAACTTTGCCCACTACTACTACCACTCCCTCCATATCCATCAAAACTCGCAAACTCCGAACAAATCATAGGCAATAAAGGCGAAACCGACGGCTTAACATAACCAGTCGAAAACATATCAGGATTACCAAGATGAATACGACAATAAGAAACAGACAACTTCTTAGCTTGCTTAACAACAATTTCCAATTCATGCCTAATTTTCTGGTCCTTAATATTACTAATCTTTTTACCTTCTTCATAAGCACGACGATAACAACCAACCAAATAATTAAAAGGGTTTTCAGCATTAGTAAACTCACCCGAAAGACGATCAATAAGTACCCTTTCCATTATATCTATACTTAATCTCAATTCTCTATCTTCACTCATTATTTCTGCAGCTGTTTGTTCTAAATACACAATTCTAGTATCATTATTCATCGTATCGAGTAACGATACTAGGAATATTTTACGTAATATACCATCTTCTCTTTCTTCCTTACTCTTTTGTGGTTTCTGACTTGCCATTAGTAATAACAATAAAAACTCAAATTAGGGTTTGAAGTTCAGGAGGTGGTATGGATCTGAATATGAAGAAGGAAGTTTTGAGGATGGATCAAATTATTCTGGAGTGGAAGAGTTTATTAGTAATACAAACTTGTTTTATCTGCCTCGAGATGTTATATGTTTTCGTATTTATAGGCAGATCGGATTGTACAAGTCATATTATATTTTTATCTTGTCAAGGTTGGTGGGCTTTTAGATGATCCATTGGGCCTTTTGATGAGATCCATGATCGACTCCCTTCATCATACTAGTCCACTGAGTGGTATCAAAGCAAATTGTAAGGCATTATCAAATTCTGTCTATTTATTGTCCACATGTTAAGTTCAAATAATGCATAAATGATTGCACCCTTATTTGTAATTCTAGAGTACTTCCAAAATTTTGTTTTAATTTGAGTTTTGTTTGATTATCTAATAAAAATATAAATCAGTCAATCATTCGGGCCTTACATGATCCATAGGCTTAGATGATCCATGAGCTTTTTTGCCTTTTTATTATGAGATGGGATAAATCGAAATATAAACTACTATTTTAACTCTTGTACTCTTGGTCAGCTAATGATGTCTCATTTTGTACAAAATTAACAGCTTAAAACACATTGTACTTTAACGATGTCTCGTTTTCATCAAATTTTAACTATGTGTTCCACCCATTTTCTTCCTTGCTGCTACCACTTTTAGGTGATTCGATCTCAACCTCAAGAAGCATTGGGTCTACTGTGACTTTGTTTAGTACATCACTTACAGAGTCTGTTATGAATATACAACTTAATTGTACTTACTCTTTACCAATTACCAAATTATACAAACATTTTGTCTTGTACGTGTCTTGTACTTCTTAGTTAAATCCGAGCCTAGTGTAGATACACTGTCCTTAAGACAGATTTTTTTCCCCTCACAATGCTTAAAGGTTGATAGGAAACTGTCTCTCAAGATAGAACGGATTTCCTTCTATAGAAAACTAGCACTTCAATTCTATAGAATCAACGAATACAACATAGTATTTGACTAAGAACAGAGGAAGAAGGGAAAGATCAGAACTCTGTGTGATCTGGTATGTCTTTCTCTCTAAATTCATCCACTATTTATAGGTGAGTGGTGCCTTTTCGAAATAACACAGTAATTCTTAGGAAAAATTAAGCAACTCTTTGAAAAGTCACATGTTTCGAAAGAACATACCATTTCGGCATAAAACACTGTTTCAAACTAGTGCCTATTTCGAAAGGTTACACCTTTTCGGCATGATGCACTGTTTCGAACCAGTGCACATTACGAACAGTCGCACCTTTTCGGCATAATGCACTGTTTCAAACTAGTGCACCCTTTCAAAAAGGTTTTTTCTCACTTTACGTACTGTTTCAAGAGAAACTCATTTCATCTCAAGTGGGGTAACTTGGGAGACAAATTACTCATTCATATCTCAATGGATTTGTGCAAATCCATTTTTCTAACAATCCCCCACATTAATGAAGATTTGGCTTATTCTATCAAAAACATCGAATTTTTGTTCTTTTACAAATGAAAAGATACCGCATCAGGTCAAGTAACATATGAGGCCTTGAACTTGCCTTAGTGAAAGACGATCGAATTTAATTGGACGAGCAGTAGACTTCAATTAATGTCTTTGAAATGTCAGTCGTTTGTATAAATCTAGACAATCATCTTCACGCAGTACCTTCTCAAATATTGTTGGTTCTCACGTTTGTGTTCATTTTAGCCTTGAACATTTCTTGGTTTCAGAGAGTGCTTTTGAGACATTTGTCTTAAAATTGTCATAGAAGTGGCCCTACTTCACACTCACATAGGTGATTTCTATAAAGAGTATCTTGCAATACTCTACTTGGATAACATAACTTTCCAAGATATAGTAAATCATTAAAAGCTTGACTTATCCTGGGTCTTGCGACAGATATGCACTGTCTTATATAGGAATGGGTTAGAATATATTATTACTCTCCAGTGCTAACTGAGTCACATACATAATTTAGTTGACCCTTTGAACCTAGATCTTGGGATCTCCAGTCAACTAGGTTGGTTTTTCTATTATGAGGACTATTGGTTGATTATCTGAAAGGCTTTAAGCCCATTCTCTTTGATAATCTTTCCACTTGCTCTCTTGTTAAACCTTTTGTAAGCGAATCTGCAATGTTATCTTTTGACCTTACATAGTCGATTGAGATAACTCCCTTTGAGAGCAATTGTCTAACGGTGTTATGTCTATGACGTATGTATCAAGACTTCCCGTTATACATTCTACTATGTGCTCTACCAATAGCAGATTTGCTGTCACAGTGTATACCCTGACACAGGTTTAGCCCAGTTTGGAATATCCTCTAAGAAATTTTGAAACTACTCTGCTTCTTCTCCAGCTTTGTCCAATGCTATGAATTTTGATTCCATAGTGGACCTTGCTCTGCATGTCTGTTTTGAGGATTTCCAAGAAACAGCTACACCTCCAAGTGTAAAGACATATTCACTTGTGGAGTTTGAGTCTTTAGTGTGAGATATCCAATTAGCATCGCTTCTGGAATGGCTGGATATATCTTGTATAGTACAGACCAAAATTCTAAGTATACTTTAAGTATCCCAAAACTCTTAGTATGGCAGTCCAATGATCTCTGCTAGGATTACTCGTATATTGACTTAACTTGCTTACAGAGTATGCTATGTCAGCCTTGTACGACATACATTAAAATGCCAAGTATACGAGAGTATTCTAGTTGAGATATGTTATCTTCAGTACGTATTTTTGGCTAAATGAAGATTTACGTCAACTGGTGACCTTTTTGGTGTGATGTTATATTTCTTGAACTTTTCAAGAATCGTCTCAATGTAATGAGATTATGATAGAACAAGTCCATCCTCCGTCCTAGAAATCTTAATTCCTAGGATAACATCAGCGACACCTAAATCTTTCATGTCAAACTTACTAGACAACATTTGTTTGGTAGATTTTATAACATCCATATTACTATCCAAAATTAGCATATCATCTACATAGAGACAAACAATGACACATCCCTTTTGAGTGATTTTGACATAGACACACTTGTCACACTCGTTTATTTTGAAACTGTTTGACAACATTGCATTGTCAAATTTCGCGGTAGAAAGAAAAGCACATGCAAACTGGTGTATGCATGTACACTATACACATGCATATTGGTAGTATGCATGTATAGCTTTAATACATAAATCTAGTATTAACCATATACCTGTAAAAAACAAACTTCCTACCATGAAAATAAAGACTGTATATATATTAGTACGAGAGTGGTAATGAATTAAGCAACTCTAGTCTAATATTTAGTACTATTTGTTATATGTATGTCTTAACTACTGATATTATCCATCCATAAAAAAAAAATTCAAAAGAATAATATCTCTAACAAAAAACAAGAAATTTAATCAATTGCAATAGCTTTTAATGAATACGTCTCCGGCTTGCTCCTGTGCTTTCAATCCTCTTTCTCTTCGGCCTTCCGGGACCTCTCCTAACATCAGGTGGCATTATATCACAATCTTCAGGAATCTCCATAGGCATCTTAATATTTGCAATATGATGAATTGAATAATAATAATAATAATAATAATAATAATAATAATAATAATAATAATAATGATAATAATGGGGAATGGATGCCTCATGAAGCCCCCCCCTGTTGACACCTTGCATGGGACTTCGGCACCATATGTGCTCACACTGGTGTTGAAAGGTAATGACTACTTTAAACTTTAAATTGAGCAACAACATCACTCAGAGATGTTTCCAACGGTGTATGGCTTGGAGCCTAATTCGTCCAGAGCTGATTCAGTTTTACAGTTCTTTATGGGCCAATTTCTCGTCGAATAGCGAAACGTGGTAATTTGATTTTTCAATCGGATAGGTATCGTATTCCTTACCATATCTATGCAATTCTTTATTTTATATTGTGATATGGATTAAAACATAGAGTTACATGTTAGGGTTTTTAATTTAAGGAATTTTTTTTCTTTTCATTTTGTTTTTTTTTATGTACTATTGAACAATGATGTAGACCCTAAAGTTCTACGATATATTTGGAACCCGAAGTTCCACAATCGATTTTTTTTAGGAACCTGAAGTTCCAAGAATTAAATTGTTAGGAACCCGAAGTTCCAAAATCTAGGATCAACGTTCTCGATCTAGAGATACACGAACCACGGTTGAGTGAAAATGTACGTAGTGAAGAGTACAACCCGCCGAATGGGGGGGGAGTAATCATCTGTGAGGGCCAGCTGAGAGCGCATATGCAAATACCATTCTCGAAACTAGTGTGTGACTTCTTGGCTCACTGTTGGAAGTCTCCTTGTCAGTTTGTTGGTAACACCTGGCGATTGTTTAAGGTGTTCGACCTGTTGAATGCGAGTGGGGAATACGACATAAGGGTATCCGACATAGTTAAGCATTATGTTGTGAGGCGATCTGGTAATTTGAACTTTAGTTTGCAAACGATGACGACGCGTTCTGCTGTGATCGACGATGTAAGCAACGAGGCCTGGACAAAGAGGCCGTTGCTGCTAGTTGGCAACTACTGTGCTAACGGATGTAGGTTGCAAACTAGGATTTGTAATATATCCGATGGGTAGGAATATTTTTCTTTTGTCGCTTTACTTAACGATTGACAGTTATTCTAACAGGCCCATGTTTTTGCTCTGTCTGTAGATTTTTCTGTGAAGACGCGAACTGATCGTGGGGAGATAGAGAGGGTCGCGGCTGACTCGAGCAGAAAAACAAGCGAAGTTGCCCGAGGTTGCTCATTTCTTTGTGGAAAGGGGTGGGCCTGCGATCCGGGAAAAAAGAAAAGCTCAAAAGGATCAAGCTCGAGGTCAGACAAGGCGAGAGGTGATGGAGACGCGTATGAGTGACTTGGTAACGCGGGAAGATAGGAATCGGGCTCATGGTGTCGCGAGACGACCCGCTAGAGGTGGTGCCTCAGGGGCGGGTGGTCAAGCCCCCGACCTGAAGGGGGGTCGATCGATGCTCCTGTAGAGTTGGAGACGGTGGTCTTCAACCCTCGTGCAAGGAGCAGGTCGGAGAAGAGACAATGTGACGCCTCTGAGCAAGACGTTGCCCGAGTTGCGAAAATAGCTCGGCATGCTCTTGGGGAGAGCTCCAGCGCAGGGGGCGGTTCTGATGGTGGACCAGCTGGTGCTACGGTTGCTCGCCGGAGTCGGGCGCGACCGGAGCAGGTCATGGACTTGGCCACTTTTGGGGCGGGGTCCAATCCGTCTCGACTGGGGCATGAACCTAGTCCGCTGGCGAAAGCAAAAGCTCCCCGCAAAGCAAGTGGAAAAGTTGTTATGGTATCTGATGACTTAGAGTCACAGTTTGTGTATTTGGACGACAATGGGGCGCAACGAACTGTGAAGCGAAATGATTGTAGCTACAGGTCGAGTAAGGTATCAGCCTGTCTGCTAGAACAGATAGCTCTGGACGGCAACCATAAAGAGCTGGATAAGAGAGGGCTGGCTGATAACCTGAAGCGAATAGAAGTCGCGCAATGTCTGGTACGTGGGTTTGTCGTCTTTTGATGTATCTGTTCACTTATGCACGTTGTTGTGACTTGGTTATTAACATATGTGTGTAATTGCAGCTAGTAAGTGGGTTTCAGAAGTTGAAGGAGATTGCTCAGTTCGCGGAGGCAGATAGAGAAACTGTGGTGAAGCTGTCCGGCGAGCTGAAAAATGTTCAGGAGGCCGCGAAGATGGAGCGTGAGGAGCTGGAAAACCTGAAGAGAACACATCAAGCTCTGAGTCTGGCCAAGATGCTGAAAGATACCGAAGTAGAAGAGCTGAGGCAAAAACTACAAGGAGCTGAAGAGAATGTTCTGGCAGCGACTGTGGAAATTAGTAGGCTGAACGAGTATGCCTTACACTGCAAGAAGGTTGCGCAGGACGCTACAAAGGCTTATGACGTTCTGGATGCTGACTTTGTTAAGCTGGAAGCGGATTATAACGCCTTGAAGGAGGAGCATGCACGCCAGACGCCTCTAGCCCATGATGGAACAGTGCGTGGAGATGTCGGTAGTGTGCTCGCTTCTTGATCGCTGATGGGTTCCGCGGACGTCGCGAGTTGAAGTTGTTGCGTCTGATGTGCTTATGAGTTTGGATTTAGATGGAGTGTCTATTGTGGTTGTGGGAGGGATCTTTGAAATTGATGAGTCGCCGCTACCGGAGAGTTAACCGTTGTGCCTAGAGATGGCGAAGTTGTAAGTTTTTTTGTTATCTTGCCCCGCCTTATAAGCCGCGGATACAATAGATTTGGTTTCTGGGGTAACCAGGCGTTCGCCTTTCTTGCGTTTATGTGTTATTACACGAACGAATTTGGTACCTATCTTGGTTTGGGGTAACCATGTGATGATGAATATTGTTTAGCCGGGTTGGATTTCCTGAGTAGTCTCAGCAACTCGGCTAAAGAACGAACTGTGGTTCAGGTTTGTTGGAACAGGTCGTTGTTTGCTTATATGTTATGCTTGTTGTTTGTTTCCCAACTGTGTGGGTGTGTCGCTTGCTTGATTGTGTTTACGAATGATGATACTGCTATAACTATGCATGGCGGTTGTACTGTGGTGATACTTGCCTTGAAAATGACCAGTAAGCTTGTATGAGCGTCCTGTCGGTAATCTGTCTTCAGCTGTTTGGTGTCGCTCGTAATGATGCCATCAGATCGCTGGGTTCTCGTACATAGAGCAGGACAAATTATGTTGTGTTCGCGTCGCGAAAACGCAAAGATTCCCTCATGTGCGTGCGTGACGCGGTAGGAAAACGAAAGCGATTCAAGGAATGTAATGATGGCGGGCAGATGGCGTTTGGCGTCTCAAGGTAATTATGAAGCGCTTAGGGAAAAGACGTTTCATACTAAATAAAATGTTCGTAGAATACCAAAAAGTATTTGCTTGGCTTCTTGTCTTAGCTCTTCTCTGCCCTATCATTCTGCCTTATCGCTGTGCACTGCCTTCGTCGCTGCTTCTAGGTACATTTATTTACATTTGTGAATGCTACTCTGTTGAGAATGATGTGGTATAACTTTAGCTCATGCAATAGTATCTCTGTTTATAGGTTTGACCATGGCAAGGTGTCACCCATATGTGAGAGGAGAAGGGAGTATGAGGGAGATGTCGCCTCTGATAATGGAGGAGATGGAATTTGATCCTCATGTGCATGGTGATGGTGGTAAGAGGAAGGCTGCTGTTGTAGGAGGCAAGGGTCACAAACGACCTAGGAGAGCTGGTCGTCAGGCTAGCGGCATTGTGTTTAAGTCGCCACGGTGGTAAGCTTAAATCATCATCATGCCGGCAGAGCGACCTAAAGCAAAAGCAAGGTCGCCAAGTCGCTGGTGAGAGTTCGTCCCCGCGATGTGAGGATGTGGGGAGCGAATTCTACTACATGGGGAAGACGGGGAAGAAGCGTATGGTGAAACGCTCGGACTGTAGCTTCCACTCGGCACCCATAGCGACTAGCGTTCTGAAGGGGATCGTGTTGGATGGTGACAAGGCAGAGGTGAAAGATGAGGACATGGAGACGCTGTTGGGGATGATGGATATGGCCGCTTGTTTGGTGAGTTCCTGACACGCTAAGTTGTTGTGTCTGTTTCCAGGGCAATCTGGCTCTGTAACTTTGTTCGTGCAGTTTCTTGCAGGGTATGATAAATTAAAAGATGCTGTGCAAAACACCGAAACTGATGATAACCCTCACGTCGAGCCGGGGTGTATGCGAGCTGCGTGGGGGCTGATAAGAGGAAGCTAGAAGTGATAACCACCAAGTACCAGAATGTTGCTGCCGAGAATGTTGCATTAGTGACTGATATGACTGAGCTAGAGAGGGAATTAGCTGAAGTGACTGCTTATGCTAAAAAATGTCAAAAGGTGGGCGCATGAAAGCACGTGAGGCGATACCAAAGCCACGTGGTCGCGATATGCCACTCTGGACGAAGTATGCTGAAGAAAGTTTAATCGCAGCGAGGAACAGGGACAAGGTATGCGCGTGATGCTGAGATCTATGCGGCACACTGCTTCTACTAGCGCGGCACTAGAAGATAAGCATGTCTTGACTGATATTTGATGATGTGATCTACCTTTGCCTACGTCAGCGAAAATTTGTAAGTGTTGTTTACATTCTCTTCTCTTATATGAGAGTTAACAATAGAGCTGTGTCTTCAGGCCTACCTGAGCAGTTCGCCATTTTGGTACAGAGAACTGGTTTCCACGGAAGTGGCAGTTCGATGCTTTGTTAAATTTGTAATAGACACCGATCTGGATTTCCTGGGTAATCCCAGCAGATCGGTGGATCTAATTGTTGTGGCTGTGGTCAAGTATTGTTACTGGTTGTGCTCAGAATGCATGTTTCTGCTTAATTGTTTATAGCTAGCATCCTACTTATTATGCATGTGGCTTGAAATAACTGAGGAGCTTGACTTAGATTAGAAACATGATTTGCCTGTGATTAGCGCTTTCTTCCTTGTTTATCATGTTATAAGAGAAGAAACGTTAGGAGTATTCTAGGTAATATGAGTCTAGAATTAAGAGTTCTCCACTAAGTGCATTGCTCTGATCTTAGAAGTAAGACTCAAAGGAATGTTCTGTTCAGGCAGAGCGTGTGGGCTTATATAAGCGTGACGCTCATGGAGAACGCTCGCGTATGGTCGACTCTAGGAGTACAGGTTCGTCGACGAACGAGGTTCGGGGGGGATGTAGAGCCTGCGAGCTTTAGAGAGCTGTCTGCTCACGGAGAGCGTTCTCGTTTGGTCGATCCTAGAAATATAGGTCCTCGTTGTGACAAGAATTGAAGAGGTTGTGGAGCCGGTAAGCTCTAGAGAGCTGTCTGCTCACGGAGAGCGTTCTCGTTTGGTCGATCCTAGAAATATAGGTCCTCGACGTGACAAGAATTGGAGAGGCTGTGGAGCCTGTAAGCTCCAGAGAGTTGTCTGCTCATAGAGAGCGTTCTCGTTTGGTTGATCCTAGAAATATAGGTTCTCGACGTGACAAGAATTGGAGAGGTGGGTGGAGCTCGTAAGCTTTTCGCGCTCGCTCGCACGAGGCGTTCTCGTTTGGTCGATCCTAGAAATATAGGTCCTCGACGTGACAAGAATTGGAGAGGCTATGGAGCCTGTAAGCTCCAGAGAGCTGTCTGCTCACAGAGAGCGTTCTCGTTTGGTCGATCCTAGAAATATAGGTCCTCAACGTGACAAGAATTGGAGAGGCTATGGAGCCTGTAAGCTCCAGAGAGTTGTCTGCTCACGGAGAGTGTTCTCATTTGGTAGATCCTAGAAATATAGGTCCTCGACGTGACAAGAATTGGAGAGGCTATGGAGCTTGTAAGCTCCAGAGAGCTGTCTGCTCACGGAGAGCGTTCTCGTTTGGTCGATCCTAGAAATATAGGTCATCGACGTGACAAGAAGGGAGTATGATGTCACCGACGGGGTCGGCCTTGGAGCCATTGAACCCATAAAGGGGAGCAATCGGATCTATAAGAACTGACTTGGGTAAACTCATTTCTTGGATGGTGTGATAGAATAAAATGTCACACGAACTCCCCGGGTCGATCAAGACGCGCTTTACTGTCCAGTCGCTAATCTTGACGTGGACGACCAGTGCGTCGTTGTGAAGGAGGCAGACCTTGTTGACGTCGGCCTCTGTGAAAATGATATTTCCTTAATTGCGACTGAGCTGCGCGGAGCGTGTGCTGCCTGGGAAGTAAAATGATACACTTCCTGAAGAGCGCCGACACGATGTCTTTTCTCTCTGGATGAGGTGACAGAATCATCGGGGAAGGTAATCATGTGAATGGTTTTAGCATTGTCACGATCTGAGGAGTGTTGTCGTTTTCGCCGCGGGCGAGAACGGTCTGGGACGCCCCTCTGGCGTGAGGGTGAGCTTGAAACTCTTGGTGGTTACTGGCGATGCAGATCGATCACCGCATTTTCGGCAAGCCATGAGTTTATGGCGCAAATCACCGTCAGGAATATTGGTGTACTGTTTAATATGACCAGCTTCCACGAGGTCCTGGAGATAATGCTTAAGCCCACAGCACGCATTGGTTTCATGGTATTTTGCTTTGTGGAATGCGCAGTAGGGCTTGTCAGGTCGATCTATTGGTTGCCTCACATCTGGTCGGAAGTATGAGGCTCATTTGGATCTTGTCCAAGATGTATGGCGGGGCGCGGTCAAGACAAATAAACTCTCGCCGTTGTCCTGGCGGGTACTTGCCTTCGGTGCCAGTGACCTGGATCGCTTTTTGGCACGCGGGGTATGGTCAGAGATCGCTGCCACCTCTTGGTCCTCGGCTAAACCACTGGACTTCAAACTTTCTTGCAACTTGATATACTTGTCGACTCGAGCATACAGTTCGGACAGCATTTCTGGGCGCTCTTTCATCAGTGATCTGGAGAGGTCGGTATTACGCACTCGACAGGCGTTAGAAAATGCCAATGTGGCAAAGGACTCTTTCAGTCCGCTTTCCATACACAACAGTTCAGCCTTGAACCGTCCTAAGAATTGGCGAATGGTCTCATCTTCCCTGAATGAGAGTTGGAACAGCGAATCGAGATCCGCTTTCTTTCGTCTGTTGTGCACGTATTGACTAGCAAACATATCAGTAAGCTATTCAAAAGTTTTAATAGAATCAGGTTCAAGGGAGAAGAACCAATCAAGTGCGCCATCTTTGAGACTGGCTGGAAATAATCGACAGTGAAGGTGATCAAACTCAGGAGAACTGTAGAGTGCCAGACTTTGAATGTATCGAGCAACATGCTGACCGGGGCATGTGCTACCGTCATACATTGGGAAACGTGGCTGGATAAAATCTTGAGGAGAGGGTTTATTGAGGACCTCGACACTGAACGGAGACGCGCGGTATGTCTTGAGCATCTTTTGAACAATCTGGGTCGCATCCTTTCTTACTGCACTCTGGCCTATCCTGTGGGATAATTCGTTAATCTGTTGATTAACTTCGTTGATGCCACCGTTTCAGCGAACGTTACCGAATCGGGTTCTTTGTTGGTAACCGGCCCACTTGTGTGCTTTCGTAAAAGCAGCATTTTCTTGCCTGAGCAAGGAAATGCTCTCGTTGGTTAAACCCAGCTGGTTTGCAAGGTTTTGAACTTGAGCTTCGAGGCTGACTATGCTTCGTGGGCTTGAGGATTGTTGGTGTTTGAGTTGGGTTAAAGTGATTTCTCAAGTAATCGAAACCACAGACGACGCCAATGTAAAGGGGTGTTTTGGTTTTCCTGGAGAGAAGGGAATGGGTTGAGGTTTTCTGGAGAGACCGAGTTCGCTGATGAGCGAGCTGCCTACGCATCCTTTCTCGGTTTTTCAGGGGAGAGAGGAATCAGGTCTCACGTAGTTCAAGTAGGTGGTATTTATAGGTTTGCGGAAGTGTCAATCCTAGAGACACATGTGTCTCTTGCACACGTGTAAGGTGGAGATTGTGAATGAGTGTTGGACTGGTTTTAGTATAAGTCGTGTGCTGATTGGGAGTTGGTGCGGTAGTCCCTATTTCCCGGTGGTGGGAAGTACAAGTAAGATTTTGGTAATTATTACACCTGGTGGTGACTTTATCTGAGGCGTTCTGTCTCTGGCCGTTTGTTCGTACTGAGGCATCCTTGATCGACCTTAAACGTACCACCTACATGAAAGGAGCTGCTCACAGATCGGTCTTGGAGGTCGATGTCTTGGGTTCGCCTATGCTGCACGCGTATGTCTTCACAAGGGAGTTGCTCACAGATCGGTCTTGGAGGTCGATGTCTTGGGTTCGCTGATATTCCTTAATGAGGATATTACTCCCCTACAAATAGCAGCCTTTAAGTTAGAATTTATTACTATTTAATACCACGAACTTTCATTTTTTTTCCTATATGGTACCTGAACTTTGAAACTTGACTATTCGTACCACGAACTTTCAATTTGTTTCAATTTAGTACATCAGTTAATTTTCCATCCAATTCCGTCCAATTTCACTAACGCCGTTAGCACTATTCACGTTTACACTATTCACATTAACAGTGTTTTCACTATTCACGTGAACAGTGATTTTCAAAAATTCAAATTTTGAAAAACCAAAACACACTATTTACGTGAACAGTGTTTACACACTATTCACGTGAACAGTGTTTCCACTATTCACATAAACAGTGATTTTTCAAAAATTCAAATTTTGAAAAAAAAACAAAAACACTTCACGTGAACAGTTTTCACTATTCACATGAACAGTGTTTAAAAAAAAATCAAATTTTGGAAAAAAAAACCAAAAACACTATTCACATGAATGGTTTTTTTTTTTTTTTCAAATCTTAAAACTTAAAAATTATTTTACGTGAATAGTGATTTTTTTAAAAAAAAATCATCTTTAACCAATCTTAAAAATAATTTTTAAGTTTTGAGATTTGAAAAAAAAAATCACTATTCACGTGAATAGTGTTTTTGGTTTTTTTAAATTTTTTTTTGAAAAAACACTGTTCACGTGAATAGTTTGTTTTTGGTTTTTTCAAAATTTGAATTTTTGAAAAATCAATGTTCATGTGAAGAGTGAAAACACTGTTCACGTGAATAGTGCTTAAACACTGTTCACGTAAATAGTGTGTTTTGGTTTTTGAAAAATTTGAATTTTTGAAAAATCACTGTTCACGTGAATAGTGCTATGTGAATAGTGTAAACGTGAATAGTGCTGTGTGAATAGTGCTAACGGCGTTAGTGAAATTGGACGGAATTGGATGGAAAATTAACTGATATACTAAATCAAAACAAATGAAAGTTAAAGCAATCTAATAGTCAAGTTTCAAAGTTCAGGTACCATATAGGAAAAAAAATGAAAGTTCGTGGTACTAAATAGTAATAATCTCTTTAAGTTATTTTGAATAGAAAAGTTAGAGGCTAGGGTAGCCGAAATTCATATTTCCATTAAACTTGCAAAACATGGCTTTATCTATCACCAAAATAAGACTTCCCTTCATGGCGACCCTGTCAAAATATTGTTCGGTGTGTCTTCTTTGCACAAGAAATATATCGTGTTGTACGTTTACTATCATTAGGAGAAAGTGATAGTCCGTTCTAACTAGTTGAAGATCTGCATCGCTTTAAGTTGGCAATATCTGTCCTGTCTATTGTGTATTTGATTAAAAATTTGTTGCCTGAAAATTAAATTCGTAAGTGCAAGTTAGTAGACTTTCAAGGAAGAAGTTCCCATCAGCTGAAATCTTGATGAGAAAATAAACAGAGGTTCCTTTTCTTGTTAGAGTAGAGTCATGGAGTGTTACTTCGAGAAAAATTAGTGCCAGCTTCGAATGGGAAATAGAAATAAATCAATCAGAAAATCTTGGTTAGGACATATATTTCAAAGGGAAGCTTCCCTAAAAGTTAAGATGAAGAAGACTCAGATCTGATCAATCAGTAATAACTAATGACACGCTTCCACTCTATTTTCACCTACATAATGACCAAACTTTGAGTGCGGCCTACTAGCCTACTGCTGTGTCTGCCTAAAGCTTCAAGTTTGGCCGTCCCATTTAGCAACATAAAAAGGATCTGTTATTACAAGTTCACTCAAAGAAGCCTAATCTTCTGGAAATCTGGTAAAGACGCGAAGATGGTTAAAGTGAGTACTCCTTTAAAGACTAGAAATTATACCACTCTATTATTGGCAATACGACAACAACATTCCAGCTGTGAAAGTTTCCTATTCAAATGAACACAGTGACATTCGAGCGTGTATATAGAGTAGAAGAATGGAGGAAAGAAGACTCAGGTCGAGAGCTTCAAAATAGTTGTTCAAGCAAGTTCTCAAAATCAAATATATTCCGATCCAATCTCTTCAAAGCGTATTATACTTTCAGCTTCAATTCTCGGTTATGGCAGATAAAGAGAAAACAACTAGTCCCAGAGGGAAAGTAACTGCGGTAGCTAAAGAGGCTGTCACCAAAGTTGCAGGGAATGTGGGGAAATCCGCTGTCGCCAGCCAAAAGTAACAAACAACAGGATAACTCCCAAACTTCGCAAAATAGCGAACCCCAGGAGAAGAGTGCTCCTATTGTCAAGACGACTCAAAAGTACTTTGAATCATAATCTGAAACTACCGTCACCAGTGCCGGCGCAATGCAAAAGTGACCAAAACTTGTAGTTGTTCAATGGTTATGTAGTCGTGGAGTCGCTTTCATGTAATATTAAGCTTTATGCTATATATAAGCTGCTTTATGCTATATATAAGCTGTATAAGGAGCGTAGCTCTTAAGGAAAGCAAAGCGTGAATAATGGCAGACTTGCACAGTAATTATAAAATACGCAGTATTGCAGGTCTGAAATATATATTTTTTTTTTCGGTAATCCTTTCAGGTCTGAAATATGGGACCTTTGATTGGTGGCGTAATTAAAGTACCCTACTTCAGAATAATAAGGTATGTCAATAAATACTATTAATTGACAAGTGGATCAAAATACCCCTAATTTCCAACCTAAATTTTATCGATACACAAAAATAAGACAACCACTGGGTTAAGTTCTTCTATAAGTTTTGGGTCCGAAGTCTGAACCGCTCTTCGCACAGTTAACCTCATGAACTAAGTTTTAACTTTTTTAAGACATCTAACAGAACTTCAATTTATGGCTGTTAATGATTTCCAGTCTCTCAATGTTTTAGCTGTATATGAGGTGATCTGATCCGCTATTGATGTAATTACCTGCAATCAAATGCATGATACGCTATAACCGACAGTTTCTCATGCAGCGACCACTTCATATTTAAAGTATACACCGACTAATTCCCAAAAGTAAATAATCAAATAATCTTAACCAAGGAGCATTTGTTCTAAATTCTACTTTACAGCCAGAATACTTGAATAACAAGCGAAGGTGAACATTGTTACTATCAAATCACATCAGAGTTGTTCTGGGATCCTAGGCTTTAAACTCTTTTTATTGCTATAGTTGTCTAGCAAAGTCGATAAAACTTTTGGGTGATGATACCAGAGGTCTGAAATTTGAACCCCCGTCAGCATCAAAGAGTTACTGGTCTCATTTAAAACAGACTTACCAATAAATATATATATATATATTGAAAAACTTAAAACAGTACAATGGCATCGATGTACATCCAAATCTGCATTGTATTAAATATTTCCATGACATATCAATACCGAATTCTAGTTTACCAGTCTTCATGCCTTTGATTGAAGCCACCCGAGTAGGTCTAGTCAATGAAAGTCGTCTCGACATTTCCAGTCTGTGTTGCAACCTGGTCACTCTGCATGCTTATAACACCCTCATGTCTCTTTAGTTCTTGGGACCTAACAAACTCCACTATTCTTGCTTTCAGTTCAACATTGGGGATTAGCATGTCTTGAGTAAGATGAAACCGATTAAATGGGTCACTCTGAAACAATACAAAGCAACTTGAGCCATGTACCAACAAAGAATGATAGATTGACAGGTATGCAGTAAGAGTACTAAGGAAACATACATTATCACTTAGAAGATGCCTTTGTATGACAGGTCTGTCTATTGTGATTCTTGAAGATGGCAGGATTACAGGATCCTTCATTAATGTGTACTGCAAGATGAAAATGGTCTAAGATTTTCTAGTCGTAATCAATGGTGAGAATACACAAACTACTTCAAGATCATGAAAATTTGCATAATTCTAAAGCTAATATTGTGTTTCATATTTACAATCACAATCCTGTAGCTGCAAAAAGAATTCACACATACTTGAATTGGGTCAAGGAATTCATCAGGTATCTCCCCGAGTGCTGCTTTAGCATCCATAGCCTCGGAGGCTGCAGCTTTAACTTTGCACCAAGTTCAACAAACTCCTGAACCAGTCTAAAGTCCTCAGTTACCCTACGCAAGAAACCTGCTGCATCACTAAATGACTGGAACAGAATAGACAACAGTCAGGTTGCATACTTGCATGACCAACCACCCACTCTGGGATAAATGGGAAGACTGGTTCTCAACTACTACTACAAGAAACAGTGAGGGAAACGAAGGAAAGTCTACCTGCTCAGTGTACCATCTTTACATATGGCAGTGGGAAATATATTTTCTGTCTCCTCTTGCCAAGCGTACGTATATCCAAGCAATCTTGCGACAAGCCATCCAAAATATTAGGGAATTGCTACATACAGACCCCATATATCTGAAGGCAGACCCCATTTTGAAAAAATTTAATACCAAATATGTCTCCAAATAATCTCTTAGGCAGACTCTGTTGGAATCTTCATGTGTATTTCAAATACTTGTGTGTTGTTTAGTCCCACATTGATGAACCACCACTAGCAAGTGAGGTATTTGAGGTGAACCTCTAACATAAGGGTGTGCCCTTAGGGTACAAAGCCACACACGCGCCCGCCCGCCCCGCACCGAGCCGAGTCGCATTTTGCGCTCGGGCTTGGGCTGGGCTATCTAGTGGGTAGTGGATTATCAATTCCCTAAACTGTTTTTTAGTTTTGGCTTGCTAGAGTTCTACTTCGATTTGGTTTTGTGAAACCGAATTAGAGAGGTGTCCTTCTCCATCTATGATACGATCATAACTCTATATAAACACTGCTGTGTTCATAGAGAGAGATCGATCACAGAACAGAGAGAGAGAGACGCAGAGGGAGAGAACTCGTGTATACAAGAAGTCGTCCTGCTGCTGCCTCGATATTGAGAGAGACAGAAGTCGTGCTGCTATCTCTATACACCAAATAAAACGTAAAACGTAACTTCGTGCATACTATCCCCTTCATCTCACCCTACACCGAATCGAGAAACGGATAAGTCTTTTCATTGCTTTTTATTTATTTCTTCCGTCCCCGCCAGAGAGAGTTATATTGTCGTTCTAGAGGGTAGTCCGTTTCTAGTGCAAAAAAGTCGGCTTTGTTAACCATTGAATCTCGTGAGGAAGACGCCATGTTGCCTTTTCTCGCACCATTGGAAGGGGCTTAAATTTTTCCTTAAGGACTGCCTAATCCGCGCCTTGGTTATTACCTGTTATTCTGTCCTTGTCTTCTATTGTTTTCTTTTATCTGCATACAACAGACTCCACTTAAAAAGTGAAAACACATAAATTTCAACTTTTGTCTTTTTACTCTCTCTCAAGAAACCTTCCTTAAACCCACACTTTTTTTTTTCCACTCCTCTCATTTTCCAATCCAAATAAATTTAACCCACACATCTCTTCTTTCTCTACACATATTCATCTTCTTTTTCAAATTCTTTTGTTCTATTTCTATTTACAACCCATCTTTTTGTTTTTCATTTTTTTTTATGACATTGAGTAAAATGGAATGGGCATATGATGTTTTTAATGTGAAAAATGAACTATTTAATGAAGAGAAATTTCAATCAAGTGACCAAGACGAGGTAACTCTATATACAACTATTGTTCATAATGATTCCAATATCAATTTATTATGAAATCATTATGAGGACGACTTGTACAAAATGTGATTACAAAGTATTTATGCAAACTCAATCTATAAGGTCGATCTCTTCCGTTTAATGGTTGATTTGAATAGTGAGTGTTGAAAAATGGAAATAGTCTTACGTTTGAGACGTCCCAGGCCAACTAACTTTCTAAGACTGGCCTAATTTGGAGCGACTTATGAAGCATTAGACAGTCTAATTTGGCCGTCTCTTAGTTACTTTGATAGATATCCCATATTTTTCTTGTGACAAATTTTTAGCTAACATTATAATTCACTGTAAATGTTATAGGATCTTCTATACAATCACAATGAGGTACCAATTGATGCACTTCGGACTTGACAAAATTCAAATGCATTTTCGGAGGAGCACTACATAGATCAAACCAAACATTTTAACACCAACATAGTATGCATGGATGAATATATGTTTTGAAACTTACTTTTTTGATTTAATACCTTCTTACCCATGGATTAATGAATACTTAAATTGATTTATAGGTATTTGATAGTCGTCAAGATTTGATTGATTGGACACAACATAAAGGAAGTGAAGTGGGAGCTATTATCGTCACTTGGAAATCTCAAAATGCAATTGGTGGGAAGGCTCCTAGACTTATTTTGATATGTGAGCGTGGTGGTAAATTTTGATCTCATAAAAAGGTAGAAGCAAACGAGAAGGCAGTGAGAAAGACTGGAACAAAAAAGATGAATTGTCCTTTTAAATTAAAAGCGTGTTTTGAACGTGGTAGTTTAGATAGATGAACACTAAGAGTTGATTGTAGTCGTCATAATCATGGGATGGCAAAAACTATGGAAGGTCACTCTTATATGGGAAGGTTTAATAAGATGGAAATGATTCTTGTATCTGAGATGAGTAGAGTTGGAGTCAAACCAAAAGAGGTCATGAATGCTGTCAAAGCAAGAGATATATTAAACTCGTCCTCCATGAGACAAATGTATAATGCAAGACACAAAATTAGACTTGATAAAATGGAAAATAGAACACAGTTGCAAGAGTAGGGTAGATTGTTAAGGGAAAATGGATATGTGGAGTACAGTAAACGTCGAGAAGGTAGCAATGAGGTTTGCAAATTGTTTTGGGCCCATCCGGGTTCGATCCAAATGGCTAAGACTTCTAACCAAAATTTTCTCATGGATTGTACGTATATGACAAACAAGTATCATTTCAAGTTGTTAGAGATTGCAGGAGTGACATCGACCAATATGACTTTCACTGCATGTCATGTGTTGATCGAAAAGGAAAAAGAGTATGACTACACTTGGGCATTGGAAAGGTTTCGAGAGATACTCATGCCTGAAGTTCCAGTGTTGATTGTGACTGATAGGGAGCTAGCTTTGAAGAATGCATCCGATGTAGTATTTCCAAATGCAAAGAAGCACTTGTGTCGATGGTACATTTCCCAATGTGTCTTGAAAATGGGAAAAAATATTCTCAGTGACGAGCAAAATATAAATAAACTTTGTGCCATGTGGACTAATGTGGTAAAGTCAAAGACACTGGAGGGTTTTTTGAGAAAGTTTGCTTATATAGAATTAGCTTTTAAAGACTATCCTATGCTCATCCAATATTTGCGTAGAACATGGTTGCCTTACAAAGAAGCATTTGTTGCTTACTGGATAGACCAACAAAAGCACTATGGAAACACTACGATGAATAGGGTGGAAGGATTGCATGCTCGACTGAAGTCGAGCTTGAAGGGGACATGCAAACATGATTTTCTTGGAATGTGGAAATTGATCCATCCAGTTATCAATATTGAGATGAGTGAAATTAGAGCCTCTTTTGAGAGGAGTTTAACTAGATTTCAGCACGAGTACAATGATGAGTTTTTTAGTGAGCTCAGAGGATTTATTTCAAAAAGAGCTTTAGATTTGATTTTGGGAGAGATGAAACGTATAGATGTCATTGGGGTAGATGATAGTGTTTGCGACCACACTTTGCGTACTTCACACGGGTTGCCGTGTGCGCATGAGCTAGTGATCTCAAACAAAAAGGGTGCAGAATACCTCTTTCTGAAATTGATGAATTTTGGAAAAAGTTGTCTATTGAACCGAAAGCTAGTGATCCCATTGGTGTTGATTACAAACCAGCTATGGATTTATTTATTCAACAACTAGGATCGACTTCTGAAGACCAGTAGAGATCTATGATAAAGATGCTCATGGAACTTGCAACGCCTAAAAGTTCATCATTGGAGCCATCAAAGGAGGATGCTACACCAAAACGTCATCCTAAGGGCAGTACTAAGAAGAGGCCAGCAAAAGAAGAGTGGTCAACTACCCGAGATCCGTCATGGTTTGAGTACCCTCCGGATGCTCCACCCATGACTCCACAATCCATAACAAATCCCAAGGCCAAACCATTTGTTCCAAAGAGGAAGAAACCAAATTTTGATGTTGGTTGCTCCATTAATGAAATTGAACATCCTCTAGATGCTCCACCCGTGACTCCATAATCTATAACGAAGCCCAAGGCTAAACCATATGTTTCAAAGAGGAAGAAACAAAATGTTGATGTTAGTTGCTCCATTAATTAAATTGAGCATCCTCCAGATGCTCCACCTGTGACTCCACAATCTATAACGAAGCCCAAGGCCAAACCATATGTTTCAAAGGGGAAGAAGAAACTGAGTTTTGATGTCAATTGCTCCATTGCTCAATCTGGATATAAAATGTGTTTTCCGCGTGAATTTCTACAGTTTATTGTTGGTTTTGAAGACCCTGTCGGCGATGGAAATTGTGGTTTCAGGGCTCTCTGCTTGGCTTTGGGAAGAAAAGAAACCGACTGGTTTTGGATGAGACAAGAGTTATTAAGTGAGTTAATGTCAAATGAGGAATATTATGTGAGGATATTTTCCCAGGAAGCTGTTGATGGATTAAATAAACCATTAAACTAACTCAACATTCTCGTCTTCTTCAATATGGTCTTCTACAACTATTGCTTTTTTGGTTTTTCGTATTCGATGAGATGCCGTTTGGGGAACCCTAACTGAAGGCTGGCGACTAGAGACAACTTTCCCTTTCTTTTTTCGGGGCGGCATGACTATCCCTGTAATACGTCAATAGCTAACAATAGTCAAATTTCAATTACAACCCAAACTTTATGATGCAAGATAGAAAATGCAAGCTTTTGAAGTGAAGGAATTTAGTAAGTGAAACCCCAAGCACAACATGCAAGGAAATGAGATAAAAGTCATAAAACTAGACAGACACATCCCGCATAAAACAGAATCATAAAAAAACTACAGGTTGGGCAATTCATGCTGCCAAATAGAGAAATTGGGTAACATACAATTTTATTTTGGACTTTTTTGTGTATGTGACTATGTACTATCCTAGTATGTGATACCGTCTTTTGCATATTAATTTTCCTCTTTGTTCTGTGCATTTTCAGAAGTGACTGACACTGGTATTGCGACACCATCTCGTGATACACATCTGTCTCCAAAGTTTGGGCTCTATACTCCATAACAACTTAGGTATTGAAAAGGTACTTATTTTGCTTGTCCGCAGATTGTTCAAGTCTTCGTAATAGTTTGAATCGATTGAGTTTTTACTCTTTGGTACTTCGGTTGCGATTTAACCCAAAATTACTTGGGGCTGCAGATATCTTAAAAGACGATAATGTCAGAGGGCAGCAAAAATTGTTGCCCTCTATTTTGTAATAACAAACAAATCCATTTTGTGATCTATCACAACATAAGACAGACAAAACTACTCAGAGTTGTCTGAGGTGGAAACTGTATCACAAGAAAACACTAGGCATAAGTGCATAACCCACCAAAGCCACATTCAATAGCAAATGCAAAAAATCATGAGGGACACAAAATCTACACATAGTGCAGACTGTAGACCAAGTGACCAACCAAGGGAAATAATGGAACACTCATCAAACAATAGAGTGCCCGCTGAGTAACCAAAGCCACTGGTAACAAATGATGGATTTCCACTTGCTTAAATCATTGATTAGTTAGCCATACCGAGACAGATGATCTTAACAAGTTACACCTACAAAAAAATATTTCAGGATTTCCATGCCGAGTGTTGAAAGAACGGAAAGTTAATTTCTCATCAGATTCAAGTTTTAAACAGATCATAGAATCTTTGGTAGTCTCTTGAACTACCACCGTCACCGATAGGAAATAAAACCGCTCAAAACGTAAGCGAGCAAAAGAAAATCTTTGAACACCACAAGATTAAGCTAAATATAGAAAAACCGAGAGGAAAGTAAAGTCTTGCTTAGTATCAACATTATAAAATGGTACTAATATTACTACTACAAATCCTCTTTGTCACTGTCAAATGTGCTTCCTGCTGACTCTACTTGGATGTGTGTAGAACGATTAATGGGATTCATGTGCATTTTCAGAAGTGTGTAGAAGTGTGTGACAGTTTTCCTTTTTTTTATATACAGAACACAGTTGACATTCAAGATGCCAAATTGAATCCAATTCCAGTTCCTGTGGGCAAACATGAAGTTATAGGCTAATAACTTCTAATGGCTCCCTAAACTTGGTTTTCATCAATAATAGCATCATAGTTCATAGTTCAACGATGCCCGGAATAAAAAAGTTGGGAAAATGGGAGCACCGATGATATTTGCATTTACGATGGCTAGTTAAGAGTAAAATTGGTACAAAAAGTTAAATGCCAACTGTTAACAATTTTTAACATAGAAGAGAATCTTGTGTCTTCAAGTTACCCTAGCTATATGCATTAGGCACTTAGGATAATACGAATATGGCTTGATAATTTTAACATAGAAGAGAATACTGTGTCTAAGGATTAACATTCTCACAAAAGAGTCTGCAGAATGCAAGTGCATTTGAAAAAAACAAATTATGGTCACCCCATTTGCTTCTAGCCTCAGGCTAACTATAATAATATAGATGACCACTACTAACCAAAACAAGAACCTATAAAATTATCAAAATGAGGTTTGGACTTGTTAATCCATTGTCGAGCATGCCCAATTTCCTTCAACAGTCGGGTGGGTACGCCTTGATTGATGGAGGACTAGCAACTGAACTTGAACGACATGGTGCTGATCTTAATGACCCTCTTTGGAGTGCCAAGTGTCTTATCAGTTCTCCTCATTTAATCCAAACTGTAATGTCTCTTTATTCCATTGCCATTCACATATGAATAGTTTCGGCTTGTAATTATGACCTCTTATTGTATAGGTACACCTCGATTATCTTGAAGCAGGTGCGGATATTATTCTCACGGCATCTTATTAGGTAGTTGGGCTAGCTTTGTCTATTTTTTTTTTTCAGTTATGTAAGTAATATATTTTTAAGAAGAAGATTCCATCATCTTTTTGTGTGTGACACAGGCTACTATTCAGGGGTTTGAATCTAAAGGCTTGTCAAAAGAAGATAGTGAAGCATTGCTGCAGAGAAGTGTTAAAATTGCATGTGAGGCACGAGATACATACTATGACAGATGTGCAGAGCATTTGTCTGATGGAACAAAAAATGGAAAGATTCTCAAGCACCGGCCTATTTTGGTCGCAGCCTCTGTAGGAAGCTATGGGGCATATTTGGTCGGTGGGTCTGAATATGAGTATGTTACTCCGTCTTTCTTTAAAAGGTCTAAAACATTTTCTTCACAAATTCGTAAACACAAACAAGAACTCGAGTAAAAAACTAACTACATAGCTATGAATCAAGTATGAAGATTATACCCATTACCCAAATCTTAAAAACAAAGAATCAAACCATAAGACAGCACAGTTAAACAAAAGTTAAGTTAAAATGGGTAATAAAAAAGTTCTTATTACCTTAAACACTTTGTTTCCTCAAATTATCAAGAGTCTTCTGCTGGTAATGGTCATTCAATGAAGAAAAATCAAATCTTGCAACTGCCAATAAAACATCACCACATATCAGCTAAACACGTTAAAAACTTATACATTACAACATTGAAATAAACATAACATTACCAGATAACCCAGCCTTTAAACATGATTCAAGGACTTCCACATATTGCGATTTGGGCCCAAGTGTTCCAACGATTTTAGTCAAATATGGTAAAAAGCTTAACACGTTTTAAAACTCATTTTTCATCATTATAACGTCTTAAACATAGGAAGAAGAATTTAAAAAAAAAAAAAAGGTGGCTCACAATGTTGTATTTTAGAGGAAGAAGAAAGAGAACAGCCGGAGGTAGAAAGAGAACAGTGAAAAGAGAAAATAAAGTTTTTAGTTTTTGAGGCCCAGGGGGGGTGTGCCCAACGATAATTTTAAATTTGGGGTCTGCTTTGAGAAAAAATGGGGTCTGCCTTGAGATGGAGTCTGCCTTGAGAGATATGGGGTCTGTATGTAGTCCTTCCCAAATATTAGTATGGGTGATTTTTATTTGGGGTAGTCCAAAAATAAATTATATTAAAAAAGAGTCCAAAACCCATGCACACAGATTTCGATGTGTATTCCACCATTTTATTAGGCTTGTGTTGACACTATGGTTTCTTAAGATAAATCATAGACAGAAAATCCCAACAATAAATATACTAAATACTTATATAAGATGATTGAAAGCATCTTTTTTAACGGACATCTAGATGCTGATATAGCACGCTGAAATTACCATTAGATAGTGTCTCACAAACACATGATATGTCATGAATGGAAAATTTGTCCCCTTAATATCTTGTTGAAAAATCCTAAAAATGCAAAAAAAAAAAACAAATAAAAATAAATAAATATATATATATATATATATATATATATATATATATATATATATATATATATATATATATATATATAATAACAATGGGGTTGTCCAACGCATGGCGAGGGGGATTAAGAAAAAATAGGAGAAAAAAAATAGTAAGTAAGAGTCCCAATTAATTATGTTTCCTTTATATACTAAATCTCTTTTCAAGAGTCCTAATTAATTATGTTTCATGTTTCCTAATCTATACACATCCAAACAAAGAATAATAAGGATTACAGGAGAGACTCTCTTTTTCAAGAGTCCTAATTAATTATGTTTCCTGTTCCTAATCGATACACATGCAAACAAAGAATAATAAATATTACAGGAGAGACTATTCAAATCAAGAGAAAAAAATTGATAATAAAAAAGCTATAGAAACAAGCTGCGAGAAAAAAACAAAATAGGAAATAAAAGTCCCAATTCTTGAACTTCTAAGTATCCCATATTTTCGAGTTCTTCAATTTACAACTATTGTGCTGATTTCAAAAGTTTTCTTTCTCTACCTCTCCAGTATGTGCTGATTTCAAAAGTCTTCTTTCTTTTGATCTGTGTTTACCATAAAGTTTGGAGTGTTAAGGGAGAAGGTAATGCAGGTCTAACATTAGTATGTTTGAATGCGACTTCCGAGATTGACAAACCATACATTTTATGTATACATATCAACCTTAACTGTTTATCAACTCAGTCTACTTTCTCATCTAAGGAGAAGGTTAAGTTATTTATTTTAGTCGTCACTATCTATATATTATCTACATATTTTAGTATATTCCATAAGAACGTTAGTAAGTGAATCTAAAGTTTTAAACCTTACATATATAGTTTCGGAGCTTTGAACTTCTCTTTCATATGAGCAATTAGCTTTAAACCTTACATGTATAGTTTCGGAGGAGCTTTGAACTTCTCTTTCATATGAGCAATTCTTGATCAATAAAATTTTTCAAGTAATTATTTTCACTCACCTAATCCTCATCTATTAGCTGTATTTTATATAATGCATGTGTTTAAGACTTATATTTCTTTTTTTTCTGTAGTTATTAGCATGCCCCATCCGTGCTAACGGATAAATTTCTTTTGACATAATAATAAGATTTCAATGCATCCTAAAGATGTAAATGTAGTTACTTATTGATGGATATGATAACCAAGTGTTTTTTTCCCCATATTCTATATTGTTTTTATTTGTTTCTGTCAGGGCAAAAAGTTAACCCGACGTTCCCGATGTGATGGTGCTTCCGAAAGCTTGAAAGAGATGGGATTAGGTATTTTGGAAGAAGAGAGATTGCGTCAACATTCTGGTTGCCTACGTACCCCGTAAGGAATCCGGGATCAAGTCTCTTAAAACGTAGTTCTGGAGGCTGCAGAAGCCTCCGTATATATAGCAACCTCCTGCCTTGGCGGCCAAGAAAGTGATTCTCAGAGATTACCTTTCCTCATGAATCCTAGTACGATCCTATCTAAAATAGGATCATTCCCCAAGATTTCATTCTATCATCGTGCAGGATCTTATCGGATTGCAATAGGATTTATCGCCTCCGTGGATTGGGTTACTGGATCAGAATTATCCGTACCGATGTTCTATCCTTGTGCAAGATCTTATCAGATTGCGCTAGGATTCCTCGCCTCAGCGGATCGGGTTATTGGATCAAAATCATCTGGACGGATTTGATTCATGAACTTGGGCCACCCGGATGGGCCCTAGACCTGTTGTGAACTCTGACGGATTAAAGGGCCGGATGATCCAAAAGTGCTTATTTGACCGCCACCCGACTAATCTACCGCTTGTCCCACTCCCGGTCCATGGTCCGAGTATGTTCTGGACCGAAAATATGATACAGGGTACACACATTGCCCCCTCTTCAACAGAGGAGCAAACGAAGATGAAGGTGGTATGTTGAAGAATTAAGGAAACGTGAAAAAAGGAATTTAAGTGAAAAAGTGTGACAATGAGGGACTAAGCTATAAAGATAAAAATAAAAAGGGTGGTGGTTGGGTGGGGATGAGTGATATGGTCATGGAAGAGGCATACCTGGCTGAAAAACTTTGGACCCGGTAAGCAAACATGCGGAACTGGCAAGAAAAATGTTGACCCGACAAGAAAAAAAATGCTGACCCAACCTGAAAACCGCGTGGAAAAACTGGCCAACGTCTAAACAAACATGAAAACCGTCTGAATCTGGCTGGAAACCACCTAAACCGGCTGGAAATTGCCTAAACCGAGTGGAAAAATGCCTGAACCAGCCAATAAACTGACGGTCGTCGGTGGTAGAGGGTCAAGAGTTGAAGTTCACTGTTGAATTTTGGTGAACTTCGTTTGTGTTCGGTACTGTTGGTTTGGTTTTTTTTTTTTTTTTTTTTTTTGGATAGACCTTTGTTTAAGACATGGGAGGCTATTCGAAAAATGAATTTTTGGATGTCTTGAACGGCTGGGCTTTATGTGGCTGACCAATTATTTGATGGTCAAGCCTTAAACTATATATGCTCCAGGCGGCAAATCTAGCCAACATGGCTGACTTCTTAAAGGTTCACTGTTGTGCTAAGCAGTCCCTGGGACAACATTGAGGACTTACACGATCAATGTCAGAACCCCTATTACACGTCCCGGTACATAGCTCAGCTATATCAGAATTGAAATAACCTGGGGTTTGTGACGTGCAATAACACCAAAATAACATAGTATCTAATGAACCGAACGCTGCAGCCGTGTCGTGTGAAGAACAAAGTCAATAGCAGATGAAAGTATGGAAGCCAGATCAGGAGAAATAGAAGTGGAATCTTTGGAATTGGGACAACATCTCCAACCGAATTGGCACTAATCAGCAAGATTCTCTTCATAGAACCTTCGAAAGTGGACGTAAGACGGATAGGATATGTGTAATATCTAACCATCTTCACAAAATATTAGACGGTGGTCTACCGTTGCCGCGACTAAATCAATACAACTAAGTCACTTGAAGAATAAGTGTAGTTACATTGCAAAGATGCTCCAATAGATGATTCTTGTGGAGACCAACGGATAACCAAGAAGTGCCTCATTAGTTGGGTTTAAATCTGAGTGTAGCGTAGACTTCGCCACCAAGGGTATACACTTGATGTAATCTAAGCAATCGCACCCAGACCAAAAACGATCCATTATCGTTCGTGGGTTTACATTGTTGAACAATGATACCAGGCGTAGGCCCACTGCACCACGCAAGCCGAAACTAAAGTGCAGGATGGCTTTCGCCACCTGGGTTTAATAAGTATAAAACTAAGTAACCAATATGAAATTAAAACACAATGTAAATGAAAATGAAATTTATTGATGATAAATGGAAGGAAAGTACAATGTATGTGAAATTTATTGGTGGAACTAATGATAATTAATTTGCTTGTGAAATAAACGCAAATGAGACCCATTCCAGGGTTTGGTTAGAACATCGTCAGTCAAGTTCTTGAGAAAATAAGAACCTTTGGATGCGACCTTTCAATGATAAAAGGTCCCTCCCAGTTTTCACCGAGTTTCCTGCTGTTAGGTTTTTCGTTGCTCCTTTGCCTTGTACGTAAGACCCAATCGCCTGGTTTGAATGCTCGTGCGCGCAACTTCTTATCATAACTGCGCTTCATAGAGTCCTGGTAAGTCATGAGATTCTACATCCACCATGACTTTGTCACGAGCCAAGATGTCAACACTCGTCTCTGTGGAGATGGCTTGTGTGCGCGCTGTTGGAGCGAGTATTTCAGTTGGGAGTACCGCTTCCGTTCCATATGCCAATGAAAAGGGTGACATTTCTGTTGAACGACGGGGGGTTGTCCTGTAAGCCCAAAGCATCCCTGGTAATTGTTTTGCCCAGTTTCCTTTAGCTGATTCAAGCCTTTTAATTTTTTTCAACGTGTCAAGAATAACACGGTTCGTTGCTTTTGCTGTCCATTTCCCTGGGGATAGTAGGAGAGAAGTTATGCCGTATCTTCAGGGACTTGCAAAAGATGTGGATCTCAGTAGAATCAAACTGGCGTCCGTTATCCAATACCATTTCAGCTCGAACGCCGAATCGGCACACAATATCGCGTCAGATGAACCGTTTGACGTCTGAAGACTGAATCTGACTCAAGGACACAGCTTCAACCCACTTCATGAAATAATCAGTTGCGACCAAGAGAAACCTTACATTACCTGGGGCCTTAGGCAAAGGACCCACAATGTCGAGTCCCCACTTAGCAAATGGCCAAGGGCTAAGTATGGGATGAAGCTCAGTTGCAGGAAGCTTAACAATCCAAGCATGTTTCTGGCATGGTACACAGATTTGGACAAACCGTTTGGCATCCTTTTACATATATGGCCACCAGTATCCTTGGGTGAGAGCTTTGTGAGCGAGACTCCTACCACCCGAATGATTTCCACAGATCCTTTCGTGAATTTCTTTTAAGATCTGTTGTCCCTGTTCAGGAGTAAGGCACCGGAGTAGTGGGCATGAACCCATGGGTTTTCTGTAAAGGCGGGATCCCCCCTCCAAGGTAGGTAATAACACAAAGTGTCACGCATCCCGTTTGACTTTGTCAGATAAAACTTTGTCTACGGGGAGTTCTCCAGTCTGTAAGAATTCAACCAGATTCCGATGCCAATCGGGAAGAAGAAGTTCCATTGACTCAATGCCGGAAAACTGATCGTCCGGTATTTCAAGAGTATTGTCAGCAAGATTTGTTTCAGAATCTGCTGCAGAGTCCTCCTCCTGTACAACCTCATTTCTGCGGTTGCAGAGTCAGTAACCATCGTTGGGGAGATGTCTGTATCATGCTTATGGTTGCGAGGAGAAGCCTGAGCGGGGTGATCTTGGTGCTTGTCTCGCGCTTTGCTGTGCGTCATAACTGCGTAAATCTGCATGAATGCCTTGCACTCGGCAGCGTAGACGTCAATCATATCTGGCAATGGGAGGTCGATGCTAAGCAGTAACTGGACCTCTACCCTGATATTTTGAGGTTCCATTAAATCAACTGCTGCTGAAAGGTAAGCCAATGCATCGGCATGCCAAACATCATTCCTTGGTCTTTGCAAAATTGAGATGCGCTCAAATTTTGCAGCAAGATTGCGTATCACATCTAAGCCGCCATTCACTCATCTCGTGCTTGATATGACCCTCCAAACTGACAAGAAACTAGCTTAGAATCCGTTACCATATTGATTTTCTTTATCCCCATTTTGAGTGACGCTCTCATTCCAAATATTGCTGCTTCATATTCGGCTTCATTGTTGAAAGCAGGAAAGCAAAGTCGGACAGACCTTTCAATTCGGCTACCGTTTGGGTCGACTATCACACAACCGATCCCGGACCCCTTCCTATTACTTGAACCATCTGTATACACAACCCACGTTTTGCCTCCGATAAAACGCTCTTCAATAGAGTCAGGTTGGCAGTTGAGAAAATCTTGCAGCTGTTCTTCCTCGAATAACTCTGGCGAAACCACGATATCTTCTATCGGGAAATCCGCCATCAGAGAAGCTAATGCATGACATTTTTCTGTAGTCCGAGTGCCTTGTGAAGGGGATATTATGTATATACTTTAACAATACGTCCCTGAAAATACGACTTAAGCCTACGTGCTGCATGCACCAGGGCAAGCACGATTTTCTCAATTTTAGAATATCTGCTCTCTAAGCCAGTTAACCTTTTGCTAATGAAGTATATTGGACGCTCCTCTAGGTTTTCCACGAACAATACTGCGATGATTGCGATCTCAGAAGCTGCCAAATAAATTCCAATGTCTTGGCCAGTTTGTGGACTGACCAAGACGGGGGGTGATATCAAGTAAGCTTTAATTTCTTTAAAAGCCCTATCACAGTCCTCGTTCTAAACTGAGGCACCTTTCAACGTTTGAAAGAATGGCTTGCATCGATCCGAATACTTTGATATGAATCTATTCAGGGCTGCCAAACGACCAGCGAGCCGCTGAATTTCTTTTTTATTCGATGGTGGGGGCATTTCGAGAATGGCCCGAATCTGTTCAGGGTTTGCCTCAATACCCCGTCGAGTCATCAGAAATCCTAAGAACTTTCCAGATGCTAACCCAAAGGAACATTTCAAAGGGTTCAACTTCAGTTTGTATCTTACGAGCCTATTGAAAACCTCTTGTAAATGCTGAAGGTGGTCGGGTGTTTCTTTGGATTTGACTACCATGTCATCTATGTAAACTCCCATGATACGCCTAATCATGTCGGCAAACATTGTATTCATCATCCTCTAATAAGTGGCACCTGCATTTTTCAAACCAAATGGCATGAATGTAAAACAATACAGGCCTTGGTCCGTGATGAACGCCGTGTGCTCCTGGTCTTTCTCAAGCAGAGGTATCTGTTATAACCAGACGAAGTGTCCATGAACGACAGACGCTTGAATCCTGAGGTTGCATCGACTAGATCTGAGATGCGAGGTAATGGGTATGGATGCACAGGAAAAGCTTTGTTTAGGTTGGTAGAGTCGATGCAAACCCTAAGCTTCCCATTTTTCTTTGGAACTGCGACGATATTGGATACCCATGTAGGGTATTCAATGGGCTTAATGAACCCAATGAACCCTGCTCCAAGCAGTTTACCAATCTCGTCATTGACCTTTAGTTTTCGTTCTGGAGCCATCCTCCTTGGTCTTTGTCGAACTGGTTTGAATCTCGGGTCAATATCGAGCTTGTGGCAAGCAACATCCGTGTCGATTCTGGGCATTTGGTCGATATTCCAGGCAAATATTTCTTAATAATCCCATAACAAGTGAATTAGAGCTCTTTTTTTGGCTGGGGGTAAACCGGCAGCAATGAAAGTAGTTTCGTGGCTCTCACCCCCTATATGAACTTCTTCCAACTAATCGATCGAGGGACTTTCTACAGAGTGTCGGGCCTCTCGTACCTGGTAAGCCCAACGTTTCTATAATTGCTATTTGGCATGATCGCCCTGGAGGATCGTGTTGCCCCAGACTTCGGATTTCCTGGTATCTTCCAATGCCAAATCGTGACACTGATGCGACATCATTTGGTCACTGCGGACCTTACAGACTCCCGTTGGCATCGGGAATTTCATTGCCTGGTGGAAGGTGGATACAACAGCCTGATTGGCATGGATCTAATCCCTGTCGAAAATTGCATTATAACAAGAACCACAATCCACCAGAAGAAAATTTATCCCGACAGATTGATGCCCAACTGTGATTGGGAGATGAACCTTTCCAATAGCATGGGTTGGTTCTCCGTTAAACCCAATGATTAGATTACGATCTTCTATGATCAGGTCCTCTGACAGTTTCATCCTGGAGTAAGCCTTGGTGAATAACATGCTAGCTAAGCTTCCTGTGTCGATAAGAACCTTCTGCACCCTAAAGATTCCTATCCATGCAGTAATGACAACAGCATCATTGTGGGGGTAATAAACCCCCTTTTCATCGTTCTCAGTGAACTTCAACTCGTGGCCTTCATAGGTCTCTGTATTGATACCTTGGTCAAAATTGAAATTGTTGACCTGGTAATGTTCTTGTATATGACGAAGTTTCAAGCATGTATCTATCTTGCGCTGATGGCGGGAGACGCTATCGACATGTGCGTGGCATACATCGATAACATTGTGTTCATCCAAGTTGATATGGACTGACCGAAGTTTGTTTTGAACAAACTCAGTAAGCTGTCTATCGTCAACGAGACGTTGAACTTCCTTCTTTAAAGCTCTGCAGTGATCTGTTTCATGCCCAATATCATTGATATATCTGCATTTTCAATTTTTATCCCGCCTACCTGTAGGATCTTCTGGTAGCGGCCAAGCTGGCAGTAACATTTTCTTAGTTATGATTTTTTCGTACAGGTCTACAAGGCCAAGCATCAAAGGGGTGAATACCTTTTCATCTAGATTTGGGGTCTTTGTATTAGTCTGAGTACTCCTCTTGTTACCTTGATTGGTAAGCTTATCCTTGGTGGAGTCCTTGGAAGTGGGATCTGCGCCATCCTTTCTCTGTCGAGAGTTTTGATCATCTTCCACTCGAACGTACATTTCCACTCGGGTGAATAAATCAGAGAGGGTGGTAGGCGGCTTTCAAGTAAGAGAGTTGTAAAGTCCATCTCTGTCGAAATGCAACGCTTGATGGAATGCCTGTATTGCGAAAGCATCACTCACATCCTGAACTTCGGTGTGAAGCTTCCTGAACCGTCGTACCAAACTCTTAATTGTTTCACCTTTCTCCATAGCGAGATTGAACAGTGTGCTCGGACTCTTCTTCGTCTTCATGTTGTACTGAAAACGTTCAACGAACATATCACTGAGCTTGGTAAATGAATCAATTGAACGCGGAGACAACTTGTTGAACCAGGACAGTGCGTATCTTTTCAATGTTGCTGAAAAATACGACACATTAACGACTCATGAAATTCCTATAAGGTCATAGCCGCTTGGTAGCTCATGATGTGCTCGTTCGGACATCCATCCACGTCATTGTAAGTCAGAAGAGGGGGCAGTTTGAATGCCTCAGGATGAACACAGTCCCTAATGTCATTTACAAAGGGTGAAAATTTCGGACCTCACACAGCACTTTCCAAGAGTGGATCGTCTCGGATGGTTTGCCTGGTCACGGCTTGGTTAATCAATTCCTTAACCTTTTGTTCATTCATATTCTCATAGTTGTCTTCATCTTGATTCTCTTCTCTCCAAATCCGTTCATCACGGGCTAAGATTCGATTAGGATTCGGTCGTTGCCGACGTTCGATTCTACCCCGCCTTCTGCCTGCCACTATGTTAGCAGGTAGTGGACTTTCATTTCGATTTGTGCGCTGGGATTCATATCTTGATCCGGACACCTCCATGGATGTTGGCGTTTCTGAACTGGAACTGAATGCAGCTGCTGGCGTTCCAGATTGTTATGACTGGTGTGTCCGAGGATTTGTGCCCAAACGATCCCAAACATTGTTTGACTATGAATGAGTGGGGACCGGCACGATAGGGTAGATTGTCCGGCTTTGGCTTGGATCTCTAACACGACCATTATTGTGAATAAGGTTTTGGCCATTGTTAAGATCTTCGCGTTGTCCCGGTTCGGCCCTTTGCCTTTGCCTACGTTCAGACAAAGGGGACTCGACCGATTGGTGCTCCTCAAGGTCTCTGGGCCGTTTGCCTAGTTGATTTCTCAAACTCTCGTTTTCCACAACTATTCTTGTCAAAAGAGAGATAAGAGCTAGATCTGATTGGTATTGCGGGTTCCTGATGGAGGTGCTTGGGTTACCATGTCAGCCTCCCCAGCCCCTTCCAGGACGTCGCGCAGTAGCATTGCGTGTGGGTTCAGTAGGACCATTCCTGACGTGTATTCTGGCAGCTCTTGTGCTCCGCACAGCATTGCGGCAAGGGACATCGGGATTAGATTCCCAAATTCCTAGTGGCTCCAAAGTGTGTGGAACTGCTTCAAATAGTTTGTTTCCTCCATTCTGAGAGAAAGATTTACGACGACTCGACTGCCCCACCTCTGTGGTGGTGCCTGGAACAGTCTCCATGTTCTGTCGAGTCACTACCTGTCGGTTGGCAGCTTCTGTGTTACTCATCGCAATTTGTTCAGTCATGGTAACAAGGACGTATGAAAAATAAGGCCGAGGATATCATGCTTCAACGGAAGACCACGTGGTCGTGGGTTCGGTCCCCACAGACGGCGCCAAAGAATGTCGGGGCAAAATGTTAACCCGACGTTCCCGATGTGATGGTGCTTCCGAAAGCTTGAAAGAGATGGGATTAGGTATTTTGGAAGAAGAGAGACTGCACCAATGTTCTGGTTGTCTACGTACCCCGTAAGGAATCCGGGATCAAGTCTCTTAAAACGTAGTTCTGGAGGCTGTAGAAGCCTTCGTATATATAGCAACCTCCTGCCTTGGCGGCCAAGAAAGTGATTCTCAGAGATTACCTTTCCTCATGAATCCTAGTACGATCCTATCTAAAATAGGATCATTCCCCAAGATTTCATTCTATCATCGTGCAGGATCTTATCGGATTGCAATAGGATTTATCGCCTCCATGGATCGGGTTACTGGATCAGAATTATTCGTACCGATGTTCTATCCTTGTGCAAGATCTTATCAGATTGCGCTAGAATTCCTCGCCTCCGCGGATCGGGTTACTAGATCAGAATCATCTGGACGGATTTGAACCATGAACATGGGCCACCCGGATGGGCCCTGGACCTGTTGTGAACTCTGACGGATTAGAGGGCCGAATGATCCAAAAGTGTTTATTTGACCGCCACTTGACTAATCTACTGCTGGTCCCACTCCCGATCCATGGTCCGAGTACGTCTGGACCGAAAATATGATATAGGGTACACACAGTTTCAATATGTGGTTGTTATTTTTTATTCTTCACTCTTAATTTCCTAAGAGCATTTCTAGACCAATTCGTGCATGGGTAATCCAAACTTACTTTCATGGCTGTTATTTGGTTATATTTGCATAATCTGATAAGTTTATGGTCGTTGTTTAAATTTTGAATGGGGTTCTTGGTGTTAGTAGTGTACTCAAGTGGGAATGAATTACTTTGTATATGTTTAAGGTTTTTGTGTTAGTAGTTTGCATGCTGATGGTATTTTGGAGTAGATAAATTTCGGGGGAGGTCATTTGCGAAAATAGGAGATTCTTACATGGAAACACAAATAGGAGATTCTTCAACAGAAGGTGAGTTAGTAGACTAAATGAGGTTTCCTTATTTTTTTTGGGTATGTTTTGCTATATATATTTGTAATATAATAATAATAATAATAATAATAAGTAAACCTTGCAAATCTAATACGATATAACTAAGTTAGGTTGTGTTTTGTGAAGTTGTTGGACTATATATTCAAAACTTGAAATTGTACTTCTAAATTTTTTGGTTGCACTAATTTTATTGTGTAGATATGTCTATGTTGGAACATTTGTGCCTTTTCAGACTACCATTCTTCAAATGCATATTTAAAGTAAAATGATGTAAACCTACATGATAATATAGATACTTAAGGGAATTGAAACCAAAAGGTTTCATGATCATGTACCATAATAGTTGAGTAATATGCTCATATGGATTTATTTTCTTAAAATTGAAGTTCAGGCACACAATATAATTCATATTTGATATTTCTTAAATTTTGTGGGAGTCGGTTTACCCGATTTTTCGGTTCACAAGTTAATATTTAATGCATCTTAAAGTAAAGGGTTAGATAGACTTACCCCATTACTAGTTGCAATTAGTGTCCCCCCCCCCCATTTGTAAGATCCAACGGTCAAATTTCTTCATCTGAAAAAAAAATAAATAAATAAATAAAAAAAAATCATCTCGTAGCCGTTGGATCTTGCAATTGGGGGGGTATCACTAATATTTTTGAAAATGGGGGTGTAAGTCTAACTAACCCTAAAGTAAAAGCAGTCGGTACTGCATTTTTCAACCCAGTTGGGTACGTTTGATTGATTTTGTAACTTGATTGTTTTGTATGTTTTTAGATTCAGGTGTGCTATTAATATAATATAATGCTGATTTTCTTTCACATACGTTGCTTTACTATATTTTTGTTAGCCTTAAGCTACTTCATTGGTACTTTCGTCCCACTTACAATTACGAAAGGAAGGATTCCTTAGTACTTGGTTTCTTTTGCAACAAATCGAAGATGAAGAATCTTAAAAAATATCACACTTTGGGTATGAATTTGAAGGTCTTGGTTCTCCAAGTCATGGCTCAATCCTGAAGGTTGGATGACTCATTGATGCTTATCTAGCGGAATAGATCTACGGAAATTCATTGCTATCATTGAAATCTTGCTTGACTATGCCCGAGTTATTGATGATGGACTATACAGAGCAGCTGATATATATTTAAAGGCAACTTATCCAACTTTTTGTTTTTGTTAGTGTTGCAGTATGAATTCATTTCTAATATAGAGTGATACTGTAATTTAGTGTTAATTCAACTCTTTCTTATGCTTTACTTCACTTTAATTTGTGACGGGGTTCTAATTAATAGATTTTTTTCGTAGAACAAAATTGAAATTTTTATCACAGGTTTGTTTTGAAATTTTCATGTTTTTAAGAGTGATTTTTTTTGTAATTACACTATTAGTAAATTAAGTATTTATTTGCCTTCTATCACGGACCACATTTCACATTTGTCTCTGATGGTTTTCAAATATTAAACCGTGAAAAGGAGTACCTAAGTTTTTTTGGAAATCATATCAGTGCTCATGCTCTTTACGTGCTAACATGAATTAGCAAACGATGAACATTCTTATTATCTGCTTTGAAGACTGTATATAACGATAAATAGAAGTTGGTATTACACACCAACTTTGATAATTATCAGGAAATCAGAAACTAGACACAAATGCATTGAACCAACCCAAAAGAATAATTAACAGGAAATAGGATAATAATGAGAAATCGCAAGTTGGATGTAACAACATTGAACTAACCTCAAATAATAATTAAAGAGAAATCGGAAAATGGATGCAACACTGCATTGAACTAACTCATAATAATTAACGGGAAATAGGAAAGTGGATGCAACACTGCATTGAACAAACCTTAAAGAAAAATTAATGGGTAATCGGAAAATGGATGTGAGTGCATCGAACTAACCTCAAAGAATAATTAACGGGAAATCGGAGATTGGATGTAACACTACAATGACCTAACCTCAAAGAATAATTAAAGGGTAACTAGAAATAGGAGACTAAATGTAAATGCATCGAACTAATCTCAAAGAGTTATTAATGCAAAATCGGAAAATTTGATGCAAATGCATTGAACCAGCCAACGTCAAAGAATATTAATGGGAAATCAGAAACTTGATGCAAATACATTGAAGAAACCTTAAAGAATAGTTGATGGGAAATCGGAAACTGGATGCAACATTGCATTAAACTAACCTAAAAGAATAATTAACGGGAAATCAAAAATTTGATGCAAATGCATTGAACTAACCTTAAAGAATAATTAGTGGAAAATTGGAAACTGGATGCAACTGTATTGAACTAACGCAAAAGAAAAGTTAACGAGAAATAAAAAACTGGATAAAAATGTATTGAACTAACCTCAAAGAATAATTAACAGAAAATCAAAAACTAGATGCAACTGCATAAACTAACCTCAAAGAAATAATTAACGAGAAATACAAAATTGGATGCAAATGCATCAAACTATCCTCAAAGAATAATTGGCGTGAAATTGGAAACTGGATCCAAATGAATTTAACTAACCTCAAAGAATAATTAACGGGAAATTAGAAGCTGGATGCAACTGCACTAAACCAAAGAATAATTAACATGATATCGGAAACTGGATGCAAATCCAGCTAACTAACCTCAAAGAATAATTAATAGGAAATCGGAAACCGTATGCAAATGCATCGACTAACCTCAAAGAATAATTAATGGGAAATTAGAAACTTGATACAAATGCATTAAGCTAATCTCAAAATATAATTAGTGGGATGAAAATTGAAAATTGGATGCAAATGTAATGAACTAACCTCAAAGAATAATTAATGGTAAATCGGAAATTGGATGCAACACTGCAATGAACTAACCTCATATAGTAATTAATGGAAAATCGAAAACTTGATGTAACACTGCAATGAACGAATCTCAAAGAATAATTAACAGGAAACCAGGAACTGGATACAAGTGCATTGAACTAATTAACCTCAAAGATTAATTGACAGACAATCGGAAACTGGATGCAAATGCATTAATTCAACAAACCTCAAAGAATAATTAACGGGAACTCGAAAAGTGGATACAAATGCATCAAACTAACCTCAAAAAATAATTAACGGATAATCGAAAACAACATGAAACTGCATCAAACTAACCCCAAAGAAAAATTAATAGAAAATCGAAAAATAGATGCAACTGCATCAAGCTAACCTCAAAGAATAATTAACGAAAAATTGAAAACTGGATGCAACTGCAAGGAACTAACTTTAAAAAATAATTAACATGAAATCAGAAACTGGATGCAAATGAATGGAACTAACCTCAAGGAATAATTAACGACAAATCAAAAACAGGATGCCAATGCATGAAACTAATCTCAAAGAATCATTTAGATGTAATCGAAAACTGGATGCGAATGCATCAAACTAACGTCAAAGAATAATTAACTGGAAATCTAAAACTAGATGCAAATGCATTAAACTAACCTAAAAAATAATTAATGAGATATCAGAAACTAGATGCAAATGTATTGAACTAATTAAACTCAAATGATAATTAACTTGAAATAGAAAATTAGATGCAAATGCATTGATCTAACCTCATAGAGTTATTAAAGCGCAATCCAAAACTAAGTGCAAATTCATGGAACTAACCTCAAAGAATAATTAACAAAAATTGAAAAATGGGAAATCAGAAATTGGATGTAATTGCATTAAACTAACCTCAAAGATGAATTAACATAAAATCAAAAACTGGATACAAATGCATTGAACTGATCTAAAAAAAAATATTTAACAGAAAATCAGAAATTAAATGCTAATGCATTGAACTAACATCAAAACATTATTGTTTGATGTGTAGTGGAAATGTCTCAACAAGTATATGATTGGGAATAACTTGTTATTCAAGTATATTCAATATGAATTTCGCCTCATTAGGCATTCTCACAAAAAATTTATCAAACTTCTATTATTAAACAACAAAGAGAACTCGAAGGGCTTTTATAAAAGTGCGTTATTATTATTATTATTATTATTATTTTCTAGAGTGTGATTTTTAATATTGCAAGAAATTTAGATGAGTGACCAATGTAATATTCATATCTCATAAATGGATCTATCTACATAGTTCAAATATTTTTTACAATAATTTAATATAACGGAACCCGTTCGTAGGACGGGTTTGAAAGCTAGTGGCTTAATTGTAAAGCACGCATGACACGACATTATAATCAATATCAGAAACTCAGTATTAAATCATAAACGAATTCTTCACTTGTTAATATAACATATTTACATATATCATTAATGCTGAATGTTAAAATCTGATTTAAGTAAATACATGTCATGTCAGATTTCAACAAAATTTAACAGGGGAAAATATCAAATGGCACAAAAAAAAAAAAAAATACAAGGAAAATGAGAAACTCAGACCAAACCTGTGTAAGCAATTCTTTTGGTTTGAACTCATATTTCTCAGGGTTCTTTAGAGTAAGAGAATTTTTTTGGGGGTTGCAAGTTGCAACAAGAAGTAATTGAGCATGTTCGCCACCCTCTCAACCTGGGAAAAAACAAATAATGTTACAATGACAACATGTGTAGGTCAAAAATTCATTGTATATATAAGATGGACAAAAGAGAGCTTACCATCTCGGGAAGAAGGAAAGGAACTGTAATCTCATTTGATGTGAATGCCAACATATTGACATCCTCCATTGCCAATTTCATATCAATACGGATAATCTACAACAACAAATTGTTTTCATTTTGTTAGATATCATGTTCATTGGTAAATGTTACGTAAACGAATGCGGAAGCGTGACAATTGGACAAATAAGATTGAATGTGGTGATATAAATCGACAAAAAACAAATCAATTAAAATACTTACCAATGCAAAGCGAATAACTAATAGAAGTGGAGACCAGATTTACGTGGTTTGGCGTTAGCCTAATCCACCAAGCAAAAGAGGAGAACTTTACTAATCAAGAGATAAACAAACAGAGTACAATCACTCACAAACGAATCTCGATGGATTCTCAAACTCTCTCTCACAAATTGAAGCTCACAAATCTATACTCTCACAAATTGAACTTAACTAATTTGAGCATAACAAATCCCACAAACCGGTCTCGTATTTATAGAGGTCGTGGGTATCAAATTGGAATCCTATTTAGAATAGGAAACCAAATCCTTAACCGTGTGGTGCTGGCAGTGCCTCTTTCCAATATGAATTTGGAAAACCCCGTATACCAACAATTCTCCACCTCAGTGAAGATTTATCCAAATTTGAGCCGATCAACCGAATAGCAAATCCCCTCTTCAATGCACAAATGTCCGAAGGACCAAACAAATAACAAATATCCCGAAGGACCAAACAAGCCTGTACCACATAGTGGCTGCCTACGTACCCTTGTTAAAGGATCAAGCCGACCGTAGTTCACTAATGCCCCTAAGAGCCAAATCATCTCAAATGAAGGATATGAATCAAATTCAAACAATCTTGAAACTTGATTCCATAAACCACTTTGGTTAACATATCAGTTGGGTTCTCCTTGGTGTCTATCTTAGTGAGTAAGATATCACCCTCCTCTAAAATTTCTCTGACAAAGTGAAAACGCACATCAATGTGCTTCGTACGGGCATGATAACTTGGTTCTTGGCTAAATATATAGCACTCACGCTATCACAGTGAATCTTGAGCTGACCCTGCACAATACCCAACTCATCTAACAAACTCTCCAACCAAATAGCCTCTTTCATAGCCTCAGTCACCGCCATATATTCTGCCTCTGTTGTAGACAATGCAACTGTAGACTGCAAAATAGACCTCCAACTTAATGGAGCACCAACTAAAGTAAATACATACCCAGTAGTGGACCGGCGCTTATCCAAATCTCCTGCATATTCAGAGTCCACATAACCCACACAAAGCTTACTAGTATCCCTCTCAAACATCAAACCAACATCTACAGTACCAAGAATGTACCGTAGAATCCATTTCACAGCTTGCCAGTGTTTCTTCCCAGGGTTATGCATATATCTACTAACAATACTAACAACTTGTGAAATGTCTGGCCTAGTACACACCATCGCATACATCAAACTACTAACAACACTTGCATATGGAACATGAGTCATGTACTCACGCTCCTTATTGGAACTCGGAGACATAGTAGCACTAAGTTTAAAATGAAGGGCAAGAGGTGTACTCACAGACTTAGTGTTCCCATTAATACCAAACTTCTGTAGTACCTTCTTCATATATGTCTTTTGAGACAAACAAACCCTGCCTTTTGCTCTATCTCTCTGAATCTCCATGCCAAGAATCTTCTTAGCTTCACCCAAGTCCTTTATCTCAAATTCAGAGGATAAAAGCTGTTTAAGCTTATCAATCTCAGTCTTGCTTATTAAGGATATAAGCATATCATCAACATACAAGAGCAAGTAGATGAAAGAACCATCATGTAGTTTGTGAAAATAAATACAATGATCGTAGTGACTTCTTGTGTACTTGAGCCCTAGCATAAACCGATCAAACCGCTTGTACCACTGCCTGGGAGACTGTTTCAAACCATATAGCAATTTTTTCAGTTTACACACTAAATCCTCTTTTCTTGCAACTTTAAACCCACTTGGCTGAGTCATATAGATCTCCTCTTCTAAATCACCATGTAAAAAAGCAGTTTTTACATTGAGCTGGGCTAGCTCCAAATCATACTGAGCTACCAAGGCCAAAAGGATGCATATGGAGGAGTGCTTCACAAGCAGAGAAAACACCTCATTATAGTCAATCCCCTCCCTCTGAGCGTAGCCTTTAGCTACCCATCTTGCCTTGTAACGTAACTCATTACTTAGAGATCCTTCTTTTAATGCAAACACCCATTTCCCGCCAATCGCCTTCTTATACTTAGGTAACTTTACAAGCACCCAGGTATCATTCTTATAAAGAGATTGCATCTCCTCATCCATAGTTGTCTTCCACCTTTCTGACTTGGAGCACTGGATTGCTCCATAATATCAGGAAAGAACATCTTCATCAAGACTTTTAATAACAGGAAGTGCATAGGTAACGTAATCGTTTAGCCAATACAATGGGGGAACATTCCTCTTAGATTTACCAGTTGCAAAAGGCTCATGAACCGGAGCCAAAGGACCAACATTCATTTGCTCCTCTAATAGAGCCATATTCTCTGCATCATCATTTGTTCCATCACCTGTATTCACTATTTCGTGTCTTCAACTGGAACATCAACTGACTGACTACCCATGGTTGCCAATCTACTATATACAGAACCATCTGGACTAGGTGAAGACGCATCAATCTACACCTGCTGCAATACCTCTTTGGCCATACTCTCCACCTTTTGAGAGTCAGTAGACTTCAACATAGAAGCCTTATCAAATGTCACATCTTTGCTCAAAACAAATTTCTTATCTTTCGGATCTCATAGCTTATAACCTTTAACTCCACTTTTCAGACCCACAAAGATAGCTTTCTTTGCTCTAAGATCCAACTTACCATCTTTGACATGAAAGTAAGCAGGACACCCAAACACACGAAGTGAATCATAATCATGAGCAGGTTTACCAGACCAAACCTCCATAGGAGTTTTACCTCCAATTGCAGCCGAAAGCAACCTGTTAACAAGGTAGCATGCATAACTCACAGCCTCAGCCCAAAATACTTTGCCCAATCTAGCATTTGACAACATACACCACACTTTCTCCATTAGAGTACGGTTCATGCGCTCAGCTACCCCATTCTGTTGCGGCGTAGCTTTCACTGTGAAGTGCCTCTCTATTCCCTCATTCTGACATACTTGCAAGAACGGATCACTCGTATATTCACCACCATTATTAGTTTGGAGTCTTTTGATCTTTCTGCCAATCTGAGTTTCAATCAACTTCTTCCACTTCACAAAGATATCTAGGACTTCATCCTTGTTTCTCATGGTATATACCCACAAACGCCTAGAGTAATCATCAACAAAGGTCACATAATAATGTTTGTTCCCTCCAAGAGATGCATTCCTGGAAGGACCCCAAACATCCGAATGAACATAATCAAGGGTTCCTCGCGTACGGTGGATAGCGGTGCCAAACTTTACCCTTGTCTGCTTGCCCAGAACACAATGCTCACAAAAATCCAACTTACAGGTCTTAGCACCTTTCAACAGTCCTTGTTTTATTAATGTTTGCATGGACTTCTCACCTACATGTGCAAGACACATATGACATAATCTGGTGGTCTCCTTAGCAAGCGCCTCACGAATGCTCGAGAATGCCTACTTCTCCACTAAGCGTACCACCCTTCAAATAGTACAAGTTATTCTGACGTATGCCTTTCATGATAACCATTGCTCCAGAAACTATCTTTAGAACACCACTGTCAATGACTACCTTGTAGCCCTTAGCTTCTAAAGTACCAACAGAGATAAGATTCTTCTTCAAAGCGGGAACATATCGAACATCCTTTATTTCCTTAACCGTTTCATCATACATCTTGAGACGAATATTACCCATCCTCATAATACGACAGGGTTGATCATTCCTCATCAACACATCACCACTTTCAAGCTCCTTAAAACTTGTAAACCACTCTCTTACGGGACAAACATGATAGGTAGCACCCGTATCCAAAATCCAATGACTGGAATCAATGAAACAAATACTCGATGTAACAGGAAAAGAGAAATTTGAACTATCAGAATCATTACCTCCTTGAGCAATGTTGATATTATTTGTTCACGCTTTCGCCAAGATCTTTTCGCTTGTGTTTCAACTTCTTGCAGTCCTTCTTCCAATGTCCAACCTCATGACAAAAAGCACACTCATCACGAGCTAGATTTTGCCCTCTCGACTTGGAACAAGATTTACTTCTTCCACCACCAGAGTTTGGGCGGTCATTAGACCTCCCTCTTACCACAAAAGCAGTGCTCGTCGACTCTCTTGACTCCTTTTCATTGTTGTTCATCATATCCCAACTTGTCAATGCATACTGCACCTCAAAATAGTTCAAAGCTTTCTTTCCGAACATAATGGTGGTTTTTATATGCCCATACTCCTCCTTGGGAAGAGATCTCAACAAATGGTAAGCTTTGTTTTCATCCTTCGTTTCTTCTTCAATGTTCAACAAGTTTGTAAGTAACTTGTTAAACTCGTTCATATGCTGGGACAATGAAATACCTTATTTCTTTCTCATATCATACAACTTTGATTTCATAAAGACACGACCTTCTATTGTCTTATCTAAGTACTTCTCTTCAAGGATTCTCTAGATTTCCTTGGCCGAAGTCTCATTGAGAACAAGGTATTTCACATCCCTAGCCAAACACGATCTTATGATACCACAAGCTCACCTATTTTTCTTAACCCAAACACTCTCCTCTATATCCGATGGTTTTTCGTCTAACACATCATCCAAGTCTTGTTGGCATAGTGCATCTATAATTTCACAACGCCACATACTAAAATTGTTAGATCCATCGAATTTCTCCACATCAATCCTTGCATGGTTAATATTCAAAGTCGTAGGAGGTGATTTTTTCTTAGACGTCGTAAAAGTAGTACCCGATGGAGGATCCGTCACCATACTTTCTCAAACTTTCATATACCACAAAATAATCAATAAACCAACAAAAGAAGCCCTAGGTAGAACCTTGGCTCCGACACCAATTTGTTACGTAAACGAATGCGGAAGCGTGACAATTGGACAAATAAGATTGAATATGGTGATAGAAATCGACAAAAAACAAATCAATTAAAATACTTACCAATGCAAAGCGAATAACCAATAGAAGTGGAGACCAGATTTACGTGGTTTGGCGTTAGCCTAATCCACCAAGCAAAAGAGGAGAACTTTACTAATCAAGAGATAAACAAACAGAGTACAATCACTCACAAACGAATCCCGATGGATTTTCAAACTCTCTCTCACAAATTGAAGCTCACAAATCTATACTCTCACAAATTGAACTTAACTAATTTGAGCATAACAAATCCCACAAACCGGTCTCGTATTTATAGAGGTCGTGGGTATCAAATTGGAATCCTATTTAGAATGGAAAACCAAATCTTTAACCGTGTGGTGCTGGCGGTGCCTCTTTCCAATATGAATTTGGACAACCCCGTATACCAACAGTAAAGCCCTTCCACCCGTGGTACAAAATATTGTGGCATGGAGATATATTAACTCCAGAAATCCCGGAAAATATTGTGGCATGGAGATTTATTAACTCCAAAAATCCATTTCATTTCAAGTAGGATAATTTGGGAGACAAATTACTCATTCATATCTCAATGGATTTGTACAAATCCATTTTTTTCTAACCGAGTCAAAATAGTGGTTTCCTTTCACAAGTCTCCTCTTTGAAAACTTTTTAGCACCAGGAACGAGAAACACCAGAGAATGCTTGGAACCAACATAACCATGATTGCTGGGCTGCTCCGAGTGCCATCCTCTTGCCAGCAACCGGGGCCAAACCACTTCCCAAAAGAGATCATTTGACCGAGCTTTACTTAATCGGAAGTCACCAATTAGATACTTAATGATGTCACCAGGTGAAAGAGAGCTGCATTCTTTGCCAGTGGGTATTTCTGGGCGAGTGGTTTTTATCGGATCCACAATGGCCGTTAAATCTTGCTTGCCTTTGCCGATTCCAATAGCGTCTATTAGAGCATTCATGCCAACTCTAAATTTTAACTCGAAATTGTAGAAAACCATAATAGGGGTTTTTTAGTGAGGAAGACGACCATACTTGGTTTCTTACAGTTTGGAGATTTATCACTAAGAGAAGGTGTTGGGCACGTGATGTTGAGGTGTCAATTATTTGGCAACATCTCATATGTACTTCGGACTGCCTGAATTGGGCTGGAGTCAATGAGAAGGGTGAAAATGGGGACTTGAAATTACAGTGTGTTAAGCTGTTAATTTTGTACAGGAGGGAAACGACAGTTTAGTTGACCCAAGAGTACAAGGGTTAAAACAGTAATTTATCACTTTATCCAATGAATCGGTGCAAGGTTGTACAGTGATTGCTGAAATAAAAAAATCAGGAAATATCACAACTTCGAAGCTGCGATTTTATTCTCTTATTGTGATCAATTGATCCCATAATTTTATACCAATGGAGAACAATTCAATTGAACCATAGCCATCTTAACAACTAAACCACGGCAGGTCCATAACTTTCTCACATTGACAATGAATTTTACTTTCTTTTACTCTTCTCATCGCATTGGGAACTGCCTATATTACTCGAGATGGTCATGCGGTCTTATGGACAAGAACATTGCTGCATACTGCATTAGTCGGCGCTCCATATCTGTATTACCATTTACTGTTACTTGAATCACATGACTTGTAGTCCTCATCTTGTAACGACGCCAAGCAAATTGGATATTCACTGCTGCCCATGTTCGCCAATTCGATGAGTAATATCTGGCTGTTCTCCTAAGTTTTTCATTAGCAAACTTGTATCTGAAATGTTCAGTAACATATCTCAGATGGTTGGCATCTAGACCAAATGCTTCTGTTGCTTCAAGACAAACAAATGTGGCTGATGAGGCTGGGAGACGATCTGTAAATGGACGACGTAGGCACCATGAGAGCAGTTCATCCCCTAGAAAATTTCCAGGGCCTAGTGTGCACGTCGCTACCATTCCTTTGCTGAGCTTTTGTCCACTTTGTAGGCGACCACGCACGATGAATATCATACGTTGCACTGGGTCACCTTCTCTAATTATCTGATTGCACAGGAAAGCAGGAGTTTTTGTGTTTATAAACAGACACTAGATAAAAAAAATGATATCTGATTGCCAAGAATTTTACTAATTGATGTAATAGATTTCAAACACTAAGTAACTTCTATTGGAAAAATAATCTTGGGTGCACATACCTTTTCATCCTTAGAGAAGACTAAGGGCTTTACTCTGTCACATATGTTGTCCAAGATCAGATCATCCAGGTTGTGGAACAAAGGCACCTGATAAAAATATTACAGTTCATAAAAATTTGGTTAAGTTGAATTCTCTAGCAATATAGTATTCCTGATAAAGTGTATTTATCAGCTCATACAAAGGGATACACGCAAAACGCACAAGGAAGTAGGAAGGCTTGCTAACTGCTGAGTTGTTGATGCGTCATTGGAGTATAAAACAACCTAACTAATTGAGCAATATATGACGATAGTTATTTGTGTTACCTTCTTGATTAAATCCAAGCATAAATATCGCTTGATGTCCCTTCGTAGTCCCTCAGGTAAATCTTTGATTAGCTCCATCTCATCTTCTCCCCCCATTGATGCCCATTTTTGTCGTTCAAAATGGCGTACTCTATTTCTTAGGCGTGATGGCAATTGCCTCCGTTTCATCCACCATTCCATATCTCGGCACCTCAATTGCATTTTCCTCTTCTTCGCCATGACTGCATGCAAAAACACCTACAGCAGAAATAGAATCCCTATTAGCTAGTTCTTTTAGTGTAAGATCAATTCAAATAACACCTAATGAAAAGGAAATCTAACAGCTAAGAACATAATTTTACCTTAATATTTCCTATCAATTCAAATAACAGCTAATGAAAAGGAAATCTAACAACTAGCAGGTGCCGACTAGCAAAGTCGGTAAAACCTTTGGGTGATGATACCAGAGGTCTGGGGCTCAAACCCCGCCAGCATTAAAGAGTTACTGATCTCATTTAAAAACAGGCTTACCAATCAAAAAAAAAAATCTAACAGCTAAGAACATAATTTTACCTGAATATTTCCTATCAATAGAGTGAAGAGTAAGAGTCCACTGAGTACAATGATTATACTGAATATCACCTCTAACCAATGACTTGTAGGTTCGAGATCATTACCAAAAGTGCTGTGAGTGAAGAACAAGAACTAGAGAAGAATTAGTTTTGAAACGTAAAGAGCAAGAGCGTAGTTGTGCATAAGATCAGAGCATCAATATTTTGAATTACTGAAGCAGCATCACAAGAAATATTGAATTTGAATTAGTACTTTCACTGTCTAATGGATGTCTTAACTTTAAGTTAAGATATAACCAAGGATTTCTATTTGGAGATGGTCAAGCAATTCCTTCCTAGCACGGTAGACCAAAGGACATGATAGTTGGTTAAGGGAGTGGCCCTAGTTATATGAGCAATAGTTGATCCTTGGCATATTGATAACTTCAACCATAGACATTTTGGAAGAAATTATGGAATTCTATACCCTAAACTGATCCCAACTGAAGCCATTTTGTTCTTAGCTAAGTTCATTTTAGAGGCTCAGCACAAAAATATAACTGGAACAAGCTTAACCTATTGTACATTTGTACAGATAAAGACATTTTGGCAAGGCAGAATTTAGGTAGCACCAAAATTGGTATAGAGATCTCCCTAAGATCTCCTTGGAGAAAGTTCTTACTAGAATTTCCGCAAGTACAGTCTCATCCTAATTCCAACTCCGTGCCATTAGCAAACTAATCCATGCATGTCCTTGAGCCCACAATGTCAACCCAGTGGAAAAGTTATATATAAACCTAATCCGGAAATGTATAACTGGCAATTCATAAAGTTCTTCTGAGATGTGCATAAGAGTAGAACGGTAGAAGGAAGCTTACCTGAGAGTCATTAGACCCCAAAAAATAGGGTAGAGGATCTTAACAGATATGGAATTGCTAGAAACCACAGGGAGTGCCCACTGATAGATTCCATAACGAAAAGCTCCAGTCCCATTTAAACACACTGCAGAAACATTATAAGTTGTGGGAAATGTTGAATTGTTCCCACATGCGCTGTCCATCATATTTGGAAACCGATAACAGACCTCCTCAGAGCAAGACAAAGATAGGTTACAGTTAACACTTCTCTCACATTGTTGCCTAAGGCATGCAGAGACACGTTGAATTGCAAGGACATACCAACACCCCCCTGCTACATGAGAAGCAATGAAGTAGGCAATAAGATTGAGGCCAAACCCCCACCAAATGGTGCCAAATATGTAACCTGTGACCTTCTGCATTCTTCTCATTAGACAAATGCTGTGGTATACTTTGGGAAGGAATTGGAATAAGAATATAAGTAGAAGGATGGTCATTATCAGCTTAATCTTTTCTTCTCTAATCAATTTTGGCACAACCAACCAAAATACCGTCTGCAAGATAACATGGGAATGGAATTTGTTAATAAATTTGTACATACATACAAACCAAAAGAAAAGAAAAATAGACAGAATGATACGACTTTGTCCTGTGAATCTGCAGAACTACTATATTATTTGTTCCTTTCCATCTTAATATTTGATTTGAAGCAAGTTATAGACTTCAGTGGAAGGTAACAATTACAGAAGTGGTGGAAATGGTGGAAAATGAACATTGTTCGCCATTAAGGTATAGTCAATAGAGCAAAGTCATGACTGCTGGAACATTATATAAATGATCGACTCGGTGAATTGGCGGTCCAACACTCCAGCTACTTAAATTCTCATGGAGGTGTAACACTCAAAGTATGGTCCATTTATCTGTATCAACATTTTAGTTCTGTTTAAATCAAGTGCCATATATTACAAGCATAATACAGGAACAGAGAAACATTAATACGAGTTTTATCTGTCCTGCAGTCTGATTTATGTTGACTGTCAAGCTAAGTGTTATATATTGTTCCGGTTAATAATCCTCAGTTTAACATTATACTTCATAAACAGTCTCTTGGTAAACTAATTCTCTTTTCAATCTTTTTTGTTTTAAAGAAATCGTGGCCTAGCTCGAGCCTTCTAGGAGTCCTAGGTCCATCAAACTTATAAGATGGCAGTTTTGTGAAACACATATACCATATCACATTATCCTTTATCAAACATTTTTGTGTTTTTTTAAAAGAAGGACCATCCTAAACTAAGATCGATACATCCAAGACCTGCTAATTTCTGTCGGGTAAATGTCTAAATGACACAAAATCCAAACTTCATGGCACTTCGATTCAATGGTGGATTGGTCGAAACTTGAGATCAGGCCAGAGCCATGTCAAAACATTATGGATGTGTGTGGTCATCTATTTTTAACCTCTATAGAGTTCCTGTCATCAAGCATGTGAATCACTTCATCAAGCATGTGAATAACTTCTACAACTGAATCAATAGTACAAAAAGTTCTTGGGCCACATAGGTCCATTTGACAACGACCAAATTTATCTATAACTGTAAAACGGCTGAAACTACCCTCGGCAAGCCAGTACTCACAAATTAATCACGTTGTGCACAAGTATGAGACATCATATCAATTTACTGGCAATGCAATCTGACAGTGGATCCTATGTACTAGGACCACCTAATAAGTAATAATGCCTATAACAGTACGGCCAAAATCACTATCAGAGAATTTGTTCAGCACTACTTACTCTGTTATGAACTTAGTTTTACGGTTTTACCACAAGCTGATATGAGCTTAAGTACACATAATTTTCGTTGATAATAACAATTACTATGCCAAGCCTATCAGTTACTCCTCTATATTTACAACTTATGTGCCATGATATTTTTAATTATTTTGGTCGATTTCATTTGCACGTTTGGAACTTAAACAATCAAACACAACTAAAGTATACTCCAGCTGGAAATTCCAACTTGATCTCATACTCAAATTATGAAATGAACAATGAATATGAATGCTTATATACTTCAAATTTTCTACGTGCAACTAAAGTAACGATTTATGCAACGTAGGTGCAAATTTTCTAGTAAATAAAAACAAACCTGAGGCACAGGAAGGATAACAAAGGCGTCGAACCAGAAGCCTTTAAGCGAACGGAAGTAATGAGAAGCAATGGCACGTGCATCCCACACGAGTTTTCCACAACCAACGACAAGTGATTCTCTAGATACGTAAGCAAGCCGAAACTGCAACCATAAGTGAAACAAGTGTACCGCATCCACACCAGTGCGTAGCACAGTGACAATAGCAGCTAAACTACCATCCATAAACAAACAGGGTGCACCATTTTTTCCAATTGATAATGCATAGAAAAACAAAGGATCAATAGCTAATGCCATACCACGTAGCATAAGTGTTGCACGGTTCCAACGTTGCACGTTTTTGCTACGCGGGTCAAGAACGTTACCAAATGGTCCTTTTAATGATCGCCTATCATTTGAACGAGTGTTAGTTTTTTCGAGTCGGGTTTTGGGTCGGTTTTGTATTGGGATTAATGAAGATCCTGCTGATGCTTCCCACTCGGGTGGGTGAACCCGGTCACAACTCGTTGAGTGGAAAGCCGGGACGCCCACCTGAGTGCATGCATAGCATTCAATTGAACTAGAAATGGGATTGTTGTTGTTGTTGCTGTTTTCGTCTTCGTTGTTGCTGTTTGAGTTGGGTGTTCGAGTTCCGAATAGTCCATTATTCCACCTATGATCACAATATAAGAAGAAAATTAAATTTTAAAACTGTTTGAATATATTTCCTACGACAAAAATGGCATGCACAAATTAAAAGAAGAAATATATATTGAGAGGTTGTTTTAAGTAATTACCAAGGGAGTGACATGTGGAATTCCGGAAGTGAAGGCATGTTTGGAAGAATGGAACCATGGAAGTGACACAAGAAGAAGGAAGACGAGAAAGAGGTAAGTGTGTAGAGAAGACATATGGTATATATGTAGTGAAGTGTACGTGTGAGAGGGAGAAATGAATGAATGATTGGACAGGATCAGAGTTACAATAAAAGAGGATAGATTAGAGAGTTGTGAAAATTGTAGGAAGTGAAAGAGAGACAGAGGTGAAGTTTGTTTTAATTTGGAATGGAGTGAGTTTAATTTGCTGGTGAAAGTAACAGCTGCCATGGTGCACATGCAAGTTGATATACGTACATGTCGTGGTGTTTGTAACAAAGAAAAGATGGTTACGGAACGTGGCGAAATGGAGTTATCTCACCCCTAAAGCTCTAGCACACTAAGTGTCACTCTCATTTTTCATTCAAACTTTCATCCGTACTAGCAGAATTGGTACCTTCCAAGGTATATTTTGTAGTTAAGTTCATTATTACACAATGTTTTCTTGGTTTTTTTAGGTTGATTATCTAGGTAGAGGGATGAACTAGTCCATTGGATTGAAACTTCGCAAGTTCCGTCCACTCTATAACATGAGCGTTTAGAGTAAATAACCTTTAATTAAGGGTCCTACTTGTTGACATATATGAGCCTTTAATATATTAATAGAATTGACCATTCACATAAGTTCGAATTTATGAAAAAATTGACAATTTAACATGGTACCAAAGTCACTGGTTTCTGAAAGGTCTCGGATTCGACTCCTACTAGGTGAAGATGTGAGCGTGCATTTACATAAATTCAAACTTATAGAGAAATTGACAATTTAGACCCAAATTATGTTGGGCATACCTGATCCAACTCGGCCCAATTTTGGGTTTGTATTTATGTTGGGCACTACACAAGATTCATTACACCCCCACCAAAAAACGAAAAAAACCGAGAAACCGAATACAACCAGTTCAAGCCCAATACACCGAAATTGAAATATCGAGAAAACAGGTTTTAAGCAATACACCGAAATTAAAAGATCGAGAGAAAACTGGTTTTAAGCCGTCGTCTCCTTCAACCCAAATTCTCCAGTATTCTCACCAAGTTCTCCATCAAATTCTCTCCAACCAACATTCTCTCCAAGTATTTTCAACATTCTCACCAAGTTTCCTACTTTCCACCACTTCCTTGTCGCTTGTTTTGGGTGTTTGAAGTTGTGTATTTTTCTTGCTTCAAGTACGCATTCTCTCTTTAAATCTCGATAAAGTTGAAAGTTGTGCATTTGCTCGTTTCCTAACGATATTGATGTTGCTTTGATACGTAATGGTTTTGTGTTTCGATGTTTTGTAACACTGAGCTACATACTTGATATCCATTCATTGTCCTATTTTTGGTTTTGAGTTGATTAGTAGTTACTAGATTTCTTGTTGTCGCAGCAAATTGATTGTATCGTATCATTTTAAGTGTATCACTGGATTAATTGTACCAATTTTTTGGCGAAATGAAATTATTGATGCATTGTAGTTTTATAAAATTTTAAACAAATATAAATAGTCGAGTTTGATATTCATTGGTTTTTAAATTAGATTGTAGGACTCTCTCTAATTGAATATGTATGGTTTTCGTTTTGTCGATGATCTGAAAGCTTGTTTTCATATTATTAGATTGAAACTTTTAGTTACTAATACTTGTTATTTATTACTATTTTTTTTGTAACAATTTTTTGGCGAAATGAAATTATTGATGCATTGTAGTTTTATAAAATTTTAAACAAATATAAATAGTCGAGTTTGATATTCATTGGTTTTTAAATTAGATTGTACGACTCTCTCTAATTGATTATGTCTGGTTTTCGTTTTCGTTTTGTCGATGATCTAAAAGTTTGTTTTCATATTATTAGATTGAAACTTTTGGTTACTAATATAATACTTGTTATTTATTACTATTTTTTTTGTAGCAATGCCTCCTCGATCAAAGAATGTGAAGAATGTAACGAAAACCATCTATACGAGTGATAAGAAATTGCTTAGTGGCGGGAGTAGTAGTACGTTTGGGTCGCAGTGGCCCGCTTGAGAGAAAAAGAAGAAGGAGAATGTGTACCTTGGCATCCGTCCGTAGAGGGGATCGAAAAGCAAATGATGCCGATCCGAGTATTGTAGGTATAGGTGATTTAGAGTTAGCAGAGAAAAAAAGAAGAAAGGGGAAAGAGAAAAGACTCCTATTCGAGTATTGTAGATTTGGATGTAGATGAGGATGTGAATGTGGATGTGGATGTAAATATGGTTCTTGGGGAGAATATAGATGTAGGTGATGGTGGTGGTGGTGATGATGAGAAAGAAGATGGTGATAGTGAAGGCAAAGAGGAAGAGGATGATGGTGATGGCTGGTGATTGTGATGAGGATCGGATGAGGATGAGGAAGGGGAAGAGGTGGATGGTGAAGAAAAGGGTAACGACGATAATGTCAATGATGGGGAAGAGTTGGGTGACGAGGAGGATGACGATTCGGAAGAAGCGGTGGAGGAAATAGTGGAAGCACCGGTAAAAGTACGTCCAGTTGGAAATATTGTGAGAAAATCCAAGAAAGACAAAGAGTACCAACTAGCTATCCGTGGAGGCAAATTTGTTGTTTGGTTTTTGGATACGGACGCTAATGACACTCTAATGTCGGCGTGACATGAAAAGTTTGATGAGGGTTTTTTTCAACATTCACACGAAGTGTCAATGGAAATGGAAATGTCGCCGTGAGTTTTTTATTGGGTTCACTTTCGCGACTTTTTATGGGAAAATGAGTATTTTAATACTAAAAAATCTAAAATGGGACCCACTCAACCAAAATACACTATATTTTTAGGAAAAAGAATTTAAAAATAATTAATTACTAAAATGGATCCCACTAAGTTTGTCTCCCACCTAGAATTGGTCATTGTTTGCTGATGCTTGCCTCAAATCTAGCCTCAAAACATTTGATGCCTCCACTGCCTAGAGATGCTCTTAAGAGATACGACAATGTTGATCTCCAACTGGTCTATATGTCAGATTTTGCCTATTTATTTCCACAATTTGCTCTGTACTGTGACCACTACCTAAATGAACTTCCTCAGTAAAATCAAATCTTGAGGCGACAATGCATGTCCATTAAAGCTTTCAAAATCTATTTACACCTAACGATTCAAGATCATTGGCTGGATTTGAACATAAATCATTGGGCTCCAAGTACTCAAATGCATCAATCCATCAAGGTCACCTGAGAGAAGGACATACCTTATCATCTGGGTTCTTGGCAGTGGTAGAACTCTTAAACGTTTGCTTAATACACCTTTCCGACACTCAGGTCTAGAATTTAAGAAGCTATCGACAAAAATATGAAAAAATGATTTTTTTTTTTTTTTTGAAAAATCATCAACAAATCAACGTAACAATCTCCAAGTATAGGTGAATTATGAGGCAGGTACAACATAGGCCCCATGATGCTGTTGTCGTCTTGGTTACAAGCTCATGTGCCATGGCTAAATGAACCCCACAGTATTGTCAAAAGTGGCTAAGAGTTCATCTATATATGTGAATGTGAAAAGCCAACGCAATGGCAGCCTCATTTAGGCATTTAGGCTTGATAAGAGACAGAGTTTTGTGTATCTTATTGCACTTTGCGTTCCGTGATTAGCCTTCTTATTCAAAATGGTAGGTCAGAATGTTTTCATATGTAACCAACCTAGAAACGCCAATTCTACTACTTGATATTATTATATGCCCAATAATCAAGAAGGAACAAAGTATATACTTGAAATGGCCATGATGCATACCTTGCCTGCTTCTCTCTCATCTTCTTTCCACACAACATTTAATGGGCTTTTCTTTTTTTAGGTTTTTTTTCAGATTCCATTTACTTGATTACTTCATACAAGTATGCTAGTTTGTTTACTTCATATATGGTCCATAATCCATATCTCAGCCAGGATTATGGCCCCATTAATAACCCAGCAGGATTATAGCAGTGAATTATAAAAATCATATCTCAGCCAATTATATGCTGATAATTAAGCTGCTCTTGATTTGCTGATGCATGCACCAAGAGAAGAACTTTATTCCACTGAATCTTTAATTCTATAGCAAATCTCCAAAAACGCTAGAAAACACACCGGGGACGTACAAGGACCACTTGAGTCAAAGGTAACAAGCTAGGATAAAAGTTTACGCACTGAGGCACCTCTATTGATCGGCACCTCTAGAAAAGAAGTCGCACTCGTTGGGACGCGACACTCCATTTGTGGATTGAAAATGCCGTGTCCATGGCGTGTATCAGCCTACCCCAGCTCAAATAACCAAATAAAATTCTTCTGTTTGTAATCACATCCACACCATTTGTGTTCCTTTATATGTACATATATTGAAGCCATGTAATCACCTGTATATAAAGCCAAGATGTCTTTTTTCCTCACTACAAACACAGTCCTTGTCATGGATATATATTTGTTCGATTTAATCATTTATCTTGTCACCAAAGTTGAACATTGTAATATTAAAAAAAAAAAAGTTAAACATTGTAAAAAGCACTTATGTGATATCATAGTTATGCTCGATCATAGCCACTTTCGTTGAAAAAAATAAAGAACTATCAATTTCATTTCATTTTTGTGCATATATTGCCTATTTAGTCATCCTGGAAGGGGTTTATATCATTTACTGCCTTCTATGTATGCAAACTTGGTTTCAAGTTAATTTATGGTTTAGTCATCTCTGATAGTCTGATGTTGATGATATGGATGGCTGGATCCTTTTCTACAAGATATTTGGGTAGAGACATTGAATTGTGAATGTGCCGGACTTGGACCCACCAATTTGCTAATTTTCCATTAATGAGCTGGTCCATAAATCGCTCTAATTCTTGGCATCCTCTGAATCAGATGATCAGAGGATGTGTGTCATTTTTAAGTTCTAACAAACAACTTACTGCAGGGCTGACGTATTATTGCTGCCCAATAGGCAACAGGCCCAAAGTTGTTAATTTATTAGTCATCAATTTGAAGGAAGGCACAAACCATGTTAAATATTAATGCTAGACTTCTTAGTTGCATAAGAATATGCTGCAAATGGATTAAGGGCAGCTCTTCCCTTTTAATGTTTTTTCATTCAATCACATTCTAAAGTCTAAAGATTCAATTCAAATTGTGCCATTGCAAAGTCTCTGTATATAACTATATATGAGCCTCGCCGATGGAGAAAGAACGAGGAGTATATGTGGACCACATCTGATTTTAAACAAATCTCAGCCGGGGTTTCTGAATATGTTGCACTGACTTGTGCGCGGAACCATCACCATTTTCGCCTTCATATGGTTGTCTATTCATGCTTATCCACAATTCCACATACGAGTTCGTCTACCCCGATGATATTTTTATAGGGACGAGATCCGAGACCGTTGGATCACACAAAGGTCAAACAAAAAGAAAAAGAGAGAAATTTTTGTTTTTGATTTTCGGACCGTTGGATCACACATCTAACGGTCTCGGAATCCTCATCCCAATGAGGATATTCTTGAGGCAGGCCGGAACATTATTACACACGCTTGCTAGCGACTATAAACATTCAAATTTACGTGGTAAAAAAGATTGGGAAAAACTAAGCAGTAATAACAAAAGAAATAGGAATCTTATTTCCCCAATAATGTGAACCTTATGATTTCGATACCTTAAATTATTGAAAAATCCACAACATCTACATGACTACACTCATGTGGGCCTGTAGGCATGTCGTGGTCCTAACTCCTTATACTCTTTACTTGTCCTACTCGGTATTTTCTGGGAAAACTTGAACCATTCAGTGAGCAGTGATGTGAGTACCAGAAGGCAGAATCAAAATGGTTTTGAGTTTGCAAAAGTTTGTAAGCCAAGTAAAGTCATGTGCCTCCTACATAATATCCAAATCAAGTAACAGAAGTTGCAAAGATAACAAAGGAGGTTCATGCCTTCATGGTGTCATTGGACACTTGACGCGCGACAAGGGTCCACGCATATGTACAGACCTGTAATATATATACTACTGGCCGGAATGTATGGCAGTATGCCTTCATCATAGCTTATCATTTTATTCCACTCTATTAGAATTGAGTTTCATATAGGACCACATGCATTCTGGTATGCCTTGAGGCTTCACTAAGTATAACCTCAAAAGAATCTAAAGACTGGCTAGAAGCTAGCTGTCAACTTGGTTGTTTCAGTCTGCATGAACAAGTAACCGTCCTTTGCGAATAAAAGCTAGCTAGACTACATTATTATTTAATTTCTGAAGAACACAAATGTTTCCCCGTTTTCATTATATTTTAAATGCTAATAAAATCTACATTTGTTTACTAGTGCTACTGAAATGGAGATCAAATGATTCAAATCTCAACTAGGTAGAAATTAATATATAAATCTCCCAATTATTAATGTAACCAAATAAAATGATCCTCTTCATTGCTTCAAACTAATTAGGTCCACCTTAGTTAATCTTATAAAAAGAGTGGGCTTTCTGTTTGTACTAGCTGTCCATTTTCACAAACTGAAGAACAACATTCTAAAGCTTCCTATAATTAAACAATGACAAGGTTACTGATCGAAGAGATATATTTCAGTGGAAAATTCTCACAGTAATCAGTGGTATACTTAGAAGGCGATGTCCACCATGCATGCATCCTACATGATTATAAAGAAACAATAAGTCGATGAAAAGATCATAACTTTGATGAGCCCCACATTACTGGCAAATCTCTTTCAAATGAAAATAACATGTTTTTGTCCCATATTTTATCATTCATAACCATAGGTCCCATATGATGATCCTTACGATTTGAACTCAGTTATATTTCTTTCATTAACTTCTATTATACTGCCCCAGACGTTGAATCCTGCTTCCGTCCCTGGTAACGAAGTTTTTTAAATGATTCTTATGTCTACTGCGTAATATGCTGTGATGCATATAAGCTTTTTCAATGATTCTAATGTACTTTGCATGGAGTGGAAAATGCAGTCAAAGTTTGTAGCAGAAATAAGGATTCCTTGATTAATGCAATCTGCATAGAAAGTTAGAAAAAAAATGTGAAAAATAAAAAGTCCGACCTGCCGGATTCGAACCAGCGACCTAAGGATGGCTGTGAATTGTTCCCACTACAGTCCTCCGCTCTACCAACTGAGCTAAGGTCGGGTTGTTGTTTAGATGCTTACCATTATGTTTGAATAACCAATCGTATAGGACCTCACAACTACAGGGAATAATTTAACTATTGATATCTACGATTTTCAATCTCAGCTCCTAAAAACATATCTTGTCGTCATTTTAGATTTTTGGAGCATCGCAGTCTGCGTTATATTTTCTAGTTACAGTTTTGCTCTACATTATATTTACGGCTTGCCAATGAGCTAAAACGACGGTGACATCCCTTACTTTAATCTCAATTTCGGTAGTATGATTTTATATTTTTGGACCGGTTCATATCATCTATGACATAAAGGTGTGGTTCAACTTTTAACACAGAATCTTGTGAGTTTGTGGCATCAAGAGTTCAAGACTAATTAACGTCAGACAATTTTTTATTTTTTGTTGGAAACTAGTGTGAGATCCGTGTTGATGCGCACCCATTTTTTAAATTGTTTGAACCTTTCACACATCCCTCGAACTCGTAGGTCGACAATATTTCGACCTATGTTATATTTAGAATTCTAAAAAATTTCAAAATTATTAATATTTCGACCCTAAATTATTTTTTCCGATTTTTTTAAAATTGAAATATTAAGCGGAATTCTGATATTCCATTCGGAATAATGAACACTGACATCACTACAGTCCATGGTACAAATATATTAGGATATGGGGATATATCGACCTGCAATCTTTATATATTTCGTCGATATATTTTACAGAGTCATAAAAGCATTTGTTATATATCGTTGATATATCGATAAATATCAAATAATTGTTGATAGTTTGTGATATTTTTTGATATTTTATAACATTATCATAGATCTATAGATATGCAACTATGAGAATTGAATCCGACCCGAACCTGAATATATCGGGTTCGAATACATTTATCTAGCCATACTTAAATTCGGTTCGGATACGGATTCAAATATATGTTTTGAGTAATTTTCACATTTTTAGTGTTACCCGACCGAGTTTGGGGTTTGGATTTGGGTGAAATATTTGCAAAAAATTCATACCCGTATTCATATTCGAATTTAGATACTATGAAAAAAAAAATCAATTCGGATATTGACATATCCGACCCGAACCCGACCCATTTCCTATCCTATATGCACTAGTATTTATGATGGAAAGAAAAATGAAAACAAAATAGTAAGTATTGGAACTTGTTCAATTAGGAGAGCGAATTTGTGGACAGACTTGTCCACAAACAGCAGCTTCTCATTGGTCCAAATACTTTGTGGGTCAGATTAACAGTTTTTTCGGGCAGGAAAATAGTTTTTCTGGGCAGCCTCTCCACCAATCAACACATAAGGTCTTGTGGACAACAAATAGTTGTATGTCCACAAAATTATTAAACCCCACCCTATCATCAACAACCCAACAAGAATAAGAAATCAAGGAGCAGGTTGTGGTTTGGTGGTTCACTTGACTAGATCAGTATTCTCAGCTTGGTTTTGTTGTTCTTGCTTGGTAAATATATGAGTTTTGTTTACTTAACCCCCCAAAGTTTGTACCCTCTTTTGTGAAAACCCTCTATTTTCAAAATCATTAGTGATTGCCCCCCCCCCTTCGTCAATTTTCTATGTAACAGACGTTGGTATTTTGTATATTGGCAAATTTGCCCCTAAGCCAAAAACCCCAGTTTTAACATTCAAAAATTTGTAAAAATAGCCCCCCATTCAAACTAAAAAGGTTGCAATTCTTGATGAGGCTATCTTTTCCTCGTATAATTTTTTATACACCAACGCATTTCCACTTGGTTTTGGGAATTACACCATTTCATCTTACTACAGATTATCGAGAAAGAAACATTAGAAAGGCTTAAGCAGGTAGATTCTGACAGCATATGCAATTACCCTGTCCGAGTGTACAATAAAGTTCTTAATATGGAAGGATAGTCGTTGCCAATGAGGATGATAAAGAAGAGGTAGTCGTTGCTAATGAGGATGAAGAAAACTACGAGGTATGATTATTCCAACTTCTCAATATGAATATTTACTATCACCATCACTAAATCTCTGTTCTCCATGGACTTTTTTAACAACTTCATCTTGAAAACTCTCGTCTTCTAAATCAGGAATCCCTTCTTCCTCTCTCACTGATCTTGAATCCCGGCTCGGCGTATTTTGAGGATAGTACGTCTCAAATGCTTCAAAAGAGTTCAAAAAATCCCAAGTTGATGCTCTACGTGGTGACGGTGGTGGTGGAGGTGGTTTCAAGGAAGAAGCTGCGGATGGAGAAGCTGCTTGTGGTGGTGGAGGATAAGCTGAACCATAAGGCGGCGAACTGGAACCATAAAAACTGGAGTATGGAGGAGGGTAATTATTTGGTTGATTTTAATAAGGATAAGGGTTAGGGTTCTCTCGATTTTGATAATTGTAATAAGAAGATGAAGATCCACCATTCATTTGCACAATTTATGGACTGATTGGTCGTTGTTCATGGACGACCGACGACGTAGATCGATTTTGCATATAATTCATATTCATAAAATTACCAATTTTTTGCCTTGGTCTTGATAATCTTGATAGCGGTTTTCATGTTGAAAATGTAAAGGAGACGAATTCCCCGAATGATGAAGAGATCCATCGTCAATCATCATCTTCGTCGCCATCAGAATCAGAATCAGAATCGACATCATCTTTGTCACCCTGAATTCTTCTTCTCTTACACAGAAACAAAATCTTAAAATCTCAAAAATGGAATACAACTAGATTGCAAAAACATGGATATAAGAAGGAATGTTGAACAACAACAAGTATATCATGGTATAAGATCAGCTGGGGTAGGTGGAATTGAAGAAGAAGAAGAGCAAGTGAACTATATGGAGTGGGATGACAAGCAGCAACAACAACATGGACAACATCAAGAACATGAACTAGAACAACAAGGTGGTGGGTTTGGAATGATGTACGTGAAAGTTATGACTGATAAGCAAATGGAGCTACTTAGAAAATAGATTTCAATTTATGCTACTATTTGTGAACAATTTGTTGAGATGCACAAGTCTATTACTTCTCAATAGGATTTTGATGAAGAAAAATGGGGTGGTTTTTACAAATTTGACTTAGGGGCAAATTTGTAAAAACCCCTCATTTTAAACATTCAAGTACCAATATACAAAATACTAATGTCTGTTACATAGAAAATTGACGGAGTGGGGGCAATCACTAATGATTTCGAAAATAGGGAGTTTTCACAAAAGCTGGTATAGACTTTGGGGGGTTGAGTAAAAAAAAAACCCTAAATATATGCACAATCCTATCTCTTTTTGTTGGTAGATTATAAGAATATGGAGAAAGTCTTGTGGTGGATGCATATAAAATTTTTTGGACTACATGAGACAGAGAAAAAGCACATTTGAGCTTGAATTACAACTCTTGGGATTCAGATTTGTACTTCATGATTCTTGACTAAGAGTGTAGGAGAACCATCTATTTGTGCAGCCTCTCTGACTTTGTCGGTTTCCCAATCAACTCTACTTCCTCTACTTTCTCTAAATTCATCGGTTTGCATTAACCATTTTGCATATTTTGACTCTCTTTTGAGTATGTTGGAGCAACAACCATTGTTTGTATCTTGAAGAAAAATGAAAAATGAGAGAGAATGAGAAAAGATAGTATATATATCATGAAATTGTGAAAGTATTGACATATCACACAAATATCACGATGTTTAAGGATATATCAAGGATATTTGCATTTTTTGCACTGGAAAATATCAAAACCAGGCCAATAAAAAAAAAATCAAACCCATATCCTGGATGTTACCATATCCTTTTATGAAAATCTCGATACTATACCAGAGTAGGAGTGTAAAAAAAAATCATTGACCCATTATCCGGTAGGGTACCTGGTCTTCACCCTCCACCCAAATCTGCACCAACCCGAAAATAGACCTGCCCTGCCCATCCACTGTTTTTACGCGGTCGGATTATGGGTGTAGGTTCTATGCTCAAACCCAACCCATCAAGCTGTTTGACCCGTACCGTGTCAAAAGTCGTTGACCCAACCCCGTTGACTCATACAATTTTAAGACTCTAACTCTAATATTTTTGTATTTTGTTTATATTTTATTTTAACTTTTGTAGGAATTTGGGAGATATGAACACAAACTTATGAGTTCAACATCAATTTAAAATATTTAAGTTTGAACATTGGACAAATATCAAAAGTTCAAATTCAACTTTCGAATTTTGGAGAAGATGAATAATTTATTCTTGTATTAATTTCGAATTCTTTTAGTTTATATTTTATTGTTTTTTACCATATATCCTAGCTCCCATCTTCATTTTATCATGCTATGGAAAATAATCAATTTACAAATGGTAAATCACGAGAAAGAAGTTTCAAATTTGCAAATATGGTTTTGGATTCAAGTTCAAGTTTTTTTTTTTTTTTATTTTATTTTTATTTTTTATTATTATTATTGATTGATTCCAATTTTTTTTTTATGTTGTGAATTGGAAATATATTACTTGAAGAATTAGAAAGTTTTTTTTTTTTTTTTTTGGTGAAATTGGATTAAAATGATAATTTCCACCCGACCCGAATGACCCGCCCAAAATCCGCCCCGTAAGCTGACCTAACAGCCCCGGTGATGATACTAAGACATAACACTTCAACCCCGTCGGGGACCACTAGATTTGTATCGTCTAAACCCATCTAACCCGACCCGACCCGACCTGACCCATTACTATTTGACCAAAGAATTGACCCTACCATACCAGATATTACACCTAGGGATGTCCATTCGCCGAAACCGAAACCCGCCCAAAACCGAAAAAACCGACCGAACCCCTGCCCGAGGCCGACAAAACCGAACCCGAACCCGGACCGAAATACATAGGGTCGGGTTTGGTCACACTATCTAAACCCGGACCGACCGAACCCGACCCGATAATTTGGCCCTAAACCCGTTAAAAGGGTTAAAAGCCAAACCATATCCAGACCGAACCCGAACCCAAAACCGGGTTATATAGGGTAAAATGCCCGACCAAAACCCGAACCCGAACGGACCATAATTCCCAACAACTATATTTTCATTTATTATCTATTTATCTTCAACAAACTTTTTAGTCTTTTTGCTTCATTACTATTTTTACTTTTTGGTCTTCAAGACAAATTACCTTTCGACCGTCTTCTTACTACTCTCTCTCTATTCCCTCCAACAACTCCCCAAGAACAAGACAACCCAATCACACGTTTCATGATGAAGAGATTGGTGGGTTTGATGGTCTTCTAAGTTTGCATTCACTCGTAAAATTTTGCGACCTCTTCAAATATCTCTTTCTAAATGTGGTCACCAAAGCCGAAAGCAAATCAACAGGTCGGATTCACACCACCACAAGAAACTAAACTCCCAAAAAGCCATCAATCTTATTGTCAATCAACGGTCGATTCACACCACTACAAGAAGTGAAACTCCCAAAACCATCAATCTTATTGAGTTATTATGCTTGGAAATTCTTTGCTTTGCTTTTGGTTACTTTTTCTTTCTTTTCAAAAAATGCAATCGTGTGTTTTTGAATCTTTGATGATTGTTGGGTTGGCTTTTACGATGTTAAAGTTAAACAAATCAAATCCATAAAAGAAGATGGCTTTGATTAATTAGATGAAAAAGAGGTTTTTTTGAGATCTTGAGATCTAATAACCGAAAATGACGTTCACGATGAAGAGATTTAATATTCTTTTATTTCATATATTTCGGGTTTTACCATACCAAACCCAAACCGAACCGATGGGTACCGAAATATAGGGTTAGAGTAGGGTTTGGTCACATGTATTCAACAAATACCGAACCGAACCCGACCATAAAGAATAGGGCGGTAACCCGATACTCGCTCAAAACCGAAAAAAATCGGGTTGGGGCCGGGTCGGGTACCCGTTTGGACATCCCTAATTACACCCCTATACTAGAGTCTATATTACATGGAGATTACATCATGCAAGTTTTATATCTAAGGTGGGGCGAAAAGATTTGGCAACGAAAATTGGTATTTATTTGCGAATAAATTGGACAGAGGGAGGTGTCAGTAAATGGTGAAAAAAAGGTGAATTTTTTTTCTTGAAGGGTGGATTGCGGAAAGTCTGGCAATAATAGTAGAGATTTTAAGAATTATCGCTAAGCAGTTGGGTTGTTAATTGGACAGTCCAGTGAGAAAAAAAGGCTTTTATTGATAGGGCTATTGGGCCTTGTCCTTGGCAAATTTCTTAAGCCAGTTGTACTTATTTGGTTTGTCATCTACTATCTATATACTAAAGCAGAGACCTCTAATTGAGGATTTTCTCTTTCCTATGTGGCACTCTAATATGAGAGAGTTAGTTTTTTTCTCCCATATGTGGACTATAATATGAAAAGATAGTCTTTTTAATAAATTTCTACAATCTCACATACATAGAACCTCTTAGGAGAGTTTGAGTGTATTTCTAATTATTATATTTGGAGAGTTTGAGTGTATTTCCAATTCTTACATATTTGATCAAATAAAAAAAATTGATAAAAAATAGGTGATTTGTAAAAGGTAATTTCCTATTATGAATCAAACACTTTTAGTGTTCCAATTCTTATATATTTGATCAAAAAAAAAAAAGTAATTTGTAAAATTCCTTATTACAAATCATACAATTTTAGTGTCTATGATAAAACACCGACTTATTTCGAATATATTCTTAACACGGCCTCAAAACATAGTTAAAAACAATTATACAAAAAATAACATCACAAAATATATAATAGAAAATGAAAAAAAAAAATAACGGCAAAGCAATAATGACAAATATTTTTAAAAATTGCTAAAAAATAGGTGATTTGTAAAAAGTAATTTTCTATTACGAATCAAACACTTTTAGTGTTCCAATTCTTATATATTTGATCAAATAAAAAAAATTGCTAAAAAATATGTAATTTGTATAAACTAATTCTTTACTACAAATCATACAATTTTAGTGTCTATGATAAAACACCGACTTATTTCGAATATATCCTTAACATGGCCTCAAAACATAGTTAAAAACAATTATACAAAAAATAACATCACAAAATATATAATAGAAAATATAAAAAAAAAAAAAAAAAAAAAAAAAAAAAAAAAAAATGACAAATATTTTAAAAATATATATAATCTTGAATGAAACTAAAAAAAACAATTAATGGGGAACCAAAACTGGATGCAAATGTATCGAACTAACCTCAAATAGTATTTAACAGGAAAATCGAACCTGGATGCAAATGCAAACATTAAACTAATCTTAAAAAGTAATTAATAGAAAATTGGAATATATATGGATACTGTTGTATTAAACTAACCTCAAAGAATAATTAACGGAAAATCAAAACTTGGATGCAAATACATCAAACTAACATAAAAAAATAATTGTCGGCAAATCGAACCTGGATGCAAATGCATTGAGCTAACCCTCAAAGATTAAATTAATAGAAAATCGAAACCTGGATGCAATTGCATTGAATTAACATCAAAGAAAAATTAATTATTAATTGGAAACATGATGCAAATCGTGGAACTAATTTTAAAAAAAATAATTAATGGGAAATCGAAACCGGATGGAACTGCGACCAACTAATCTCAAAAATAAACTGGATGCAAATGCATTCAACTAACCTCAAGAAATAATTAATGGTAAATAGGAAACTGGATGCAAATTCATTGAACTAATCTCAAACAATAATTAATGAGAAATCGGAAACTAGATGCAAATGTAACTTTATCAAATAATAAACGAGAAATCGAACTGGATGCAAATGCATTAAACTAATCTCCTGAGAATAATTAATGGGAAATAAACTGGATGCAAATGTATTGAATCTGACCTCAAAGAATAATTAATGTGGAATTGGAAATTAGATGCAAATGTATTGAACTAATCAAAAGAATAATTAACAAGAAATCGAACCTGGATGCAAGTGCATTGAACCGATCTCTCAAAAAATAAATAACGGAATTGGAAATTGGATGCAATCAGTATTGAACTAACCTCAAAATATAAATAACTGAAAATCAGAAACCGGATGCAAATACATTAAACTAACCTCAAAACATAGTTGGGTTATATATTGTGGGAATGTCTCGGTAAGTATAATTTTGCATTTAAAATGATGTTTATCTTATTTCTTCCGTTATGATTGGGAACTCTTTGCTATTCAAGTAGCTACAATATATATGAACTTCACCTTATTAGGCAATCTCACAAAACTTCAATCAAACTTCTATTATTAAACAACAAAATGAAGTTGAAGGGTTTTATTAAAAGGTACATGAGTTATTTTTTTTTTTTTAATGGAGAATAAGGTTTTCACGTTATAAGAAATTTGGTTGAGTGATCAATATAATATTAATATATAAAAGTTTTGTATATTTACAAATATTTTTCAAAATAATTAATATAACAACACCCGTTAAGTAGATAATCTTTGAAGATTCTACATAGTAAGTCATGCATAATTTAAAGAATAATTAATGGGAAATCAGAACCGGTAATCTTCAATGATCACACATAGTAAATCAAACATAATTGACTTTTATGTCATGTTTGCAAAGACACTACTGAGATGGATCAAGTAGAAGTTGGTATTATACACCACATTGGATAATTAAAAGGAAATCGGAATTGGAAATTGGATTCAAATGCATAACCGAGCTCAAAAGAGTAATTAACGGAAAATTGGAAACTTTATGCAAATGCAATAAACTAAACTAAAAAGTAATTAACTAGAAATTGAAAACCGGGTGCAATTGCATTAAATTAACGTCCGATAATAACTAAAGGGAAATTAGAAATTGTATACAAATCCTTGAAAAATATTTAATGGGAAATCGGAACGGTATGCAAATACATCAAACAAACCTCGATAATAATTAATAGGCCGAGAAATCGAAACCTAATGCAAATACATTGAACTAAACTCAAAAAATAATTAAATATAAAATAAAAAACCGAATGCAACCGCATTAAACTAACCTCATAGAATAATTGGTGGGAAATCGAAACTAAATGCAAATGCATTGAAATAATCTCAAAAAATAATTAACGGGAAATCAGAAACCAGATATAATTGCATCGGACTAACTTCAAAGCATAAATAATCAGAGACTAGATGCATATGTATTGAACTAACCTTAAAGAGTTATTAACGGAAAATCGAAAACTAGATCCAAATGCAATGAACTAATCTCAAAGACTAATTAATCTAAACATTGAAAAATGGATGAAACTACACTGAACTAACCTAAATGAATAATTATCGGGAAATTATAAATGTGATGTAACTGCATTGAACTAACCTCAAAAAATAATTAACGGGAAATCGAAAACTTGATACAAATGTATTGAACTAACCTCAAAGAACAATTAACATAAATTCGGAAATTGGATGCAACTGCATTGAACTAACCTCAAAGAATAATTAACAAAAACCAAAACTAGATGCAATTGCATTAAACTAAAATAAGATATTACCTAATGGGAAATCAGAAATGGATGCAAATGCATTGAAATATCCTCAAAAATAGTTAACTGAAAATCGAAGTCGAATGTAATGTAGATGCGATCGACCTAAAAGCATAAATGTCGGTTTTTTTAGCCTTCTCATATGAGTAATTACGAGTAATTAGAAACCCAAAATGAAAGTGAGTTTAAAAAAACAAACTCTTACATGTATGCAAACTATATAAAAATTGTAAACTATCGAACTAACCTAGAAAAACAATTAACAGGAAATCAGAAATTGGATGCAGATGTATTGAACTAACCTCAAAGAGTAATTAACGAGATATTAGAACCTGGATGCAAATTCAATAAACTAATCTCAAATACTAATTAACGAAACATAAAAAACTGGATGCAATCAGTCTTTGAATTAACCTTAATGAATAAGTAACATTGATATCATAAAATGGATGCAATTGTTGAACTAACCTTAAATAATAATTGATGGGAAATCGGAAACTTGATGCAACTGCATTGAACTAACCTCAAAGAATAATTAATGAGAATTTGGAAACTGGTGCAACGTACTACATTAAACTAACCTCAAAGAATAATTAATGAAAAATCATAAACTTGATGCAAATGCATTCAACTAATAACCCTAAAATATATTTGTATTATATGTAGGGGAATAAATGTCTCGACAAATATAGTTTTGCATTTTAAGTAATGTTTATCATACTTCTTTTATTGTGATTGGGAATGCCTTGCTATTCAAGTAGCTTAAATATTATCTTCACCAAATTGGACATTCTCAAAAACTTCAATCAAACTTCTATTGTTAAAACTAACAATGAAAAGAAGTCGATGAGTTTTATCAAAGTTTGATGTTTCCTTTTTATAGAGAATGGTGCAAGAAATTTAATTGAGTAATTAATATAATTTTCATATCTCATAGCTATGCATAGTTGCTAATATTTTTTAGAATAATTTAATATAACGGCACCCGTTCGTAGGACACGTTCATGTGATAAATCTTTTCAAGTGAGAGTGGTGTATTCTTTGAGGATATGGAAACAATCAATCTATTTTATTGATTTGTACACATTATTAGTAAAAAGGAAACGGTGATGATTTACCATTAAATCACCATAAATCTAATAAAATTATTATACAAGCTAGATCGAGTTTAAGATAATTCTATTTGAAAATTACGGATTAATATCCTAAACCACAAAGTGAAGAGGCTATCTCAATTTGATCCCTTAGTTTCCAAGTACTTATACACCATAATTTGCTTCGGCTATCTCAATTTGATCCCTTAGTTTCCAAGTACTTATGCACCATAATCATTTTGCTCATTAACATATTTAGGTTTATTTTCAATAAAAATATATTTTGATTCAAAATTTAACGCTAAATCACCATAAATCTAAAAACACTATTATACAAGCTAGATCGAGTTTAAGATAATTTTATTTGAAAATTATGGATTAATATCCTAAACCATAAAGTGAAGATGCTATCTCAATTTGATCTCTTAATTTCTAAGTACTTATGCACCATAATCATTTGCTTTCATTAACATATTTCGATTTATTTTCAATAAAAATATATTCTCGATTCTAAAAATTTGTGTGAGACATTTTATAAAGCCTTTTCAGCACACAAAATATTTAATAGATCCCGGGCGTATGCCCGGGTCCAAAATCTAGTTTGAACTAAATTTTAGTTCAAGAACCTAAATTCTAGAACAACCAGTGATAATAAGCATTGAAGAAGTAAGCTACTCTATCCGAGGAAAACTGAATAACTTCTTGCAAGACCTACTTTGAAGCTCTATGCATGATCTCCATAATCTCCATAAATGTGTTCTCTTAGTTAGTATACTTATTACCAAACACAAGCACAAAACTAGTTCATCTTAACGTTAGTGGAATATCTGATATTTCTCCTTAGACCTTAGTTGTTTTTTCTTGACAAAGGACTTTTAATTGTCTCTACTTATTAGTCAATTTGTCTGCCATTTTGGAGTTACTTTGCCTATTTGTCCATAAGTCCATAACCTCATCTTTTTGTCTAAACAAAAAAATCAATCCATGGTCAACAACATATCAATGTCTTGATGATGCGACACTCTAGACTGTTTTGATAAATAAAATAATAAAATAATGAATAAGCACATGCAAAGCACGTGAGCATGTAGTAGTGTGACTCAAAAAAGGCCAAGTGTGTTTGGAGTTTGTCTCCTCCCATTCCATTCTGCGTCTCTCACACCGATCAAGCCAGAGCAATTTTCTCTTTCCGTCCCTTCGTTTATTTTTATCGGGATACGTAACATCTATATATATTTGGTAAGATCTACCTTCCAATTCAGCTTCATTTTATTTTATTTTTATTCTCAATTAATCTAAAAAGTAAAATGAAATATTGTTTTAGAGTTAATAACTAGATCTGTGCTGTATTTATGTGTGACATTTATTTATTATTTTAAGTTTGTTAATGATTATTGCTTTTGCTCATTTGGGTGTAATAATTGGCACTTGAATTGGTGCAATTAAACAAAGGGTGTCATTTCTTACCCATGGGGAATTTATATGAAATAAGCTAAGTTAAAATCGACACAGATAAGAACTGCCTGACAAGGTGAAATACCAAAATATGAAGTTTATATCACATACATAATGCGGGTGTCGTGCCCAATGCAGATACAGGGACACGTTACCAACACGGATTATTTTTAAAATATGGTGTGTCCGTGTAACATAGGGTTTAAGCATATATGATATGACATGGTATCGCTTTGAATTCCTCTGTATTTTAGAAATATGATTTATCGAAGGTACACTCACTATGAGAGCACACAATTCGCCATGAGATTTTATGATGGAGACTGAGATAATTTTTGTTTACATACCAAAATGCATTATTATTGGTGATAGTTGTACCCTTGCCGTGTTTTCACCGGGCTAATCTGTCCGGATACGAGCTCATTTTATTATACAGCCTAGGACCTAGGATCAGCCAATCCCATCTTATTGGCCACCTCGTGCATTTTTCCTAGAAAAGATTTTGATATCTTGGTACTGCAAGATATCGTTAGCCGTTAGGGGATTGAGTATTTAAGAGTTTGGTTATACCCATTTAGGATTCTCGAATTTCTAACTAGCATTAAACAGTCGCGGGATTAGCAAATGCCAAGCCTGTGTAGTTGGCTATGTTTTCCTTGTCGTGCCTAGATAAGTTGTATCTTAGTATCAACATTTTCTGATATGTTTGAGCACATCCGAACTCATACTGAAGTTACTTATTGATAGTAGGCCAAATGAAACGCAATAGATTCAAGCCAGTCTTATAAGTCTTACTTGGAACTCCTAGATTCCTCTTCTTCTATTTCTTGATCTGTATATTCTTAGTCATCTAGAATTTCTTCTTCTTGCCTTTCCCACTTGAAACAGGGGTGTTCAATTGCTCATGGGTTACACTTAGCTCCTATTTCTCATTCATTTGTCCTGAATCACCTATTATTGAAGCCTAACACCATTACATGTTAACTGGATTTTCTGTTAAGATGAAGCATTTTATGTTGGTAAGGTTGTCCCTGAGGTGTTTTTTTAGAGTATTGATAATCAATAAGTTATATGTATAAATGGTTTGAATATACCGAGTAGCTCGAGGACATTGTTTCTTATATCTTTTCACATCCAATCTCAGAATTTAGCATGACATTGTTATTTTCTTATATATCATTTGTTTTTCTTCTCTTTTTCCTTCACATTCTATTTATTTAATATCACTGATTCAAAACAACAAATACAGTTTGAGTCTATTTTGAACCAAGGATACACCCATTTTTTGGTCTTTTTTTTTTAAGAATCCACTCAGCTTTAGATTCAGCCTCTACGCAGCTTTTCCTCCAAGTTTCTGAATCACATTACAGTTTATGGTGCTTCATGATATTGATATATGCCAAATGAAATTGATGTCAGAGTTATTCTAAAAAATATCATTGATTGTTGATCTTTTGGAATATGAGGTCATTGATTCCCTATGTTGTGTCATTTTTCAGGTGTAGCCTCACAGAATGGATTGACCTTTGCATGTCATAAGAGTATGTCTTTAGGTTTCTTGTTGTAGGAACTAGGAAGCATTAGTATGGATCTCTTCAATTGAACCAACTGATGCCTCTTCTCGAAATCGAACTTCTTCCACTGTACCATGTGGAATCTTGCTTCAAATGCCATTTCTGGAACTATTGGACTAAAGAGTGATTCTTCGAAAGCAAGTCGAGCTGGTTCAGAGTGCTCAGACGATGAGGTTTCATCAAACACTAGCCGAGAGGAAGGACTAGAATGCCCTATTTGCTGGGAATCGTTCAACATTGTTGAGAATGTGCCTTATGTCTTATGGTGTGGTCATACACTCTGCAAGAACTGTGTCCTTGGTCTACAATGGGCAGTTGTGAAATTCCCTGCTCTACCAGTTCAGCTGCCACTCTTTATTTCGTGCCCATGGTGCCACCTTTTATCTTTCCGTTTAGTTTACAAGGGCAATCTAAAATTTCCACGCAAGAACTTTTTCCTTCTTTGGATGGTTGAGAGCATGAATGGTGATAGGGTGAAGTCACATTCTACCTGTTTCGGTGACCATCAACCTGCCTGGTCTTCAAACAGCAATACAACCCCCACGAGCCAAGTTAATTACAGTAGCCTCAGGAGGGCCCCTCGTTCACATCATCCAGAACAGTCAGGTCCTAACCGTGACAATGTTAACTTCAGGGGTAACTACCTGAACTTAGAGAGTGTAAATGCATCGCTGCGCAAGTCACTGGTTTTCTTTGTTCACTTGACTGCCAAGTTCCCACTGGTCATCATATTTCTTCTGATCGTCTTGTATGCCATACCTGCCAGTGCTGTCATTTTGGCCCTGTACATTCTCATCACTGTTCTGTTTGCACTTCCATCTTTTCTCATATTGTACTTCGCATATCCTAGTTTGGATTGGCTGGTGAGAGAAATAATCACTTGAGATGCAGTTGGTTTCTTTGGTCACTGGCCCATGTGAATAGGTGTTTGGAATTTGGGTGGACATTACTCTCCTTTGAACCCTAAGAATGGTGAAATTTGCCGACTTCTCGTTTTATGGTTGAAGTTTTTCTCTTTTCATTGTATGGATTTTTCACATTAGATCAATCGGTTTCAAGAATTAGTTTTAACTTTTAATGTGAATATGGATATGGGTATTCTGATGGTACATTGTCCTGAGAATCTGGCTTCCCTGTTAAACTTTACTTTTTAGCGTGTTCCATCTGAGTATTGAACTGTGGGGTTGTTAAATATCAGTGAACCTTGCAAGATAGAAGTTGATAGACAGTTTAACATAGTCAGCATGACCTAATTAACACCCCCCTCCTCAACGCACACACACTAGATTTTTGGTTCGGTAGATCTTCAAAGATCAATTTGTTTGACTGAGCAACTGCAGAATTTTACATTTTTACATCAGTGGATAAAAATCACATATTGCTTCTTGTATTGAGGACTCTGGATTTAAAACACTTATAAACCTTAATGGGTTAGAAGTAATGCTTCATGTGTCAAATGCTGTTTTGAATAATGCGTGCGACTTCACTTGTGAATTGTTCAGACTTCAGAGCAAACTTCCTGGTCCTAGTAGTCCCGATATTCACCAATGTGTCAACAAGTAGAGATATATTACCATTAGTCCATTACTATAAAGACCCTTTTATCACAATGATTATCATCATGAAGGCTCTTAGAAGTTTATGGTTTCCATGCCATGCCTTGGTAATCTTGCTCTCTTTACATTTTTACTCGTCTACATTTGTATGATGAGAAGCATAAGCCATATCCAAAGTTGCAATGATGAGAAGAATAGAAGTTGCAACTCTAAAGTTGGGTCAGAGTTCTTGGAAAAAGCACACAACACTCATTTGACACTACTTTGACGTTTCATCTAGTCTATCAGTCTATCTAATATTTTCTAGTTTAACATACTGTCTCATTTAAGTTATTGGATGCATTTGGGTTCCCATTGCATCATTCGATCATTTGCCACCTTTATTCATACCTTGGAACAGTCCACATAGATGCCTGGAAAGCATTACAACCACTTTTTTCACGGCTAATAATGAAAATTATTGCCAATGTTCAGTGTGGATTTCCCTTTTAAGTGACTCATGATTTGGGCTTTGCACTCAGTGGTTGGTCGGTGTAATGGTGTCATGAAAGTATGAAACTGTAGTTAACTTCAAGCACCGACAATTCCATGGTTAAGAATTCAAACTCTGTTAAATACTTAAATCATCACCTTGTAATCGTGGTGCCATTGATTCTATTTTCCCATGCCTTTTCTTTTCTCTTATACTTTTTACTTTTTTTTCTTGGGATGAAAACTCCATAATAATCATATTAGGTGCAACGCGGACGTGGTTGAACCAGTAACCAGTTGGTAGATAAAAGTATAAAACACTAATACATTTCTAGATTTACAGTTGGTAGTAACCACAATGTTAGTATAATTTATAAATTTCGTCAAAGAAGAACTTTTTTTTTTGATAAAATTAAAGTAGAACTTTAAAATGCAGGGTCCATGCTCCATTTCTTTCTCGGAAGTAGTAGTTTCTTGGTGAGAGTCCTGGTTCTACAATTCTCAACCAATTTGGAGTAGTGAACATGCTATAAACTAGTGTGGTTCAGTGTCATGTTCAAGAGTGGGTGAGAAAGATATAATGTAATGCATTTCCCATTAGATGGCAACAGGCAGGAATCTGCCGGCCGTTCCATGCCTCGGTATGACTTGAAGGTTTATGCCAGCAGTCAATCAAAGGAAGAACTAAAGATTTACAGTTTTCAGCACAGGTTCATTCTATTTCCAGCCAAGGCCGAGGAGGGGGGAATATGAAATAACGTGAAAAATGGCTGAGGGTGATCAGTCTGAAATTCTGAATATACAAATATTTGAGTTAATATTCTTTTTGGTTGAAGGTCACCATCCCTACCAACCCTTTTTCCTGCCCAAGCCTGATCGGATATACTTCTCAGGAAAGCGACATAGAGACTTGAGAGACATTAGGCTCCCCATTAAAATTAAAAATTTCTTTTAATGCATAGGCTCATGGCTCATTGTGACCCTCCCTGAAAAAGTTCCTGGTTCCACCTGTCCAATGTCCATACGGATGTCATATAGGTCCTAATGTTGCACAACGGATTCTCACTTGTGTAGAAGGATTGAGGCATTTGATTCTGATGACATTATTATATTAGGTCCAAATTAAGATAGAGACATTGAGGATATGGATGAGACTCTTATCATGAGAGAGAACGAGAATCCAAGGTATTTGGTTTCTTTAAACATTATTAATCAATTCAACGCACTTGTAGGGGAGTGATATCTTCATAAAGTTATCAGGCACGCGTGGAGCATAAGCGAACTCAGGACATCGACCTTCAAGACCGAACTGTGAGCAGCTCCCTTGTGAACACACATGTGCGCAGCATAAGCAAACTCAGGACATCGACCTCCAAAACCGACCTGTGAGCAACTCCTTTCAGGTAGGTGATACGAACAAAGATGATCTCCGATATTTAACGCAGATAGCCGAGACGAGGCATACCGGATAGGATCACCACCAGGGGTAATCATTACCAAAATCTTACTTGTACTTCCCACCACCGGGAAATAGGGGTGACGGCGCCAACTCCCAATCAGCACATGACTAATAATATAAACCCAACACTCATTCACGATTTCCACCTTACGTCGTGCAAAGAGACACGCGTGTCCCCGGATTGACATTTCCTTAAGCCTATAAATACCACCTATTTGAACTTCACGTCGGACTGATTCCTCTCTCCCCGAAAAGAAAAACAAAAGAGGATCGTAGGGCTTTCGCTCACTGGCGAACTTCGGTCCCTCGGAGAATCTCAACCCTCTTCCCCTTTCTTCGCGAACCTCAAGGAAAACCAAAACCCTCCTTTACATTGGCGCCGTCTGTGGTTTCGATTACTTGAGAAATCACATTACCCTAACTCAAAAATTTGCACTTCTCAAGCCCACGAAGCATGGTCAGCCTCGAAGCTCAGGTTCAAAACCTCGCCGAACAGTTGGGTGTAACAAACGAAAGCATTTCCTTGCTCAGGCAAGAAAATGCTACTTTACGGGCCCAAGTCGACGCTTATCAACAGCAACCAGTCGGTAATGTTGCTGAAAACGGCATCAACGAGGTTAATCAGCAGATTAACGAATTGTCACATAGGATAGGCCAAAGTGCGGTAAAAAAGGCGAACCCAAATTGTTCAAAAGATGCTCAAGACATACGCTGGCGTCCGGATTAAATGGCCGGCGTTCTCGGTAAATCCTCTCCTCAAGATTTTATCCGACCCACGTTTCCCCATGTATGATGGTACTTTTTTGTCCGATCAACATGTGGCTCGATACATTCGAGTTTGGCCCTCTACGGTTCTTCCGGTATAATCATCTTCATCGTCGATTATTTAGGCCACTCACCGAGGATGGCGCTTGATTGGTTCTTTTTCTCGAACTGATTCTATTAAAACTTTTGAGCGGCTTATCGACTGTTTTGCCGGCCAATCGTGCATAATAGGCGTAAGAAGGCAGGCAGATCTTGATTCGTTGTTCGGTTATCATTCGAGAAGATGAGACCATTCGCCAATTCTTAGAGGCGGTTCAAGGCTGAATTATTTGTGTATGGAAAGCGAATATTCTTTGAAAGAGTCTTTTGCCACACTGGCATTTTCTGCTCGACATTTGTCGAGTCGTAATACCAACCTCTCGGATCGCTCATGAAGGAACGCATGAAACGCTTATCGAAGGCTGCGACGCACGAGTTGACAAGTATATCAAGTTGCAAGAAAGTTTGCAGTCTAGTGGTTTAGCCGAGAACCAGGAGGTAGCAGCGATCTCTGATCATACCCCGCGTGCCAAGAAGCGACCAGTCAGCGGCACCAAAGGCGAGAACCCGGGATAACAACATAGCATTATTTGTCCCCGACGCGCTCTCCTAGTTACATTCTAGACAAGATCCGGCGAGCCTCATACTTTCACCCAGAGGTGAAGCAGCCAGCAGATCGACCTGATAAGCCATATTGCACCTTCCACAAAGCCAAATGTCATGAAACCAATGCGTGCTGGGGGCTTAAGCACTATCTTCAAGACCTTGTCGAAGCTGGTCACATTAAACAGTACACCGACATTTCTGACGGTGATTTGCGTCATAAGCTCATGGCTCGCCGAGTGCACAACCGATCTCCACCCCGCCGAAAACGCAGTCGATCTCCACCTCGCCGTCACCACCAAGACTTTCAAGGTCGCCCTCACAATAGAGGACGTCCCCAAGATCGTTCTCGTCACGAGCGAAGACAACACTCCTCCGATCGTGACAATGCCTGAACAATTCACATGATTACTTTCCCTGATGATTCAGTTACTTCATCCAGAGAGAAAAGACGTCGTGTTGGCGCTCTTCAAGAAGTATATCACTTTACTTCCCAGCAAAGCACATGCTCCGTATTTCAGTCGTCATTCGGGGAGATATCATTTTCACAGAGGCCGACCTCAACAAGGTCTGCCTTCCTCACAATGATGCACTAGTCGTCCACGTCAAGATCAGCGACTGGACAGTAAAGCACGTCTTGGTCGACCCGGGGAGTTCTTGCGACGTTTTATTTTACCACACTCTCCAAGAAATGAGGTTACCCAAGTCAGTTCTGATAGACCCGATTGCCCCCCTTTTTGGGTTTAATGGTTCCAGGGCCGACCCTGTCGGTGATATCATCCTTCCAATATCAGTGGGATCTAAAGAGGACAAAGTCGCAACGCAATCTGGCGGCCGATCCTAGACATCGATAGTCCTATAATGCCATCTTAGGACGACGATGGATCCACCAAATGCAAGCTGTACCTTCGACGTTGCATCAAGTTCTCCGTTTCCCGGGCCCCAGAGGCCTAATAGAGCTGAGAAGCAATCAACTGGAAGCATATCATTGTAACCAAATCTTGTCAGCAGGAAAGACCGACAGTACACCACTTCACACAAGTAGCGAACCCATCAATTATACCATGGCCAAAGACCTAGTTGCAGAGGTCAGAGCCAACGCATCAAAGCAGCACGCTGGGGGCTCTAGTAAGAAGAGGAAGTCGTCCACTTACACTCCAGAAGCCAATCCAGCTGTTGCCGCTCCATCAGAACGGATTCCCAAAGTCGCCTCAGTTAGTGTTAATACCGCAGTCACGTCCCCGGAAGACCCCTCTACTATTGTTATCTCACCAGTCAGCATCCTAAGGGATTCACAGCCATGTGTCGCACAACAAGTCTCCATGTCGACAGTCGCTCCCTCCCTTGCCCCTGTCCTCGTCAACACAGATACCGATTCAGTTCGGGCGAATCGATGTACTCTCCCTCAAGTCGCTGCAGTGCCCGCACACGAAGAAGCGTCGCCACCCAGGCCAGCACCTCCACAGGTCGACAGAGAGCGGGTGAACTTAGGAACTGATAATGACCCCAAGTTTGTATATGTAGGGGCTAACCTTGACCCTACACTCAAGGCCCAACTTGTAAACTTTTGCGGCTATGAATAAAGATGTTTTGCACTGGTGGTATATCGATGTGCCGGTATAGACCCTAGTGTAGCATGTCATCGATTAAATGTAAATCCTAATGCTAAACCCGGTTCGCCCGGTAATCCTAAATTCCCGGTTATCTCTGCGTTTTGAGAAAGCCATTAATGACGAAGTCGACAAACTCAAGCAAGTCGGTTTCATCAGAAAGGTGGAATACCCCGATTGGGTCGCTAACATCGTGGCGGTCCCCAAAAAGAATGGAACTGTTCGCCTATGCGTCGATTTCACGAATGTCAATCAAGAAACACCGAAAGATAGTTTTCCCCTACCACGCATTGACCGCCTTGTCGACCAGACTTGCGGGCATGAACTTCTTTCTTTATGGATGCGTCTGGCCGGATACAATCAAATCCCACTCGCTGAGGAAGATCAAGAGAAGACCTCGTTCATTACCGAACAAGGAATTTATTGTTATAACGTCCTCCCGTTCGGCCTTAAGAACGCCGGAGCGACATATCAGCGTCTGGTAACTGACATGTTCCAGGACATGTTAGGAGAGACCATGGAAGTTTACATCGACGACATGGTCCTCAAAAGCAAAAAAGCAGTCGACCATATTACTCACCTTGAGCAAGCGTTCTCCAGATTGCGCCGCACTCGAATGAAGTTGAACCCAGAGAAATGCCTCTTTGGAGCGTCCTCTAGTAAATTCCTCGGATATCAGGTGTCACAGCGTGGCTGGATCGAAGCGAATCCAGACCAAATCAGAGCGTTCTTAGACATGCCTGATCCACAGACAAAGAAGCAGATACAGAAGTTGTCAGGTATGGTCGCTGCACTTAATCGATTCATATCCAGGGCGTCTGACAAATGTCGTCCGTTCCTACAACTCCTCAAGAAAGGCGAGCCGTTCTCATGGACTGATCAATGCCACCAAGCATTCGCCACTCTCAAAGAATACCTCACCACGCCTCCCATCTTAGCCACACCAGTCGATGGAGAGACACTGGGGCTATACCTGGCAGTATCAGATTTCGCCCTCAGCTCAGTTATCTTCAAAGAGGATAACAATTCCGAAAAGCCGATCTACTTCACAAGTAAGACGCTCACGCCAGCTGAGAAAAATTATTCTTTCCTTGAACGAGCCGTACTTGCTTTGGTGTATTCGGCTAGAAAATTCAGGCCGTACTTTTAAGCACATCCGATCAGCGTACTGACCAACCTCCCATTGAAGAAACTTCTCCACAAAGAAAACAAGACTACTCGCATGGCCGTATGGGCCGAGGAGCTTGGTGAACACTGTACCTCGTACCTCTCAAAAAGGTCAAGTCGTAGCCGACTTCCTCGCCGATTTCCTTGTTCAGGACCCACACTGGGAACCAGAGATGGAGATTGTTGTTGACAAAGAGCGTGTCAAATCACTCTGGTCTCTCTTTGTAGATGGATCTAGCAACCCCGGAGGGAGTGGCATCGGAGTCGTCTTAGTATCTCCCGAAGGACTTATGGTCGAAAAATAAGTTCGATTTCGACCGCGATCTTCAATACTGGTAGTGAATCTGGCGGCGATCATGGGCCTTCGTATGGCGCTACAACTCGGTGTGCAAGAGCTTCAAGTCTTTAGTGACTCGCAACTGGTCGTTCGCCAGATTGCTAAAGAGTACACTACTCAAGAAGGTAATCTTTCGAAGTATCTTCAGGTCGTTCATCATTTGTTGCCTTCTTTTCAGAAATCTACCATACACCATTTTTTGCGTGATGAGAACCGTCACGTAGACAGCCTAGCTTACCTAGCCACTCAAACATCGAGTTGCGTTCCACGACAACTCCTTATCGAGGTGATCGACCGACCTGCATATCAGGTCGAGCATGCCCTACTTATAGCCGATCTGATCCCTCTCTCCGAAGATCAGTTGCGCCAGATCTGGATGCAGCCCATCATGGACTACATCCATCAGGGCACGCTCCTTGTAGAGCGTGCCAAAGCTAGACAGATCCAATATCAAGCACGTCGTTATTGCGTGTTACACAATAAGTTGTTTAGAAAATCTGCTGGTGGACCGCACTTGCGATGTATTACTCCAGAGCAGGGACAATTGATATTTGCCGAAATCCATGAGGGAGAATGTGGAAACCATGCCGGAGGTCGTTCTTTAGCCCACAAGGCAATTTTCCAAGGCTACTTCTGGCCCCGTATGCAAACCGATGCCAAAGCATACGTTCTCAAGTGCTTAAAATGTCAAACATTCGGCCACAACATCATTCAGCCCGCACGCGAGCTGATCAATATAGCAAGCCCATGGCCATTTCACATGTGGGGCATGGACATTATGGGACCATTCGTCCCCCAGAAAAGCACTGGTTTTCGGTTCGTCTTAGCGGCAACTGACTATTTCACCAAGTGGGTCGAGGTCATTCCTTTAGCATATGTTAAAGAATCGCATGTCCGCAATTTCATCTGGACTCATATCATCACCAGATTTGGGTTGCCACATACACTCGTCATGTCAAAGGTCGAACCGTTAAAGAATTTCTAGCAAAATGGAAGATAGTTCATGCATTTTCTACTCCACAGTACGCTCAGAGTAATGGTCAAGCGGAAACAAGTAACAAGGCCATCTTAGAAAATTTGAAGAAAAAGATTGAAAAGAACAAAAGTCAATGGCCGAACCAGTTGGAGAACATCTTGTGGGCTCATCGCACCACAGCTCGGTCCAGTACCGGCGAATCTCCATTCTCCTTGTGTTATGGCACAGAAGTACATCATTCCCACCGGTGACACTCACACTGACTTCGGTCCGAGCTCGTTGAAACTGGACACAATGATTCGTCTTAGCACGAGGTCGATTTGCTCAAAGAAGCGGTGTGACTTAGCCACCATCGAGTCGCATCTTATCAACAAACCACGAAGAACTCCTACAATAAGCGAGTGCATCCTCGATCATTCCGGCTGGCGATCCGGTGCTCAAAAAAGACGCAAGGCGATTCCAAAGTAGCCCCTAATTGGGAAGGTGCGTACATAGTAGAGCGTGTTGTGGGCAGCGGAGTCTTGGATAAAAACTCGAAGGAAATTGTTACCTCGCCCATGGAATACTTATCTGCTGAAACGATTTTATCAATAAAACCTTTGTTGTTGTATATTCTGTTTTTTTTAAGCACTATCGATCAGTTTCAACTTTATTTTTTATGTTACCTAGTATAAGCTATTCCATTTACTGGCATCCAAACGTCCTCCTCGACCGAGTCTACTTCCGCTCATCCGACTCATCGATAGCTCTCCGAAGCTCACGCTACATAGTCCCGAGGACCTACTTCGAGAACGCTCTCTCCGAGCTCACGGGCTACATAGCCTCTCCAATTTTTGTCGCGTCGAGGGACCTATATTTCTAGGATCGACTAAGCGAGAACGCTCTCCCGAGCTCTCCGGAGCTCACGGGCTACATAGCCTCTCCAATTCTTGTCACGTCGAGGACCTATATTTCTAGGATCGACTAAACGAGAACGCTCTCCGCGAGCAGACAGCTCTCCGGAGCTCACAGGCTACATAGCCTCTCCAATTCTTGTCACGTCGAGGACCTATATTTCTAGGATCGACTAAACGAGAACGCTCTCTTAAAGGACCTATATTTCTAAGATCTCGGGAGCTCACACGTGCTACATAGCCTCTCCAATTCTTGTCACATCGAGGACCTATATTTCTAGGATCGACTAAACGAGAACTTCTCCGCGAAGCGGCGATTTCTCCGGAGCTCACAGGCTACATAGCCTCTCCAATTCTTGTCACATCGAGGACCTATATTTCTAGGATCGACTAAACGAGAGCGCCTCTCCGAAAGCGAAAGACTCTCCGGAGCTCACGAGGGCTACATAGCCTCTCCAATTCTTGTCACGTCAAGGACCTATATTTCTAGGATCGACTAAACGAGAACGCTCTCTCGAGTAGGCGACTCTCCGGAGCTCGAGGCTACATAGCCTCTCCAATTCTTGTCACGTCAAGGACCTATATTTTATATTTCACGGGCTACATAGCCTCTCGATCACGCCGAGGACTTATACATGGCGACTAGATGGCGGGATGCATATTTCTAAAATCATAAAGCGTAGCGCTAGTTACACACGAGTACACGACAACATGCATGCAGAACATAACCAATAACATTATATGACCATTCGTCACAACAACTACATCCACCGATCTGCTGGGATTACCCAGAAAATCCAGATCGGTGTTCATTACAAAAATTAACAAAGTATCGAACTGCCACTTTCGTGGAAACCAGTTCTCTGAATAAAAAAAGGTGAACCGCTTTCGGGCAAGCCCGAAGACCGACTCTATTGTTAACTCTCATATAAGAGAGGAAAATGTAAACAACACTTATAATTTCTGGCTGACAGAGACAAAAGTAGATCGCATCATCAAATCTCAGTGACGACATGCTTATTTTTGGTGCGCTACCGTTGAAAGCGATTGTGCGGGCAGATCTCAACATCACACGCATCCCCTGCCCTTGTTCATCGCCTACAGTAGCTTTCTTCAAGGTGTCATACTTCTCGTCCAGAGCAGCGTAGGCGATATGCGGGCTTCGATTAATGCGCCTTCTTGGCTTTCTTGCGCGCCACTTTCTGACATTTCTTAGCATAAGCAAATCACCACAGCTAATTCCCTTTCTAGCTCAGTCCGTCCGTTCACTAACACAGCATTCTCAGCCATAACGTTCTGGTACTTGGTAGTCATCACTTCCAGCTTTCTCTTATCAGCCCCCCATGCAGCTCGCATACACCCTAGCTCGACGTGAGGGTCATCATCAGTCTCGGTGTTTTGGACAGCTTTTTTCAACTTATCATATCCTGCAAGAAACTGCACGAACAAAGTCAAAGAATCAGTTTGCCTGGGTAACCGACATAACAACCTAGTGTGTCTTAAACTTACCAAACAAGCGGCCATATCCATCGTCCCCAGCAACGTCTTCATGTCCTCATCTTTCACCTCTGCCTTATCACCATCCAGTACGATCCCCGCCCGAGGCGCTGGTCGCTATGGGCCGAGTGGAAGCTATAGTCCGGCGTTTCACCATACGCTTCTTTCCGTCTTCCCATGTAGTAGAATTCGGCTCCCCACATCACCACAAGTAGAGGGCGAACTCTCACCTGCGATCGGGCGACCTTGCCTCAAGTCGCTACACTCATGGCGGCGTGATGATCGATCGATGTCGCTACTACCGGCGGGGCGACCTAAACATATAATGCGCCGGTGGGCGCCCAAACCTTCCTAGGTCGTTTATGACCCTTCGCCTCTACAGCAGCAGCTTTCCTCTTCCCGCGATCACCATGCACGTGAGGTTCAAACTCCATCCTCTCCATTATCAGAGGAGGCGTTTCTCTCATGCTTCCTTCTCCCCTCATGAATGGACGACACCTTACCATGATAAAACCTAGCAAACAAAGGTACTGTCACATGAGCTACAGTTTTATTCCAAACTCTTCTCGACGAAATAACACTCTCAGAGGAGAATGAACGTACCTGAACGAGCAACAACAACGACGATGCACAGCAAAAGAGCAAAGCGAGAAGACAGACTTTTAAGTTTAGGCAAGAAGACGAGCAAATACTTTGTTAGTATTCGATGAGCAGTTTTATTCAATAAAAAACGTCTTTTCCTAAGCGCCTCATAATTACCTTGAGACGCCAAACGCCATCTGCCCGCCATCATTATGTTCCTTGAACCGCTCGTCTCCCTCCACGTGTCACGCACGCGAGGGAACACTGCCGTTAGCGGCACTAAACACGACACGATTCGACCTCCTTCACGAACCAGGATCCAGTGACCTGGTGACCTCGTTACGAGCAACACCTTACAGCTGCAAGCAATTTAACAACAAGGCGCTCATGCAAGTTTACCAATCATGGGCAGGGAAGTGGTCATTGCAATGCACCCGCCATGCTTTGTTATACGCAGACACAACTATGGTCAAGCAAGCGATTCACACATAATAGGGGAACAAAAACAACAAGGCATAGGCATACCGCTAAAACAACGACTGTCCTAGCAAGTTGGAACCATAGTAAGTTAGCCGGGTTGCTGAGACTACTCAGGAAATCCAACCCGACTAAACAATATTCGTCCTCACAGGAGTGCCCCAAAAGAAGCGGGTATCGGATCACTCCGCGATCGGCACATACAAATAAAAGGCGAATCGCCCGGGTTACCCCTGTGAAACCCGGCTCTATTGTATCACAGCTTATAAGCTGACAGCATTACATAACAAACTTACAACTCGCCATCTCTGGGCTCGACAATTAGTTCTCCAGGCATGAGCGACTCATCAATCTCAGCATCCCTCCCAGTCACCATAACAGATACTCCATCCAAGTCTAAACTCATCATCACATCAGACGCAGTAGCATCAATTCGCGGTAGTGCAATCTCCGGCATGACCTCTCGAAGCGGCGGGGCGCCACTAATTACTCGGCACTGTTCTACCCGATGTGTGAGATGTACGGTGCATGATATGTCTTCAAAGCGTTGTAGTTGCGCCTCTAGTTCAACAAAGTCTGCATCCGAGCGTCATAGGCTTTGGTAGCGTCCCGAGCAACCTTCTTACGAAGATAAGGCATACTTTCGTTGACTACCCGATTTCCACGGTCGCCGCCAAGATGTTCTTTTTCAGCTCCACAGAAGTTTTTGCCTCGGATCTTACGCCCCGATTGTCTTTCGGATCTTGGCTAGACTTCGGCTTGATGAGCTTTCTTGGATCTTCCGGTTCCTCGCGTTCCATCTTCGAGGCCTCCGGACATTTTTCAAACTCATCGCGACTTCACCACCGCTTCTCTATCTCGCTTTTGTGAACGGGCAATCTCCTTCAATTTACGAAACCCACTTACTAGCTGCAAAACACACGCATGGTTAATAGCCACAAAATAACAAATTGTGTATCGTAAAACGATTACATCAAACGCAGATAGACACACGCATCAAGCATTGCGCGAATTCCATTCGATCTCGAGTTATCGGCCAGCCCTTTCTCATCCAGCTCCTTTGCGGTTGCCATCCGAGCTATCGTTTCTAACAGTAACCCGATATCTTACTTCGATCGAAAAGCTACAATCACTTCGCTTCCACGGTTCGTTCGCCCATGCTCGCCCGGAAAAACAAAATGTCCCTCTAGCTCGTGAGCAACCACAACAGCCTTTCCACTCGCCTTACGCGGAGCTTGCGCTTTCGCCACCGGACTGGGTTCACGCCCCCGACGAGGTGCATTAGACCCCACCCCAAAAGTAGCCAAGTCCATGACGCCAGTCGCTCCACTCGCGCAGAAACAATAACCCCAGCCGCCACCATCGAACCGCCCCCCGCTACTGGAGCTTTCCCCAAGAGCGTGTCGCGCTACTTTTGTAACTCGGGCAGCGTCTTGCTTAGAGGCATCGCGCGGCCTCTTCTCCGACCTGCTCCTTGCGCGAGGGTTGAAAACCACCGTTTCTAACTCCACAGGAGCATCGATCGAACCCCCTTCAGGGCGGAAACTCGATCCTCCAGCTCCTGAGGCACCACCTCTAGCAGGTCGCCATGCGCCCTTTGCCTCATTGCTTACACCATCGATCACAGCAGAACGCGTCGTCATGGTTTGCAAGCTAAAGTTCAAATTCCCAGATCTCCTTACCACATAGTGCTCCACTATGTCGTATTCCCCACTCGCATTCAACAGGTCAAACACCTTAAACAATCGCCAGGTGTTACCAACGAACTGACAAGGAGACTTCCAACAATGGGCCAAGAAGTCACATACCAGTTTCGAGAACGGTATTTGCATATGCGCTCTCAGCTGGCCCTCACAGATTATTATTCCACCATTAGGCGGGTTGTACTCCTCACTACGAACATTTTCACTCAACCGTGGTTCGTATATCTCAAGGTCGGGGACATTAATCCCATACGCTGCCCTCAGTTCGGGGAACGAGTCTGCAGCACGACGGTTTACACTTCTAAGGGGCACATCACTTGATGACGACATCTCCCCTCGACCTGACGTACTGGCTACGCCACCTTCTGACCTAGATCGAGTATTACCCTCATCTACCCTATCTTCCTCATCTAGTTCAACCTCAACGCCAACACTCACTGCTTCGTCATCCTCATACTCTCCGCAACTCAATGATATCTCCCGAACCTCCTCCGATCGAGTATCATCAGAATCAGACATTATAACGAGTCTTTTCTATCAATTACTCAAGCTTAAACCCTATAATCTTACAATGACCTACTTACTTAACAAAGTGCACTGGACAGAGAGGAAAGCAAATTGAAAATGGAAAGGTAACAGCAGCAGAAGCACTCACTGAGGAACCCTAGCTTGCGTTTTTGCGGAAGAAGAAAACACGCAGTACCTTTTTGATGTCCCAAATTTGATTTTGTATAAACCGCCCGTTCAGTTACCAAGAAGTTATGATTACAGCCTATGCTCTAGCCCGCACACGTGTTCCAAGGTACTGTCTTTTCAGCAGTTCCGTATAATACGGCGACACGTTTCTCCCTCAACTGCTACGATTCTGTCACGTGCATATGACGGCACAACTTCCATTTCCCGCCAAATCATCTTACCACATGATTCAAAAGTTGCGCCGTCCCAGTCAGATCGTCCACCACAGCTCGCAAATGTTCCACACGTTCTTCCATTTTTTCTCTCAGCAGAACATTTCCCGTGACAAAAACACTCTGCTGAGAGGGGGCTGTGTAGGGGAGTGATATCTTCATAAAGTTATCAGGCACGCGTGGAGCATAAGCGAACTCAGGACATCGACCTCCAAGACCGACCTGTGAGCAGCTCCCTTGTGAACACACATGTCGCGCAAAGCATAAGCGAACTTCGGGACATCGACCTCCAAGACCGACTGCGGAGGCTCCTTTCGGTGTAGGTGGTGCGAACAAAGATGTCTCGATTTAACGCATGGCCGAGACGAACGCCTTCGGATAGGATCACCACCAGGGGTAATCATTACCAAAATCTTACTTGTACTTCCCACTACCGGGAAATAGGGGTGACGGCGCCAACTCCCAATCAGCACATGACTAATAATATAACCAGCCCAACACTCATTCACGATCTCCACCTTACACGTGTGCAAGAGACACACGTGTCCCCCGAATTGACATTTTCTTAAGCCTATAAATACTACCTATTTGAACTACGTCGGACCTGATTCCTCTCTCCCCCAGAAAGAGAAAAACCAAAAGAGGATACGTAGGCAGTTCTCTCACAAGCGAACTCGGTCCCTCCATAGAATCTCAACCCTCTTCCCCCTTTCTTCGCAAACCTCAAGAAAAACCAAAACCCTCCTTTACAGCACTCTCTAGTCTCTATCTGAGATCCTGTTATTTGGATTATATAATCCAATTTCTGCACCAAACCAGAAGATTGGTCGAATTCAAACGACTCCTCCCACTTTGTTTAATTGGTTTAACATCCTCTGTAGTTTACAAACTTATATTTTGATTTACTATCGAAAACTTGTGAGGAATTTTAGCGCTCTATTAAATTAATTAAGAAATAGTATCGTCACTCCAATTTCAAATGCTATTGAGTCGAGATCGAGTAATAGTGCACAACACAAAACATACGAATAAATTTGAAATATACAATATATGCAGAATCATCCACATGAAATGCATGAAAATACATAGAATAGGTGGAAAAAAAACATCATTGTTGCGGTGAAACACATGTCAATACAGAATTTCTTAACTACGTACGTATGTAATGCGGCTTGGAGCCAACGGGTTAGCTGTCATGGTTTCCGCATTTTTTGTCACTTTCTGCTTTTTGATATTTTTTGTTTTTTTCAGTTTTAAAACCAATTTTTATTGGTTTTCTTTTCTAAAGCACGGACTCACCTACTAATAGGTTGTGTGCCCGTCGGACACGCCTCAGACGCGGGCGCGACATAGTCGCATATCGGACGCGGTCAACATAATCAAGACGCAGTCAACTAAACTAGACGCGGGTCAAGACGTAGTCAAAAGCGGATTTTGACCTAAAAAAATAAATCAAAATAATATTAAAAAACTCAATTTTTTCATTTTTTTGTTTTATGAAACTTATGACATGCCTTTAAAGTTTGATTAAGAAATATTAAATTTAATTTTGTGACTATTTATTTTTAATAGTTTTGAATTTATTAATGTTGATATATTTAATTTATTTTTTAATATTTAATTTATATAAAATAAAATTATAAATATTAATTAATTTCCACATCTTTTATCGCGTCTGTATCCTACTTTTTTGAGATATAACCGAGTCGCCGCGTCCGCGTACGTACAACATAGGTTTTCTCTCTATATCCCAAGTGTGTAACACTACTAACGCGTGTTCAATACTAGTTATGTTAATGTAGGTAAGATCTATGAGGAGTTGCCGTAAACTATAACTCAACACGACAAGTTCATGAGAGTCATTACTAACTCCGACTATTTCAAATTACGTGAGTAAGATAAATCAACGCCGAAAAGTACCTAAAATGATAATAAACTACAGAATGGATAAGGAGCATAGTATAAAACCACAACAATAATGACTTTTAATAAGAATATGAAAATGATGGTGACCAAATCAATCTACTTGTAAACTTTAAACTCTTTTGTGTAGGGAATAGGGATAATGATTTATTTGGTGAATTGTCAATGCACCTATTGTTGGAGAATCTTAGAATATGCACTAATTAGATTGGCATGAAATAGAAACTATTAAAAAGATTATCACGTTCATCGTGGACTTTTAACATTGAATTCAGAAGTTTTGACGTTGACACGTATTTCGATAATTTCACTTACCTATTCTACTTTGATTTGACGAAGTCAGATTCTCTACACACTTACCTATTCTACTATGATTTGACGAAGTCAGATTCTCTACGGTAGAACTGACTAAAACCCATAACATCAGTTCATGTTGTTATCGGTTTGGAGGCTCAATTCGAATGGCCTTTATCAAGTGAACAGAGCGAATTTTGGGGGTATGTTTTTTTCTTTTTTGCCCCAAACTCATCTTCATTCTTCCTTTTTCACTCTCTGCTCACTCCCCACTACTAATAGTTATACTAGTTTAATTATATTTTTCAGTATTTTAAAAAACAAAGCGGTAGTCGGTGATTGGGAGCTAGCTTAGTGTACAGGCCTTATATCTTACTAGACGAATTTTAGCTTATTAAAGCGTTTTTTTCCTAATATATATAATAATATATACATATACTTCAAGAAATAAAGAAAATTATTTACCATAATTCAAAAAATAAACACAACAAAAAAATACTTATTATAAAATGTGTAATAATTGAATAATATTGACTTCATATAAAACAACACTCTTTATTACAATGACATAATTTACATTAGACTTAAGTATTTTAAACTCATTTAAATCTTAAGCCTACGGGCCTTTTTATTTTTCGACATTTAATCATTTAAAAAAAAAAAACTTGGACCTTTAAACCGCTTTAACCGCTGTAATCGGTCTGCACTTTGAGACTTGTCTAGTCGGTTCACCGATTTTTTAAACGATTAGGGCCTAGGCGAGTCGGTTGGGCACCGCCTAGCGCCTAAAGACCGCCTAGGCGGCCGCCTAGACCGATTTTTAGAACAGTGATATTTCGTTATATGGTAAACGTTTCTAAAGATTCGATTAGGGCCTTCAGTTCAACATTTAATTTATAACCTCAAAACCGAATGGGCAAACATTTCAAATGATTCAATTCCGTCGTCAAAAGTCAAAACCACAGTTGTGATAGGTTTCTGTAAAATGGTAAAACCGATACAATCATAAATATCAAACATCTAAAACATCAAAACAGAATATTCAGATTCCATTTCATTAATCTCAGTAGATATCAACAATATTGACAACCTATTTCCCCATTAAAACTCTAAACAAAAACAATGGCACAACACGATCTTTGAATGAGTTGGAATTCTAGGTAAGAAAAAAATAATTGCATGGCTTAAAACTTAGCAAAGACGAAAAAACCGTTTCTTTTTAGTTGGGTGGTGGGTCCCACTCTTTACGAGTTTTTCTTTTCCTCCCCCTCTTTTTTCTCTTCTTTCTTTCTGGCATAACAAAAAAAAAAAACACGCAATCTTTTCATCCAACACCTCAAAACAGCATTTTTGTTGCTTGCACGATCTTTGAAGTAACATTTGAGTTTTTTCTTCTTCTTTAAGGGGCTTTTGCTTTCTCTTTACATACCAGTGAATATATATTTTGCTGAAAAGGTATGTTTTTTTGACAAAGTCTTTTTTTCATTGTATTACTATTGTTTATGTGTATATAAGTAATGGGCTTGCAGCAGAATTTCATCTTGTTTGTGTTTTGTGCTACAAGTTGGTGTTTTATTTGAGGTGTGATCTTGGTGTGCTATTGATTTTGTTTCAGGTTTGGTGATTGGCTTTTGGTTTTGGAAGAAGGGGTTTGATTGAATATCAAGGAGTTGCTTAAAGGTGTGTTTTTGTGATTTTTGAGTTTAATTTTGATTAAAGATTGGCTTATGAGGTTATAGAGGATGACACAAAGTTGTTGTTTCTTCACTAGAGACATGATTTATAATGTCATTATATTGCAATAACATATTTGTTGTTGAGTTTGAGATAGCTTTGTTTTCCTAATACCAATTTGGTTAAAATTCAGAATCTGTTGTTTGGTTAGTAAGGTGATAAATGTAAAGGAACTGATAGTCCTTATCAAAAGTTTTACTACTTAGTCCTAAAAACATAATTGCTTGCAGATTATATTAAGAATCCAATTTTTAAGGGTGGGGTGGTATTTTTTTTTTTTTTTTTTTTCAGAATATTTAATTTGGTTAGCAATGAAGAACTAAATCCTTCAGACTTCAGCTAATAATCTTAGACGGTACGGTTACTTCTAGAGTTCTAGTTATTTCATTGTTTGCATATTGGACAGGAAACAAAATCTTAGCGGGTGCTTAACTGCTTATATCTTTCATATCTGTTTGACGTATCTATGCATAAATTGTCCACCCCGTCTAACCTAGGAAGCACGGATACCGATACGTGACACGGATACGCGGACACGGCATTTTTCAAAAATATAGGACACGGATATGTCATGGACACGTTTGAATAATACATATATATATATATATATATATATATATATATATATATATATATATATATATATATATATATATATAATTGAGCATTTTTCACCAAATTCAAATTAAAATGGCAATTCTACTTCATAAAATGACCAATTCAAACACATTAAGCAGCAACTTACATGTATAACTTGGATTCACTTCATTTTTCTTTTCTTGCATCTCTTCTTAACTTGGATTTTATTTCACTTGTTTTTTTTTTGTTGAAGTTCCAAAAAATTTTCTTGTATGTGTGAGATTACTGTCCCCCGCGTATCCCCCGCGTGTCGGAAATTAAAAAATTAATTATAAAATCGGATACTCCAAATTGTGTATCCGACACTTATCGGACGCGTATCGGGGCGTATCCATGCCGGACACGGATACTTCACCCTTAGGGACGTATCGGTGCTTCATAGACCCAAACTTCCCAAGCAACTTCCCGTGCTCATTTTGTTCAATGTAATGGTTCAGGTAGAACAAACTAATGGTGTTATATTCTACGGAAGTTTCTTCCCCTGTTTTCTTCTTTTGCCTTTTATCTTAAACGAAGTCTCTGAAAGAAAAATTATGTCATTGATATAAAATGTTTTACATTTATAAAATTTTCTTCAGATTTGTTTATTGTTTTATTTATTTTCCACTATCTTTCGTGTTCCTTTTATTTTTCTCTTACTACAGAAATTAACAGAACATCTTTATTGATTGCAATTAGGAAGTCAACGGATTGAATTTACTTATTCACTGTAAAGAGTATTTTATATTGATGCTGGTGAAAGGGAATTTTCGAAAGTGATGAAATCTTAAGTTTTATAAAAATATGGTTAGTTTGGTATTTTTATGTAGAGATATCATATAAAAGAGAAATTCTATGTAGGGTGCTTAGGAATTGACTTGTTCCCTGTTTCACTCATAGGAAAAAATCATCTCCCTTGGATGCATTCTAGCAATGAACATTTAGAGAGTGATACATGAAGTTTACATAAATATTTAGAAAATTTGTAGAAAGCATTTTAACAATTCATTTCAGTATACATGAAGATTTATTATCCTAAAATTATTTGCTTCTGGTAGATTTAAAAGCAAATTTTCTTTGTGACGTACCTAGATATTATTGATTTAGTGTCGTCTACCACTCTATATTGTTAGTTAATCACAAACTTCATTGGCTTCAGGTTCTTTTCTTGGTATTGTCATCATTTTTGTTTGAAATGGCTGAGAAGAGGATTGAGATGTCTTTGAGCCCAGAGTTAATTCAACACAAAGATGGTAGTTTGAGGAGGAGCTCAACAGGGATACCAAGCACTTCAAATAGCAGTGAAAAGATTCTTCCCCACTATCTTCGAGCGTCCACAGGTTCCTGCCATGATTTGTGTAAATACGGAAGGATGCACGCTTTGGAAGCAAAGGAAAACCATCCCATACTGAAAGGAAATAAGGCTATACATGGTGAAAGAAGTCTACCAATAAAGAGTAGAAGTGCGCGGACAAGGAGAAAGAAGCCGCTGATCAAATCAACTCCAACTCTTGTTCTAGAAAGCCGGATTAGTGATACAGCTGAAATTAACAAGCAACAGACCAAAATCTTTAAGCAAAAGGCTCCGTCACCTGCTAAGGAAATAATCAATGTTGCAAAATCCAGGTTTTCTTCCCAACCAAAGCGTGTTGCTGCGAAGTCACCCTCCTCCTCATTGAATCTTCCTAGAGATCAGATTGGGAGAAGAAGCATTGATGATGCCATGAATAGCAAGAATGGTAAGATCTCCAAAATTGGCCAGAAGAAAAATATGGTACTGCCAAAAGCTGCTTTGGTCCCAAAACCATCTTTAAACAGAACTACAAGCTTAAATGCAATAAAAGCTAGAGTTCTGCAGAGTGGCTCTCCCCTGAAGAATGTAAACAAGACCCAAAAAGATGAATCCAAGCCACCCATTGAAGAAAAAGTCTTTGAAAAGACCTTATATGTCATCGATCCAAAACCATTTGTCATTGAGCCAAAACCATACGTTATCGAGACAAAACCATTTGTCATTGAGCCAAAACCATATGTTATCGAGACAAAACCATTTGTCATTGAGCCAAAACCATACGTTATCGAGCCAAAACCATACATTATCGAGACAAAACCTGATAGGAAAACTTTGGAATTGGATCGACCAGAATCTGTAAATCTTTCTAGATTATCTTCTCCATCATCATCATCATCATCATCATCATCATCTTCCCCACCTTCTCCATCACTTAAGTTGCATGTGGGAGAAGAATATGCAGAGTCCGATTGTGGTGGGACAGAGACTGAAGAATACGTTGAAACCGAGACCGACTCTGAGTACAGTGAAACTGAGAACCGGAACCAAACTGATACTTCTAAAGAGGACTACCAGAGGAGACCACGAAAGGCTGCAATGGTTCACCCTGAAGATGATGACCCTGCACATAAGCTAACTTTCAGGAGGGGAAAGGTGGTTGACCTAAAGTCCGAGAACAGTGCCCCAAGGAGACTCAGATTCAGGAAAGGAAGAGTATTGGGAGAGAACGAAAACGGTAAGGGTGATAATAAAAGGAAAAACTTTAAGAAGAGAGAAGTTGATAATGGTGGCTCTACAGGCGATGCTGAATCTGAAAAAGTTGTTCTTAGGCACCAAGATGTGAATGGAAAGAAAGATGCCCAAGGCTTGTTTAATAATGTTATTGAAGAGACTGCAAGTAAGTTGGCTGAGACCAGGAAGAGCAAAGTCAAGGCCTTGGTGGGTGCTTTTGAAACTGTTATTTCTCTCCAAGAGCGTAAACCTTCAGCTACCAGTTCTGGATGACTTGGATATTGAATGTGCTTGTGATGTTGTAACATAAATGAAGATAGTTCAGTTGAAGTGTGGAAACATTGTATTCAGGAATTGAAGTACATTCTTGTTTCTAAGTCTTCTTCCTTGGGGTATGTTTTCCTTGTTTCATTTTCTTGGGGTTTTTTTATTTTAGTGTAACCTCAGCGTACCTTAGGGCATCTCCAATGGGGGGTGTAAAATTACACCTCCACCTAGGCTCCACGTAGGTGCCATTAGGATTTTACACCTCTAATTGTATAGTATTGTATAGCTCATAAATATCCACACTCTATACTCTCCAATGGAAGAGTGTAAAAAAATAGATTTTAAACTCGGACGTCACTCCAAGTGACGTCCCTCTTTAATTTAAACTGAGACGTCACTTGGAGTGACGTCCGAGTTAAAAAATAAAGCTTCAAACGTGTGTTGAAGTGACGTCCGAGTTTTTAAGTTAAACAGACGTTATTTTAAGTGACGTCCGGGTTTTTTATTAACTAATAGCGAGAGGGGGAATTCCCCACCCTCTCTATTAGCTAATACACTATTACCTACGGTTTAACACCCCCATTGGAAAGAGTTTTATGATATTTGGGGTGTAAAATTTCCACTCTATACGGTTTACACCCCCCATTGGAGATGCCCTTACAAATTACACTAATCTGAGTTTGCATATTAAATTAAAAAGTTGGTTTAAATTTTGATTTTGTTTTCTTTGATGATCAGACATTCAGACTGCAACTAAGTCCTGTTTGTTGGATACTGTATAAATGTATAAATTCAATTAAGTTGGAGTCCTGAACGTTACCTTTTCTTCTTAGGATTCCTGGTTGAAAATCAAGTTACAGAATTCCAGAAGGCAACTAAAATAACTCAGACAAATCACAAAAATCGTTGCACACACGAACTTTTAAGTAAAAGCACTATGAGCCAACAACAACAGATTACAATAATTGTACATCTAAATGCTCCATAATAATTAAAGTAACAGTAATTCATCATTAACAAATGAGAGACACACGCTCATCGAATCACACAAGATTCACTAATACAAACTAGAAATAACATCCAAACAACTTTAAAGCTAGTTGGAGCATACTTCTCTGAATGTAGTCCTCCAAGTAATCCTCTGCGACATCTTGGATCTTTTCATCTCTCCTTGATTGCACAAAACCTTCCGCAATCCAGAGCGAAATGAGTTTGTGAACATTGATCTCGTAATCTTCTGGAAAAAGACCAAGATAGAGAAAACAAGACTTCAAATGGGAGGGTAAATCAGTGTAACTCAAAGCTAAAATTTATCGACATGGATTTGAATCTTACTTACCTGCCAATTCGCCACTAACAAATACTTTGGCCCAACTCCCAAGCGTGATGTGTGTTAGAGTTCTTTGGCCCAAGTAAACGCATGATGAACCAAATGCTCTTTACACCATCTAAACACTTCAAAATTTAAATATATTATTATTACCTAAACAACTTCAAAAGAGTATCATCAACAGCAACTGATAATAGCTACTGTACATCTAATTATTCCAAACACACTTGATGGATCTTGTGTCAAGTTTGTTTTCATAATATACGTTCATTAGTTAATAATGTGCATCAAACAGGGTATGCATATAAAGTTGTAGAATTTCATCATTAGACAAATAAGAAGTTTAACTACACACACGATGGAGTAATAACACCAGATTAGCTAATACAAACTAGAAAATAACATCCAACAAATCACAACTCACAACAAAGAAGCAAATGAAGGGAAGAAACAATTTTTCCTGTTCTATTTTCCATTAAAGAAATGACCCTCCACTTTCATTGGCAATCTTTCACAGCATAGTTAGCAACTCCAAGCAACGATCAGTAGTCTTCAATCTTCATATTCTGCAAATGATAGAAATGAAGAATATGTAATAGATCTCCTGCATACAGTACATACATGGAGCATTGTAAGTGTATTGATAATAATAAGAATTAAGAATATGTCAGAAGAAAAAAGATTGATTTTTTGTAAATATAAAAAATGATACCTGAGAGGCTGAGACTGCGAGAGGGGGAAAAACAAGTTATATATATAACTACCATAGCATCCAGTGGGGGAATGAACCTTAACAAACATAGCACACATGCAAGAAATACAGAACACATGCAAGTGATGCAACAAACACAGGGAAGTAATATTGAACGCTAAACATACCAATTACAGCTGCCTTAAAGAAATACTTGCAGCACCATCTATCAAAAAGTCTGGAAGTGAAAAGGAGTCTAGGACTACTATGAAAGGAACGTGTTCAATCTTGTCCCAATCTTCTCCATTTTCTTTTACTCTCTGCTTGAATCTCCCTGTCTGGTCAGCAATCTCAACAATTTGAAGATTGGTAATGCTTCTAAGTCCATCTGGAAGCTTACTTAGTTCATCACTCAAAGACATACGCAAATGCCTAAGCCTAGCCATTGCACCATCGCTCAGATGAAAAAACCATTTCCCTTCCATTTGTAAGCATATTAATTCACTCCTAAAAAGTGTATCTTCAGCTTTGGTAGATTTCCCAACACGTCTGACGGGTCTTCTTCAGATCTGGAGACTTCTAGTGTCAACTCAGTGAGGCTCGACAGAAAACAACTTTTCCAACTATATGTTTCTATTGCTACACTCCCAAATAGCGTCAACGACCGAAGACATTCAGATGTTGTGAAAACATTTGATAACCCCCACCCTTGCACATCCAGATGGAAACACCAACCTCTAGCGTAAGGAGATCTCATCCAAAATCTTTTATGTCGAGACATGTTACAACTAGAAACTTGAGACGACGATCAACGCGATCCAAATAGAGGTGTCTTAGGTTTTTCATTTTCCATAGTCCTCTCGGTAAGCTTTTGATGCGAGTGATTCTTAGATCTAGACTTGGAAGAATTTTTAAGTTAGTTTGACGTAACCCCAAGTAGTGCAAAAGAATGAGTTTTCGGATTCCTTAAGATAAGCCTCCCGGTAGTTCTACAGCTTCCAAATCCACACCATTAACATTTTAATGCATTTCATAAAATTGCACTCCCACTTGTATGAGATGTCTTCAGAAAATATTAACAAAGACCGGAGATTTGGAATAGAAGAACAGTTCAAACGGTAATGGTAAGAAGAGTTATTGATTTGGATCACCCAAATCTCCACCATAGGAAACTCTTTGCGCTTTTTTTCAGCATCCCTCAAGAAGTACTGATAAACTACAAGAAGTACTAATAAACTAGAGAGATTGATTTGAGAGAATATTTTACTTGATTAATTTCTACTGTTTATACAATTGTTTATAAAGAGATTACAAATTCCTGATACGTACACATTGTTTCTATCTATGTTAATAGAAATCCTAAAACAACAAATAGGAAACAAACGGTACAAGCTGCAATACTGGAATGGAAGGCGCGTGCGCGCTCTGCCTTCTAACAAGTACCTGTTGGAATAAACTGGTCATGTCAGCATTTCAATTCCAACTGAATACATGGGTGATGCATTTGTAAAATGAATCCTTTCAAACATGTCTTTGAAATTCAGAATAAGTTTCAGAAACAGAATATTGGACCAAAAATCACATTCTAATAATTAGCATCTATTATTAAGAGAAATTATAGATAGTAAAAGCATCCTATAAAAAGAAGTACAAACTCACAATGTTGCCATCCATATGCTCCAAGCTAAGCAAGATTGCGAACCTTCTTGTTGCTTCTCTAACATTTGTTCCTCGTGGCATGCTGGGAAGCAAATCAATTATATTTGAAATTTTAATAGCAAAACAAAATACCCGTTTAAAATAGCATATGGGTTTAATATACAACCACTCCATTGTATCTGGAATTTAAGTGAGAATTCTCAACTCGATAAAAAGAAAATTACCTCTAATTCGTCAGACTTTAAAAAAAAAACACATGCATTTGAAAACTTTTGTTAAACATTGACAGAAAATCAACAGTGTAATCCAATGGCTATGCCGATCTAATTTATCTCAAGTACGGGAGACATTACGCAAAAGAAAAAAGATCATTCAACAAACTTTCTAGAAACGAATGTAACAAATTGAGACAATTTAGAGATTAAATGCTAACTTGATTGGACCTAAATTCCAATACCAAATCCTGTCATAAAACAGATATAAAAAACACCTAAAATAATATAGAAAGAAGATGAGAAGAAAACTATAGAAAGTTGGTGACTAAAACTACAGTACTTAATATCTAAGATGTGCCTACTTCATGACCACCAAATTGTTTGCATGAATCTTTCATTACTACAATGTGAAATATATGAATGCCAATCTACTTTTAGTATCTATCATATAAAACTTGGATTACTACGTCAACCATCAAAACTTCGAACATAACATTTGAAAGTATAAGAGATAGTTATGTTCATACTCCGCAGGGAGAAGCTATGGTCTCGAGCTGGACCGACTTTCTTGGTCCACTTATATTCAACTTTCCGAAGCTTAACCCGAGGAGGAAGGAGTTCACCATAGAATTGGCAATAGTTTATTTTCCAGCTGCAAGTAGAACAGATAACTGCAAAATAGATAACTGTAGCATTTCTGGTACCATTGGGACTTCAATTCAATGTTACAACTATAAATGGTCATTTACACATGCTACAGTCCTCATCATAATTTTCAGCCACCTGCAATATAATCATAGGAAAGATTTAATAATATGGAAAAGTGGTTGCCAGTTAAAAAAATCAATATCATGTTCCTCCTACAAGGTAAATTTTAATTTAACTTAAAAAGAGGACTATAATTGATCATTTAAATAATATTGTCAACTGAAGAATAATATGCATGATAAAGTCATCCAATCTCCGATAAGATATTTGAAATCGACCATTTCTCATTTCCTAAACAAATTTTGAAACGCCAAGTTTTCAGTAGTACCTGATCCATTTTTTTTTTTTCAGTAATCAAAAATTTGTATTGATAAAGGTGGTTGGGGGGAGGGGGGGAGGAGGAGAGTACATGAGGAGTTACTTACAGTCTACTCACACAATAGCACTATAAGAACTTAACAAAACCTATAATAAACATGCTCTGGAACCTCTCATTTGGTTATCCATGGGGGTTTTACAATAAAAACAACTTGATCATTGTCTTGCAAACTAACGAAAGTACTTTGCCAATTGATCTGTGTGAAATTGGCTTCTCTCCAAACCGGAGTCAATTTGCGTAATCTAAAAGATTTATGCATCTCGCCATCTCGCTTCATACACCAAGGTACACTTGAAGTTCCAAAAGCATTAACCGCAGATGTCTAGTCGACTCCACCCATACCTTCCTCTAATTTCTCTTAATAGCATACTCCACGCCTCTAGAATTGCTAAACATTCAGCTATGAAATTAGATCGATGACCAATATTTCCGCAAAGACACGCTAGGAACACACATTCATAATTTCTAAAGCACACACCATAGCCCGAAGGGGCGGGGATTACCACAAGAAGCCCCATCGACATTAACTTTTATGATATCACCCTCAAGTGGGTACCATTTGCAATCCTTAATCCTAGGTGCCCTCCTTAGCTTGTTTTGCAAACCCCAATTCTTCAAGATACGAGGCTCACTACCCCCTCTTTTCATCGACTGTAGCAAAGGCGGTAAAGAGAATTGGATATTAGTCCTCAATTGTGCTTTTCTTTGACATAGACTCAGTTGTTCCCCTTCAAAGATGCATCGATTTCTACTTCTCCAGTTGATGACCATGCCTGCTAATACCGTCGACACCCACAACTGCTTAACGAGAGAACCGCTTCTTCTATGTAGCCTAAGTGCCTCCGAAAAATTTGTAAAATTGTCGTTACATCCAAACTGAAATCCAGCCCATTCCCATAACTTCTTTGCCTCTGTACAATCCCACAAAATATGTTGGAGTGTATCAGCCGCATTACATCCCATGTAGCATCTAGAAACTAGTTTAACACCTCTTTTTTGGAGAGACTCATCAGTGGCAGCACAGTTCCTCAATAGCTTCCAAGCAGTACCCGAGATCTTTGGTTGCAACCAATTGTGCCACAAATGTTTGCACCACCAAGAGCCTGGTGCTCTCCTTCTAATTGTCTCAAATGCAGATTGAACCGAAAATTGACCTTGTTGGTCAGGCTTCCAAATCGCATGGTCTGCCCCATTGATAATAGGCAACTAATTTAAGTTAAACCCGCAATCATAAGAATGACTTGAAGAGCTCGAGGGATAGACCATGCACCATCGGAGATAATCGCTAACATTAGCTTTACATCCCTTGAGAACCCTCGGTTGTAATTGTAGCCTTTGTTGAATTGATTGCTCCCCAATCCAAATATCTCTCCATAGATTTACCTTCTCACCGAGCCCAAAATCCACCGAGCCCTAGAAGAAACTTGAGGCAAAGCCCACTTAATTCTGGCCATATAGTAGACTTTGCATAATAGTTTATCAACTCTCCGTCTCTCTAGTAAAGAACTTCTCTTTCTCATGAAAACAGCATAATCATCATCATTAAACCTTATATGCCAAGTTTTAATTTCATTAACAAAGCCGATTTAACTCCTTCAATCTTCGATACCGAGACCACCCTCTTTTCGAGGTTTGCAAACTTTTTCCCACGAGGTTGTCACTAGTCTTTTTTTAATTTGGATTGCCCGTCCGGAGAAAAATTCTTTAACAGTTCTTGACTTCTTTTATGATGCTTACAGGCCACTTGTAGACTCCCATGTTGTACACCGGAATACTAGACAGGACCGACTTTATGAGAACACTCCTCCCTTGAAAGGATAGTAATTTTCCTCTCCAACCTGTAATCCTCTTTTTTATCTTGTCTATCAAGGGAGCTAACACAACTCTAGTAACCTTACCTTTGATCAACGGCACCCCCAGATATTTCTCGGGTAGAGCTCCCACTTGAATATTCAAGAGTTGTTGCAAGTGATGTCTTCTTTCCATATTCATACCCCCAACAAACATCCTACTCTTATTCTTGTTCATAATCTGACCCGACGAAACTTGATATCTCTCCATAAGATCAGCTATGTTAGACACACTTCTGCCCACTTAATTCCTGATCCATTCCAGTTCGTCCCTAACTCCCTAAGTGAGACAACTTGTTCAATGAGCAAGCTTAATTTGTTTGAGAAAAATGAGACAACACCCTCAACCATTTTTCACAATCTTTTCAAGCTCTATAAATGCCTCGAGGAATTTTCGAAAAATCTTTGTGATACAGCAACGCAGTACAGTACGTCTTTATAGCAATTAGTATTGCGTTTCACTCTTCTTTTTCTTTTTATCTTTTGCCCTTTATTGTTTATTCTTAACTTCTACCCTCCATGCTTTCAATTGAAATTTATTCATCATGTCTAAGTATTTCATGTCTCTTCTCAATCTCTTTCCTATGTTCTTGAGACGTACTGTCATAACGTCGCTGATTCTAAACTTGGCGCGCCAGCTTATAAATTCATAACCCTTTAGTATAAGTTCTAGGAAACGAATAGGGAACTCTTAGTCTTACTTTGCAATTTTCACCAATTAAGCAGTATGCATTACTACTACAATTTCATATGTAGTAGTAATGCAAAGTGTGGCTTATTATTATCATTGTTGATTATTTTGAATAGAATATTACATTTCTCTGGATCATCATTGTTGCGCAATAGTGTGGCTTATTAATTATTATTAGTCCTCCTATATATTTTTGGTGTTCCATTGGCAAGAAAAATCCATTTAGACGTGTAGTTGATTTCTAACACCATTTATAAATCTATCCATCACAGGACTTGATTCCTTGATCGACTTCCTGGTTATGAACTGTACACGCAACCACTGCATCCATGTTTTGGATGTTGTTTTTTCTTATTTTAAAGCCTTTGTGTACTTACCACAAACATAGAATGTTGTCTTGTTGACGATGACGTACAATGCACATTATATCAAAGTGTAGTAGATTCAGATCATGGCCGGTTTGCATCTGATGAACTACGGCGATCTAATTGAAACTCACCTATCATTGCAGTACAGTTGAATGCTTCTGTCTAGTTGGTAGGATATGCATATGCAAAACGTATTATGCCCCTCTATTTCCACATAACTTTTCTTAAGCATCCAATATCTCCTAAATAATTACAATTTCTCTGAAGCACACTGCAACATTGTATTGTTCTTACAGTAATCATACGATTTTTATCCTGTAACTTTATTCTTAGCTTCCATTTCTAGTATGCGTAAATTCATTCCTATTTTTCCTTTAACCTCAGATTCCCAGACGTCCAGAACTATCGTACATGCAATATTCTGTCTTCATTGTACCCTTTTAAGTTTAAATGTGCTTGATTCTTGGGAGCATTTTCCGGATGATAGAAACAAAAACATGAGTTCACACTGGCAACAATCCCAGGGCATTCACCACCTGGGGTCCATTAGCCCCAATAGTCCAATACATAAGTTGGGATGGGCTGGGCTGGTTTCAAACAGAAAAAAATAACAGGGCTGGGTTCTGATTTCAAATAAAGCTCCTCCTACTCCTAGTATATTGGGCTATTGGCTTCCAGTGACTTACCGAAATCAACGAGGAGTGATATTTTAATTTCCATCCCTACTTTATTTTTAATTTAATTTAATTAATTTAGTTTCATTTTTATTTCGTTTAGAAAGCAGCTTTATGTTACAACTTTTCCATTTCTTACACATAATAACTTCAAATAAATAACACATTTCTTGGATCAGGCAAATGAAAAGGAGAAATAGATCTATCTATGTGTTTACAGGTACTTTACTTGTGTAGTTGTGTTTGCAGAGTGGCAGAAGCATTGTGCTGGTATAAGATTTACTATAGTAAAAGCATATTCTATTACTCCAAAGAAATTACAAGATTAGATGGAATTTACCCTCCATCATTACCAACATCATATCATTTTCACTCTAATTAAGTTTAAATTGGACAAATTTAGGTTGATTTCATTATTGGCAATCTAATTAATATACATATTATTTTCATTCTAATTAAGTTTAAATTGGACAGATTTAGGTTGATTCTATTATTGGCAATCTAATTAATATACATATCATTTTCATTCTAATTAAGTTTAAATTGGACACATTTAGGTTGATTCCATTATTGGCAATCTAATTAATATACATATTATTTTCATTCTAATTAAGTTTAAATTGGACAGACTTAGGTTGATTCTATTATTGGCAATCTAATTAATATACATATCATTTTCATTCTAATTAAGTTTAAATTGGACAGATTTAGGTTGATTCCATTATTGGCAATCTAATTAATATACATATCATTTTCATTCTAATTAAGTTTAAATTGGACAGACTTAGGTTGATTCCATTATTGGCAATCTAAATATCTAATTAATATACATATCATTTTCATTCTAATTAAGTTTAAATTGGACAGACTTAGGTTGATTCCATTATGCACACATTATAGCCACATTTTCGACATACAAAAGAATTAAGGCCTGGTTTTTTGTGGAGATGATCTCCCCACCATGAAGATCATTCTCACAAAAAATTATAATATTTAGATGCGTCTAACTATATAAAAATTAGTATTCATTTTTGAACTTTTCACCTAACAGTCTAAAAGTTTTGTGTGAGCATAATCTAAGGTTAGACTTCCTTTGAATGAGCTGAATTTTTGTGAGCATGTTCTCTATGGTGGGGAGATCATATCTACAAAAATTCAGCCTTTAATTCAACTTTTAAGTCCATGATTTTGCTTGGATTCATTTACACACACTATATATTAAATTTGGAAATACTACTAGAATGTGGGCGATAGAATTATTATTAATTAATAAAGTGTTATTAATTAATTAGAAAAATATGGAGGTCGATGAACAGTAATTTGCACGTACGTCACAGGGACAAAATTGTCATTTTGTATCTAACAAAAAAAAATTCTATATGCTTCTCGATTTTTACTCACTCTCTCGGTCTCTCCCTCTCAAAAAAATCTATGTGTTTCTTCTTCATCGAAATCTAACGAGGGAAAAATTCACTGCTTCTCAGTATAAGTTGGAAGCTTTAACAAATAAAGCTTCAGATCCACAAGGTAAATTTGAAGTCCATGTCAATTGTTTTTCTTTTCTCTCTCTTATGTATTTACGAGAGTTACTACTCCTCTCTCTCTCAATCTAGAACAATTGGTATTTTTTATTAGTGGTAAATTGGGTTTTTGATTGAATTTATTATTTTTGGATTTAGTGGTTTTTTTGTAATGGCATTTGGTTCAGTTTGGTGCAGAAAATCAATAACCAAAATATTGGTTTTGGGTCTTTGGCACTTGAGGAAGAGCATGCTCCATTGCCCCAAGGTATGAATTAGAGTTGAATTAATAAATTTGTGATATTGGTAGGAAGTATGGACTCACATTTTTATTATCTTTGGCTTGAAGACTTAAATCTACATATGGCATGAGAAAATCATGTGTTCCGTCTTCCTTATGGAATGTTTGATAGTAAAAAAAATTTCTTTAGGGTGGATAGGGGTTTCCCATCTCTCATTGGTTCATGGCACAATTTTGAGTCTAGGGGAAAGTTTTTCGCAGGATATCGTTGCCAAAAAATATGTGCTTTCGTAGAAAATTCAAAAACACTTTTAGAATCCATAGCTTACGTTATATCAAACATAATGTATTACTATTAAGTCATTAGTGTTGCAATATTCGTATATTGATAAATTGAAATGTTCTCTGTATTGTTGAGTTTTGTTTTACTTCTTCAAGGCATCTTCTCGGGTATGGTTCCACTAGATTTCTTTCATTAAGGCATCAAGTTAGAATCCTTGCAAATAACACATTGTGGTTAAAGTTTATAATAAGAGTTATATACATATATGAAGTTTGGTAGCCTGAGTTTAAGTAATGACTTTTTTAGCATGCAATTAGTGAATGCCAAGAAAGGGTAGGATTAAACAATCATCCCCACATAGTTGGTATCCATAATTAAGCTGAGTTCTTAATTACCTTAACTTAATCTGTCAAGCTGTTTGATTTTGGTCACAATTGTTCTTATGATTTTGGTTCTTCTCCTTTGGTCTTCATTGCGAGTTTCATTATCTATTCTACTTATATAAGAGGCTTGATGAGCCACCGTTCGCCCGCAATTTTGTTGATTTTTGTTTCCTTAAATTTCTATCATAGTTTTTCTACAGCGTGTTTGCATTATTTCTCTCCAGCTTAAAAAAAACTGCTCAACTTCCATCACCTCCTCCTTCACCTAAAAAAAAAGAATAGCACTCTTCACCCATCAAAGAAATGAATTGCCATCATCCATTTTACAGATACTATTTATTAGAAATTGAAGGTTGCCTCTTGACCCCATCAAAGAAACGAATTGCCTTCAAGGTTAGTAATAAACTTTGAAGAAAAAATGGGCACTTTGAAGTAAGTTTAGCTTTGGGTGTAGTGCATAATGGATTGATTTAGTACACAATGACTGATACGTAGGTAGCATAGTAGACTTTGAATGACTGAATTTGTTACACGCTTTGTCTCAAGTGCCAGTAAAAGAGGGAAAGCCAAGGCTCTCGCCCTAATGAGATCAACAAAGCTCGATCTTGCAAAGGGGTAGAGAGGAATTACAATTTTTGCGTCTTATTGTACTGCATATATGTTTTGTAGAAGCATTAATTTTCTTCAGTGGTGTTAATACATTGTTTTGGAAATATATCTCACTTTCTAAAACTTTATGGTGCTTTTGCAGTCCCATGTGGAGTATGAGACTGTTAACCGACACTATGCGCATGTTATTGTGTAGGACACGCAGACTATGTTAAAGTGAGCCTGATTCTTTCCCTTTTTCTTCTTTTGATCTGTATCTATCTTCTTATTTAAACACATCATGCATCCCAAGACATGCAGAGCATGTTATGTTCACCAATTTATGTTCATTATGCTTTCTAGTTCATTCATATACAACAATAGCAAGGATGTTGGTACACAACATAGGTTTGCTTTCTTATGTACACGAATATGTAGAAAAACTTTCTAATCTATTTTATCGTGCTGCAGGAATCCCAATAACAACTTATTATCTGGAAGAGTCCCATTTGTGCTTGGAGGAAAACTTCTTCATACAGCTGGCTTCAAGTATGCTACATTGCCTCTTTAAAAGCCTATGGTTAACTCTAAATTAAATGATTTGCATATAAGAATACTTATTGTGGACATATATGCCTTTACAACTAATGCAAGTCTTTGTGGCATACCTGGACTACCTACATATAGTTCACATCTTTCCACTGCTGCTAAGATAGGCATCGCGTTCAGAGTGTTTTTCGCACTTTTGCTAATTTTTGTTGGCTCTGTATGTTGGTGGAAGCGGAGGCAGAATATTATAAGTTCACAAAGGATAGCAAGAACGAGCATGCATAATTCAGAGGCTAATTGAGATGTACATGTACGGGAGTACGGGACCATGCAGTTGTTTTTTTTTCCCATTCACACAAACTCATAGATTGCATGTTTCTTTCTTTGCAGCAAGAGATGCTCCATATGCCAAAGCTAGGACACACATTTTGTTCATCATGTCAAGAACACACTCGACTTGCTACTGAGAATGGACCTACCTTCCTATCTTGATTGGAGAGCTTTGTTCCAAGTACACCAATTCAGTTTTTTGTATCCAATGCCAACTTAGATCATAAAACGTGGAGTTGATACAAAATGTTAAATGTTTGTTGTGAAGTCAGTTATGACTCCAATTATGTACCGGTATTCCTATTTGTTGCATAAGTTGGTTTTGTTTGGTTTAATTTTCAATCTATATGTCTGATAAAAACACTTAAAAACACTACTATGGTTTTGGACTTCGACTCTTCAATGAGCTCTTTGTATCAAATACATAAGTTAATGCAATTCTCCATTTCAAATGCTCTTCAATGAGCTCTTTATATTAATGGAACTTCTTCAACTATCTCTAATGTAATCATTCATACAAATCTCTTCTTGCTCTGACAACTGTGACATTTTGTGACTATCTACAACTGAATATTTCAACAAAGAACTTGCCTTAAGAATATTTTATCTCCCAGACATCATAGAGAGCTTAGAATTCAAATTTGTTTAAAGTCGAGAAATTTCAATATTGGGGAAAGAGCTAAAGTTTAAATAAAGAAAGAGAAAATAAATAAAGAAGAAGAAAATCTTGGGTTTATTCAATATCCCTAAAGATACAATAAGCAAGCTCTCCCCCTTTATTTTAGTCAAGTCTCACCAAAAACCACCCGATTAAGGATAATCCCATAATTTGAACTTCAGTGGCTCTAACTTTACCTACTATATATATATATATATGATATTAGTTTTTCTCTGTACTCTATCTCAATAGCGTTGTGTACTTGAACTTTTTTTGTAGCTTTTACTATTTAGTCTATATATAATGAACACAGACGAACTTGTACGTTGTTCACTACAATTTCCACGTGCTTGCACGTGCATATTTGCTAGTATATCTAAAGCACTAGTATCTATAAGAGCATCTTTAGGAGAGATACCACAAAAACACCAAATATTTGAATCAAACCACGCGCGGCTTTCGCAAAACCACCCAAGAGACCAAGCCCAAGCACATGCGGTTTTTGGTAAACTACGTCACATCAAAATTTGGTGTTCGAAACACTACGAGACATAGTCCCAAACTAAGACCAAAGCCCATGCGGTTTTCGCAAAACCGCACGGTTTATTCAAAACCACAAGAGAGATTTGATAGAGCACCAAAGCAAACACTAAATTTTGCCGATTTGGTGTTTGTTTTGGTATTTTCATCCACATGTGTCTCTTCTTAAAATGAAAAAACATCAAATTATTGAAAATTTGGTGTTTGATGCTAGGATAGTATCTCTTCTAAGAGCATCTTTAGGAGTGATATCAACCTAGTATCAAACACCAAATTTCCAACAATTTGGTGTTTTTTCAACTTCAGGAGAGTCACATGTTGATAAAAACATCAAACCAAACACCAAATCGGCCAATATTTGGTTCTAGCTTTGGTGTTGTATCAAATCACTCACGCGGTTTTAGAAAAACCGTGCGGTTTTGCCAACACTGTGTGGGCTTGGGCTTCTATGGCGCGGTTTTGGCAAAACTGCGTGCTCTCAATAATAACAATGGGCAAAAAACGGATATATCTTTCTAACCTTATAAATTGAAACACTCACACCATTGTTTTACACTCACTTCTTTTCTCTACTCTCTACTTTCCACTCTCTACTCTTAAAACAACAATGACTAGTCAATAACCAAAAGCAAAATCTAGAGGGACTTCATGGATACAAGAAGAAGATGTTACTTTCACCAATAGTTGGCTACAAGTTAGTCAAGATGGTGTAGTAGAAAATGAGCAAAAGTCGAACGATTTTTGGGCTAGAATTCTAAATACATTTCATGTAAATATAGAAAGAATGACCAAACGCAACTTGACGGGCATGAAACACCGTTGGACTCTCATTCAAACTAATATCAACAAGTTTCATGCTATTATTTCTAAGATTCAAGCATCTCCTCCAAGTGGCTATAATGACAATATGATTGTAAGTATTTACTTTTTATTTGTTATTTTGATTCACAAATACATTTTTCAATTCTAATTTAGTTTTTGCTTAATTGGTAGGTTGAGAAAGCAATAAGTGCATATGTGATGCATAATGGGGTTTGGAAGTAGATGCAATGTTATAATATGGTGAAAGACTCACCCAAATGGAAGAGGCTACAGTTGAGAAATGATTTGCATCACACCAAAAAGTCGAAGTCAAACAGTGGGGAAGGAGGTTCATCAGTTCCAATATCAACTGCGACAACTCAACCAATGGATTATGATCCACACCAAGTTGATGGGCTTGAGGATAGGCCTCTTGGAAAGAAAGAAGACAAGAGAAGAAGACAAAAAGAGAAAGAAGAAGGTGATTCTAAAGTGGAGGAATCCGCTAATAAACTTGATGATTTTCTGGTGGAACTTTCTAAAACCACCAAAGAAAGTTATGAATTGGAAGTTCAAAGACAGTTGAAGAAAGATGAGATGGAATTCGAAAAAGTTCAATTGAAGAAAAGTTCGATAGATTGGAAGTTCCAAATCCAAAAAGAAAAACTTCAATTGAAAAAAGATGCGATTCGAGTTCAAGAAGATGAAAATGATGCGAAAATACTAGGAATGAAATTAGAAGGATTACCCGAAGACGAGCGCGAAATTTGGCAACTTAAAAGGACATAAATTTTACAAAAAATGAAGAATCGACTTGGCAATATCACTGGTAGTAGTCAAAGTAATGCATAGTCTAAATTTGAGTTTGTATGTCTTTTAATTTGAATATTTTAATTTGTCTTTTAATTTATGTCTTTTAATTAATGACGTACTTTAATTTGAGTTTGTATTTTGATTTTAATTAGAATGTACTTTAATTGAATATTTCTTTTTAATTTGAGTTAAGTTATCTTAATTTAAAGTTGATAATTTTTATCATTCTAAAAAAAAATCGGCAGAGTCTACTTTGTATTTTCAAAATTCTCATATACACAAATCATTTTATAAAACCACAAATACATAGAAATAAACTTGGAACACAAATACATAGAAATTAAAATGATAAATAAACACAAAGTCCAAATGAAGTGCAAATAGAAATAGAAATCAAGTCTGACCACGCCGCCCACGCCTACTCCACAAATTCTCGACCAAGTCATTCTTCAATCTATCATGAACAACTTTTAAACGAACCCTCTCGACGCCAGATGCCCAACGAGATAGAACAAAGTGGCGTTGATCTTCAGATGCACCTTCTCTACATGGCACTTCATACTCAGGAATATATTATAGGATATCCGTTTCACGTTCATCTTCCACAATCATATTGTGTAAAATGATGAAAGCCCTCTTAATAGTAGCCATGTTCTCCAAATACCATAACCTGCACGGATTCGCTAAAATAGCCCAACGCGACTGTAATATACCAAACGCCCACTCTATGTTTTTCTAGCAGCTTCTTGCTTCTTTGCAAAATGTTTGTTTTGTGCAATAGTCAGTTTAGTAATCGTTTGAATCAAAGTGGCATAATTAGGATAAGTATCGTCAGCCAAATAATAACCCATATCATAATGATAGCCATTCACAGTGTAGTTACAAGGAATAACTTCATAATTTATTATATCATCAAATATTGGTGAGCGGTCAAGCACATTAAGATCATTGTGAGAACCCGCCATTCCAAAAAAAGCATGCCAAATCCATGCGTCACGAGAAGTAACTGCCTCCAAAATTACTGTTGGTTTATGCACATGGCCAGTGTGAGACCCTTACCATGCGGATGGGCAATTCTTCCATTGCCAGTGCATGCAATCAATGCTTTCTAGCATTCCAGGCCATCCGCGTTCCTCAGACTCTTCAAGCAAACGTTGAATATCTGCAGCATTTGGTTTGCGCAAGTATTCACCTCCAAAAATTCTAATAATTCCATCACAGAAATAGCGCATGCATTCATGAACAGTTGGCTCAGCAACATGTAACATGTCATTTACTAGATCAACTACAGTCCCATAAGCAAGCATTCGTATAACAGCAATTACTTTTATTTTTGGGTTAATCCCAAACTTACCCGCACTATTAACTTTTTGTTGAAAATATGGTACATTATGATTAAGATGATTCAAAATACGAGTAAATAATGACTAACCCATACGAAATCGGCGTTAAAAGTTGTGGTCACAAAATATAGGATTTGCGCCGAAGTAGTTAGCATTTACACGAGCCAGTGTTGGCTCATACTGACGATTCTTATATTTTCTTCCTTTCTTCGAACCACTATGTGGTCTATAAGAATACTCCGCTTCTTGCTGACGCAATAAACTCAGACGATGTCGAACCAAAGGTAGAGCAATAGCCACTAATTTATAAATTTTAATTGCAGTGTTATCATTTGAAGAGCTCGAGCTCAATGAAGAATCAGAAGAATATGAATCAGAAGAAGATGAATGATCCATTGAAAAAATCGTCAAGAGTTTTGGTAGTGTTTTTTTTTTTGCTCAAGGAGATGAGTTTAGATTAGAGGGAATATGAAAAATGAAGAGAACCTCGCAGGATCAAGAGGGTTAAATGGTTATAACACGCGGTTTCTGAAAAACCGCGTGGGCTTGGGCTTGTCAGATAGGCTTTAGTGGTGCGATTTTGGGAAAACCGCGTGGGCTATATGGCGCGGTTTATCCAAAACCGTATAGTTTGATGTTGAAAATTTGATGTTGCTCTTAAAATGGTTGGTGTTTAGTGTTTTTTTGGTTCAAACTTTTAGTGTATTTTTTGTTGCTCTCCTAAAGATACTCTAAATATGCTCTAATTAACCAAAAACATTAAACAAAACAGTTGTACAGTTAAGCCAGATAGATTTTTGACTGTTTTTCTACTCCAACAAAATCCAACATAAAAAGATTCGTACGTGCAATAATGACTAAATTCTCATTTATAGTCATACGCATGTTTTTTGCAGTTGATATTTTAAAATTGTTATTATAAATAGAGGAGTCAAAGTAACGTAAAGATAGTGTCGTTCTGTTTCTTTTCTTTACAGAAAAATGTTGCTTTACGTGAGCTTTCAACAACTCCATTATTAACTAGTAAGTTTCAATCATTTTAGCTCACTTGAGAAAAGGGCCGGAGCACTCTTATATCTTGTAACTTTTGCTTATGTTGTTTCAGTTTTCGTTTTTCAAAGATTTTGGGGCATAGCCTGGTATGTTTTCACTGAGTTTCTGGTTTGTTTATTTTGATGATTCGTGTTGGATTGTTAGTAGTGTTTGTTATATTTGTTATTAGATTTTAGACAAATATTCTTTTGTTTGAGTTGTTTAGAGGCTATAGCTCATATATCGAAACACAATTCTTATGTTGATATTGTGTTTATGCAATTGGATGTAATTTAGATCTGCTTCAAATGATGAGAAAACCCATTTTTCATGGAGAAGTACATATCTTGAGCATATTTGGATCCCCAAGGACATTAAATGTATTCTTTGTTGTTTAATTTTATCTGCATTTAGCAGTTCCGGAGGATTCACCCTGGTCTTGAAGCAGCTGGATTGATCTGGAATGGGTTTCCGGCTGTCATGGATTCTCTTTTTCACCTATCTAAGCAGGATTTCAGCTCAAGAAACTATAGATGCAACCATCGTAGTTCATGGTGCAGCAAAGATTGCTGAGACAGACGAGAACTTTGTTTGTGCTACTATTGATTGGTGGCCTACTGATAAGTGTAACTATAACCATTGTCCTTGGGGAAAGTCTACTGCTTTATCTCTGGTAACGACTGATGAAAGCTCGTGTTATTGTATGATTTGGTCTGCTTAAGAAATTGAGGATAGGACATTTGGTGTTTCATCGGCAGTGATTTCTTTACTTTGATCTTTATAGGATTTGTCTCATCCTATTCTTGGCAATGCCATCCAAGGTTTGTACTCTTGATCGTTTAATTTGTCTCATCTAGACTAATCTTTAAGGACTTTTCATTGATTTGGATATGTTTTTTATATAGATTTACTTCAAACTTAAATACTAAGTATCACATGGTTAAACCATATTTACAAGTAAGAACAAATCCACCTCGTATTATTGGTTTTTTCAGTCGTTTGTGGGTTCTGTAACAGCTTTTGATCATTTACGGATAAGGGTTGGAGGCTCTTTGCAAGACCAAGTTGTGTACAATGTGGGAACTTTGAAGTATCCTTGCCATCCATTTACAAAGATGCCACACGGGTTGTTTGGGTTTTCCAAAGGTTGTCTACCGATGTATAGGTGGGATGAGCTCAATCACCTCTTCAACAAGACAGGGTAATTTCTTTTAGACTAACATGCATTTAATATAACTAGTACATTTCACCAATTTTGACTGCACAAAAGATATTGAATGTTCATATGTTAGAACTTTTGTTACATAATCTATATCACTAGCACTAACTCTAGCAGTAGTAGTTGTTGTAAATTGGTAATGGCGATCTGACTTGGTCATGCATTTGTTGTCTAAATCTTGTGCTCGTAGAGCAATAGTGATGTTTGGTCTGAATGCACTTTATGGAAGACATAAAATCATTGGAGGTTCTGCTTGGGGAGGTGCTTGGGATTCTAGTAATGCTCAGGCATTCATGAAGTACACCATTTCCAAAGGATTCCAAGTTGATTCATGGGAATTCGGTACTGCCTAATTTTATGTGTGATTCCTTATTTCTTCTGTCTTCTTTTTCAAGTCGCCCTTACCAAATTCTTTCCTTGTGCAAGGAAATGAGCTGAGCGGAAGTGGAATTGGTGCAAGTGTTGGAGCTGAACAATATGGGAAAGACATGATGCAACTTAATAAAATCATCAATGAGTTATACCAGAAATCTCACCCAAGACCCTTGCTTTTAGCACCAGGAGGATTTTACGATGAAGCGTGGTATGCTAAGCTTCTTGAGGTTTCCGGGTCTGGTGTTGTCAATGTCATGACACATCATCTATATAATCTGGGTTCAGGTAGGTTAGGACGTTTTTGAACACACACACACACACACACACACACACACACACAGCTTTCTAGTGTCTAAGACTCATAAAGTTTACAAAGATCATAACTGGATATACTGAAACATGGAACAGGTAAAGCCCATGACCTATAATTCAGAATTCACACTCAAAACACCTCTAACGTATAAGATGAGCATGTTAAATATTCATAACCATCTTGAACAATAAAAAAAAATTCTGAAAAGTACTAGTCTAGATTCAAGATATGCTCAGTAAGTATATGCTGGAAATGCTTCATTCCTACGTGCCCACATGAATTAATCTACATAAAGCAAAGAAAGAATGTGACTATATTGTGTGTTCATTCCTGATTCCTTCTTCCTTCTTCCTTCTTCCTTCTTCCTTCATGTTAGATATGCATCAGAAAACCATATACCAAAGCAACTATATCATAGCAAGTAATTTCCATGTAATTCTCGTATCTGACATAAGCACAACTAATTCCCGAAAGTTTGATATGGTGACTGGTGCATATTATTTCATATATTTGGAACCTATATGTTTTCTAGTATATAGTTCGTATCAAGTTTAACATATGAGCTTGTTACATTTCCTAATAATTAGAAAATGTAATGTAATTGTTACCTTAAAAAGAAATATACGATATTGAAGGCGTTTCTTGGCAATTTCGCTGGAAATTTTTAAATCAGTAGTGTAACGTATTCCTTTTTCAGGTGATGATCCCAATCTTGCGAATAAAATATTGGATCCCCACTATTTAAATCGGGTATCGAAAACATTTGAAAACCTTCAAGGAACCATAAAAAGTCATGGGCCCTGGGCTTCTGCTTGGGTTGGAGAATCTGGTGGCGCCTACAACAGTGGAGGTCGTCATGTGTCCAATACCTTTGTAAACAGCTTTTGGTATATTTCTCCTCGTTTTTGTTCTTTCTTGGGTTTAACTAACTTATCATTCATGTACGAGACACAAGAAGTCTTCTTCGTCTTCTTCTTTGGATTACATCAGTGTATATATATGCGTTTGTTTCTGTTTCTAAGATTTTCTGTACGATATCCATACGTACTTCAGGTACTTAGATCAATTGGGGATGGCATCCAAGTACAATACTAAAGTATATTGTAGGCAGACTTTAATTGGTGGGAACTATGGTCTCCTCAACACGACAACGTTTGTTCCCAATCCTGATTATTACAGGCAAGAAAATTTTCATTGAGATTGAAACGGCATTTATACTTGAGTGATACTCTAATTCTAATGTCCTTCCTCTGTTGATGGATTTATTATGTTCAGTGCACTGCTGTGGCATCGGCTTATGGGCAAAGGAGTCCTTGCTGCTGATAACAATTCATCGCCATTTTTACGCGTTTATGCCCATTGTTCCAAAGGAAGAGTGAGTTCCATATTATTATTATTTTAAATTGCCCCAAAAAAGGACTGCAGAATCATAAAACTATTGGCTCACAAATGAACTTCAAACACCACATAAATGTGGTGCGAATGCATGGACGAGCTGATTTTGTAGAAGTATTAGAATATCTAGGGTTTAGTGAATTTTTCTTTGTTTCGGTAGACAGCGTTGTTCTTAGCTAGCGACACCCTAAATTTATCGTAAGGTTCTCATAGGTGGGATCTTACTTATTAAATCTCAACTTGTCCAAATTTGTGACACTGCAGGTTGCAATCGTCATTGTCATGCAGTTTGTATTAAACAAAAATTTCCAGTAAGCTATATGTGACCTCCATTTAATTGTGGAAATCTGATATTACGACAATTCAGGATGTCTGATATCGAAGAAAGCTTCTTTGGAATGAAAGTTAGCCATGTTGAATGGGTGCATGTTTTTGTGTATAGGCCAGAAAAGACACTGTCATCTTTTTTCAGACACTTGATCATTCAAGATAGTCTATTAACATGTACTGTTTTCTCATTGTCAGCCAGGTGTTACCCTACTCCTCATCAACCTAAGCAACCAGACCAATTTTAATGTTATGGTTCGAAACAATATGAATATCGACCTTCATATAGGAAAGAGAAGTCCCTCAGAAGGTTCTTTCTTGCATGGCCTCAAGAAATCAGTTTCATGGATTGGAAGAAAAGCTTCAGATGGAACATTAATGAGAGAAGAGTACCACTTAACACCAGATGGTGACCTCAGAAGCCAGACAATGGCTTTAAATGGGAAGCCATTACAACTTACAGAAAGTGGAGATATCCCGAATTTGGATCCACTTCTTACCGATGTGCAATCTCCTTTATCTGTCATTCCTTTGTCCATTGCCTTCATAGCCTTGCCCAACTTTGAGGCTCCAGGTTGTGTCTGAATGGTCACTTTTACTGAGACTCTGCACTCACTGTGTTGTGCACTACATTATCTTACTTTAATTCATGGGAATGTAAAATTTGTTTGACAGTGTCAACAATAAATTTCAACCTTTGCTTCGATAATTATTATTTACATTTAGCTTGCCTTTGATTCTCAAAGTCTGCCCACTGAGGATGGTACTTCTAATATGTTTTCCGTGCATTAAGTTTAGAGTACTCTTAAGTTTATCTGATTTGCATGCTTTACTTATTTCAGAGATTCAATCCAGTTACAGGTAAGGGTAAATCTATATTGGTTTTTGTTTTGGACTGTAAGTCTATATTGGTTGTCACTCATTTGAGTTTTACCAAAACAAGTGGTGAACTGGAACAGCATTGTATATCTGTGAAATACACATGATTCTTTAAATCCTTTAAATCCTATTCTGGGTGAATTCCAATGGCCTACCAATAGCAAATAGAGTCAGTTTTAATAGCACTGTCTCTTGCTTTTAATATCTGAGTTATTGGCACCAAGAATAAACCACTCTCAAGCACAGGCAGGAACCAGGACGTCCCTCAAAGTAGCAAAGACAATTGAGTCCGGAGCAATGCGTATTGGGGAAGAACGATCTGCATGAACAGGATTCATGGCTGGAATGCCTAACGATTTTGTAAGCACCAAAGGGGAGCCATTAAGCAACATGACATTACTCTGAAGATTTCCATCTTTGGGTGTCAAATGATATTCTTCTCTTGCATGTTCACCTTTCAACTCTTCAATCGTCGGATGTAATTTCACATCATTCACCACCGACACATCGAATGAAGTAGAGTTAGACATATTGATTAGTAACAGAGTAATCCCTGGCTGAGACATGCAGTAAAATGAAACCTATGTTAGAACGTTCGTCGTAGAAAATGAAACACAGAATTGAAGGATGTCTTTTTATAGCTGATTAGCTTATGAAACGGAGAAGTTAAAGAGTACGAAAAAGAAAGATAACAATAAAAAAACAACTGGATGGAAAAAAGATAGATACCTGTATATAAACATAAAGATTAAAACTGTACCTTGGTCCTGGAACAATGAGAGTACACGCGCAAGTGAGGGGAGCCGTTATGAGTAGCCCGAAGAACATTCTTCCCCATTAATTTGTGCCAAAGAAGAGCACTGATAGAGGAAGAAAGAGGTATTAGGAATCAAAACAGCAACAGTAGATATCTTACATGCAAATGACTGGATTAAGACAAGGTTTCACTTATTATCGAAAAAAAAAAAAAAAAAGACAAGGTTTCACTCCAATGAGGCAATGACATACTTATAGTAATCTGGGTTGGGGACAAAGTTTGTAGTATTCAGCAGACCATAGTTCCCCCCAATTAATGACTGTCTGCAGAAGGTCTTGTGATTGAAGGTTGATGTCATACCAAGTTGATCTAAGTACCTGTTAAAAAAACAGGAACATGAGAAAGCAGTTAAAACCACTGAATGTTCAATATATGAACACTGACATAATAAAAATCTGTTACTAATTACTTGAGAAACATACCAAAAGCTATTGAGAAAGGAGTGTGATATAGTCTTTCCACCACTGTTGTATGCGCCACCAGCTTCTCCAATCCAAGCAGATGTCCACGGAAACTTTTAAGTGTTGTCTCAACGTCCTTGTATGTCTGATTTATCTGATCAAGGTAAAGTGGGTCTTGGATCTTGTGTATTAGATTGGGATCATCACCTGGACCAAGGTTGTAAATATGGTGCGTCACTATGTCGACAACATCAGGCCCTGAAGCCTGTAGAAAGGTAGAAAACCATTTCTGATCGAAAAAGCCCCCTGGAGCTAGTAATTTCGGTTTTATTGTGGAGTCCTGATATAGTTCGTTGAGAATTTTTCTCAGGGCAATTGCATCTCTAGCATACTGTTTAGCATCAACATTTGCAGAAATTCCGGTTCCACATAGCTCATTTCCTGGTGATAAGGAAGCACAACTTTATTGTCTATGCACAAAATTAGTGGTATCGACAAATGTAAATATATATGCTGCTTGTTACCTAATTCCCATGAGTCAATATTGTATCCCTTTGAGACGGTATACTTGATTAGATCACGAGCATTCGTTGAGTCCCAGTCACCTACATGGGTACCATTATCCGAGGCCTTTGTTCTACCAATGAGTGCATTCAAGCCGAATGTTACAACAGCTCTGAAACAGTCAATTATGAGTACCACCTTAGTTTCATCTTCAACATCGATCTTTGAGAATGTGAAGTTGGAGAAAGTCTACATTGCGATTTGAGGTCCCTATACTATTAATTGCAATTTTCCTTTAGCAAGAAAGCAATGAGAAAGAGAGATTTACCCTGTCTTGTTTACTAAATGATTTATCTGATTCCATTTTTTCATAGTGAGGCAACCTTTGCTGAATCCAAACAACCCATCTGTGGTCTTTGTTATGCGAGGGCAATTTTTTACCCATTTTCCTACTTTGTACAAAATTTGGTCTTGCAATGAACCTCCAATTCTGATTCTCAGAGGACTGAAAGCTGTAGAAAAAAACACAACACATCTATTTAAAAAAATGAAAAAAATTAATTCTGCATGTACCATACACAGGTGACAGGTAGGCTAAAACCAATGCAAACATTTTCCTTCAGATCCACGATTCCATCAAAATAGAGTTCTTGTTTGTGTAAATATAAACTGATATTAAACAGAAACAAAAGATGTACCATGCATGTAACACACTTAAACATATCATTCTGACTAAAAGTTTTTGGTTAAAAATACCCCATATACCTAACGAAATAAAATCTACAAAAGTTTTGTTGGCCTCACTCAGTTCAAGCAAGCCACTCGATAATCAAATATGAATATTGATCATAACTTACCCTTTATGGCATTTGAAAGAATTTTATTTTTGAAATCCTGCAAATATCAGCAAAACCACATAAGTTAATGAAAATTGAAAATGCATACACGTAGACAAGAGAACAATTCAATATATATTGAAGCTACTTTCTTACCAAGTTGAAAAGGCCAGCTTTTTCCCATGGGCACTGGTTATAGTTACATTTATCTGCAGGCCACCAATCTATAGTTGCGCAAACAAAGTTATCATCTGTTGTAGCAATATTTGTAACACTTTCCACTTTAACAATAACATCTTCTGCCAAACTTATTGACACCTTAAACAGAAATAGTATAAGAAGAACGTTTCTGAGTTCCATTATTGCAGTACTTTAATAAGCAAAATCAATAAGAAACAATAATCTGGTTTGAAGAAGAAGATAATTTATAAGAAAAATGCAGAGTTTTATTTAGATAAAGATTATTGGATGAGGTGAAGAGTTATTAAGATATCTACACGTGTTTACTCCAAGAATCAAAGAACTACTTGATAAGATTTGGAGTTTATCTTTCATGTTAGTTACACCAATGTAATCTTTGTTTTAGTTAGATAGGTAGAGTGAATCTCTCCATACTGTTGTAATCTATTCTTTAAATACATGTTAATCAATAGAACAAAAACCACTTGTGTAAATCAATACAGAGTGTTTATTTTCTCAAGCTATATATATATGATTAGTTGGATTATTGCTAAGTATAGATGGAGGAGAGGACTAGTCCTTGTTAGTTGTTACAGCCATTCTCCTCAATATATGGATTAGTTACTTGAGGAGACTAGATAAATAACTCATTCACTTACCCATCCTGGGAACAATAAGCTGGGTGCCCTTTAGGCCTTGTAGTAGCTGCAGAGACCTTCTGGACTCTTTGTTCAAAAGACAATTTGTCATCCTATTTCTCTCTCTAAATGACTGGTTCTGCATAACGTAAGCAAACAATTCAAGCTGTATATAGCATAATAAACATAAAGACTTACAGCAGTATATGGAGCAGTGATCTCAACTGTTTGGTCATTACTGACTGACTGAGATGCTGCTTCTAGTAGCCTTAAGACCTGAAGCTTCTGATATGCTACTGCTCATGGTGTTGACAAACAGAGGTTGAAATGGTACCCTTCCTGCTCTTCTTTTGCACAAAATTACATCTGCTTCCTGTCGTAATCGACTTCCAGATAGAGGTTTCTTCAATCTAGAATCACTCAGGACTATCGGTGTCAGATTCTCCTTTGTCGAAAATTGATTTCCATTTGAAGATAATGATCCACATGATTTCTGAAGCTCAATGCCTACTCTCCTCCCCTTCTTCACTAATTTCGATCCAAGTCCTGGTTTAGGTGTGAAATTCTCCTTATATGGGGTGAAATCTCCATTAGAAGATAATGATCCATAAGACTTCTGAAGCTCAGTATCTTCTCTCTTCTCCCCCTTCATTGAATTCGATCCAACTCCTGGTTTTGGAGTGAAATTCTCTTTGTATTTTATGAGGATTCGTAGTTTGAGGCGATGAGAACGATTTTCTAGCGGAAGGTTTTTCGTTTTTTGAGGATTCGTAGTTTGAGGCGAGGGGTGTTTTTTTTTTTTGAATCATTTTGTGTGTTTTAATGTTCCGTAGCGAATCATAATTTTGATTGGTGTGTAATTGTTTTCTTATTATTTTATGGAGCTCGAAAACATATAACTTAACGTCTAGTGTATTTTTTAGTAGGAATTGACTCACAAATAATTAAAATACTGTTTTGAATTTTAATTAATTTTAAGTACTTATTTTAAAAATTGTGCTGATGTGGCCTCCTGAAATCGCATATGACCATTTTCGCCCACTATACAATAATAGTTTTAGATATATGGATTAGTTACTTGAGGAAACTAAAACATGTAAGCTTATCTTAAAAACAACAAAAACAGAAATAAACAACAGCACCCCAGTTGTCCTCCTGTTTGGAATTAGACATAAGCTCTAGCGAATTTTTTTAAGTAGACTTAAACATTGGATTAAGGGCTGATTTTGGGTGGATTGGTCTCCAAACAGTAGTTATCATTCTCAACAATATATTTTGAAAAAAAAAAAACTGAATTCATCTGGATTCACATGAAAAATACGTAGAGCCTGAACAAAAATCTTTAGATCATAATATTCTTACTCCTTCAAATGAGTACTTGATTGGACTATTTTACACTACAGACTGTACAGAGTACAGACCATTCATTGAAGTTTCTATAATTTCATTCAGTAAGTAGGAGTAGGCAATAACCGTCTGTTAAAACAAATTGAAGAAATTCAAATAAGATTTAAAATGGTTCTAGCTAATAGAGCATCTGTTTTATTACAAATCAGTACTTATGCACCTCTAATTCAGATAATTGACAAAACTTTTAGGTGATGATACTATAAGTTTGGAGCTCGACCCTAAGCATCAAAGAGTTACTGATCCCATTTAAAATAGGCTTGCCAATCATAAAAAAAAAAAAAAAAAAAGTCTGATAATTGGGGTAGATGCTTCATTATTCAAATGTTTTTTTCTTGCAACTTGGGGTCGGCAGAGTTGATTCTTGACCGAGAGTAGCCAAATGCAATACAAACTCTTCCAAACCACCAGGTCAAATCGTACCAATATAATTGGAAACAAAACAAATTACAGAGATTAATATAGAAATTGAGTTGTATATACTATATAGTAATCGTGTTGTTGCCTCTGAAGCATCGTTGTACAGGTGACAAGAAATGAAAAGAACCCGTGAACTCCCCGTGAAGCAGTCATCGCTTTTGTGGCAACATTTGTATGTAAACAAAAACTTGCAGACGGCAGTATTCAAAAATCTAATATCGATCCTAATAGAATACTAAAAGCCATTCAATAGTTGTTTATAGAAGAAGAAGAAGAAGAAAAAAAAAACCATTCAATAGCAGGGTGATTAATTTTTAGCGTTCTGGTGCGAAGGCATTGCGCAAACAGTACTACACAGCATCAGTTTCTCCTTTAATGACTTTTTTTAGCTTCAGCCCGCAGGTATCACATTTGCAAGTTGTTAGTATAAGTGTATTAACTTATTTTTTCACTTTGTTCCCTTAAAGTTGCCCATGGATGATGTGATCAGAAATTTCACAAACCCAGAGATTCTGATAGAGCACAAAACCAACCAGCTTTTCACAGGCATATAATTGGGTAAGTGCAGTCCAAGAAGACCAAATTCTTAAAAGCTAAGAAAGCCAGGCTGGAATGTTGTACCATGTGCACCCCCTATGATAAGGCTCCTTTTAGAATAAGCTAAAATCAAGTCCACTTGTAACAGCAATAATGTGGCCTACTCAAGGTGCACAAAAGTGCCAGTCTTAGGTTTCAGAATCTGAAGTTCTGAACAGTGGCTGTGGTCCATCTGAAGCTTAAATTTGAACCACATTCCTTTGCATTCAGAAATTCTCTCAGGGGTCCCATTAGAAACCTTTAGGCCGAGAGGGACTTTTCTGGCAGATAAATATTCTGAAATTCTGAAGATCGAATCTGAATGTCATTTAACTTTAAAAATTGGTATCCCAAAGGGCTCGAGTCTTCCAGTTTTTCTTTTCTTTTCTTCAATGAACGACTCTAAATGTACTAAATTTGGATCTTATATAACAGAGAGTGCACAAGAAAATGGGATATAAGTGCAATGATGGTAGACCCATCACAATAAGAATCTATAATCAATGGAAAATGTATGATAAAGCAAGACCTCCTCATGGAAGGAACCAAACTGTGTAAAAAATTGAGCCAGGGTCAGACGAATTCTATCAACTTTCCCATCTACGGTCATGATCTATTTCCCAACTTCTGTATAGATCACTCCAATACTCTAATGAGAAGAGACAACAAGAATGTTTATTAGCTATGGAGCAATAGGAAATACAAATTTAGTAGATATGGATAACTTACTCACTTATCGACAATCCCTATTCCACTTCAAAATGCAAATTACAAGATAACACAAACGCACTTGTTCTGCTTTGGGTCATTGGCCGTTTTCTTTTCTGTTCCACAACAAGATATATACTTCCATCAGTAATTCACATCACCTCTATTTACAAAAACAGAGAAATGTTTCATGCATCCTATAATTTTAACTTTATATTTCTAACCGTTCACACTTAGATGGGGCATGTTTGAACAAGATAGATGTTGGACCGGATTATTGTCAGTAAGTCCAGAGCAGTGGGTTCAATCCTCCAGGAAAAGAAGGATATTTAACCACTCGACCAATAGGATGTTGGTCCGAATTGGGTCGTGCCCCTCCTAACCAAATATAATATAACTTCTTTGCAGATGCAATTTGTATCCTCAACTGATCAAGGAAATAATACAGAATATAAAACACATCATCCACAAAAGATCAACAATTTGCAATTCAGAGCATACCTCCTTTATCTGTTGAAGGTGTTTGAACTACGACATGCATGGTTGTTACTGTTCCAGGGATATCACACATTGGGCTTCTGCATTCCCCAAGTGTTTTATTGTTCTCTAATATCCTTCCTGCGCTTATTATCTTGATGTCTTTTACTGTCCTTGGACCGTTATCTTTTTCTGCTCAATAGCAGAAGTTCAATGTGTCTTAAAACTAACAAGGAGCACATGCCCACTTAATGTAGACCATAATAACAATGAATAAGGATTGGCAAAGGAGATAGACGGCAATCGAAGTGAAAGAGAAAACCAAATGATGTTAGGTAACAAAAAGATATTCTGATGTTTACAGTAAGGGAAAAAAAACAAAAGTTTACATTGATAGATAAGTCTTGTTACAGTTAAGCCCAATGATTAGCAAATGGTATCTGAAATGCAGTATGACTATTATAAGAAATTAGACGCCCAAGCTGAGAGAGAAACAAAATTAAAGCTCTGGGAAAATAATTCAAGCTCACTTCACTGGAAAACTGATGGATCACCATTTCCGACCCAAGCTATCCTTGTTTTATATTCAATTAAGAAGATGCGTACATCACCACTACCCAGGCATTTTGGAACATTTTGACACTTAGTCAAGGATATTATACGTTATTTATGCATCTAAAATTTTCTTTTACATTAATTGGCAAGGTGAGCTAATGATGGACAAAAGGAAGAAAAAAAAGTGAAATCCTTGGTCTGCTACTCTTACATTGGACCTTGACTTCCTACAGATACACGAGTTTAAACAAGAGTGGTTTTCCCAATCAGCAGGGCAAGCAATTTAAAATACTGATCTACTCAGTTACTGCTCATCAAAGAATTTAGAATTGCAAACATCTTCAGCAAGAAAGCGTTGTATAAAAATATATTACATCTAATCCTTAACATCCAAGACAGATAAGAAATACATTAAATAACAGAAAACAAACCTTTAGGCCATTGGGCAATGATGGACTCTTTGAGAGTCGCGACACTTGTGGCGGGAGTGAAGGTCTTGGGTCCAATATCCGATCCGTCTGTTAATCGAAACTTGATATCTAATGGATCCTGAGTTTTAGACATCTCCAGATCAATCAATCAATCAATCCTATACGGATACCTGTGAACAAAGATTAAAAAATAACCAATCACTGACAAAAGAATCATTGCAACTAGTGATGGGTAATCTTCCAAAACTAATGGAACAGTTGAAAAAGTAGTAAACGAGATGGAAAATGGGTTCTTACTATGGAGAAAAACAGAGTTGGGCTTGTCTTGTTTTCTCAAAAGAGTTCGAGAAATCTAAGAAAAGAGGAAACAGATGACGTGAATAATAATAAGTTGGTGGTCATTTGGAGAAGAAGAAAATAATGAATATGAAAAGAGACGAGGTGATATCGGTGTTTTCCAAGTCATCGAAATTTCATTCCTTGCAATCTCCTCCTATAGTCCTATCCTATATTCCTATGTCCATGGAAATCGACACTTTTTGCACAATATTTTATTTTGTTTGTTTTTTTTCTACTTCTAAGTGCTTACTATATTTTATTTTATTTGCACAAAATTTAATTTAATTTTGTTTAGTTTGTGTGCTAATATGGGTGTTTGTTTTTTTTCTTCTAATTACTAGTTTTTGAACCCGTCCTACGAACGGGTGTCATTCAACTTTAGGCAATTTTAATTCTAGACTTGTAAAACGTATCCAGCTCCATTTTTCCAGTTCATTTCCAGTACCTAAAGAGACTAACGTCATTTTAAATGCAGAACTATATTTGTTAAGATATTCTTATTACTTATTCTATATCTATTATTCTCATCCTCTTGTGTGCTTTGAGGTTTAATTAAATTTTTTTGCTTTCATTTTCCGATTTTCTGTTAATTATTAAAGTTAGTCTAATAGGCATTTCTGTTGATCAATTTGCAATGTTTCTATAAAATTGTCACAAAAAAAAAAAAAAAAATTCACATCCCTGCCACTATAGGCCACGATTTCTAACCTCAAAGAGTTTTTTTTAAAACTTAATTTGTCAAACATCATTATTAAATATAAAATAATAGATAGTTAAGATATTTTGCATTTGAAATCAGCAATAACCCTTATCATTTGTCATTTGTGAATCCACAAACTATAAGTTTTGGAAGATAAAGGATTTAAGAAAGTTTTGTACAATCATACATGTAGACGATCTCCAATTGCAAGTTTGCAACCCAAACACCAACATTCATTGTCAGCACATCATAGTTAATTATGTCTCAAAGTGCCTACCTAAACTAACTAACCCTAGATTAGCTTCTATGTGTTTCCAAGTTGCCATGTACGATCTCTTAATATTCTTACAACACATGGATTACCAATGTTTTAATAACCTATACAATTCAAAAACGTTGAGTAGCTAGAATGCCTCACAACTTCTTCATAGCAAATCATGAGAAAGATTGTTCTTAATCAGAAATGGTGTCGTCATTTAAACCTCGATCATAAGCAGTACTATATTTTACAAAGTCATAATTAGATACAATATAGTCAGTTGGTATTAAAAAAAATCTCTTTTACCAATTTTAAATGAAATTTACAAACAATTTATCTGTGTTAATTTGAAATACGCAACTTGCATTTTTTGTCAGAACTACAACTATTAAAAGAGTAGTCATAAAATTTCAAAAAATTGAGATAAAAAAACTTGTTGTTCATGACGTAAAATGTATCCATCTAGCTAACCTATTCCCACAAAATTAAGAACAATACACTGTATTCGGTATAACTTAATGGATTGTATACATATTATGCTCCTAAAATATTTAAGTTCACAGTTACAATTATATTTCTAATTAGCACTCCCCTAATAGCACATCCCTCAACTCGTATGTATATGTATAGTTGTATACCATCAGTTGCTACTTGATCTCAAAAACACTATCAAGTACTATCAAGTTACCAACCTAGAGTAAATAATTGTAAATTGTTCACAGCAATAATAGATAAAAGTGGAATTTTGGTTGTACAGAGTAACAATATAATGGGTATGCAGAAGCCAAATTTCTTCTAATGTCAAATTCAATATCTACAGCATACTATAGATCAATTTCATCCCAGTCAATTAATAGGACACATCATCACTATTCCCAACTTAAAAATCACTTACAACATATCATTCTTTAGGCCCAATATTCAGTATCACCGAGTTTAATGAGGTCCCTAGCCGAAGTACTATGTAAATACTATTTGACTAACAAACAATACCATCAGCACCTCCAAACAAATTCATGGTAAGTACATAATGAATTCCACAGGCTCCCCTTCTTTTCTTGCAACATTTGATTAACCATAAGCAGAAGCCTATACAGATGTATACATATCGATTAGAATCGGACAATAATGGACATAGGTTCTGTTACTTGTAGGTAACAAACTTATTTTCAAATGAAGAAATTTCTATACCTTTATGACACTGAGATGAAGGGATTCTCCCAGAGCTGGACTGATAAAGACTCCCTAAGAAGACATGAAGCAAGGGCTGATATAACATCAAACTATAGATCTACAATCACCGATAGTATATATTCCCAGTCATCTCAGCGTACTTGGCATTGTCTCAAGCATACACGATTGTGTTTCCTCTTATGTATTCCTTTAAAAACCTCCTGCATCAAAAAGAAATGTCATGCATACTTTGATCATATCTATAAACCAATACATAGTTCAAACTTCAAACAACATAGCTTCCTCTAAAACTCCATTCCCTTTGTACAAAAGAAAAGGGAAGGGAAAAAAAGTACTCTGCAGATGATGTTGCTGTCCTTGCATTGCTCCCTATGTCAATATAGAAAACCAATAGTCTAAGAAAGCCAATAGAGGCAATCAAACCCCACAAAACCTCCCTGTATAGGTTTTTTACCCATATCGTATCACTACCAATATCACCCGATGCATTCTATGATCTCTCAAATCTATAGTTGGGATAGAAAGTTTTACATTACCTTCTCAATAAGTTCTCTACAATTCAATGGCAAACTTGGATGGGATGAGGAAAGATAGGAGATTATAGCATGTTGCATTACTTTCAGAACTATGAGGGACTAAGGGAGAAGATTAAAAAGCCACAATGAGCTGAGTTGTTGGGCTCATTGTGGCTCGGGACCTCATGGACACAGATCCTTCCACCCCTGTTGTTGTTCAGGCTCGGCCGTTAAAAGACGTACCCGCAATGTATAGGACATCAAGAAAGATAAGATGCAAATAATCGTATTGTCAATCAGCTTCTAAATGATCCATTGTGCTCTACCGCCTGGAACATCAAGCGGTAACAAAGGCGTCTCTCAAAGATGCCTTCAGTAATGCAAGGATTTAGAATAAATGTCGCTCACGTTCTTAACAGTTCCTACAATTGAACCACAAAGGAAAAAAAAAGAGGATAGTAATCAGTATTAAATAGAGTAAATGAATATCAATCAATTTTTTTTTTTTTAATACTACTGAACCGTGCAACTTTTTCCCTTCTTCATGTTAGGTATATATGCGGTGTGCCTGTGTTGTAAACCAAAACTTTGAGTTCAAATTAGAACTTATTTAAGTCATTGACAAAACACAAATGGTTCACATGAAAGTAAAGGGAAAGTACCTTTTGTATGCCACTTCCGTTTACGTGTATCATTATGGCGCTACATCGGTTGCCACCAAAATTAGAGTATGACGACCATTCTTAAATGAGCTCAATGCATGCTCCCTTTCCTGCAAATATAATCATATGACTTGGAACACATTAGAATAAGACTATAAAAAATGTCACCATTTTTGTATTGGTCTTTAACTTAAAATAACTTAGAAGCTTATCTAATACTTATTTTTACTTTTTTGGAGAAACCAAAAAGTGACAATTTAACTCCAGATTTCAAATCAGATGGTTAAGACTGTCTGTCCATACAACTATTCATTTTCACTTTATAACTTCCTAAGGTACTTGCGCAACCCATCAAAAACAAATTCTTGATATATCTGAAATTACTCTTTAACCCATCGATATTAATAAATAGGACGTGATATAAACCAACTAACCAAAGTGGTGTAAAGAGCATCCAACACCATGAACCATGAGACGTGTGACGTGTGAGTTAGACAAAATCAAATACTTGAAAACCCATTCCAAATTAAATGCATAGTTAATACCAACGAACACGATCAAAATCCAATTTAATCAAACCGCTAGGTTTATGTTCTTAATGTCTCACCTTATTGATGTTTTTCTGTACATGATCACAATTATGGTAAAAATTCTTTTCGATTCGTAAACCTGCCGATTTGAACGTAACATCGATGAAATCACTGTTGCATCAAGAACAGATGAACACGAACTCTTAGCAAAAACTCCATTCCTGAAGAACTTAAAAAAAAAATAAAAAAAAAAAAAAAAAAATTGTAGCACTAAACCAAACATACATATTAATTTCAAATGTGAAAAGAAAACCCATTCAAGAACTTAGTTTTTGAACCCGTATTCAACCCAATTAAAACCTTGAATTTACCTTTATACTTACTGTGTATGATAGTCCAGGTATAAAAAATGCATGTAGATCAGAAGAAGCCAACATCCTTAAGAAGAAACCTGAAAACCAATTTCAAAAGATTATGAGGGCCGAAGAGAATTATGATTATGAACTTGCAAATTAACCAAATCTCTAATATTGCATATCTTTATAAACCCTTCCAATAATATGAAGAAACCGACTACACTTAATAAAATTTAAGTAGAAATGAAAAAGCAAACACCAATACAATGAAGGCAATTAGATATACTATAGCAGATTGAAGAAATACAATTACATTAATGAAATAGTATGTAGAATTAAAACAAATTCAAAATTCAATGAAACATGGTAAATGTCAAATCAAGAACACGCTTTTAGTCCATGCATAGATGAAGAGGGAACATTTATTCAAGAGTGAGAGAGAAACCCAAACGATGAAGGGGAAGGGTTTGACATAGTGGAAAAAGTTGGCGGAGAACCAAATAATTGGATACCTCATTTAAATTGAAGTAATTGAAGGGTTTGGGTTTTTGTAAATTTGAGAACAAATGGTTTTTTGCCATTTAATTCCACATAGTATCAATTAATGGCTTAATTGTTATGCAATTTTTAGTAGTTAACGCTTAGTTTTGTGAATTGAAATAAATGTATAATTTTGTTGATTTTTATTGTTTAGATTTTCTGATAAAAACTAAATAAAAAAAATTTGCGTAATTGGTGGGATAGAGTGGGCACATAATTAGAATCCTGGCTCCGCTTTCATCCACCTAATGGAGGACAGGACATGGGAATCAAAGGCTTCAATTTAGGGGCAATTTAGTTGGAGAGAAGAAAAAGAACTGGAAGAAATCTATAAAATCGCTTTGATAAGAATTTTGCAATAAACAAGAAGAATGTCAGGGAATGGCAATTTTGGGTCAAAGATGCTGAAGAGACTAACAGTGGTCAAAGGGCTGGGATAGAGGAGAATCACAGTGGTCCAAGTTTCTTATTAATTTTTTTCTTTTTTGTTGTTGATAGTTTTGTCGTGTATTTCTCTGTTCGAGTTTATTCCAGCAGAAATATAGATGATTGATTTTATTACAATCTTGAAATTAGAAAAGACAAATTCTCCACATTTGTTTTTGGATTCTTGTTTTCTTAATTAATTTTTCACTCTCTCTCTGTGTCGATCAGTGCTTCATTGTTCAACCTGGAAAAGCAGAGTTGTTAGTTATTACCTTCGTCTCCCCTTCAGGTTCTATTGAACTGCACCTTCTATAGCACATTGCGGCATGGCATGGCATGGAAGTAATATTCTCATCGTTGTTGTTCGCCTTGGAGTTGAAAGAGGCAACATTTTTGGGTTACCCTTCTAATAAGATGTTTAAAATTTTCGGTTACCCTTTCGAGTGAAAAACAACAATGTTTTCCATTATATAAGCTTTGAAGCGGTCGAAATTCACGTCCAAAGATTCACCATGATGAGAAACGGGAGGGAAGCAAACCCCAACTTTTCAACAACTATACCCATCACACCCTAAAAACACGATTTTCGACAACTAATAATCCTGCCCATGTCTTGAAAGAAAATAAAAAGGATACTAGTGCTCATAGTACAAAATATTATGATATAGATATTTATCGATATTCAATTTCTGGATATGTATCGTGGATATATCCTCCTCTTTGGAGATATTTGACATTGTTTCACATGCAAATATCGTGGATATATCCAAAATATCAATAAATATCGTGGATATTGTGGATATTTATTGATATATCATGATACATTATTTATATTTATTTGAAATATAATGGTAAATACTAAATAAAATTGTTATATACACAAAATATCGTAAAATATCACAAATATCGTAAATATCATCAAAATATCACTGATATTTATAGTCGTATATATCTCTAAACATATCGTGATATTTATATATCTTTCTCTGAAATCTGGATAGATATCCCCAAATATCGTGATATATCGGGATATTTTGTACTATGCTAGTGCTTATGTTGATCCCACTAAGGAACAACTAGTTAAAGAAAAGGGGTTTAAGGTTTGACTTTCAATTAAAATAAAAATTAAAATAGAGAATTCAGGTGGAGTTGGTGTTTGGTTTCAGGAACTCAAGGTTGCAATAAGATGGTATGCGGAAACTGCACGCAGATCTTTTGCTATCAATGTAATAAGGCCATTAGTGGATATGATCACTTCAGGTAGCATCTCATTTTGTCAAGTTTAGTATATCATTGTGTGGATATCATTAGTGGATATGAATTGTTTATAAACTAAGGGGGGTGTTTGTTTTTCCTACTTATAAGCACTTGTAAGTGGTGGACCACTTGGTTTTACCCATTTGTTTTTTCCCACTTATAAGTAGCCAACAGTAAAAAAAAACTTATAAGTAGGGCCGAAAGTTATAAGTGAGAAAATCCTACTTACTCCAACTTATAAGTTGGGATTAGACATAAAATTACATAACTACCCATGGACGCATATAAAATTACATAACTAACCAAATAGCAAATGAGTTGATTTTAAAAATGGAAGAAGTTAATGTCTTTCCAATAGCACTTCATGATTATCATAATAAACAATATGTTTATTGTGGATTGTTTAATGCATGGTCTATATGAATTTATTTCTACTTCCATTAAATTGATTTCTTATATGATCATCATTAACTTCCACAATAGAGTACACTAGATTTTGGACCCGGGCATACGCTCGGGATCTATTAAATATTTTGTATGCTGAAAAGGTTTTTACAAAATGTTTTACACAAATTTTCGAATCCAAGGGGGTCCAAAGAATATATTTTTATTGAAAAAAACCCGAAAAAAAGTTAATGAGCAACGATTATGGTGCATAAATACTTGGAAACTAAGGGATCAAATTGAGATAGGCTCTTCAGTTTGTGGTTTATGATATTAATCCATAATTTTCAAATATAATTATCTTAAATTCGATCTAGTTTGTATAATAGTTTTCTTAGATTTATGGTGATTTAGCGGCAAATTTTCGAATCAGAATATATTTTTATTGAAAATAAACCGAAATACATTAATGAGCAGCGATAATGGTGCATAAGTACTTGGAAACTAAATGATCAAATTAAGATAGCCATTTCACTTTGTGGTTTAGGATATTAATCCGTAATTTTTAAATAGAATTATCTTAAACTCGATCTAGTTTGTATGATAGTTTTATTAGATTTATGGTGATTTAGCGGCAAATTTTTGAATCACAATATATTTTTATTAAAAATAAACCGAAATACGTTAATGAGCAGTGATTATGGTGCATAAGTATTTGAAAACTAAGAGATCAAATTGAGATAGCATCTTCACTTTGTGGTTTAGGATATTAATTTGTAATTTGTAAATGGAATTATCTTAAACTCAATCTAGCTTGTATAATAGTTTTATTAGATTTATGGTGATTTAGCAGTAAATCATCACCGCTTTAAATAGGAAACTTATTTACTAATGTGTACAAATCACTAAAACAGATTGATTGTTTCCATATCCTCAAAGAATACACTACTCCCACTTGAAAAGATTTGTCACATGAACGTGTCCTACGAACGGGTGCCGTTATATTAAATTATTCTAAAAAATATTAGCAACTATGCATAGTTATGAGATATGAAAATTATATTAATTACTCATTTAAATTTCTTGCACCACTATGCATAGCTCTATAAAAAGGAAGCATCAAACCTTGATAAAACTCATCGACTTCTTTTTATTGTTAGGTTTAACAATAGAAGTTTGATTGAAGTTTTGTAAGAATGCCTAATGTGACGAAGATAATATTGAAGCTACTTGAATAGCAAGACATTCCCAATCACAATAAAAGAATTATGATAAACACTACTTAAATTGTAAAACTATATTTGTGGAGATATTTATTCCTCCTACATATAATACAAATATGTTTTAGGGTTATTAGTTCAATGCATTTGCATCAAGTTTATGATTTTTCATTAATTATTCTTTGAGGTTAGTTTAATGTAGTACATTGCATCTAGTTTCCAAATTCTCGTTAATTATTCTTTGAGGTTAGTTCAATGCAGTTGGATCGAGTTTCCGATTTTCCGTTAATTATTATTTGAGGTTAGTTCAGTGCAATTGCATCTACTTTATGCTTTCCCGTTAGTTATTCATTAAGGTTAATTCAGTACAATTGTATCCAGTTTCGATGTTTCGTTAATTAGTATTTGAGATTAGTTCATTGCATTTGCATCCAGGTTCCAATCTCCCATTAATTACTCTTTGAGGTTAGTTCAATGCATCTGCATCCAGTTTCTGATTTCTCGTTAATTGTTTTTCTAGGTTAGTTCGATAGTTTATAATTTATATACAGTTTGCATACATGTAAGACTCTATTTTTATAAACTCACTTTCGTTTTGGGTTCCTAATTACTCATGTGAGAAGGCTAAAAAAGACATTTATGCTTTGAGGAGGATTCAACGATGATGATTACATTCGACTCTCGATTTCCAGTTAACTATTTTTAGGCTATTTCAATGCATTTGTATCGAATTTATGATTTCCCATTAATTAATCTCGATTTTAGTTTTATCTGATTGCATCTAGTTTTTAGTTTTCCGTTAATTATTCTTTGAGGTTAGTTCAATGCGGTTGCATCCAAATTTTTCGATTTTATGTTAATTGTTCTTTGAGGTTAGTTCAATGCATTTGCATCAAGTTTCGATTTCCGTTAATTATTTTTAAGGTTAGTTCAATGTAGTTACATCAAATTTATAATTTTCCATTAATTATTCATTTCATTTAGATTAGTTCGTGTAAAATAATTATTAGTTTCATCCATTTTTCAATGTTTCATTAATTAGTCTTTGAGATTAGTTCATTGCATTTGGATTAGGTTTCCGATTTCCGTTAATAACTCTTTAATGTTAGTTCAATGCATCCGCATTTAGTTTCGATTATTTATGCTTTGAGATTAGTTCGATGCAATTATATCCGGTTTTCGATTTCCCATTAATTATTATTTGATATTATTTTAATGTATTTGCATTTAGTTTCGATTTCCCACAAATTATTCTATGAGGTTAGTTTCAATACAGATTGCATTCGGTTTTTATTTTCTGTTAATTATTTTTTGAGTTTAATTCAATGCATTTGAATTGCATCCAGTTTCCGGTTTCCCATTAATTATTATATGAGGTTTGTTTGATGTATTTGCATACTATTTCCGATTTTCCGTTAATTATTTTTCAGGGATTTGCATCCAATTTCTAATCTCCCGTTAGCTATTATCTGACGTTAGTTTAATGCAATTACACCCAGTTTCCGATTTCCCGTTAATTATTTTTCAGGGATTTGCATCCAATTTCTAATTTCTCGTTAGCTATTATCTAACGTCAGTTTAATGCAATTGCACCCAGTTTCCGATTTCTAGTTAATTACTTTTTGAGTTTAGTTTATTGCATTTGCATAAAGTTTCCGATTTCCCGTTAATCACTCTTTGAGCTCTATTATGTATTTGAATCCAGTTTCCGATTTCCTTTTAATTATTCAATGTGGTGTGTAATACCAACTTCTATTGATTCATCTGTAGTGTCTTTGCAAACATGACATAAAAAGTAAATTATGTTTGATTTACTATGTGGGATCATCGAAGATTATCCAGTTCCCGATTTTCCATTAATTATTATTTAAATTATGCATGACTCACTATGTGGAATATTCAAAGATTATCTATGAACGGGTGTTGTTATATTAATTATTCAAAAATATTTTGCAAATATGCATAACTATTATATATTAATATTATATTAATCACTCAACCAAATTTCTTATAACATGAAAACCTCACTTTCCATTAAAAAAAAATAACTCACATTTGATAAAACCCTTCAACTTTATTTTATTGTTTAATAATAGAAATTTGATTGAAGTTTTGTGAGATTGTCTAATAAAAGGTGAAGTTCATATATATTGAAGCTACTTGAATAGCAAAGGAGTTTCCAATCATCTGGAAAGAGATAAGATAAACACCATTTTAAATACAAAACTATACTTATCGAGATATTACCACAATATAACCCAACTATGTTTTGAGGTTAGTTCAATGCATTTGCATATAGTTTTTGATTTTTAGTTATTTATATTTTGAGGTTAGTTCAATGCAGTTGCATCCAATTTTCAATTCCTGTTATTTATTTTTTGAGATCAGTTCAATGTAGTTGCATCCGGTTTCGATTTCTCTAATTAATTATTCTTTTCGATTAGTTCAATACATTTGCATCCAATTTCAATTTCCTATTAATTGTTCTTTGAGGTCAGTTCAATGCATTTGCATCCAGTTTCTGATTTCCCATTAATTATTTCGTGAGATTAGTTTAATGCATTTCATCCAGTTTTCGATTTTCGCTTATTATTTGATAAAATTGCATTTACATCTAGTTTCGATTTCCGATTAATTATTGTTTGAGGTTAGTTCAATGAATTTGCATCCAATTTTCGATTTCCGTTAATTATTTTTTGAGGTTAGTTCAATGCATTTGCATCCAGTTTATTTTTTTGAGATTAGTTCGGTCGCGGTTGCATCCGGTTTTGATTTCCGTTAATTAATTTTTAATATTAGTTCCACGATTTGCATCATGTTTCTAATTTATAATTAATTTTTTTTCGAGGTTAGTTCAATGCATTTGCATCAAGTTTCCGATTTCCCGTTAATTTAATCTTTGAGGGTTAGCTCAATGCATTTGCATTCAGTTTCCGATTTTCCGACAATTATTTTTTTATGTTAGTTTGATGTATTTGTATCAAATAAATTTTGATTTTCCGTTAATTATTCTTTGAGGTTAGTTTAATGCAGTTGTATTCATATTCCAATTTTCTATATATTACTTTTTAAGATTAGTTTAATACTTGCATTTGCATATAGTTTTCGATTTTCTGTTAAATATTATTTGAGGTTATAGTTTGATGCATTTGCATCCAGTTTTCTGTTCCCCATTAATTGTTTTTTTTTACGTTAGTTTCATTCATTATTATATATATTTTTTAAATATTTGTCATTATTGCTTTGCCGTTATTTTTTTTTTAATTTTCTATTATATATTTTGTGATGTTATTTTTTGTATAATTGTTTTTAAGTATGTTTTGAGGCCGTGTTAAGGACATATTCGAAATAAGTCGGTGCTTTATTAAAATTGTATGATTTGTAATAAGGAATTAGTTTATACAAATCACATATTTTTAGCAAATTTTTTTATATGATCAAATATATTGGAACACTAAAAATGTTTGATTCGTAACCTTTTATAAATCACCTATTTTTTAGCAATTTTATATATCTGATCAAATATATAAGAAATGGAAATACACTCCAACTCTCCAAATATAAGAATTAGAAATACATTAAAACTCTCCAAAGAGATTCTATGTACGTGAGATTGTAGGCTATTAGAAAAGATTATCTTTCATATTAGAGTTTCACATAAGAGAGAAAAAAAACTAACTCTCATATTAGAGTGCCACATAGGAGAGAGAAAATCCTCTATTAGAGGTCTCTGCTTTAGTATATAGATAGTAGATGTGTTATTAAAATATGGGTTAAATTGTAATGTCGCCATTTATAAGTGCTTGAAAAAACAAACACCCCTACCACTTATAAATAGTAAAAAACAAACAGATTTTAAGACCTACTTATAAGTAGTTCTTATAAGTAGCAAACATTTATAAGTAGCAAGCACTTATAAGTAGGAAAAACAAATACCTCCTAAGTTATAAATGTTTTTTAGTTGCTGAAGGGGAAGTGGATGCGACCAGAAAGCAAAAACTCTGAACAAAAAGCAGATGGTGGTTCAAATGCACGAGTGTTCAATTTGCGGGCAAAACAATGCAAAGGTGAGTATTTTTTCCTTAGTTGTTTATTTGATCTGAAAAAGTAAGTTTTCATATGTAATCTATATGTAATTGGTATGCCTTTGCATTTGTAACATTTTTGGCTATTCAATACAATTACCTTTAACTCAAAAGAAAGTGAGTATCTGACATTCTGACTTCAGGTTCAAGCGTTCAACATGCCAAGGCATCCTTACGTAGCATTTGTACCACAATTACTTTGTCATAGTTGGTGCTCTATCGATCTCAATCACAAGACATATTTTGCTCCTTGAGTTTTTACATGTCCAATAGAATCACGTTTTGACAAAAGATCTCTGCCATATCTGCATGTCCTATATAGGAGCTTAACTTGTACAGAAAAGGCTAGCAGCCGCTGACCGTCCATATAGAATATAGATGTTCACAAAATACCAATCCCTTTTGCAGACATGAAGCTTACTGCAAACTTAAGAGTCTGATTCTATAATAACCTTCTGATATTGAAGTCCTTGTCCTATGATCAAAAGTTATATAGAAATCTAGAAAAAACCTTATCTTTGCAGGAAAGCCTTTTGACCCTGTTAAGATATTCTAGTCATGCATATGAAACCTTATTCACGCGAAATATCATCATCTCTAAGAATATCAGTGGAATTTATAATCTCCAAAAATCTAGGAGAACGGAAATCAGAGACTGACATAGTTACATAGTAAAGAAGTTGTTAAACGTAGTCCAAATAGCTCTTCATTTTGGCAATGAAGAAAGAGGTGTGTACTGGTTTCATTAGGGTGTCTGACTGATAGCACAGACTCCATGAGCAAAACAAAACATAAATTGTATGTTTTGAAAGTTTGAAACTAAACTTAAGAATGTTGAAGCAAGCTCTACTGTTCAAGTCATGTTGATCTTTATTAGAAAAGTTTTTATATCTATAGTATAAAATCTATACAGTTTCGGATTCTTGTCGTCTATTTTCGATATTCTTTTTAAGATTTTCAAATTTCATAAAAAGAAATTCTTGGTAGAATATAAAAGATTTCATACAAAATAGTTAAGAGAGTACACAAAATTACTAAAAATTTCGACAACCTAGTAGATTGTTTGATTTTAATTAGATATTTTGATTCAAATCCCTTCTGGAAGATTTTTTTTTTTTGTAATTTCATAAGAATTATCGTTGGATGACCTTAGCCAATTCATTTCTACACTGATGAAGCTGGGTTTTCGGAACTAACTCTCAAAAAAAAAAACAAAAATTTTAACGAAGAATTTTTTTTATCTAAGGAGGTACCTCCCTAATTGAAATTATAAGTGGGGCTCCCCTTTATTATTAATTCATCTACCCTTTTTTTTTTTTCTATAGCAAGTTTAAAAATGTCGAACCTAGTAGGTGTGTGATTTATAATTAGATATTTAGATTGCATCCCATGTGGAATATCCCCTAACTGTAATTTCATAAGAAATATCGTTGGAGACCTTGTTCATTCATAATAATATCCATACATATATTCGTTACAGATATTCATTTTCAGCTTGTTCACAAGTCTGAAAGTTTTTTTTGCTTGAAAGAAGTCTCAAAGTTAATAGAACAAAACAGCTTCATGTGACCATAGAGACAAATTTTAAGTCCTCGCGAAGTGGATCATTAACATGAGCGGAAAATAAAATAAAAGATGCTTTATTATATCTCAGAATATAGATTTGTGGAGAACAAAATGATTCAGGAATACCCTTGAATGAGTAAATAGAAGAATTCTGCAAACAGCCTGCTTCCAAAATATTGTTTTCCATGAGAATTTCAAGGAAGTTGCAGTCCGCACACACACAAATCAGAGAGATAAGCATGAAGGAAGGGGATTTGCTTCAGATCAGCTAATGACATAAGAAGGGGCAAAAAGAATTATCTGCACATTTCCAATTTTTCATGAGTAACAAATAGTCTAAGAATAGTTCCCCATTTTAGCGGGATCTGTTACACAACAAATATCCTTGACTAAACTAATGATGACCAGCATGAATACACAACAAAAAATGGGGGATCCAACAAAAAGTAAGGAACACAGGCAAAAAAATTATATATTGAAAGGATATCTAGGGTGTCTTGCAAAGGAACCAGACATGCCCTCCCTCTTGATCCTCTATGGACAAGCTTGCATTTGCAATTCCAACATGTCCGGCACTGCCTTTATTTCACATCATCTGAAGCAGGGGCTCTCAGCATCAAGAGACGGCAATAGCTCTGAGAAGACAATAAGGATAACTACCATTTCTCGACCAAAAAACAGCATGGATCGCTATGTTACATAATTAAAGAATGTGTCTCTTTCCATCCAGCAATGCAGGAATCTATCAACTAGGAGGGACAGCAGAAATCTAGATCCGACCGCAATACCTGCATGGCCAGATTCCATCTTTTATGAATCTTTAAGAGTATCCATCTCAAGTATATATCAATTTTCTCCGTTTCATCCTTTTTCCTCCTCGGATGATCAACTACGGCTCCAAGATATGACAGTTCCTTACAAAATCATTGGAGTAGTTCACATACTTCGTCCAAAATGGCCGGAGATGCTCAAAGCCAATCTCAAGCCAGGGCTTAGATTGGCCATTGTAATGAATAACTGCAGCCTTCTTCACGCTTTCAGTATTAGTCCTATTCTGGTAACCCAAACCTAGCAAGTGCCACGAAGAATCAATAGCATGAACATAGCCTTTAAATGCTATTAGAGCAGGTGGAAGTGTGCCTAACTTCCACATCGTCAAATTTAATCTCAGATTCTGCACCAAGAAAAAAACATATCATGATATGAGAATATCAACAATAACAATTGAGAGGCATCAACTTATTAGTCAGTAGCTGGACCATTTCAGACTCTTGTGTTTAAAACCATGTGTAAGATTTATAGTTCAACTCAGAACAAAGTAAAAGGGGCTCTACCAAGTTGTAAAATGAGGTTGAAATGTCTGTTTTAAAAGCGCTGGTGCAGTAAATAAGTAACAATGCAAATGAGTACAATATGGGGCAAATAATGAGTTCATATGATTAATGCTCTTAAAGTTTACATGAAATAGAGTGATACCACAGTAGATCAAAATCAGATAGATAGCTAACCAATTTTTCAACACATACAGTATACAAACCATCAAAAACTGTGACTCACCTCTTTCAGCCAAGTATGGTATGTATCTCTGATGTTTGTCTTCCTCCATTCATGCAGATCAAAGATGTTCATTCCATAAGCCCATGCACATTCATCAGGGTCTAAATTCTTCGCAATGAGGGGATTAGAAAAGTTGAAGTAATTCTTGAATCTTTTAGACATCACCCATTGGTCTTCCCCTTTACATGTTTCTACAGCACCATTGACCTTTCCCCAAGATCAATGTCCCACAAGGGTGATAAATCACGCTGAATAACAACATCGTCGTCTAAGAATACCACCTTGTCGAGGTTCGGAAAGAGCTGTTAACATAATTACAGAGAGATCAGTCACCTTTGAACAAACAAACAAACAGAAAAAAAACTAATACTTGTACTACTACTACTAATAATAATAAACCAGTAGGCAAACAAAACAATATTTAAGTAAGTGGAAGATGAACCACATTTCATATCTCAAAAACTAATTGTGATCGAACCCATAGTCCTTCCCCTTATGTGCTAAATTCCATATACAGCACAAGAGATGAAACACGCATAGCCTTGTTACCCTGCCTAAAGATGCAAAAGTATTAGAACTAATTTTTTTAACCATTAGCTTCACCACCCTAGAGTCGCATATTTCACACAAAATTTCTAGTAATGATTCCTCGCACATGCCACGAAAATACAACACTCAGATTGTCCTCCTTAGTATAGCGCCTTACTGATCCTATTAAACCCATCGTCCTACAGACACCTCTTCATTGTCTTCTCCTGATGGTCTCTTCTTCGTGATTATTATTGATTATAAATTTCTAATTAAGTAAAGATCCAACTGGATCATCAAGTTTCTCTTGATCTTGGTGGAGTCATACAGAATGGTAACATATTTCTCAAAGCAAAAGGTTTCAGTCCACATCCAATTACCTCTGGGAGATATATCCGGAGATGGTTGAGAATTGAAATATACTTGGGACTTCTGGCCTGCAATTTTGAGGCAAAAGATCGTGGAGTAATTTCGCTGAGATTAGCGCCAGTGACGTGATTCCCATGGTAGTAATTTCTTATACCATGGTAGCTCTCTACAGCTTCTAGCACTGGAACATTTTCTCTCGTCAACCAGTCAAACTGGTGTACACCTTTCACCTCAACTATAGCAGGGGAGAGAGGATTCAGCGCGAACCATGAGTGCATACCCGCATAAGTTTTTTTGTCGGTAATAACATGGAAAACAATTAATCCAGGCTTAACAGAAGATTGAACTGTGGAAGCAACAACTACAGAAGCTGCTAGGATGTTATCAGTCGCCATGATAAAATGGTGGTAAGAGTTGTCAGAGAGCAACGGAAGTAACTCTGGAGATGGTAACTGTCTTCGAGCGTGTGCATTGGAGGAATACTCATCTGTCAAACGCAAAGAGAGACAATGAATGCCTTTTGGAATGGCGCTTGCTGCAAAATGTTTGTTCATCAGCTCGGCAAACTTGGATTCCCTGACCTCCCTGTCATACCTTTCCATCTGCACAGACAAATTCTTGAGTTAACAATCAAGTGTTAACAAAAAGGAGGTATAAACGATTTCTATTAGTAACGTATAAATTGTGCATAAATTGTATTGAAAAAGAAAAGGAAGCAACTTAATTTGATTCAAAGATTTTAAATTTGCTGACTTGCTCGAATAACTAACTACATGATGCAATTCATTATAATACACCTAATGAATCCACAAGTTCTACCAAGGTAATGATTATCCAATTAATGATGCTAAGTTGTGAACTACGAAGCAATTTTAATCCTTGAATAGATAAGAAAGAAGACACAAAAAGAATCAGCGGAGATTCAAGGATGCTTCAGAAATGGTCTAGGAGGTGACTGAGACATTGAGGTTGTTGCAATGACTTCAACTAGCATTAATTAACAAGTATCGACCTCAAATCGTGTTACACGACTTTAATATGTAAAATAAGGGGAAAACATGCAACCATGAACTGTGTTCATTCCAGAGAATAGAAGGATAATAAACAAAAAAGTAAGGGAAAGGGGTCCAGTAAAGAAAATCAAATTCTAGTCTTTTATCTGCTCTTTCTTGTTTCTCTCTTTACCAATTATTCTAAATTTGCAATCCAGCTTTTCCTCTTTCTAGGACTCATATTGTCTCTATCCCTCTCTATGTACCAGGCATTCATACTGTCTCTCTCAACTTTCAAATCAACCCACCTATCTTTCATCACTGTGGCTCCATCATGATTAATGGGTGGATGATGGGTGACATCTAAAGCCGAAATCCCTGGCCAGAGCCCAGCCTGAAATGTAATATACCAGAACAGTGGAAAAGGACAATCGCATAGGTTCTTAAGATGTGGCATGGACTGACGCAATACGAAAGATGGGTGTACAGGGACAGTGTAGAACATGCAAAATCAGAAATGAGTTGGGGCGGCCCGAGGATCATACTATTCCAGAGCTCCTGGTGCCATTTTAAGAGTCTCATTCTGACGAGATAAAAGGTTTTAAAAATCTGAAACTAAAGAATACAATAAAACTAAATTGTCTAAAACTCTCAATCATATAAATATCTTGAAGGTGAAAAAGTCGAGGGTTCATGGAAAACTTGAATGGTTAGATAAAGAAATGAGGTTTCTGTTAAGAAAAAAGGCTACAAGGTGACTGAAGCTATAATTTGGGAAATGTGGCTCACATTCAGTTCCATGGACTGATACTTTGTGAAAATGCTCTTAGTAGTGAGGTTGAAAAACTCAATAAAAATGTGATAACAAAAGTCCTAGTTCATTTTTATCTCTTCTGTTCAGTTCATTTCAATTCCATCGGCTTTACAATCTCATCACAAATTTAAAATCCTATAACAAGGCACCTCCTTGATCTCAATTGAATAAATCCATAAAAGACAAGTTATCAACCTTAGAACAATCTTGTTATTTTCCTACCCCGAGAAACAAATTTGTGCATAAATTGCAGACCACATCCGCAAATTCAGTGATCAATATGTCCTCTTGGTTGCAAAGGGAACGGAGAAATGGACCAAGGGATCTACTAATCTACTATGAATCTATCTAACCAATAGTTGTAGAGCACCCAAAGTGTGCTGCTAATTGAAAACCCTGTTTCTCTTTCTTAGTTGTTTTGCCTGTATAGGCTTTTCTAAGAAGTTAAGAAGTACTATTTTTTGCAAACAATAACTTTGATGCAACGTTTCCTTATGAAACTATTTCAAGGACTCTCGAAGTGAGATACAAACTACATGTAAAGATCGTAAACTAAACAATTTAAGTAATCAAGTGAAAATATTATTGACATACCATTGCCTTTAACTTGATAGCAAATGTCTTGGCATCATATTGATTGCTCTTCATCTCAGTAACTAGTTGACTAAAGGTCTCCGGCAGCTTCACACCATCTGGTATTTCCTCAGAATTCACTTGATTGAGAATCTTATAAAAATCACTAACAAGCCTCTGCACACCAACCGAAAAAAGAATCAGCTTCAAACAACAGAAGAAATATTTCAAAGAAGAAGAAGCAGTCTCTCAACAGTCACACACTTAGGACTGGATTAAAATCGTATAACACGAAATAAATATTTACCATTGATTCATCAGGCCGTCCAAGAAGTCGTGGCCCCAATCGTCTTCCCAAACAATCTAAGGCACAAAAGTAATACAGAGTTATAAGTTCCCATCAATTGAAGCTATATTGTATATAAAAAACAAAACTCTACAGATGAGAAATATGTGCAATATGAGGAAGACAAAAAAAAAATCAGATTAAACAGAACAAATGCAATTTCAGCTGAACCTAACTAAATGATGAATGCACCAAGGATTGCAATACAACATTAAACATGCTCACATGCCCAAGTTGCACCAACTATCAAACTAATATATTCAGTTTCCAAACACAAAGAAACTGACTCATTAATCCTTCTAAAATGTAACTCCCACCAACGAATTAACAAATCCCAATCCAACAAAACTACTAAACACCCAACAACAGATCCATTTTCCTTGTAGATCCCATACCCAAACCTAGTATGAAATTCATTCCCAAAAAAACAATACCCATCTCTCAAATCAGACCCCAAATTGAAGAAATACAAACAGATCTCAAAAAAAGAAGATCTCTCATTTGATATAAACAATAATGCAAGCAATGGAAAACTCACCAAGAGAAGAACACTTGTTGACGCCTTCAAGGGTAACAACAGCAGTAAGAATGAATACAAAAGGTAATAAGAAGGCTAAGATTAAGATAGTATGAAAAAGGGTACGATAAGATATATGACGAGCTGCAACTTTGATCTTCATCAAATCAAAAAACTTCCCCCCTGCTCCATTATTAATATTAATATTTCCACTACTAGTCGTTGTTGTTGATATCGTTATGCTTCTCATGCTAGGTGAGAAATGAAGCTGCATCGTTTTCTTCGTTGCCCCTTCGTGATTATTATTACTATTACTATACTCGTTCTTATTCTTATAATAATAATAACAAGAAAAGAAACAATCCCATTCTTCTTCTTCTCCTTCTTCTGTAATAATAACAATAGTATTAATAATGTTATTGTATTTTTATTATTATAAGAAGACATTAGATCGTTGGCTTGATTGTGGAGGTGGGTTTGAATACAGCATTGGGTTTATTATTGTTATAATATAATCTCAGATCATCAATCAATCAATGGGAATGAGGAAGAAGAAGAAGAAGAAGCCTTTTTTCATTGAATTGGAAAAGCTAAAAATATGAGGTGCTTCCTTGTTTTTCTTTTCTTTCGGGCAGAGTCAGACGAGTTCTCTTTTTTATTTTTTTATTTTTATTTTTATTTTTATTTTTTGCTTGTAGATCTCATTTTTCTTATTTTAATTTATATTTGTTTCCAAGTTGGTAACAATATTTTTTCAAGTAATTTCCACATCAATATCTTGGTGGAATTCAGATCTCAATGTGAAAGCAATTAAGATAATTAAAGTCTAATAATACGAGACATGAGAGTCTATTTATGTTAATTAGAATTCATTGACAATGGGTGTAAAGGCTACACGCTAATATCCATTGTCGATTGTGGCTTGCACATCATTCTTAATTATGTATTCACAATTTCACATACATGACACATATGAATAAGTACAATTTTGATTGAGTATATAGGAAATATTATGCATTCTAGAGTCTTTCAAATGAAGTTAGTCAATGCACATTAGGCATTTGAGAATCTCTAAATAGTTGACTTCGTCACATTTTATAGATTGAAACTAACATTTGCATTTCACCAATAGCAATTAGCAAGACAACGTCAATTACAGTGTTTTGTAGAAAATATATGTTTCCTTGGTGTGAATTTTCAGATGTTCTTAAAAAAAAATTAGTGTATAACAGAAGTGATGGAAGAAAAGTAAAAGCAATGACATGGGCACAAGAAGAGTTCGAAACGCGTTCAACAAATTGTCTGTCCGAACTGGACACGTCGAGATTTGTAAATTTTAATCACCGACGTCAGAAAACATGCCAATTAGGCCCACTTAATAAGCCCCAGTTATCAGATCATCTTAGCCCACTTCATGAGCCTATGAATCTTTTATATGATTAAATTAAAAATAACGAACTAAGATAGTAAGTTATAAACGAGTGAGCGCACGTCCAGTTTTAATTGCTGATCCTTGATCCTTCCCATTTTATGTTATCTTTTTCTTTCTTTGGAAAATCTCACCACCAAATAGCAAAGTTCACTTATCATATCTTCGTTGCCAATAAAATCAAGCTGGATTTTTATAGCAAATATATATTTCATGTTTTAATTTTTAGAAAAGAATCATGGCAGCAGTTAATTTCTATATTTGTATCAATTAATGTTGAAAAGGAAAGTAAATAATTTTTTGCAAAAATTCTGAACTGGACGTCTGGAACTGGAAAAGGGACATAAATGGTGTTACACATGACATGAAAATGAAATGGAGTGAGATCTTATTCCATAAAAATGGCTGAACCCGGTCATCCAAGATTCCAACTTATACTCTTGGCTGGAACAGCTGGTAGAATTCATGCTACAATTTAATATGATCTTGTTAGTTATTATTACTCTTCTATGGAATCAACATATTTTTGCTATGGTGAACTTGCCGGCCATACTTGATGGGCTAACAACATACAAAATATCATCATCGAAAAACAATAAACAATATTTGATCTTTAAAAATGACCAAACCCAGAATCTTTTCTCTTTGTGAATGGTGTTAATGTGTTAGCTAGATTCACTAAACCAGCAGGAAAAAAGTGAAGATCTTTGTAGAAACTTGCAGTAAACACATAATGCATGGTAGTGGTACGGTATGATATTTGTAGAAATTGAGGGTGAAAACCTTGTATTGAATATTTGGATACCGAATAGAGGATACTATCTAGGTAAACTGAGAGAAGGGTGTTTGATTTTAGGACCCCCCAATTTTAGGGGCAGATGAAGAGAGAGAGTTGGATGTAATTTTAGGTGACGTCTCAGTGTAAGGGGAGACCTTGGATGGAGCAATACTCATGTGGACATGTTTTGTAGCTTGGGCTTTGAGTTATAGTTGGTGTTTTGGTGCAAGTGTGCAACTTAGTTTTGCATGTATGGTGTATGGAGACTCGGAGAGGCAATCCAGGCAGATTATCAGGTTGACATTATGACTGTAGTGAGTGTGAGGGATGAAGGCCTGCACTAAGGAAGGTTCATCTTCAAAGAGTAAAAGACGACGAAGGTACACTCCATCATGTGCGAGGAGTCGAGGACTAAGTTTACTCGCCAATAAAGAGGAATGTAATGAAATGAACTGGAGTTTATGTAATTTAATTTGACATGTATATTCGCACTGACGAGTTCAAAACTTCAAATATAGCCAGTATTGAATAATTAAATACGTTACATTGAAGCCCTTTGGGAGGGTTGATGGATGGGCAAGGCGTTGGTCCTCCAAGTCCCAACTAGGCCTTCATCAGTCCACACAAGTGAGGTTCCAGGCTAGCCATTTGATACCTGCCTATGTCAAACCCTTGAACAAAACCGTATTTTGACTGAAACAGAGTAACAAGAGGTAAGTTCTAATCAATTGATCATGCTGGCATTGTCAACTTTTTTAATGATGCATGTAGGTGTTGCAAATGACTAATTCTATACGTGCGATATTGTGATCAGCATTCCATATATTGGCATCTTCTGAGTAATAGAGAATCCTAATCCAAAATCATTGATTACCTCTTAAGAAAGAGAAAGAACCACCATCTAGTTAACTAACTTTAAATTTCAATAAACCTTTTTTCTCCGCTCTTATATATCTGTATAACAATCACTTTCATCGCCTAATCATACAAAAATAGGTTAGACCAAGGCATGGAAATTGCATAGGAAACACACACAGAACATGCTGACAAATGAGTTTGTGAGAAAGTTGTTATTCATTAGTTGATTTCTGAATCACAACTTGTTTTGAATATTCTGTTTAGCATCATCGAGATATATCTTATTCGCCAGTGTGCAGTCACTGTTGAACATAGTGATATATTCAAATTCGTTATCACATTCAAGTCATGCCATTTGTCATTGATTTGCAATTCGAAAGCAGCTTACCACCTAGCCTATCCGAACTTTAAAATCAATTATAATAAAACTTGATTCATTCTTATAGACCAATTCAAATTAGGACTTTAGGATAGGACACTATAGTACTATACTGAATTGAATGGTGGCAACAGAACAATAACCTGTACGTTATACGAAAAGCGTACAACATATGTACCCTTGGGCCCCTCGTGTACAAAAGTTTCTAACTGAGATTTTTACTTAATTTCCAACTAATTACGAATAACATTGGCGACAGTGCGACACACAGGTGTGCTCAACAATACCTATCAACAGGACAAAAATTATTTAAGTTTTTGTTGGGGGTGACTACACCACATGGCCAGCAAAAAAACCATCCGAAGTCGACTGTGATTGGCTGGTGTAGAGAGAGAAAACAGGAGAGAGGAGAGAGAGAGAGTTTGAGTTGTTATTTTATTTTTACCAACCAATCACAGTCGACTTCGGACGTTTTTTTTGTGCTGGGCCATGTGTTTTAGTTCTATCCTTTTTCTTGAGGGCATTTCCTAAAACGTACATGTCAAAACTCAAACCTTCATATTGTGAGAGACATATATTGTCATAAATATATTTGCGACATGTGTCATCGCCATTCATAGATGGAGACAGGGGCTCCTCCAGAGATTTTGAATAACTATTATGTTCTATGTATTATTAGTACAATTTTTTTTGAATATATAGAGGTTCACCCGCCCCTCCCTCTCAAAAAATTTGAGTATGACGTGAAACCACAACATAGTCTTCTTATAATAGGTGTAGCCGTGTAGGAGCGTCATATCAAACTCAAGTATTTTATCATTAATCTACTCTTACTTTTAGAGAATATAAAGGGACGGACCGATAATAGAAGTCAAGTAACACACAATTAAGTCGAGGGCAAAAAATCATTGCAAAGTCATGGCTTACTTGTTCTCTCCAAATATAAAAAACTAAAGCTTTATTATATTATTTATTTGTACCCTTTCTTTAATAAGGTCTCATTCTGTCTTTACTATTCACTTTACCATTATGAGTTTTGAAAAAAAAATATGAGGGAAATCGATCGTTTTAATCATTCCATAACTTCTTAAACCAATTTATTTCAATTCACAGCAAAATTTTGCTAATTCTGATGGAAAGCAGTCAAGAAATGATGTTAGAAGAAGATGTAAACATTTTAAAACCCTGGTATTAAACGATTCAATTCAATGAATTGGTTAAGTTTTTTGGAGACGAAAGAGCTCAGAGTGCACGTAATATATGGAATAGACCTATTAAAACAGTCTATATAAATAACTGTGGGGCCTTAAAGTGGTCAAGCCTTTGTTTTATCCTAGTCTGCCTTAATTGTTCCTTTTCGAGAGGTATGTTCATAATTTGAATGTTTTATTACTTCATCTACTAATAAGTTTTGTTATCCCTTGTTAATTACATGGTCAAAGTGGTAAACACGCTTCATACTATTTCATTTTCTGAAATAGTATAAGCACTCCCCTAGGTCAGATTCGACCGACCTTGTATTTTGATTATGCGTATACACTCACCCCCTAGGTCAGATTCCTAGCTCTCTCCCTATCGCTATTAATCATAACTTGAGACTAACTTATTGGATCATTTCAATTTGTCATCTCAAAAGTCATGAGTTACCAAATGGTTACAAAATGAACATGAATACATGCATAACTATTAATGCAATACTAAATATCATCAATGAATGGAGAACCAAAAGTGGATCTCATTCAATTGATATGAATGGAGCACCAAAGGGGGGAGGAAATTCTATATATTTCTCTTCACTCTCTAACAAAAGAGGGGAGAATTTTATGCTTCTTCTCCATTCTCCATCTTCTCCATTCGCCATCGATCATTCGATCACCAAATTCTAATATGAACTACGAACTGATTTGATTCTAGTTCTCCGAAAAACTAGATACGTAGTCAGTTCGATTATTCAAATTCAATCACAACATCATTCTTCCTAAATTTTCTACACATGTAATGCACACCCAATTATTACCTTTATACACCTACACCTTATACAAACTTGCCTACCTTTCACCATTTTCTTCAATCATGTACGTCCTCAGTTTCCTAGCAAGTAGCAAGTCATATGCAGCTCTCATCTTTTTTATGTTCCAACATAATTTTTTTATTTTGGTTCTTTAGATATGCCAAATCTCACTCCGTAGTAGCTGGTCGCCTGGTCTCATCATTTTCACACACATTATATTCCAACTCTCAGCCTATCAGGAGTATCAGCCTTAGAACGATTAAATCTCGACTCTTCGGTTTGTCAATTCAGGAATTCTTGCCTAAGGACAAAAGTGTCGGCCAGATCATCTGACTACAGACGTTTCTTTAACACAATAAACACAGACATATTCCATTCTTGATACGGGCAGTGTGGCATCATTTGAACTGCCGTGCAGCATTCGAGTACGTAACAATGACTAGGTTTGTAACCCTGTACCAGAATTACTTGGTTACACAGTAGGCACTTGCGACCATATGTCATGACGATTAAGCAATAAAATCTGCTAGGTGAATATACGAATTAATATATATCTTTATATATATATATATATATATATATATATATATATATATATATATATATATATATATATATATATTAGAGATATATTAGAGCTTTAATATATATATATATATCTATATCTTAATATTAAAGCTCCTACAAAGGGTATTTTTCGAACTCTATTAAAATTCCACATCATCATCTCCTATTAAAACGGGACTCAATTTCCTATTAAAACAAAAATTCCTCCTCTATTAGAAAAAAGAAATTATAACACTTCTAATTAAAATGGTAATCTTTTTCCTATTAAAACTTCCCTATTGAAAAGGAAAAATATAGCATATCTAATTAAAACGAAAATCATTATCCTATTAAAACGGAAATTATATTTCTAAATTAAGTCAACTATTAAAACGGGGTTAAAAAATGGGTTTATAAAACTTAATTAAAATAATTTGTTAGAAAATTAAAACGGGTTTTAAAACTTAATTAAAACGATTTGTTATGAAATTACAATAGGTTAGCGACTAAAACGGGAATCACGATTTGTTTGAAATTTTTTATATGTATATAGTTATGATTGTGAACATGAAGCTCCCACAAGGGGGGTATTTTTAGAGCTCTATTAAAATTCTAGGTCATCTCCTATTAAAACATAAACTTCTCTCCTATTTGAAAACAAATCATTTTTTACAATGAGAATTTCTCTCCTATTATAACGGGAATTATTCTCCTATTAAAACAAATAGCACTTTTAAAAAAGTGGGAATCCTTCTCATATTAAAACAGAATATCTCTCCCAATTGAAAAAACGGGTTTTTAAACTTAATTAAAAATAATTTGTTCGGATTTAAAATGGTAGTATTTTCTATAAAAATCTAAATATTATCAAAGAGCTCTGCATATATGCACGGGCCTATAAGCTATATATATATATATTAGAGCTCTAATATAGGGTGTATATATATATTATAGCTCTATCATCTTCAATTGAAAAAGTATTTCTAGGGTGTCCACGTGTCAAAATTAAGAAAAAGTATGAGATAAAATAGGAAACAAATATTTATCTTTATCATTATATCCTACTTTTTATAATGATATATATATATATATATATATAAATATATATATATATATATATATATATATATATATATATATATATATATATATATATATATATATATATATATCTTCACCGATCTATTTTTGGAGCACTCGCAAAGACTTCAGTTTTTTCTAAACTCTATTATTAATTATAAAAAAGTAGGATATAAATAAGGAAACAATCCCAAGAGTTTCACAGAGTCTCTAACTTTTCCTAAACACATTATAGTTAATTAAAAAACAACCTCATCTAGAGTTTCACAGAGTCTCCAACTTTTCCTAAACAATATAGCTAATTAAGGGGAAAAAAAAATGAGACAAAAAACTAAATTGCTAAAAACAATAGTTTCCACCGAATATGATTTTCCTAAAACCCTTTCGATTTGATGCGCCATCCACTGTGGGATTTAGACATTTATTCATAGTTAAGGATTCCAAAAATTCCAATTCTGACCACAATAATTACGACATATTCCAATTCCTTAGATATATATTATAGTTATACCCTCACCAATCTATTTTTTGAGCACTCGGAGAGACTCCAGTTTTTTCTTAACTCTATTACTAATTATAAAAAAAGTATGATATAAATAAGGAAACAATCATATTTAGAGTTTCATAGAGTCTCTAACTTTTCCTAAACACTATAGCTAAATACGAAAAAAAAAATCTCATCTAGAGTTTCATAGAGTCTCCAATTTTTCCTAAACAATATAGCTAATTACGAAAAAAAAAATATGAGACAAACAATTAAATTGCTAAAAACAATAGTTTTTACCGAAAACGATTTTCCTAAAAGCCTTTTGATTTGATGCGCCATCCACTAGGGTTGGGAATTTGGCCCTAACGACCCTAACCCTGCCGACCGACCCGACCCTAAGCCCTATAAAGCCCTCACAACTAAAGCCCTCCACAGAGTTTAGGGGGCGGGCGGCCGGCTACCCCTAATGCCTTCTAGTAGGCTGGGGCTAAGATTCTAAAACACATAGCCCGACCCTAACCAAGCCCCTAACCGCCCCCCTGTTTCACACTTTCACTATAAATACACATATCATAATTGTCCAACTATTTGTTAAATATTTTCAATTAAAATAACATTGTTTTTGTAATTTATCACTTACACCCAAGGGTACTTCCAATAACTTGTCTTATATAACAAAAATTTGTCAACTTAATGTACCATGAAGAACAAATGAGCACTAGCCTAATAAAAATAAGACTTTTTATTCCTTTGATCATCAAGTCAAAGTCCATAATTTATTATTTTAATTTCTTTTCTCACTTATTTCTTATAAATTATATTTTTATTCACATCCAAGCCAAGTCTAAAACTAAAGATTTCATTCCACACCATTAAAGCAAAAATACTGAGCGGACATTTGTAACATAAAACCAAAAACAACCTTTGTCGGAAAAATGACATTTGTAATCTCAAACCTTTCTCTATCACTTGTTCAAAAGCCAATATTTTTATTTCCATATACAGAGCTTGAATCACTTTTAAATTAGAAGAAATGTAATATTATATTTGTTTGAATCTATTATAGAAATAAATGAATTACAAATAGTTTAACAACAAAAAACTATTATGTTTTTCTTCTTTATATCTATTACTTATTCCTTTAAAATGATAATATAATTATTTGTCTATGTATTTCAATTTAAAATGTAATTTTAGTGAGGTTTGAGTACAAGGAATAACAAATTCCGAACTCTCGATGTACTTTAGTTCATTAGATTGTGGATGTGCATTTTAAATTTTGGACTTATACATGATTATTACTAGATTGGTTGGACTTTGAGTTTGTAGATTATTGTACATTTTTGTAATATAAATGAGTTTTAAAACCGATGTAGTAAAAAAAAAAATAAAATATAAAGGCCCCGCCCTAAAGCCTTTTAAAGAGGGCTTTAGGTAGGGTAAGGGGGCTTGAGGTTTAGACTTGTGACCTGACCCCGACCGACCCTATCTTTGACTTTAGGGCGGGCCGACCCGCCCTAATATTTGAAGGACTTTAAATGTTTAGGCTAGTCCGACCCGGCCCATTGCCCACCCCTACCATCCATCCACTGTGAGATTTAGACATTTATTCATAGTTAAGGATTCCAAAAATCACAATTTTGCCACAATAATTATGACATATTCCAATTAAATTTATGAATTTATAATTTTTCAACACTATAATATAAATTTTCAACTCTATAATGTTATATATTCAGCGGAATAATGAGATTAAGTTAAAGTGGACATTGGATTTAAATAAATTATATACCAAATCAAAACAAATTACATGTGAAAAAATAAATTATACACAAAATAACATCACAAAATATATAATAGAAAAAAAAAAAAAATAACGGAAAAACAATAATAACAAATATTTTAAAATATATATAAAACTGAATGAAAATAACATCAAAAAATAATTAATGGGGAACCGAAAACTGGATACAAATGCATCAAACTAAACCTCAAATAATATTTAACATGAAATCGGAAACTGGATGCAAATACAAGTATTAAACTAATCTTAAAAAGTAATTAATAGAAAATAAGAATATGGATACAACTGCATTAAACTAACCTCAAAGAATAATTATTGGAAAATCAAAACTTATATGCAAATACATCAAACTAACATAAAAAAATAATTGTCGGAAAATCGAAAATTGGATGCAAATACATTGAATTAACCCTAAAATATTTAATTAATGGGAAATCGGAAATTAGATGCAACTCCATTGAACTAATCTCAAAGAAAAATTAATTATAAATTTGAAACATGATGCAAATGCGTAGAACTAATCTTAAAGAAAAATTAACGGAAAATCGGAAACCGGATGCAACTGCACTGAACTAATCTCAAAAAATAAACTTGATGCAAATACATTGAACTAATCTCAATAATAATTAATGGAAAATCGGAAACTGGATGCAAATTCATTGAACTAACTTCAAACAATAGTTAACAGGAAATCAAAAACTAGATGTAAATGCAACCTTATCAAATAATAAACGAGAAATCGAAAACTGGATGCAAATGCATTAAACTAATCTCACATAATAATTAATGGGAAATCAGAAACTTGATGCAAATGTATTGAACTGACTTCAACGAAATAATTAATAGGAAATTGGAAACTGGATGCAGCTGTATTGAACTAACCTCAAAAACTAAATAACGAGAATCAGAAATCGGATGCACTTGCATTGAACTAGCCTCAAAATATAAATAACGGAAAATTAGAAATTGGATGTAAATGCATTGAACTAACCTCAAAATATAGTTAGGTTATATGTTGTGAGAATGTCTCGATAAGTACAGTTTTGCATTTAAAATGATGTTTATCTCTTTCCATATGATTGAGAACTCCTTGCTATTCAAGTAGCTTCAATATATATGAACTTCGGATCTTACAAAACTTCAATCAAACTTCTATTATTAAACAACAAAATAAAGTTGAATTGAAGGGTTTTATCAAAAGTGAGTTTTTTTTTAATGGAGAGTGAGATTTTCACATTATAAAAAATTTGGATGAGTGATCAATATAATATTAATATATAATAGTTCTGTATATTTGCAAATATTTTTCAGAATAATTAATATAACAACACCCATTCGTAGATAATCTTTGAAGATTCCACATAGTGAGTCATGCATATAATTTAAATAATAATTGACGAAAAATTGGGAACTGGATAATCTTTGATGATCCCACATAGTAAATCAAGCATAATTTAATTTTTATGTCATGTTTGCAATGACATTACAGATGGATCAGTAGAAGTTGGTATTACATACTACATTGGATAATTAAAAGAAAATCGGAAACTGGATTCAAATACATAACTGAGCTCAAAGAGTAATTAATGGAAAATTGGAAACTTTATACAAATGCAATAAACTAAACTCAAAAAGTAATTAACTAGAAATCGGAAACTGGATCCAATTGCATTAAATTAACGTTAGATAATAACTAACGGGAAATTAGAAATTAGATGCAAATCCTTGAAAAATATTTAACGGGAAATTGAAAATCGTATGCAAATACATCAAACAAACTTCAAATAATAGCTAATGGGAAACTGGATGCAAATGCATTGAACTAAACTCAAAAAATAATTAACAAAAAAAATAAAAAACCGAATATAACTGCATTGAACTAACCCCATAGAATACTTGGTGGGAAATCAGAAACTAAATACAAATGCATTGAAATAACTTCAAATAATAGTTAACGGGAAATAAAAAATCGGATGTAATTGCAGCGAACTAACCTCAAAACATAAATAATCATAAACTAGATGCAGATGTATTGAACTAACCTTAAAGAGTTATTAATGGGAAATCAAAAATTGGATGCAAATATAATGAACTAATCTCAAATATTAAGTAACGAAACATTGAAAAATGGATGAAACTGCACTGAACTAACCTAAATGAATAATTAACGGGAAATTATAAATTTGATGTAACTGCATTGAACTAACCTCAAAAAATGAACTAACCTCAAAAAATAATTAACAGAAAATCGAAAACTTGATGCAAAAACATTGAACTAACCTCAAATAACAATTAACATAAAAACGAAAATTGGATGCAACTGTATTGAACTAACCTCAAAGAATAATTAACTGAAAATCAGAAACTGGATACAACTGTATTAAACTAAAATAAAAGATTAACTAACGGGAAATCAGAAATTTGATGCAAATGCATTAAAATAACCTTAAATAATAGTTAAGTGGAAATCGAAAGTCGGATGTAACTGTATCACACTGACCTCAAAGTATAAATAACTATAAATTGTAAACTATAGAACTAACCTAGAAAAATAATTAACGGGAAATCAAAAATTGGTTGCAGATGTATTGAACTAACCTTAAAGAGTAATTAATAGGAAATTAGAACCTGGATGCAAATGCAATGAACTAATCTAAAAGACTAATTAACGAAACATCGAAAACTGGATGCAACTGTACTGAATTAACCTTAATGAATAACAAATGAGAAATTATAAAGTGGATGCAATTGCACTGAACTAACATCAAATAATAATTAACGGAAAATCGAAAACTTGATGCAATTATTGCATTGAACTAATCTCAACAAATAATTAATGAGAAATTGAAAACTGGATGGAACGTACTACATTGAACTAACAAAAAAAAGAATAATTAATGGAAAATCAGAAACTTGATGCATATGTATTGAACTAATAACCCTAAAACATGTTTGTATTACATGTAGGGAGAATGTCTTGACAAATATAGTTTTGTATTATAAGTAGTGTTTATCATAATTCTTTTATTATGATTGGAAATGTCTTGCTCTTTAAGTAACTTCAATATTATTTTCGCCACATTTGGTATTCTCACAAAATTTCAATGAAACTTCTATTATTAAACCTAACAATAAAAAGAAGTCGATAGGTTTTATCAAGATATAGTGCTTCATTTTATAGAGAGTGGTGCAAGAAATTTAAATGAGTGATTAATATAATTTTCATATTTCATAGCTATACATAGCTAACTAACTATGCATATATGCATAGTTGCTAATATTTTTTTAGAATAATTTAATATAAAGACACCCGTTCGTAGGACGGGTTCGAAAACTAGGTTATAGTGTTCTTGATGCATTACATCCAAGAGTATTGATCCTAAAACAGTTGCCTATATATATGTCTAGTTTTCATCAGACAAAAGTACACATTAGTCTTCCATTTGGGGTCCCATTTTCATGGTTCACAACTTATTTTCCGACTTCAATTGCCAATTCTCCATTACCATGCCATGCAACTATGCAAGCATAAAACCACCTCCAATAGACCAATCTGGTGCTTTATTAAAACCCAAAATAACGGTGACATTATATGGTCCAACCCTTGTATAGTTACATGCAGTGGCCTGTACGACAGTACGATAGCGCTCCTATAGTCCTATTCTGTGGCGCCCCCTGTACATATATATCAATCTATTTAAATATATTGATAATTTCTCCTATCGAAGTAATAATCGAACTAAAAATATCAAAAGACCAAATAAAGTAACACGAAATCTTTGTGAAAATTTTATATATGAGTTTATAATTTTATATATATCCAAGTTTTTGGGCTTTACAAAAGCCCATGTCCAAAGACTCCAAGGTCACAAAGGAGAAAGGACAATAAAGCTGAATTGAGGAATGTCCAGCAAACTCACCTGAAACTCTGAAAAGTACTTGTCAAATGTCTAGTACATTTCATCTGTGACCTCTTTAATTTGATGTCAAAGCCTAGATGTCTGAAATTATTGGAAAAATGTAAAAACATAAAACAACTGAAACAAACTCAAGCACAGTTAATCACATATGGACTTGGGAAAAACAATTATGTTGTAAGTAGAATTCTAGCTTTCTGTGCAGACCACCCAATTCATGGAAGTTTAAACCATGCATGTTTACTTTTTAAACATATTGAACAGCCTACACTTTGTATATATAATACAATGATTAAAACCTTTTTACAAAATGGGGAATTGGTTAAAACTATTCAAGTGTATAGTAAGTTGTTGGAATGTGGTTTGTTTCCTGATAATTATACTCTTCCTTATGTATTGAAGGCTTGTGGTTACCTTCAGAACTGTATGTTAGGTGAACAGATTCATGGGGATGTTTTGAAATTGGGTTTTCTGTATGATATCTTTGTGGGCAATAGTTTGTTAGTTATGTATACATTATGTGGTAGTATGGTAGAAGGGAAAAAATTGTTTGATGAAATGCCAGTGAGAAGTGCTGTGTCGTGGACAGTTATGATATCTGGTTATGCAAAGAAGGGGGATGTTGAAACTTCGTGTTTGTATTTTGATAATGCACCTGTGAAGGATAGAGGAATATGGGGTTCTATGATTTCGGGTTATGTACAGAATAATTGTTTTAAAGAGGGGTTAGAAATGTTTCGACTAATGCAAGTGGCTGGTTTTGAGCCTGATGAAGCTGTTTTTGTTAGTGTTCTTTCTGCTTGTGCTCATTTAGGTGCTATGGATATTGGGATATGGATACACAGATACTTGGACAGAAAGCGGTCATTGTTGAGTATTCGGTTGAGTACTGCTCTTATTGATATGTATGCAAGGTGTGGGAATTTGGTTTTGGCTACAAAGTTGTTTGATGACATGGGAGAACGAGATACCATATGTTGGAATGTAATGATTTCTGGATTGGCAATGCATGGGGATGGACAGAATGCAATTAAGCTATTTAAGGAAATGGATAAAGCTGGTTTTAAGCCTAATGATATTACTTTCATTGCAGTTTTTACTGCTTGCAGCTATTCAGGTATGCCTCTTGAAGGTCTACATATATTCAATAGCATGACTACTGTATATGGTATTCAACCAAAAAGTGAACATTGTGGATGCATGGTAGACTTTCTTAGCCGGCTGGGTTAATTGAAGAGGCAAAACGTGTCATGCAAAGAATACCACGTTCAAGTAGCTCATCCGAAGAAGCAGTTGCTTGGAGAGCGATCCTCGCTTCTTGCTGTGATCAACAAAAAACACGATTGGCAGGTGTTGCAGCTGAGAGGCTATTTGAGTTAGAACGTCATAGTGGTGCCTATGTTCTACTGTCTAACATGTACGCAGCTGATGGGAGATATGATGATGCAAAGAGAATAAGGAAAATTATGAAGGATAGAGGGGTGGAGAAGACACCAGGTTGCAGCTCAATTGACCTCAATGGTTTAGTTCACGAGTTTATAGCAGGTGAGGAAACACACCCGCAGATGGAAGACATATACCAAGTCTTGGAGAAGATGAACAAGCTGTTGGATTCTTGAGGGTTAAATTTACCCAACATTTGTTGCATGCTATTTACCTAAATTGAATAACTGGCTGTTGGCACCCCTGGTTCTTGGACGATATGCTTGCTTTAGAAAGGCTATTGCTATATTGAATTTTTATTAGGTATTCAGGCATGCCTCTTGAAAGTCCGCAGAATATTAAATAGCATGGCTACTGTAGTGGTGTTCAATTGAAGAGTGGACATTAGGGATGTTTGGCAGATATTCTTAGCCGAGCTGAGTTATTTGAAGAGGCAAAAGAAGTCATGCAAAGAATACCATATTCGTGTAGCACTTCTGAAGTAGCAATTGCTAGGAGAGCAATTCTGACTTCCTGCTGTGATCACCAAAAACCACAGTTGGCAGGTGTTGCAACTTAGAGGCTCTTTCAGTTAGAATCATAGTGGAGCCTATGGTATACTGTACAACACGTATACAACTGATGGGAAACAAAATGATGCAAAGAGAATAAGGAAAATGATGAAGGACAGAGGGGTAGAGAAGACACCAGGTTGCATTCGTGAGTTATAGCGGGTGAGGGAACACACTAACAGATGGTATACATGCAAGATCTTCGAGAAGATGATGATCAGTTGGATTCTTGACGGTTAGATCTGGCCGATTCTTGCTGCATGCTTTATTCCTAAAATGGACTCTGGCTGCTGGCACCCCTGTTCTTGAACGGTATGCTTACTTTAGGAAAATGACTGTAAATAATATTGAGTTTTTTCCTAGTAGTTGTTTTTATTAGTTTTTTTGTATTTAACTGGCCAGGGAAATAGGTGGCTTGGATCCTGATGTTTAAGCAAAAAATGTCTAGCAAACACCTTGATCTGCGTGTATACTTGGTCAATTTCTTCCCCACAGTCATGTGCGATAAGTTGGTATCACTTTTCCCCCTTTTTGTTTTGATTATATTGGTGTCGGAGATTCTATTATTTCTCTTCTCTTTCTTTTTGTGATAATATACCATCAATATTTCGAGACCAAGTCCTGACTATTCTGGGTAATGTAATGTCAAGAGGAAACATTAGGTGTTGATTGTAACTGTAGACACGATTAGATCCATACAAGAAACATACAAAGAATATCTTGATTTGTTGTATGTGTGGAATACATGTGATATGTTGTTCAACCACTTGTTCTTGAAGTTTGATCTGTTGTGAGGTTTCCTGTATTTGATCTTGTTCTGTTTACTAGATATGTATATACTGCTAACTGCTTTTGTTCCATATATCTGTGTAGAGGGTCTGGAGTCCTTTATTTTGTGTGGTGCCCTCTTTGAATCCTGAATCTGTGTCAAATATCTGTCAGAGAGAAAATGACAGAAAGTGTTCACATCAAATAATTGAGTGAACAGAAAAGTTTAATACTCGTTTCGTATAATTCAGCATGTATTATGTACTTTGATTTGGCATTTACGGGTCGGTATATGTTGTAGTTACTTCCACTAATCCATACTTGCATGCAGAGTAATCAGTTGACGAATCATAGTTATGTTTGCAATTATGTAGGTGAAGGATACTTGGACATTGAGAAAGATGCGGAGGAAAATGCAATTTGTTGTGAAAGAAAGCTTACTGGTGTAGGGAGAACCCATTACAGTAGGACCGAAAGAAACATAAGGGCATCCAAGTATTCAATCTCAGCTATCTGTTTTGTTGGTTCACTTTTTAATGATCACGAATACAATGTTTGCAGAGTGATCAAGCGGTATTATGCCATTTATGGCAGACAGTGAAATGTAAACTCAGGCATGTTATGACGACAATGTGAAAATAAGATTGACAGTATTACTATTACAGTAGACTGAATAAGATAATTGCTTTTTGGTGTTCTACAGATATGAATGTCCTCAAGAGAGGAGATTAGTTGAAACCTTTAGAAAATGTCACTACGGAGGTCTGCATCCTTCACAGTTTACAGAAAAATTGCAGTAGTACATAACATTTGTAGATTCTTTATCTTTGTATTGGTAAATGCACCCTGGCAATGCATGCTTTGCACCAAATGAAGTGCTATTGGTCACTTCCTCGGTCACAAATCAACAGTGAACCATATCCACACGAATGAATCAGTTCTAACTGGTACTTTTCAGTTTTCACAAGGTACCATTGACCAACTAACTATTTCATGCTTTGTCATGGCACTGTTAGTTGCTTCTCTGACAGGAACGATGACTTCTGTTGTAGAATCTTGTCCGCCAGCCTGTCACGGCCCAATGGGCTTTATCCCCTGACCCTTTTATCCTGGCCCAGCCCAATGACAGCTAATAGTCCATTGCTTACAGTTTCACCGCCTTTTGTTTGTTTTTAGAAAGTGGACTAATCCTATAAATACAACTCTTTCCCTCTGTTTCTTCAAGTGCCAATTTCTCTCCCTCTTTTCCAATTTTATTTCTTCATAGACCCTAATTTTACTGAAGTTGGTTTTTTTTACAATCCCTAATTATTATAGTTGGTTCATTATAATTATTTAATATTGTTGTTCATTATAGATAGATTAGATATTCAAATCAATACTTATATTATAACTAAACACACCACAACTTTAGTTCCACTAGAAATTGACACGTAACTAGACCGTTCTGACTTCTGATCTTTAAAAAAAGACACTGTTTGTTTTCCAAAATTGACCATTGTCTATGTGGGAACGCTGGTAATGACATTTCGTGGTATAAAGGTTGTATCTTTTTGGTAATGTTTACGATTGCAAAACCAGTTCTCATTTTCTAATAGTTTGAAACTTGTCCTTTTTTACCTGAGCTATAAATTTCTTGGGGGAACACCAAATAATGACATTTTGTTTGTACATTAGTTGGTATATAACGCATTCATAATGGTGTCACTACAAAAGTTATTGTTTTTAAAATTTCTACAAAACTTGTTTCTTTTTCTAAAGGTTTTTATTTCACAATACTTAGCCTACTGATAATTTTTTTTGTGAAAATGGTGGTTAATCCTATAAGTCTATATCTTTCCCTCCCAATTACAAAGGCAAAAGAGTCACAGAGATATATTAAGGGGTTTGCTGCATCTTCAACTTTGAGGAAGAGGGGATTCGTATCTTTTCTTTTCTGTATACTTGTTTTTATAGAATTGTTGTCATGTTTACTTGTGTAAGGCTATCAATGTTCCTTTTAGGTATACCAGAATGATTGTTTAGGCTGGCTTTGGACTTCTTTTTGGAATTGGTACCAAAATTTAGAAATTAGTCTCTGTTCTTTTTCATTTATAGTTGATTTTTATCAATTGCATAACGCATTACAACATTAGAAGATTTATCTAATCTAGTATAGGACTGAGGAGGTTTGAAAGTTTAACTACTCAAACTTCATAGGCTAACTCGTTATCATCCACTCCACCATCTCTTAATGCGCCAAATCAGAATCCCTCCTTAAATTCAAGAGTTAAAATTGCACCAAGTCACGAGAGCCCTCCTCAATTCCAAGAGTTGAGGCCAGGGAGGGTGATACTTCTTTAGAACTTAAAACGCGACTCGGGATTCCTGGGTCCGCCCCTGTTTGTGGATGGTTCACATTTCCCTTCCCAATTAATGTAAATGTTTCTTTGTTTGATTAAGAAAAAGTCATACAAATCAACAAGATAAGACTTTTGTTTTCAAAATTGTTGTGTGAAAACTTTTGTTTGTGTTTGGATCCTTTCTCTATTGGTTTATTATTTTCTATTTCACTATTTAAATTGACAAATGTCTTTGTGGGAACGCTGGTAATGACAAATGTCTCTGATTTGTTCTTATTTGTAAAAGATGGTGATTTATTTTCTTTTTCATTCTTAAAGTGGACAAATGTCTTTGTGCGAACGCTGGTAATGACAAATGTCTCTGTTTTCTTCTTCTTTGTAAAAGATGGCAACTTATTTTCTTTTTCATTCTTAAAATTGGAAAATGTCTTTGTAGGAACACTGGTAATGACAAATGTTTTTGTTGGAACGCTGGTAATGACAAATGTCTTTGTTTTGTTTTTATCTGTAAAAGACGGGACATTTTTTTACTACTTGTACGAAAGTTGTTTTACTATTTGAAACCTTTTACAAAACTTTTTCTTAATCCCAAAGTTTTTTATTTTACAATACATAGTTAACTGATAAATGTCTTTGTGAAAATGCTGGTTAATGACCTTTTTTTGTACAATTTATGTTTGAATATTTAAGGGTATCTTAGCACCTCAATTGCCTTCCTTAGTTCCTTCCCATAGGCCATAGCTCTTTCAAACCACCAGCGATGTACAAGTAAGTTCCTTCACGCTTCTCTCGCCTTATAATACGTAATTTGGTATACAAACATTTTCAATGTCAATCATAAAGTGGGAAAACATAAAATCAAGAGGAGAAAACTAAATCGAAGCATAGATGAATGCTTTGTTCCTAGTGTCTCCCTTTCCTCCTCAGAATCTAACTACACTGTAAAAGTATCTTTTATTCTTTTTAGATCCATTCAGAACACGAAAATTAGTAACTTCAATTCTTTAACACCAAACTTGGGTTAGAGTTCATACATCAAGAATTGAACCTTAGAATAAGTTAATCTAATGTTTCAACCAAGATTTGATTCCAATTGAATTTGATTTTGGGTTTCTAGACTTGATTAGGTGAAATTGAATATGAATAATCAAACTTTTTTTTGGCTTGATTCTTTGCTTTGCTCAAACCAAAAAGAATGGATCCGTTTAAATCTCGATGAAACTACAAAATGTATGATTGGAAATGTTATTTACATCTGTGATCAATATGAACCCATTGCCGCCTGATCTGGTGATGGACTGATGGTTCATGCCAAGTTTTGGGAAATAGTTGGGGAGAAAGAGAGAGTTTTCTCATTTGATTTTTTTTTTCAGTAGAGGCAATAGAGGATGAGAAAGGAAAGAAAGAAGTCTAATTGGTATCAGCATTTTCCCGTTGTTTATTTTTGTCCGTTAGTGGGGTAGGAGGTTTCTACCCTTAAAAGCGGTAGGCCGGTAGCAGTTCTCTTTAATTGACAAAAGCTATTCTGACACTTTCTAAATTTTGTTTAGAGGTGAACCAAAAACAGTTCTTATTTTCCATTTCTTTCTTTAGATCATTTTCTGATGGATTTAATTTTTTTCATTCTTGAAAGTGTTCCTATTGTCAAATCTTTGCTTCCGAAGAGGTCTTGCAGAGCATTTTAGGGAATTAGGTCGAACGGTTGAACAGAAATAGATGGTGGTGTGGTGAACAGGGATAAGAAACAATTACACAATGCACCTTATGAAGTTTCCCTTGAAGATGAAATGGGAACTGAGCAGCAGGATTTAGCGAGAACATTGAAGTGGTGCCTGCTTCAATCGGTGTGTCGTTCCTGTAAGAAGATGTGAGCGAGATGAGAGTTGAAGTTGCTTTACAAGAACCACCACAAATTGCACTAACTGGTGCTTCTGAGGTTCCCTTGTTCTGGTGAGAGGGAGACCTAGTTGAAAGGGGGAGAGAACGTGGTGGATGGACCAGGTTCTCTGTTCTTCGTTGAGTAAAAAAGGGAAATTATCTAGGGACGAGAGGAAAGACTTCTCGTAGTTTATATTGTAGGTCCAACCTTATATAGGTTTGAATGATATTGGTTAGTAAATGACAAAATTACTCATGGCAGGTGTACGTGAATATATTATAACCACCAGAATTCAATAGCTCCAATCCTAATTGTCCCTGCAGTGTGGAGGCAACTGCCTTAGGAAGGTAACACATCAGATGACTAAACAACTTCAAGTGGTCGTAAACTACAAATCGTATTCTGGAAGTTCATTAGTGGAGGCCCATCATTGAGTTGTTAAATGATTGCCACATGATATTTTGCATCAGATGTAAAGTACTTGCAATTTTTCGTTTGCTTGTGGTTTTTGTTGTTTGAACAATTTTTCAGTTTTCCTATTTATACTATTCAACAATAACTCGCCACGTTTACAAGTCTTTCAGTTGTTTGCTTAGAAGGTAGTGCATAATTGCAAGATCTGTTTCATTTAACATGTCTGAAGTCCTTGCCAGGTAATCTCAATCTTTTGTCACGTTTAGAATCGTGTTGAGATAATTTTTTTAACCTTTTTTCTTTTAATGTTTCGAGGTAGGCTGTTTTAGTATTAAATAGTGCAATCGTCTGCATTTAATCTAGGAAGGTTATTCACTTCCTATCATGCTGCAATTTGAACATGCTATTTCTGTAAGACTAATATATAAACTTTCACTTGGATTGATTGTCACTCTGTGTACGGTCTTATATCAATAGTATTTCGTGGTATTGGTACTTCTAGAACTAAACCTGACGTCTCTATGCATTGTGTTGGAATGACCTTGTTCGTATTTTACATCATCTGATCATTCTTTTATATTAGACTCTGAGCCCGCCTGGTAAACAGATTAGGAAATTGTTCTCATGCAGCTTATCTATTATTTAATGTATTACTGGCTCTGTGTATGGGCATACGTATAGGTGTATAGGACTAGCCTTTGAGCATCATATGTAACCTTTAGAATGCTTAATTCATTTAAAATCAGAAACTTAGTGAGCTGTATTCACGTAGAACTTCAGTAACCTATCCCAAGTTATCTCTTTCTATTGAGATTACTGATAATCCTCTCAATTTGGCCGCCCTATGTGGAATATATAGAAGAAGGGCATATAGTAAACCGCGAAACTTGAAAGGGTACCCTTGATTGAAATGACGCAAACCCATGTAGACAGAAACCTTCCTTGTAACTTCTCTTGGAAGCGATCAATAAGTCATCAATAAGTTTCTAGCTCTTTTGTTTTTACTGAAATGAGTATTTTGTTCGTTTGTTTCTACTTGCATTTCTCACGTTGTTTCTGTTACTGAAACAACTTTTCTACTTGCCTACTTCTACTGGTCAACATAAGTCATCACGATTGCAAAACTATCTGTTGTTTGCTTAGAAGGTAGTGCACAATTGCAAGATATGTTTCATTTAACGTGTCTGAAATCCTTGCCAGGTAATCTGGATCTTCCGTCATATTTAGCATCGTGTGGAGATAATATTTCTTTATTTATTTTGCATTACATTTTGTTTAATATGTCTGAAATTATTGCCTGGTAGATTTTATTAATGTTAATTATCGCAAATGTTAGCCATTTAGTTTAGAAAGGTTATTAACTTATTATTATCATGCTGCAATCGAAACATGCCATTTTCGTAAGGTTAATATATGCACTTGCATTTGTATCGTTTTCTACTATGACCATCTCCATAGTATTTCATGGTTTCAATACTTGTTGAACTAGAACTGATGTCTTCATGCATTGAGTTGGAATGTCCTAGTTCTTCTTTTACCTTGTGTGATCATTCTTTAATGGGGTTAGTCTTATATCAATAGATTATATTAGACTTTGAAATGCCTGGCAACCTAAAGATTTACGCAATTGTTATTTTGTGGTCTTATTTTTTATGTGCTAAGATATTGCTTCTCCTCTGTGTATTGGCATACGTTTAGCCGTTTAGGACTAACCTATTTTGAACATCTTATGTAAGACTAATAGACTAATATAGAAACTCGCACTTGTATCGATTGTCACTTTGTGTACGGTGTTATATCAATAGTATTTTGTGGTATCAATACTTCCAGAACTAAACCTGTCGTCTTTATGCATTGTGTTGGAATTCCCTGGTTCTTATTTTACATCGTATGATCATTCTTTAATGAGTTTTGTCAGTTACTAATTGAAGCTGTCCATTGTATTAGAGTCTGAGCCACCGGGTAATCAGTTTACGAAATTCTTTTTATGCAGCTTACGTATTGTGAGCTAATGTATTACTGGCTCTGTGTATGGGCATACATATAGGAGTATAGGACTAGCCTATTTGAACATCATATGAAACCTTTGGAAGCCTTTAATTCATTTAAAATCAGAAACTTGGTGAGCTTGTATTCACGTAGAACTTCAGTAACCTATCCCGAGTTTATCTCTGTCTAGTGTCTACTGAGATTACTGATAATCCTCTCAATTTGGGCATCCTATGTGGAGCATAATATAGAACAAATTTTTATAGTAAACCTCGAGACTTGAAAGGGTACCCTTAATTGTAATGATGCGAGAGATGCCTTCCTTGCCACCCTTCCAACTTCTCTCAGAAGCTATCAATAACTGGATCTAAATAGCAAATGACTCGTTTTCCGCTCATGAGTAAGAGAAATTCACAGGGTTAGAAATTCGTGTTGTTTCTGTTGCTGGAACAACTTTTCTGCTTGCCTATTTATACTGCAACACAAGTCGTCACAACTTTTGAACTGGAAGGAATGCCAAGCGCTTTAGAATGTATTCCTTGGGAAGTCTAACTGGGGCAGGATCAGCCCCTGTTTCAAACTATCCCTTTTTTTCCTTTTCTCCTGTTGTAGGTAGGCCCTGATCTCGATATGCGGCGACATAAACTTATTATTGACTAAAGTCGCGCCTGGCACTGGGTCAACAGCTACTGGTGTGCCTGGTTTGGATTCAAATGCCTTTACCTTTGTTTCTTAAGCCTCAGCCCATGATGCCTATGCTTACTGTACTGCTAGATTAAGAAGCACCTTAGATAAAAGTAGCATGAGACCCCTCAGGAAGGAAAGTGTGAGTGACTCCACTCCGTGCTTCCCATGCATGCAGAATAAGTCAAAGAGTGGGTCTTATTGACTTGGCGCATAGTTTGGTGTGTCCGTGCATGCATACCGCCCTAATCATTGGGCGGGGTATTGAAAGAGACAAATCTTCCCTTATTTTTGTATGTTAGCTGGTTGAAAGGAGCAGTGAGCAGACCTCTTTTTATTTGGGTGTTAAGTCAACTTCTTGGTTTGGATATTGTAGGGAATGTTCAGAAGGAGAAGACGTGCCTTCTATATCCCACCTGTTGGCAGTATTTTATCCGGCCCGAATCAACAGAGATGCTATGGATATGCTTCTCTAGGGATTCCTTCCATAGGCAGGGGTGAGTCAACGTCAACTGTGGGATGTGAATACAACTAATCGGCATCAACCAATGGATGTTAATCCAGAAAATAGAAGATAAGATTATTGAGAATGCTCTTCCTAGTGAGTTTCAGCTTTCCCCGGAGAGAGATGTGAGTGATCAGATTCATACCCAGAGTGATTGCCGGTGCAGAACTTTATTTTGGCTTTTTGCATAACTAAAGAGATATGGATCTTGAAATAGAAGTTCTTTCTGAGGGGACCTTCGAATCCAACTTTAAATCCATTGATTTCTGCCTCTTGTTCCGGGGAGGAAAGCCAGAAATCAAACGGGCAGTAGTGGAAGTCGAGGATAAAGCTCCCGGGGCTTCAAAGATAGATAGAGGGGAATAAAGCAACGTAGCATTTCAGTTCCTCTCCGGGTCGACCAATCAATGCTTTTTAGGTTGGGCGCATCGAAAAAGACTATCCTTGAAGTTCCCATTGATTAGGATTAGGTTAATTGGATTGCTGGTCCAGCTTTTGAAGCTCGCTCCGTCCACCCCGCACCACACATCAATTAGGTTCGGGGTTCAGTAGCTGGAGAAGAGAAAGGAGTCAAATAAAAATAAGACGAATTTGAAGTTTCTTTCTCTGGTCCGTAGTCTGATGGAAGAGATTGCATTACTGCACGAGCATTGTTATACCCAGGATTGGATGGTGAAAAAGTCGTCTCGGGCAAACTTGCCTCTTCCCCTCCCGCAAAAGGAACTTACTTTTGCATGCTTACTTCTGGATGTGAATGGATTAACAAGAGAGAATTGCTGCGATGGCTTGACATTTCTTTTGTTAGGTTTCGTCAGGAGTTCGAGTTCAATAATTCAATTAGGACTTCAATGGGACAAGCGAGGGAGCAAGCAACAACGACCAATGCTCATGTGTCACCATGGAGTTGATGTATGATAGCTCTAGACCCAGCCGGTACTCGTGAGATGAAACAACCAACTTCTCGTCTCATATAATAGCTTTACTAGATCGCATTTCGACCTTATAAATGTTTAATTGATAAATCAATGTAACGGGCTGAGGTCGATATTCTGTATAGTAAAGAGTACCTTAGCTCTATGTTTGTATTGGTGGGGTTAGCGGAGAACCTCATACCATCCCCAAGCAGAGGTGGATGCCGACTAATGAGTAAATGTCTAGTGGTGGGAAAGTCGATTCATACCGTTCAGCAAGGGGTTATAGCTCCTTACATTGGGTGTGGTGTGATGGCTTACACTAGCAGGGAAGGGCGGCGATGACGGATGTGGATGCAATAAATAAAGTGGTGAGTGGTGCATATCTATCTGTCAGCAGTCAATCTCGGCTAGCATGCTGGTTTCCATCATTCATTGGCATGTTAGGCGTGGTTGGTCAATCTTTGGCTAGTATTTGCTCATTATTGGTTATCCTCCCAGGTGTGTGGCTGGGTCCAGTTCCTTTCCTTTGCTGTCATTCCATGATATTGTGCCACTAGCTAGCTGTGTGTGGAGTGGACCACCTCTGGTTCTTTACCGGCGCACCATCCAAATTTACCATAACAGGTTCTTTCTTGAATTTACCACTTATCACACTATAAGGCCAAGGATGTCTTCAGGTTGGGTTAACCACCCTGATGGCTTGGAAACCTCCTGGTTCTGAGCGCAGGTTAGTTGAATAATTAAGTTTGCCTGTTGCCAGGACTTCCACTCAGCGTTGCCAGCGATTCTGACTGTGATGGTCAGTATATGTCGGTTATTACCGAATATCGATCTGCAAGCAAGGTTAGCTCGGGGCTAGATGTCTTGTGTTCCAACCAAGTGCCTTCCCAGGGTTGGACAAGATCCCGGTCCTGTAGGTGAGGTTTGGTGGCCCTTCTGGGGCATCTTTTGAACAACTGTTTGCGGGGATAGGGTCACCTGTGACCTGTAAGTCGCCGGAGCGGGGTATGGTTGAAACGCTCCCACGACAAAAGGTCAAAATATTTTGAATAAGCAGTTGTTCGACAAGTGTCTTAGGTTATTGGCCATCAAAGGGCAGAGAATTTTAGAAGATTCTTGAGTGACGAGGGGTTTTTTGAACGAAGTCTCCCTCATCCTCTTTGATGGTTTAACCAAGGAGCGGTGTATCGCTGTTTACCTGTTCTCAAAACAAGCATGGTTACTTGGGAAGAAATCCGACCTCTTTGTTCCTTGCTATGTATCTGAAACAATGCTCTGCTTGTCTTCAGCATGCATATGCAGGATACAAGGCGGCTCCTTTCTTACTTCCAGTACCTGTTTCCTTAACAAGATCAGGGTTTCCACGTATCATCCCTGCATTTCATCGACAGACGATTCGCCGGAAAGATGATAAAGCTGATGCTTCAGTACAAATTTACCTATCATTGTTTACATTGTCTAAAGTGATTGAACTAGCAAAACCGGTTTCCCGGTCTACATTCCAATGAATCAGCGATCCCATCGATGATCTGGATTGTGCTACTGAGTTCGTATACAGTATGAAACATTGTATTGTCACTCTTCAAGCGCTACACCCCTGGATTTCAAGGATTCCCCTTAACCTAGGGATGACTTGGAATCCAGCCTGGAAGTCTTTACCCACATATCGTAGGATGAATAAAACAGTGACTTACTTTCAAGGAAAAGTCGGTGCCCTTCGAGAGACCGTAAGGTCTTGTTTTCCTGCACTCTTTTTTGAGTTACAGGCTTACACCTGTATGTTGGAAATGATCCACAGTGAAGGCTCTCAGGATTCATCCGGGAAACTCTGACCATCGTACAATCGATTTGCCCTAGATCCGGACAATAAGATATTTTCAGGTCATGGTCTCAATTACTTTGAATCAAGCATTAAGCTATGTAACAGAACAGATAAAGCTGGTTTTGAGCCTAATGATATTACTTTCATCGCTGTTATTACTGCTTGCAGCTATTTGGGTATGCCTTTCAGCCTAATGATATTACTTTCATCTCTGTTATTACTGCTTGCAGCTATTTGGGTATGCCTCTCAAAGGTCTACAAATATTCAATAGAATGACTACTGTATATGGTATTCAACCAAAAAGTGAACATTATGGATGCAGGGTAGACTTTCTTAGCCGAGCTGGGTTATTTGAAGAGGCAAAAGGTGTCATGCAAAGAATAGCTCGTCGGAAGAAGCAGTTGCTTGAGCAATCCTCGCTTCTTGCTGTGATCAACGAAAAACACGATTGGCAGGTGTTGCAGCTGAGAGGCTATTTGAGTTAGAACGTCATAGTGGTGCCTATGTTCTACTGTCTAACATGTACGCAGCTGATGGGAGATATGACAATGCAAAGAGAATAAGGAAAATTATGAAGGATAGAGGGGTGGAGAAGACACCAGGTTGCAGCTCAATTGACCTCAATGGTTTAGTTCACGAGTTTATAGCGGGTGAGGAAACACACCCGCAGATGGAAGACATATACCAAGTCTTGGAGAAGATGAACACGTTGTTGGATTCTTGAGGGTTAAATTTGCCCAACATTTGTTGTGTGCTATTTACCTAAACTGGATGGCTGTTGGCATCCCTGGTTCTTGGACGATATACTTGCTTTAGATAGGCTATTGCTATATTGAATTTTTATTAGGTATTCAGGCATGCCTCTTGAAGGTCCGCAAAATATTAAATAGCATGGTTACTATATTGGTGTTCAACCGAAGAATGAAAATTAGGGATGCTCGGCAGATTTTCTTAGCCGAGCTGAGTTATTTGAAGAGGCAAAAGAAGTCATGCAAAGAATGCCATATTCGTGTAGCACTTCTGAAATAGCAATTGCTAGGAGAGCAATTCTGGCTTCCTGCTGTGATCACCCAAAAACATGGTTGGCAGGTGTTGCAGCTTAGAGGCTCTTTCAGTTAGAATCATAGTGGAGCCTATGTTATACAGTACAACATGTATGCAGCTGATGGGAAACAAAATGATGCAAAGAGAATAAGGAAAATGACGGACAGGGGTAGAGAAGACACCAAGTTGCATTTGTGAGTTATAGTGGGTGAGGGAGGGAACACACTAACAGATGGTATACATGCAAGATCTTGGAGAAGATGATGACCAGTTGGATTCTTGACGGTTAGACCTGGCCGAGTCTTGCTGAATGCTATATTCCTAAACTGGACTTTGGCTGTTGGCACCCTTGTTTTGAACGGTATGCTTACTTTAGGAAAATGACTAAATAATAATAATGATGAGTTTTTTTCCTAGTAGTAGTTTTTTTGTATTTTACTGGACAGGGAAATAGGTGACTTGACTCCTGATGTTTAAGCAAAAAGTGCCTAGCAAACACCTTGATCTGTGCGTAAACTTTCAGGAATGACTTGTTGTAGCTAGACATGACTTCAGGAGTGAGCTACAAAATGGGAACTGCACATCAGTATCAAAATTGTAGGTAAATTCGTAAATGCATAGTATTGCAAAATATCACGACTGTGGAGATATTTCAACCCCCAAAAGATATTTAAACCCCAAAAACATTTGGGAGAAGTAAGTTATGGTAGACAAAACCAACTTTTTTTAATATATTTGGCAAGAGTTTTGCTCTTTAATCTTGTAGGCCAGCCTGTCTCCATCTCCACTCCTCCCAATGGGCTTTATCCTAGTTTGCTCAATCTAACCCTGTCACGGCCCAATGGGCTTTATTGGCCTAAGCTTTTAATTGGCCCAGCTCATAATCCGTCCGGCTTAAGTTTCACCGCCTTTTGTATGTTTTTAGAAAGTAGACTAATTCTATAAATACCTCTTTCCCTCTGTTTCTTCTCCCAAGTGTCAAATTTCGTTGGTTTGCTCTCACTCTCTCTGTTTTTTAATTTTATTTGTTCATAAACCCTAATTCGAAACCTATTATTATTTGCTTAGGTAATTTCCTATTGTTTTTTTTTCGTTATTATCAAATTGGCAAATGTCTATTGGGAACGCGGGTAATGACATTTTGTTGTATAAAGGTGCTATCTTTTATATTTACGATTACAAAACACTTTTGCAAAACCAGTTTTTGTTTTCTAATTGTTTGAAACTTGTCCTTTTCTAGTAGAGTTATAAATGTCATATTGGGAATGCTGGATAATGACATTTGGTTTGTAAGTTTGCTGTTATATTTACCCCATTCATAATGGTGTCACATTGTCACTATAAAAGCTCTTATTTATAAAATTTCTATTAACCTTGTTTCTTTTTCTAAAGGTTTTTATTCTACAATACTTAACCAACTGAAAATGCTGGTTAATCCTGTTAAGTACCACTTGGTCTTTTTCTTTCCCTCCCTATCACAAAAGCAAAACTTTAAGCTAAAAGAAGAGTCACAGAGATATTAAGGACTTGATGCATCACTTTGAGGAAGAAGGAATTGGTATGTTATCTCTCTGTTTCTTTCCTTGTATAAACTGTTTCAGATTTCAAACAAGCATTGGAAAAGCCTAGTATTATTTTTCTGATTCAGACACCAATAAACCCCAATATGAAATTTTTGCGGATTTTTGCTATATGTGTTCTGCTAGACTAGATTAAGAAACCTTATAATTTTTGTATATAGATTAGATTTGTTGCATATTTTTTGTGCATTAGTTTTAAGTTAACTGTAATGGCGTAATAGTTATTATTTGTCTAACTTTGTTTGTTGGTTTAAATATCTATATTGTTTTCTCAGTTATTTAGCAACTTAAGTTGAAAAATTAGTTCTGCATAATTACCTAGTATTACTTATAAATGTTTCTTATAGATACGCCAGATCAATTCTCGTTAACTAACACACAGCAAATTGTTGTCTTTAGGGCAGCACCAATGGGCCTATTTACGGGCCTTTATCTTCAAATTTAACGGACCTTAAGAAAATGCGGCCCCTAAATGGGCCTCCAATTTTATCAATTGGATATATGTCTTCATTTCTATGGAGGCAATGTAGAGCTTTAAAACCCAAGGCCACGTCATCTTTTTGGAGGGCCACGTCATCTTTTTGGAGGGCCACGTCAGTTTTGGGGGGCCACGTCAGTTTTAGGGGAATAAAAAGTAGTGAAAACTCTATATTAATGGCTATTCCAACGGAAAAGATAACCCCTCCTTTATAACACGTGAAATTAGACAAGAAAAAACATAAGTGAAGTCACATGCTGATGTAAGTAAAGTCATGCGCACAGTTTCTATTAAAGGTTTGGGCTTCGGGTCCTTTAAAACCTCTGTAAGAATGAGGACAATTATCAAGGGTGATAAATATGGAGACCCATTTAGGGGTTGCGACATAAGCTGTTTTTTTTAGGTCCGTTAAATTTGAAGAAAATGGCCCGTATCCAGGCCCTATTGGTGATGCCCTTATAAAGGACCCAAAGCCTGAAACCTTTAAGAGAAACTTTGCACATGACTTCACTTTTAGATTTTTTGTCTTATTTAACTTGTTATAAAGAAGCAGTTATTTTTGCAGTTGGAACACCCATCAATATGGAGTTTTAGCTCCTCCTTATTGCCCTCCAAAAAGCTGACGTGGCCCTGGGTTTTAAAGGCCTGCATTGGTGATGCCCTTAGTTCCTTCCTTTTAGCTCATTCAAACCACCAGCAATTGACACGTAACTAGACTATGATTCACATGCTCCATGATAAAAAACAATTGTATTTGAAAAGGTATTACATTTATTTTGTAGAAAATAGGAAATTAAGAATCTTTGCTTTTTAAAATTGACAAATGTCTATTTGGGAACGCTGGTAATGACATTTGATTTATAAATATATTTTTCAATTTCTGTTATTTATGAAAGTGTATATTTTTCTTCTTCACTGTTTTAGGATTATAAAACCTGTTTACAAATGTCTGTGGATGATTCACATTTCCCTTCTCAATTAATGTCTTTGTTTGCATAAGAAAAAGTAGTACAAATCAACAAGATAAAACATTTTCAAAGTTGTTTTGTGATTAACTTTTGTTTGTGTTTGGATCCTTTCTCTGTTGGTTTATTTTTTACTATTTCACTCTTAAAATTGACAAATGTCTTTATGGGAACGCTGGTAATGACAAATGTCTCTGATTTTTTCTTATTTGCAAAAGACGGTGACTTATTTTTCCTTTTTTCATTCTTAAAATCGACAAATGTCTGTTTTGTTTTTATCTGTGAAAGACGGGACATTTTTTTTTACTACTTGTACAAAACTTGTTTTACTATTTAAAACCTTTTTCAAAACTTTTTTTTTAATCCCAAAAGTTTTCATTTTACTACAATAGATAGTTAACTAATAAATGTCTTTGTGAAAATGCTGGTTAATGTCCTTTTTTGTACAAGTTTTGTTTAAATATTTAAAGGTATCTTAGCACCTCAACCGCCTAATCTAAAAGTGGAAAAACATGAAATCAAGAGGAGAAGAAGGCATCACATCTAACTACTTTAAAGAAAACTGTCTCGTGAACAGTGATATTTTCCTCTTATACCCCTGAACATATTTGGTTATTACAATTATTATTAAAAGGTAAATCGTAAATAAGATATGTTATGGAAGGGTAAGAATTTGACCGGTAAAATTTAGACGTTCCCCTTGATTTAGCACATTATCCTCAGTTTTGCAAATATTTGCAATATTGCCACTGTCCAAAAGCTGACACGTGGACTCCTCTTTTGAAATTGAAACATTGCCCTCATTTTTTGTGAACAATTACAGCATTACCACTGCCCAAAAAAACTGCCCGCTCACGTGGCGTAGCCACGTGTCAGTTTGCTAGTGTTCTTAACATCTGGAGAAATTGACGGCGAGAAACTAGAGACTAGAGAAAGCTAACGTGAAACATAGATGAAAGCTTTGTTCCTAGTGTCTCCCTTACCTAACTTGGGTTAGAGTTCATACATCAATAATTGAACCTTAGAATAAGTTAATCTAATGTTTCAACCAAGATTTCATTTTAATTGAATTTGATTTTGGGTTTCTAGACTTGATTTAGGTAAAATGGAACATGAACAATCAAACTTTTTTTTTTGGCTTGATTCTTTTATTTGCTCAAAACCAGAAAGAATGGATCCGTTTAAATCTCGATGAAACAACAAAATGGATGATTGGAAATGATATTTACATCTGTGATCAATCCATCACGCGTGGATCTGGTGATGGTTCATGCCAAGATCTGGGAAATAGCTGGGAGAAAGAGAGTTTCTCATTTGAATTTTTTTCAGTAGAGGCAATAGAGGTTGGAGAGAGGAGAGAAAGAAGGTTAATCGGTATCAGCATTATCCAGTTGCTTAGTTTGTCCGTTAGTGGGGCACTAGGTTTCTACCCTTAAAAGGGGTAGAACGGTAGCAGTTCTCTATATTTAATTGACAAAAGCTATTCTGAAGCTTTTTAAATTTTGTTCAGCGATGAACCAAAAACAGTTCTTATTTTCCATTTCTTTCTTTTGATCATTTTCTGATGAATTTTAATTTTAATTTTTTTTGAAAGTGAGTATTTTTTCCTAATGTCAATCTTTGCTTCTGAAAATGTCTTGCAGAGCATTTTATATGATTATTATGGGAATTAGGTCGAATGGCTGAACAGAAATAGATGGTGCTGTGGTGAACAGGGATAAGCAACAATTAGACAATGCTGCCCTTGAAGATGAATGAGAACTGAGCAATAGGACTCAGCGAACATTGAAGTGGTGCCTAGTTCAATCGATCTGTGGCATCTGTAAGAAGATGTGAGTGAGATGAGAGTTGTAGTTGCTGTACAAGAACAACCACAAATAGCACTAACTGGTGCTGCTGAGGTTCCCTTATTCTGGTGAGAGGGTGACCTATTGGGAAGGGGGAGAGAAGATGGTGGATGGACCAGGTTCTCTGTTCTTTGGCGAGTAAAAAAACAGGAAGACTCGTGGGTTGGGGAAAATTATCTAGGGATGAGAGGAAAGCTTCTCGTAGTTTATATTGTAGGTCCAACCTTAAATAGGTTTGAATGATATTGGTTAGTAAATGAATAAATTGCTCATGGCAGGTGTACGTAAATATATTGTAACTGCCAGAATTCAATAACTCCAATCCTAATTATCCCTGCAGGTTTACAGGCAACTTCAAGTGGTCCATCAGTGAAGTAAGGTGACTAGACAACTTCAAGTGGTCGTAAACCACAAAGCATACTGGAAGTTCATTAGAGAAGAACCATCATTGAGTTGTTAAATGATTGCCACATGATATTTTGCATCAGAGGTGAAGTACTTACATTTTCTTTCAATTCTATTTTTGCTTGTTGTTTTTGTTGCTTGAACAATTCTGTTTGCTTAGAAGGTAGTGCATATTTGCAAGATAAGTTTCATTTAACATGTCTGAAGTCCTCGCCAGGTAATCTCACTATTTTGTCATGTTTAAATCGCGTTAACATGTCTGAAATTCTTTCAAGGTGGGTTTTGTTAGTATCAAGTATTGCAATCGTCAGCATTTAATCCAGGAAGGTTATTCACTTCCTATCATGCTGCAGTTTGAACATGCTATTTCTCTAAGACTAATATATAAACTTACACTTGTATTGATGGTCGCTTTGTGTACGGGTGTTATATTGATAGTATTTCATGGTATCAATACTTCTAGAACTAAACCTGACGTCTCCATGCACTGTGTTGTAATGCCTTTGGTTGAATTTTACATCATGTGATCATTCTTTTATGGGTTTTGGTTGTTACTAATTGAAGTTGTCGGTTATATTAGACTCTGAGCAGCCTGGTAAACAGTTTATGAAATTGTTCTTATGCCCAGCTTATCTATTATGAGCTAATGTATTACTGGATCTGTGTATGTGCATACGTATAGAAGTGTAGGATCAGCCTATTTGAACATCATATGTAACCTTTAGAACCCTTTATTCATTTAAAATCTGAAACTTAGTGAGCTTGTATTCATGTAAAACTTCAGTAGCCTATTCGGAGTATATCTCTTTCTACTGAGATTACTGATAATCCTCTCTATGTGGAATATAGAAGGAGGATATATAGGGGAATCACCAGACTTGAAAGGGTACCCTTGTTTGAAATGACTCGTGTAGAGAGAAACCTTCCTTGCCACCCTTCAACTTCTCTTGGAAGCCATCAATAATTGGATCCTAAATAGCGAATGACTCATTAACCGCCCATGAGTAAGAAGAGACATTTACAGGGTTTGAAAGAGTTTCTGGTTCTTTTTTTGTTTTTTTCAAGGAGTCTTTTGTTATTTTGTTTGTACTTGCATTTCTCACGTTGTTTCTGTTGCTGGAACAACTTTTCTGCTTGCCTATTTCTACTGTTCAACATAAGTTGTCACGATTGCAAAACTTTCTGTTGTTTGCTTAGAAGATAGTGCACAATTGCAAGGTATGCTTCATTTAACGCATCTGAAATCCTTGTCAAGTAATCTGGATCTTTTGCCATGTTTAGCATTGTGTGGAGATAATACTTCTATATTTATTTTGCTTTGCATTTCGTTTAATATGTCTGAAATTCTTGTCTGGTAGATTTTATTAATATTAATTATTGCCATTGTTGTCATTTAGTTTAGCAAGGTTATTAACTTATTATCATGCTGCAATCCAAACATGCCATGTTTGTAAGGTTAATATATATGCACTTGCATTTGTATCGTTTTCTACTACGACTATCTCCATAGTATTTCATGGTATCAATACTTCTTGAACTAAAACTGACGTCTTCATGCATTGAGTTGGAATGTCCTAATTCTTCTTGTACCTTGTGTGATCATTCTTTAATGGGGTTAGTCTTATATCAATAGAAGCTTTACATTACATTAGACTTTGAAATGCCTGGTAACCTTATTGAGTTAGGTAATTGTTAGTTTGTGGCTTTATTTTTTATGAGCTAAGATATTGCTTCAATGCTTCCCCTGTGTATGGCATACGTTTAGGACTAACCTATTTCTAACATCTTATCTAATTTTTAGAACCCTTTAATTCATTTAAAACCAGAAACTTAGTGAGCTTGTATTCACGTAGAACTCCAGTAACCTATCCTGAGTTGATTGTTTCAGAAGTTTCTAAGGCCACCACCCTCTGTGGCATACAGAACAAGAACAAATAGTGAACTGCGAGATTGATCGAAATGATGCTAACCCATTAGAAAGATACCTGCCTCGCTCAAGTGTTGGCTTTCGGTGCAGTTAACTCTCTCTCTCTCTCTCGTATACAAGTAATTGTTTTTCTTCCTTTGTGTGAAGTCGTGTCATTCAAGGGGAATTAGCAGAAGATGTCCCCATGAATTTATTTTGTCTTCTCGATCATAATCTTTAGATTGGTTTGAACTGTGTAAACTCTGGGATCTTTTTTTTTGTTTTGGGTAACCGTAGACTCTGGGTCTGTTGTGGCTTGTAGACATGAGACAAATTGTCTTCACTCTCCCAAACTGGGAACTGCGCATCAATAACAACTTTGTAGGCAAAATATCACGATACATTGGCACATATCCAAGAAAAGACAATATATTGCTAAATAAATCGAAATATTGACGACTATCGGTGATTTGATAATTGATATTTCTTGACTTTATGATATTTTCATCGAAAGTTGCTTAGTAGTAGTCAATATCGTTGCCACATTGCAATATATCGAAGATATTTATGATTTTATACATTGAAGATATTCACGACATTAAGCCCAATGGGCTTTATCAGAGTAGCCAACACTTTTAGCCTGGCCCGCTCATATTACACTGCTTACAAGTGATGCGAAAGTAGACTACTCCTATAAATACCTCTCTCCCGCTGTTTCTTCTTCAAAGTGGGTCTTACAACAACACTAAAAAAGTTCGGGCAAAGTCACAACTTCTGATTCAGACTAAAAAAAAAAACTCTAGTTTGAAACTTTTACTGAATTGGGTTTGTTTTCAAATTAGTTATGTGGTTTCTTAATTGTTATAGTTTCTATGCCTTTTGTAGTGTAGTTATAAATAAACCCTAATCATTATTGTTGGTTCCAACTTAGGTTGAATGGAACTTCATTAGACGTTAGTTTTAGTATTTTTTTTCCATTGTCTTGTATGAATATTGTTGTTCCTTATAGATAGATCAGATATTCAGATCACTACTTATTTACTAAATAGACCAACTCCGTTCAGATAAGGAAAAAAAAAACACTGGTTTTTATAAAATATTATAGAACTAGTGTTTGTTTTCCGAAATCGAGCATCCTTGCATTTGAAAAGAAATAAATTCGGAAAACTTGTTTTGCAAAACCAAAAGCAGTTTTTCAGTTGGTTTTTATTTTAAAGATATTTTTTATTTACAAAATTGACAAATGTCTATGTGGGAACGCTGTTAATAATGACAATTGTCTACCTCACCAATATTTTTATTGATAAAATTATTATTTGTTTGCTTAAGAAAAAAGTAGTACATATCAACAAGAAATGATTTTTGTTTTCAAAGTTTTTATGCGAAAAACCTATTATTATTTGTTTAGGTCATTTCCTATTGTTTTGTTTTTTTTTTGTTATTATCAAATTGACAAATGTCTCTTGGGAACGCTGGTAATGACATTTTGCTGTACAAAGGTGTTAATTATGATTACGATTACAACACTCTTTTAAAAAACCAGTTTTTCGTTTTCTAATCATTTGAAACTTGTCCTTTTTTACTCATTGTGGGTATGCCGGTTAATTACATTTCGTTTGTAAGTTTATTGTTATATACTGCATTCATAATGGTGTCACATCTTTTTATTATCCTGTCACTATAAAAGTTTTTATTTTAATGAAACATCCATAGAATAAAGTTCTATGCCTAAAAAATTGCTATAAAACTTGTTTCTTTTTCTAAAAGTTTTTATTCTATAATACTTGGTTAACTGATAAATTTCTTTGCAAAAATGCTGGTAAATCCTATAAATACCTCTCCGTCAAAGATTTTAAGCTAATAGAAGAGTCACAATGATATTACGGGGTTCGCTGCATCACTTTGAAGAAGGAAGAAGGTATGTTATCTCTTTCTTTCTTTTCTTTTCAGATTTCAACAAGCATTGGAAAACCCTAGCATAATTTTTCTGATTCAAACACCAAAAACCCCACTTCGGAACTTTTGAGTGTTTTTGCTATATGCATTCTACTAGATTAGTTTGTAAAAATGAATAAGAAGCCCTATAAATTATGTATATAGATTAGATTTGTCGCGTATTTCTGTACCTTTTTTTTGTAGTTTTAAGTAAACCGTAATGGCGTAATTATTATTATTTGTCTACCTTGGTTGTTGTTATAAATCTCTATGTTGTTTTCTTAATCATTTAGCAACTTAAATTTGGAAAATTAGTTCTGCATAATCACCTAGCATTACTTTCATTTTTTTTTTTATAGAATTTTTTTTTTTTTTTTTTTTTTTTTGATAAGTAGACTTTATTGAGAGAAAAGTGCAAAGCACAAGATACAGTACATTACATATAAGAAAAAGTGAGTGAGAACTTCACACAGTTCTGAGAGATACAAAATGAAAAAGAAAGAACACCAACTATTCTCATGCAAAGTGATCACCGATAACACTTCGTCAATCTCCAGATATCACAAGACTCCATTCTAAGATCAGATCCTTAAGGGCCTGTTTGGTAGCATGGATAGCCCAACATGTACAATGTACAAGACCCTTGATAGTATATCTTGTTGTTTGGTCCATTTATTATGTGAGTATGGGCCACAACTTAGTGATTAACCAGCACACATAAAGGCCCGAAACCGGGTTAACGAAATCCATTGGGAAAGCTAAGATACGGTTAAACAACCTTATGAAACCACGGGAAATCGATTTAAAAAGGGTAAGTTAGAAAAGGAGGAAAATACTGTTCTTCTTCTTCTCTAGTGAATTTTACTCTACCAATTTTTTTAAAGTATTGATCACAATATTTCTATCTCACCACCCATCTATCTAAAAACCCATCTCTCACTTTACTCCCACTTCTCACAACATTTTTTAGTTAAGAAGTTTTGAAAATGAATTGTTTAGAATTTGGGGTTCTTGAACCCATGTATTAGTTTGCTTATCTGATTTCGATTAATTGGAGGATGATTATTCATTTTGAAGCTCTGAATATAAATACTATTTTCAGTAATAAAGAGTTTTTTTTTTTTTTTTTTTTTTTTGGGGGATTTAAATTGGGGTTCTACAATACCAATATGCAATTTCAAATGGTGATTTTATGATAAATTTGTAATACGTGTATTTCTTGATCCCCTACAGTTATTCAATTTCAATGGTTTTTTTTTTTTTTGAAAAATAATTATTTTGTAGATTGTTAAGAAGCCATAGTGAAAATGATACCAAACACTTTCCACACTATTTTTGATTTTCTAATACAATCTACACACTTGTTTATACATCTACTGTGTTGGATCACCTAAATTAGGTTGGCTAATACAAAAATTCCTACTGCCAAACAGAGCCTAAACCTGTAGTTCCTTCTTTGTTGAGTAGTAGACAACCAATGCCATAACAACCCTTTGATCTCTAACACGATTACTTTAACCGATGATGCTTTACCCCCGAAAATACGGTTATTTTCGTCTTCCACAACACCCACTTGGTTGCATACGGTAAGAGCGCCATATCTTGTTCGAAGCTCCACGATCTTCTCTTTGGCCATAAGGTTAAGAATTCTTGTCTTGAATCAACTTGTGCTAGTAGTGGAAAGGCTATGACCATTGGCTGTAGCAGTTATGCCCATGCCTCAAGAGCGAAAAGAGCAATGCAAGAAAAGATGATGATGCTCTCATCAAACATATTGCACATAGAGCAAAGTCGATGCACATTTGTACCCCTATGTGTGAGTACATCAAGAGTGAGAATGCTTCCCAAGATAACTTCCCAAAAGAAAACTCTCACCTTCAAATAAATAGGAATCGCCATACCAATTTATGGGGAAACAAGGGAGTAGGTTGGTAATCTTGATTTCTGCCTTCCCGATTATAACATCGTAAAAGAGCTCACCGAGAATATTCCGCTCTTAGTCGACCTCCACCAAAGACCTATCATCATCTGTTCGGTTATTACCATTGCATCCAACATTGCGGTCAAGTTTGCATATTCTTTGCAACTCCCAATCATTACAACGTCTCCTAAGAAACAAGTTCCAAGCCACTTGATTGTTGTCCGTGTGTGCATACTCATGAACAAAACCCCTTTTGTGTGTTGATGCTTGATAGATTAAGGGGAATCGCTTTGCCAGAGCTCTGTCACCAGCCCAACTATCCAACCAAAAGGAACACCTGTTACCCCTACCAACTCTGAACTTAATTCCACACTTAAATATGGGTAAAATATTAAGAATGCCTTTCCACAGTCCACAACCGTAACATTGGTTTGTGTTATTTGGCCACCACCTAGATTCAGAAAACCCATACTTTGCAGTAATAACTTCACGCCACAAGGACCCCTCTTCGGTTAAATACCTCCATAGCCACCAACCTTGAAGGGCCTGATTCATTGTCACCAACTTTCGTATCCCCAACCCACCCTCCTCCTTAGATACACAAACCTTATTCCAGCCAACAAGATGATACTTCCTATGATTGTCAGTAGAACCCCATATGAAGTCCCGAATAAGCCGTTCAATAGCATTAGCAACACCTTTAGGGATGGTGAATAAAGACATAAAATAGATGGGTAGGCTTGATAAGACGGTACTAGCCAGAATTAGTCTTGCCCTTTTAGAGAGTAATCTACTTCTCCATCCACCTAGTCGTCTTTGTACATTCTCAATCGCTGGATTCCACACTGTTATGTTCCTGTAGCTACCCCCAGTGGCAGTCCCAGGTACCGACACGGTAAATTATCGATGGCACACCCCATAACTTGTGCTAATGCATTCATGTTGTCAACCTTACCCACCTCAAAAATCGATGTCTTGGACATATTTGTTTTCAGGCCAGACACGGCTTCGAAGATGAGAAGTATAGCTTTGATTACAAGCATCTGTGATATTGAAGCTTCCAGCAAGAACAAAGTATCGTCTGCAAACTGAAGAACGACTATTTCTGGACCGCTAGGAGCTGGTTTGAAGCCTTTGATATACCTCAAATCTGCTGCTTTCATAACCATTTTAGTAAGAGCTTCCATTACCACATTAAACAAGAACGGAGAGACCGGGTCACCTTGGCGCAAACCCCTTTGACTTCTAAAAAATCCTACCGGTGAACCGTCCACTAAAACCGAGAAAGAAGCTGAAGTGATACAACTCTTAATCCAATTCCTGTACTTCTCCCTGAACCCCATCCTTTTCAATAAGTAGTCTAGAAACGACCAGTTTACATGGTCATAGGCTTTTGAGATATTGACCTTGCATAAAATGCCATTTTCCTTATTCTTCAGCCGAGTATCAATGCATTCATTTGCAAATAATGGCCCATCCAATATTTGTCTACCACCGACAAAAGCACTCTGCTGAACTGAAATAACATAAAGGAGGATAACGCGTGAATCCTGGTAGCGAGAACCTTAGAGATAACCTTATAAATACCACCAACCAAACTTATTGGTCTATACTCCTTTAGTGTCTGAGCTCCCAACTTCTTCGGTATTAGCGTGATAAAAGTTGAGTTATTCCTTCTATCCAAAGTGGCTTCATCTTGGAATTCTTTTACCACGGCCATGATATCTTTTTTAAGGAAATGCCAACATTTCTTGAACACGCACATCTGAAAACCATCAGGCCCTGGTGCTCTGTCACCCCCAAGATCTGTAATGGTTGTCACCACTTCTTCTTCAGTAATTTCAGCCTCCAACCCATTTGCTTGGTCCTCCGAAAGCACATTAAACTCAAGGTCATCCAGGTCCGGTCTAACCAAAGGATCTTCTGAATAGAGAGACTCGTAATAATCAACTACATGCTCTCTAATACGTTCTTTGTCGCTGACCTCTGTGCCATCTATGATTAAGCTGTTGAGGTTGTTAACTTTGTTCCTTGCATTTGCTGTTTTATGGAAGAATCTTGTGTTGTTTTCACCCTCTTTAAAGTATTTTATTCTTGATTTCTGCCGCCATGAAATCTCTTCCTTTCTCATGAGAACTTGGAGTTCGCATCTAAGATTAGTTCTATGAACCTCCTCGTCAGAGGTTAGAGAAGATATCTCCTCTTGTCGATCCAGTGCATCGATCTCCTCATACTTATTCTTTATAAGTTCATCCACTCTCCCGAAACATTCCTTGTTCCATACCCTTAACTTATTCTTCAATTCTTTAATCTTACACCACCAGACAAAGCTTGGGGGACCATCAAAGGACAATGATAGCCACCATTCCTCCATGAGGGTAGTAAGAGCTTGATCTTCAAACCACATCAGCTCAAATCTGAAAGGAATAGGACCTCTTTGAGATTGAGTGCTATCTAGAACAATCACCCTATGATCTGATATAAACTTTGGCTGTGCAACCTCCTTAGCATGTGGAAAGTGATCGTCCCACTCAATAGATGCGAGAAACCCATCAATGCATGGGTTTATTTCTTCCCAGGCTTCTTCTATCAGACCATGTGTAAAGAGCCCCGTTCAACGGAAATCAATAAGACAATTTCTTGTAACAAAATCATCAAACATTTGCATAGACCTTGTGATTCGACATCCTCCCGCCCTTTCATGACTGAAACGAACCAGGTTAAACTCCCCACCCAAACACCACGGCAACGTCAATCATGCCCTCACATCTTCTAGTTCTTCCATGAAATGCTTCCTACTAGTATTACTATTAGGTCCGTACACGCTTGTCAACAGCCAAGAGAATCCATTAATCTTCATTGTACATTCAACTGAAAGAGAAAATGCCCCATGAAGTTCATCTGTCACATCCATTATGTCTGAGTCCCACGCAATCAAAATACCCCCTAATAATCCAATAGCAGGGAGGTGGGTATACTTCCAAGGATGCCGCCACAAATCCCCAATCAGTGGGTTTATTTCTTCCCCCATCTTTGTTTCTTGTAACAGGAGAAACTACCGGTTTATTCTCCGTCATAATAATCCGCACATTGTTACATGTTTCCTCATTTCCAAGACCCCTAACATTCCATGAAACCAGTTTAATCGACATGATCAACTTCCATCTCCCTCAGTTGGACCCCATTGTTCTCCTTCGAAACCATACCCGAATGGTTAGACTCCAAAAAATTCTCCTCAGCCAGCTCACCGAAAAGTTTCTCTAGATACGCGGATCATATGACATAGAATTGTTGTTATGTTTACTTTTATAAGGCCATATGGCTATCAATGTTCCCTATAGATACGCGGATCAGTTTTCATCAACTAATACACATCAAGTTGTCTTATTTAGTTCCTTCCTTTTATCTCATTCAAACCACCAACAGTTGACATGTAACTAGATGATTCACGCACGCTGGTAATTACATTTGATTTATAAAGATATGTTTCGGTTTCTGTTATTTATGAAAGTGTTACAGTATGCTTCTTCACTGTTTTAGGATTAGAAAACTTGTTTACACAAATGTCTTTGTGGATGATGCACATTTCCCTTCCCAATTGCTGTAAATGTTTCTTTCTTTGCTTAAGAAAAAGTCGTACAAATCAACAAGATAAGACTTTTGTTTTCAAAGTTGTTTTGTGAAAAACTTTAGTTTGTGTTGGGATCCTTTCTCTATTGGGTTGTTAGTTTCTTTTTTACTCTTAAAATTGACAAATGTCTTTGTGGGAACGCTAGTAATGACAAGTGTCTCTGTTTTGTTCTTAAGATTGACGATTTATTTTCTTTTCCATTCTTAAGATTGGCATAAGTCGTTATGGGAATGCTGGTAATGACAAATGTCTCTGTTTTGTTCTTATTTGTTAAAGATGGCGACTTATTTTCTTTTTCTTAAAATTGATAAATGTCTTTGTGGGAATGTTGGTATTGACAAATGTCTCTGTTTTGTTTTTGTAAAAGATGGTGACATTTTCTTACTACTTGTACGAAACTTGTTTCACTATTTAAAACCTTTTACAAAACTTGGTTTTTTATAGCAAGGTTTTTATTTTACAATACATAGTTAACTGATAAATGTATGTGTGAAAATGCTGGTTAATGACCATTTTTGTTCAAGTTTTTTTTTTCAAAATCTTTAAAGGCATCTTAGCCCTCAACCGCCTTACTCAGTTCCTTCCCAAAGCTCTTTCAAACCACCAGTGATGCACACTCTCACCTTATAATACACAGATTGGTATACAAACACCTTCAATGTCAAATCATAAAGTGTGAAATCATGAAGTCAAGAGGAGAAGATATCACTTATTCCTTAACATCTGGAGACAAGGTGGTGAGAAACTAGAGGCTACAGAAAAGGAGAAAACTAAAGTGAAACACGGATGAAACTTTGTTCCCAGTGTGTCTCCCTTGGAATCTAACCACACTGTAAAAAGATGTAATGTATCTTTTTAGATCTATTTAGAACACTAAAGTTTGTAACTTAAAATCTTCATTTTAAAGTTGGGTTAGAGTTCATACATCAAGAATTGAACCTTAGAATAAGTTAATCTAAAGTTTCAACCAAGATTTGATTTTCATCGAATTTGATTTTGGGTTTCTAGACCTGATTAGGTGAAATAAAATATGAATAATCAAAAAAAAATTGGCTTGATTCTTTTTTTTGCTCAAACCAGAAAGAAGGAATCCGTTCAAATCTCAATTAGACAACAAAATGGATGATTGGAAAGGATATTTACATCTGTGATAAATATGAATCCATCACTGCCTGATCTGGTGATGGTACATGCCAAGTACTGGGAAATAGCTGTAGAGAAAAGAGAGTTTTCTCATTTGAAAAAAATTTCAGTAGAGGATGGGAGAGTTTGGAGAGAAAGAAGTCCAACATGTATAAGCATTATCCAGTTGTTTATTTTTGTCCTTTAGTGGGGTAGGAGGGTTCTACCCTTCAAAGGGGTAGAATGCTAGCAGTTCTCTATAACTAGAATAACTGGTATGCAGTGGGGAGTGAGCGGAGACTGAGGGAGAGGGAAGGCGGAGAGAGAGAGAGAGGCGTACGTTAATATATTTTAACTACCAGAATTCAATAGCTCCTGTCCTAATTGCCCCTGCAGATGTAAGGTAACACAGAAAAAGGTCTGTTACTACCTTCCTTAGGAAAGTTTACATAAGATGTCTGGACAACTTCGAGTGGTCGTAAACTAAAAAACATAGTCTGGAAGTTCATTAGAGGAGGCCCATCATTGAGTTGTAAAATGATTGCCACCATGATATTTTGCGTCAGAGGTAAAATGATTTTTTTTTTATTGCTTGAACAATTTTTCTGTTTGCCTATTTATACTATTGAGCAATAACTCAGTCTCGTTTACAGGTCTTTCAGTTGTTTGCTAAAAAGGTAGTGCGTTTACAAGTCTTTCAGTTGTTTGCTTAGAAGGTAGTGCATAATTGGAAGATATGTTTCATTTAACTTGTCTGAAGTCCTTGCCAGGTAATCTCAATCTTTTCTCACGTTTAGAATCGCGTTGAGATAATTTTTTCCAACCTTTTTCTTTTTAATGTTTCATTTTACATGTCTGAAATTCTTTTGAGGTAGGTTTTGTTATTATTAAATGTCGCAATCGTCAGCACTTAATCTGGGAAGGTTATTCACTTGCTATATACTGCAATTCGAACAGGCTATATCTGTAAGACTAATAGACTAATATAGAACCTTGCACTTGTATCGATTGCCTCTTTGTGTACAGTGTTATATCAATAGTATTTTGTGGTATCAATACTTCTAGAACTAAACCTGACGTCTTTATGCATTGTGTTGGAAAGCCTTGGTTCTTATTTTACATTGTGTGATCATTCTTTAATGAGTTTTGTCGGTTACTAATTGAAGCTGTCCGTTATATTAGACTCTGAACCGCCTGGTAATCAGTTTACGATATTCTTTTTATGCAGCTTATGTATTTTGAGCTAATGTATTGCTGGCTCTGTGTATGGGCATATGTATAGGAGTATTGGACTAGCCTATTTGAACATCATATGTAACCTTTAGAAGCCTTTAATTCATTTAAAATCAGAAACTTAGTGAGCTTGTATGCATGCAGAACTTCAGTAACCTATCCCGAGTTTATCTCTGTCTAGTGTCTACTGAAATTACTGATAATCCTCTCAATTTGGGCACCCTATGTGGAGCATAATTTAGAATAAGGTTATATAGTAAACCGCAAGACCTGAAAGGGTACCTTCCTGTGAGTTTCTCTTAGTTGTAATGATACGAACCCGTTTAGAGATACCTTCCTTGCCACCCTTCCAACTTTTCTCGGAAGCTATCAATAACTGGTTGTAAATAGCAAATGACTCGTTTTCCGCCCATGAGTAAGAGAAACTCACAGGGTTAGAAATTCATTGTTGTTTCTGTTGCTGGAACAACTTTTCTGCTTGCCGATTTATACTGCAACACAAGTCGTCACAATTGCAAGACTTTCTGTTGTTTTTCTTAGAAGGTAGTGCACAATTGCAAGATATGTTTCATTTAGCGTGTCTGAAATCCTTGCTAGGTAATCTGGATCTTTTGGCACGTTTAACATCATGTGGTGATAATATGATTTTATTTATTTTGCTTTACATTTCGTTTGATATGTCTGATGTTCCCGTCTGGTAGATTTTATTAACATTAAATATCCCAATTGTTAGCGTTTAGCTTAAGAAGGTTACTAACTTAGCATCATGCTGTGATCGAAACATGCCATTTTTGTAAGATTAATATGTCTACTTGCATTTTTATCGTTTTTTACTATGTCTATAGTGTTATATCAGTAGTATTTCAGATCTCGTAGTATTTCGTGGTATCAATACTTCTCTTGAACTAGAACTGATGTCTTTGTGCATTGAATTGGAATGTCATAATTCTTTTTTTACCTTGTTTGATCATTCTTTAATGGGTTTAGTCTTATATCAGTAGAAGCTGTTATAGTAGAGACTTTGAAATGCTTGGTAACCTTAATGGTTTACACAATTGTTATTTTGCGGCTATTTTTTATGAGCCAAGATATTGCTTCCCCTGTGTATGGGCATAAGTTTAGGACTTGCATATTTTGAACATCTTATGTAATTTTTAGAACCCTTTAATTCATCTTGGTGAACTTGTATTCACTATTCACCTAGAACTTCAGTAACCTATCCTACGCTGCTTGTTACAGAAGTTTCTAATAATCCTCTAGGCCACCCTCTGTGGCATACAGAACAAGGAAAAATAGTAAACTATGAGACTTAAAAGGGTTACCCGATCGAAATGACACAGACCCGTTTTGAAAGATACCTGCCTTGCTCAAGTGTTGGCTTTCAGTGCAGTTAATTCTGGTTCCCTTTGTGTGAAGTCTTGTCAGTCTAGGGGAATTAGCAGGGCGTTTAGTGGTGAACACTTGAAGGCCATTGCTAAGGTATAGCTACTGCAGAAGATGTCCCCATGGATTGTTTTTTTTCATTGATTTATTTTTTCTTTTTGTTTGTAAATGTTAGATTCCAGCCGGTTGCTGGGATCTCAATAAGAAACACTTGACAATGCTTCCAGCCGGTTGCAACTGCCCTTTGGGCATTGCTGGCAATAATTCCATGCACTACCTTCGAGGAAGTTTGTAACATACGTATGTACGCAATGGAGATGAATCAAGCAAATTAAACAAACTTTCATTCATTGAGGTGACATATAAGTAAATGCATATTTGATCTCATATAATGTGTATGATATCTTTGTGGGCAATAGTTTGTTAGTTATTATGTACACATTATGTGGTAGTATGGTAGAAGGGAAAAAATTGTTTGGTGAAATGCCGGTGAGAAGTGCGGTGTAGTGGACAGTTATGATATCTGTGTATGCAAAGAAGGGGGATGTTGAAACATCATGTTTGTATTTTGATAATGCACCTGTGAAGGATAGAGGAATATGGGGTTCTATGAATTCTGGTTATGTACAGAATAATTGTTTTAAAGAGGGGTTAGAAATGTTTCGACTAATTCAGTCGGAAGGTTTCGAGCCCGATGAAGCTGTTTTTGATAGTGTTCTTTCTGCTTGTGCTCATTGAGGTGCTATGTATATTGGGATATGGATACACAGATACTTGGACAGAAAGCAGTCGTTGTTGAGTATTCGGTTAAGTATGGCACTTATTGATATGTATGCAAGGTGTGGGAATTTGGTTTTGGCTAAAAAGTTGTTTGATGACATGGGAGAATGAGATATCATTTGTTGGAATGTAATGATTTCTGGATTGGCAATGCATGGTGATGGACAGAACGCGCTTAAGCTATTTAACAAAATGGATAAAGCTGGTTTTCAGCCTAATAATATTACTTTCATAGCTGTTTTTACTGCTTGCAGCTATTCAGGTATGCCTCTCGAAGGTCTACAAATATTCAATAGCATGACTACTGACTGTATATGGTATTCAACCAAAAAGTGAACATTATGCATGCATGGTAGACTTTCTTAGCCAAGCTTGGTTATTTGAAGACGCAAAAGGTGTCAAGCAAAGAATAGCTCGTCGGAAGAAGCAGTTGCTTGGAGCAAGGCAGGAAATATCGCCTATATGTTTCAGTTTTTGGGGTACACAACTTGGAAAAATTCAATATATCTCCACCGAATATTGAAGTTCCTTTTTGCCAATATATATCACCTTTTCCAATATATATCTTATATATCGGCGATATATCCAATATATATTGACCAACTTTTTGACTATTTGACAGATATATATCGTTATATATCACCGATATTCCTGATATATCGCTGATATATAGTGATATTTTGACCGTTCACAAAAAAGATATATATATCTCCGATATATATCGGTTTTTGGGGTACACGATATATACCCCGATATCAAAATTTCCTGCCTTGGTTTGAAGAGCGATCCTCGCTTCTTGCTGTGATCAACGAAAAACACGATTGGCAGGTGTTGCAGCTGAGAGGCTCTTTGAGTTAGAACGTCATAGTGGTGCCTATGTTCTACTGTCTAACATGTACGCAGCTGATGGGAAATATGATGATGCAAAGAGAATAAGGAAAATTATGAAGGATAGAGGGGTGGAGAAGACACGAGGTTGCAGCTCAATTGACCTCAATGGTTAAGTTCACGGGTTTATAGCGGGTGAGGAAACACACCCGTAGATGGAAGAAATATACCAAGTCTTGGAGAACATGAACGAGCTGTTGGATTCTTGAGGGTTAAATTTGCCCAACATTTGTTGTGTGCTATTTGCCTAAACTGGATAACTGGATGATATGCTTACATTAGATAGGTTATTGCTATATTGAATTTTTATTAGGTATTCAGGCATGCTTCTTGAAGGTCCGCAAAATATTAAATAGCATGGCTACTATATTGGTGTTCGACCGAAGAGTGAAAATTAGGGATGCTTGGCAGACTTTCTTAGCCGAGCTGAGTTCTTTGAAGAGGCAAAAGAAGTCGTGCAAAGAATATCATATTCGTGTAGCACTTCTGAAGTAGTAATTGCTAGGAGAGAAATTCTGGCTTCCTGCTGTGTTCACCAAAAAACACAGTTGGCAGGTGTTGCAGCTTAGAGGCTCTTTCAGTTAGAATCATAGTGGAGCCTATGTTATACTGTACAACATGTATGCAGCTGATGGGAAACAAAATGATGTAAAGAGAATTAGGTAGAGAAGACGCCAGGTTGCATCTGTGAGTTATAGCGGGCGAGGGAACACATTAACAGATGGAAGATGTGCAAGATCTTGTAGAAGATGATGATCAGTTGGATTCTTGACTGTTAGATCTGGCCGATTCTTGATGCATGCTATATGCTTAAACTGGACTTTGGCTGTTGGCACCCTTGTTCTTGAACGGTATGCTTACTTTAGGAAAATGACTAAATAATATTGAGTTTTTTCCTAGTAGTCGTTTTTATTAGTTTTTTCGTATTTTATTGGCCAGGGAAATAGCAAAAAATGTCTAGCAAACACCTTGATCAGCGCGTATACTTGGTCAATTTCTTCGCCACGGTCATGTGCCATAAGTTGGTAGCACTTTTTCCCCTTTTTGTTTTGATTATATTGGTGTCGGAGATTCTATTATTCCTCTTCTCTTTCTTCATGTGATAATATACCATCAATATTTCGAGACCAAGTCTTGACTATTCTGGGTAATGTAGCATCAAGAGGAAACATTAGGTGTTGATTGTAACTTTAGACGCTATTAGATCCATACAAGAAAAACACAGAGAATATCTTGATTTGTTATATGTGGTATACATGTGATATGTTGTTCAACCACTTGTTCTTGAAGTTTGATCTGTTGTAAACTTTCCTGTATTTGATCTTGTTCTGTTTAGTAGGTGTGTATATACTGCTAACTGCTTTTGTTCCATATATCTGTGTAGAGGGTCTGGAGTCCTTTATTTTGTGTGGTGCCCTCTTTGAATCCTAAATCTGTGTCAAATTTCTGTCAGAGAGAAAATGACAAAAAGTGTTCACATCAAATAATTGAGTGAACAGAAAAGTTTAATACTCGTTTGAGTCGCTTCGTGATTTGGCATTTACGGTTTGGTATATGTTGTAGTTACTTCCACTAATCCATACTTGCATGCAGAGTAATCAGTTTGACGGATCTCAGTTATGTTTGCAATTATATAGGTGAAGGATACTTGGACATTTGAGAAAGATGCGGAAGAAAATGCAATTTGTTGTGAAAGAAAGCTTACTGGTTGTAGGGAGAAATCCGTGCCGGCTCTGACACCAATTATAGCAGGACCAAAGAAACTTAAGGGCATCTAATTATTCAATCTCAGCCACCTCTTTTGTTGGTCACATCTTAACGACCACGAATGCAGTGTCTTGCAGAGTGACCGAGTAGTTTTATATCATTTATGGCAGATCGTGAAATGTAAATTTAGGCATGTTATGAAGTCAATGTGAAAATAAAATTAACAGCAGATCGTCTGAAGAAGATAATTGCTTTTTGGTATTCTACAGATATGATTTTCCACAAGAGTGGGGATTAGTTGAAACTTTTAGAAAATGTCACTGCGGAAGTCTGCATCCTTTACAGTTTACAGAAAAATTGCAGTAGTACATAATATTCTCATTCTCATTTATCTTGGTCATGGTAAATGCCCCAGACGGAGAGCAGTGGCAATGCATTCTTTGCACCAAATGAAGTGTTTATTGATCAAGGAAATCATCAGTTAGGCTTTGCACTTCCTTCGTCACAAATCAACATTGAGCCATATCCACACAAACGAATCAGTTCTTTCCATACTTCTGGACTTGCTGATCTAACTGCTACTTTTCATACATATACCGTCTCCAGATTATCAACATAAGGTGTTCTGAAACACCGTAAACTCATTTCCTTGCTTGGTTTAGTAGTACAACCTTAAAAACCTACTTTATTACAGCTAAACAGCTAAACGGAAGCAGAAAAAAGCCCAGAATACAAATTCCCATTGGTGGGTACGAAATCGCAAACAAGACAGTCTAAGAATTCTATAAGAATTTGTGACTTCAGGTTTTCAAACTTAAAATGCCCGGTACTCTCACTTAACTGAAGCTTTCCAAGGTGCCACACCCCAGAAATGCTGACAACTTCTAGCATCTTGTCATCCATCGACTATAGATCAGAATTATCATCAGCATCATCTTTGTTTTGCACCTTCCACGAAACTTCCAATGTTAGCAACAAGTACACCTTCTGCGTTAGGAATGTTGAGGAATATATTCAGTAGCAAATTGAAAGGATATAGATAAAAGAGACAGAATATATGACTGATTCAGTCTCAATATTTTAAAATTTTTGGACTCACCCTTGTTGTACTGTTAGTTCACTTTCAGGAATGACTTGGCTAGACATGATAGGATCTTCAGGAGGGAACTGCACATCAATGGCAAAATTGTAGGTAAATCCGAAAATACATAGTAGTCGACCCCAAAAGCTCGAAAGATATTTTGGACTTTTTCTCTTTCGCTTGGATACTTCAAAAATCAATTAGTTAGCCACATAGTAAAATCGAGCACATCACCTTTAGCACAGCCTTTTGGCAGGCGCTTGAGAAGCATCTCCATTTCTTTACAATTTGGTCCACCTTCCACAAACAAGTCCACTAGAAGAGAACTAGTTTTTGCATCTGCTGAGAAGCCCTTGTCAAGCATGATATTGAGAAGTTGCATTGCCTTGTGGGTATCATTTTTTTGGTCTAGGCATTAGGTGTAAGGTGATAACATTAGGTGTAAGGTTTGTGGAGGTCATTTCCCGAAAGCATAGAATATATATGAACATGAGGAGGAAACTAGAGCAGCAGTAGAATTCACAGACTTGCAAATCCCATTCATTACTGTCCCATAACTGATTTTCCAGCATTCCGGTAAAAAGATCCATAGCGTCTGCTACTTTACCCCCTTTACACAGCCCCTTAAGTAGGGTGGTGAAAGTAACAGCATCAGTTTCAGAATACTAGCGAGAATAGCAAAACCGAAATCAAGCCGACCCATAGCGGCTTTATTCAACCCAACCCTTTTGTTTTTGTTTTGTTTTTAGAAGGTAGAAAGTAGACTAATCCTATTATAAATACGAACAATCGATTGGTATAAACCCTAATTATAATGTATTAGCTACGTAGGTTGAGAATAGGAGTTCAGAAAACATGATATAATGTTTCTTTTCTTCATTGTCTAGTATTTAATATTGTTGTTCCTTAGATAGATATTCAGATCACTACTTATTACACGTCCAAGTCCGTTCTGATTGGTTTTTATAAAACATTTTTAAAATCGAAAAGGTGTTTTACAGAGCAATCAAAAAAATATTTTAATTCTCATCGTGGGAATGCTGATAATGACATTTCGTTTGTAAGTTTGTTGTTTATATACCCCCATCCATAAAAGTCTGTCATTATAAAAGTTGTTATTTTTAAAATTTTGATAAACCTTGTTTCTTTTTTCTACAATACTTAGTCAACTGATAAATGTTGGTTAATCCTGTTAGTACCACTCAATCTTTTCTTTCCATCCCAATCACAGATATATTAAGGGGTCCGATGGAAGAAGGAGTTTCTTTTCTTGTATAAACTGTTTCAGATTTCAAACAAGCATTGGATAAACCTAGCATTTGCGGCTTTTTGCTAGACTAGATTGTATTAGATTAAGAAACCTTATAATTTCTGTATATAGATTAGATTTGTCGCGTATTTTCTGTGCATTTTTTTTTAGTTTTAAGTCAACTGTAATGGCGTAATCGTTATTATTTGTCTAACTTTCTTGTTGTTCTAAATCTCTATATTGTTTTCTTAGTTATTTAGCAACTTGAGTTGGAAAATTAGTTCTGCATAATTACCTAGTATCAATCTTTCTTTTGTAGAATTGTTGTTATGTTTACTTGTATAAGGCTATCAATGTTTCTTATAGATACGCCAGATCAATACTCATTAACTAACACACAGCAAGTTGTCTTCTCTAGTTCCTTCCTTTTAGCTCATTCAAACCACCAGCAATTGACACGTAACTAGATGATCCACTTACTACACGTTAAAAAACAATTGTATTTGAAAAGGTATTACATTCTTTTAAGTTAAGAATCTTTGCATTTTAAAAATTGACAAATGTCTATTTGGGTACGCTGGTGATGTGTATTTGATTTATAAATATTTTTCTTCTTCACTGTTTTAGGATTACAAAACTTGTCCAAATGTCTTTGTGGATGATTCACATTTCCCTTCCTAATTAATGTAAATGGTTCTTTGTTTGCTTAAGAAAAAGTTGTACAAACCAACAAGATAAAGCTTTTTTTTTCGAAGTTGTTTTGTGAAAAACTGTTTGAACCTTTCTCTATTAGTTTATTATTGTCTATTTCACTCTTAAAATTGACAAATGTCTTTGTGGGAACGCTGGTAATGACAAATGTCTCTGATTTGTTCTTATTTGTAAAAGACGGTGAATTTTCTTTTTCATTCTTAAAGTGAACAAATGTCTTCGTGGGAACGCTTGTAATGACAAATGTCTATGTTTTCTTCTTCTTCGTAAAAGATGGTGATTTATTTTCTCTATTCTTAAAGTGGACAAATGTCTTAGTGGGAATGCTGGTAATGACGAATGTCTGTATTTTCTTCTTCTTTGTAAAAGATAGTGACTTATTATCTTTTTCATTCTTAAAATTGACAAATTTTTTGTGGGAACGCTGGTAATGACAAATGTCTATGTTTTGTTTTTATCTGTAACCTTTTGAAACTTGTAGGAAACTTGTTTTACAATTTGAAACCTTTTACAAAACTTTTTTTTTTTTATCCCAAAGGTTTATATTTTACAGTAGATAGTTAACTGATAAATGTCTTTGTGAAAATGTTGGTTAATGTCCTTTTTTTGTACAAGTTTTTTTTTTGAATATTCAAAGGTATCTTAACACCTCAACCACCTTCCTTAGTTTCTTCCCATAGCTCTTTCAAACCACCAGCGATGTACAAGTTCCTTCACCATTCTCCCACCTTATTATACGTAGTTTGGTATGCTAACACTTTCAATGTCAATCATAAAAGAGGAGAAGAAGACATCACATGTTCTTAACATCCAGAGAAATTGATGGTAAGAAACTAGAGACTAGAGAAAATGAGAAAACGAAAGCGAAACATAGATGAAAGCATTTTTCCTTTTGTCTCCCCTGCCTCCTCGGATCTAACCACACTGTAAAAAGATGTAAAAGTATCTTTTCAAATCTATTCAGAATACTGAAACTTGTAACTTAAATTCTTTATATCAAACTTGGGTTAGAGTTCGTACATCAAGAATTGAACCTTAGAATGAGTAAATCTAATGTTTCAATCAAGATTTGATTTTAATTGAATTTGATTTTGGGTTTCTAGACTTGATTAGGTGAAATGGAATATGAATAATCAAACTTTGTTTTGGATTGATTCTTTTATTTGCTCAAACCAGAAAGAATGGATCCATTTAAATCTCGATGAAGCAACACAATGGATGATTGGAGATGATATTTACATCTGTGATCAATATGAATCCATCGCCGCCTGATCTGGTGATGGTTCATGCCAAGATCATTTTCTGATGGATTTTAATTTTTTTTCATTCTTGGAAGTGAGTTTTTTCTCCTATTGTCAATCTTCGCTTCCGAAAAGGTCTTGCAGAGCATTGTATAAATTAGTTATGGAAATTAGGTCGAACGGTTGAACAACAATAGATGGTGGTGTGGTGAACAGGGATAAGCAACAATTAGACAATGCACCTTAGGAAGTTTCCCTTGAAGATGAAATGGGAACTGAGCAGCAGGATTCAGCGAACATTGAAGTGAAATTGATCTGTGGTTTCTGTAAGAAGATGCGAGTGAGATGAGAGCAGGCCCGGCCCTGAGTAGGTGCAACGTGGGCGACCGCACAGGGCCCTAATATACAAGTCCCAAAAAAATAATATTAGTAGAAAAGGCCTATTTGGCAAATCACACTCCCAAAAAACTAGAAATTTCACAAATCAGAATAAGTAACGGAAATATCCTTCATATTCTCTTTCCCCATTAATTATTTTCCTAAAAATAGGAAATAAGATATATAATAAATCTAGAAATTGGGCTCTACACACTTTCTTTAGTGTGCTTTTTGTCTAGAGAAAGACCAATATTATATTTTGATTCTACTCCAATTTTAATAACACGTCACTTTTTGGGTGTATTAACTGTTTTTAAAACTTCTTATTTCTCCTTTTTACCCTTTCATTTGTATCTGTCAATCTCTTCCACAAATAAATAATATGAAAATCTAATGTGCACAGATTGTAGGTGTCAATCGAGGCCACTCATCAAGCAAGAGTGCGTGTGTATTGCTCCAAGATGTACTGCAATCAAATAATACAATTGTCTTATAAAAAAAAAAACCATTTGTCCTTTCACAATTTGAATTACATCAAACAAAGCTTAAACATGTTATTTAAAATTATCAGAGATGCATTTTAAATTGTTAAATCTGTATTGAAATTAGTTGTAATCAACATTACTTTTTTTCGTTTTTGAAGTTGATGTTTTCCACATTGTTTTGGTCTCTTCAGAAATTCATCTCACTTTTAATTGGAATTTTGTAGATTTCAGATGAATTTTAGTTATTTTGATTAACCCACTACTCTTTTGGTAACTGATTTAGTTCGTAGTTTTTTTTTTGTTGGTAGTTGTCTTTTTTAGTTGGGACTAATAAAAGAGGTCAAAATTGTAAAAGTCAGTCTAAAATTTGAGATAGATGTCAAATTTCAGTTTTTATAGAGGAAAAAAAAAAAAAAAAGTTTGCTATTTCCTCTGAACTTAAGAAATTTGCGTCTGTGTACCTATACCCAATTTTCTGTATAATAAATGAGCATTATAAAAAAAAAAAAAATAGATCTTCTCAACGAGTAGATATCTCTCTCAACGACTAGATACCTCATTAATTATTTGCCTCAATTACTCAAATGCAAAAGAAATAGTAAAAAAAAAAAAAACCCTCATTCACCATTTCACTTTCTGATCATCTAGTATCCTCTCATTCTCAAAATTTCTTTTTACAATTGTGGATTTGTATTAGTTTTCACTTTGATTATTCACCTAACTTTTGATTCTTCTTCAAGTAAGTTAGAGATTAAAATCAATTTTCCCTTTCTTAAATATTATTTTAATAGTTCAATTTAATTCCAAAGTAATCTAGTCTAATTTAGTGTTGTATATATATTTTAATTGCAGGCATTACAAATTGTCATGTGAATTGTGAAGTGTGCAGTGACTTCATCAAGGCAGACGTATACCACTATCGTTCATCTTCATTTAAGTATTAAGTATATTAGGAGACTTTTAAGTATACAAGAAAGACTAAATGGGCTAGCGTTAATATCTATTGAAAATGAATTTTTAAAGAAAATTAACTTTAAAAGATTTTTGCAGCCAAAAATGTGAGAAAGGAATATTTCGATAATCCATTTTGTGTTGATGGAAGAGTACTGGAAGAGGGCCACATTTCGCTGTTTGCACAGGGCCATTGAAAACTCAGAGATGGCCCTGGATGAGAGTTGTAGTTGCTGTACAAGAACAACTACATATTGCACTAAGTGGTTCTTATGAGGTTCTCCTTGTTCTGGTAAGAGGGAGACCTAATGGGAAAATAAAAAGGAACGCTCACATGAGTCGGGGAAAATTATTTATGGATGAGAGGAAAGACTTCTCATAGTTTATATTGTAGGTCACACATTAAATAGGTTCGAAATGGCCAACTTACTCATGGGCGTCATGGCAGGTGTACGGGAATATATTGTAACTACCAGAATTCAATACCTCCAATCCTAGATGTCCCTGAAGGTGTAGAGGCAACTGCCTTGGGCAGGTAACACATAAGATGACTAGACAACTTCAAGTGGTTGTAAACTACAAAGCATAGTGAAGTTAGGAGGCCATCATTGAGTTGTTAAATGATTGCCACAAGATATATCGCATCAGAGGTAAAGTACTTGCAGTTTTTTGTTGGGTTAACTAGTATTACCCACCTCCACCTCTAGATGAGCCAATTAGAATTTCCACCTTACTAAATGGACCTCTAGATGAGCCAATTAGAATTTCTACCTTACTAAATGGGGAAATTAGGGTCTCCTCCCTAAAAAGTCAACTTGGGGAAATAGGATCTCCTCCCTAAGTACACACACAAAAAAAAAATTAACTTGGATTGACCGTATATTTTGTGTGTATTTGGTGTGTGGGGGGGTGGGGGGGCGGGGGAATCCTAATCTAGTGGGTGACCCTTTTTTGTTTAATGTGCTTGTTGTTTTTGTTTCTTGAACAATTTTCATTCAACAATAACTTGCCCCGTTTACAAGTCTTTCAGTTGTTTTAAAAGGTAGTGCATGATTTAACATGTCTGAAGTCCTTGCCAGGTAATCTCAATCTTTTTTCACGTTTAGAATCGTGTTGAGATCATTTCTGTAACCTTATTCTTTTTAACGTTTCATTTAACATGTTTGAATTTTTTTTGAGGTAGGTTTTGTTAGTATTAAATATTGTAATCATCAGCATTTAAACTAGGAAGGTTATTCACTTCCTATCGTGCTGCAATTTGAACATGCTATTTCTGTAAGACTAATATATAAATTTGCACTTGTATTGATTGTCACTTTGTGTACGGTGTTACATCAATAGTGTTTCGTGGTATCAATACTTCTAGAACTAAACCTGACGTCTCTATGCATTGTGTTCGAATGCCTTTGTTCGTATTTTACATCGTGTGGTCATTCTTTTATGGCTTTTGTCGGTTACTAATTGAAGCTGTCCGTTATATTAGACTCTGAGCCGCCTGGTAAACAATTTATGAAATTGTTCTTATGCAGCTTATATTTTGAGCTGATGTATTACTGGCTCTGTGTATCTGCACACGTATAGGAGTATAGGACTAGCGTATTTGAACATCATATGTAACCTTTAGAACCCATAATTAGTTTGCTTTACATTTCGTTTAATATGCCTGAAATTCTTGTCTGGTAGATTTTATTTTATTAATATTAATTATCACAATTGTTAGCATTTAGTTTGGAAAAGTTATTAACTTATTATCATGTTGCAATTAAAACATGCCATTTTCGTAAGGTTTATATGTGCTTGCATTTGTATCGTTTTTTACTATTGACTGTGTCAATAGTATATTATGGTATCAATACTTCTTGAACTAGAACTAACGTCTTTATGCATTGAGTTGAAATGTTCTAGTTCTTTTACCTTGTGTGACCATTCTTTAATGGGGTTAGTCTTTTATATCAATAGAAGATGTCCATTATATTAGACTTTGAAATGCCTGCTAACCTTAAAGATTTACGCAATTGTTATTTTGCGGCCTTATTTTTATGAGCTGAGATATTGATTCTCCTCTGTGTATGGGCATAAGTTTAGGACTAGCCTATTTCAAACATCTTATGTAATTTTTAGAACCCTTTAATTCATTTAAAACCAGAAACTCAGTGAGCTTGTATCAGGTAGAAACTTCAGTAACCTATCCTGAGTTGATTGTTTCAGAAGTTTCTAATAATCTTCTAGGAACAATCAATTGGTTTGATCTCTCTCTCTCTTTTCCAATTTTATTTGTTTGTAAACCCTAATTTTACTGAACTGGGTTTTTTTTATTAAACCCTAGTCATTATTCATTATTGTTGGTTCGAACTTGCTGTTCCTTATAGATAGATCAGATATTCACATTACTCCTTATTAATTAAACACTACACAACTTGCCTTCGTTAGTTCCACCAGAAATTGACACGTGCCTAAATGATTCCAACTCTGTTCTGATAAGAAAAACAAAACAAAACACTGGTATTTATTAATTATTAGAAAACTATAGCGTTTGTTTTTCAGAATCGAGCATCGTTGCATTTGAAAAGGTATTTTACAAAGCAATCACATTTTTTTTCCGGAAAACCAAAAACTTTGTTACTTTTTTCAGTTGGTTTTTATTTTTAAATTATTTTTTATTTACAAAATTAACAATTGTCTCTGTGGGAACGTTGGTAATGACAAATGTGTATTTGGAAACGCTGGTAATGACAAATGTCTACTTCACCAATTATTTTATTGATAAAATTTTGTTTCTTTGCTTAACAAAAAAAGTAGTACATATCAACAAGAAATTACTTTTGTTTTCAAAGTTTTGCTAAAAACCTGTTATTATTGTAGATCATTTTCTATTTCAGTTTTTGTTATTCTCAAATCAACAAATGTCTTTTGGGAATGCTGGTAATGACATTTTGGGTGTGTTTGTTAAATTTTAACTCATGGAAAGGAAAAGAAATAAAATGGGTGATCTACTATGGAATGGAATGGAAATGAAATAATTTTAAATGGTATGTGTTTGGTAAACTGGGGAAAAGAAAGTAAAAACTGGGGAAATGAATAATCATGTTTGTTTGTAAAAGCTATGGAAAGGAATAATTGTATTGTTGGGTCATGGGTGTATTAGTAGTAAGTCTCTATCTATCTATTTTCTTTCCTTTCATTTCCACAAAATTTTCAGGAGTTAGCTAAGGACACAAAACCTTTTCCATTTCCATGATTTTGTTTTCATATGGAAAAATTCATTTCCTTTCCATGGGTAAACAAACACCTTAAAAATTATGGAAAAGGTGGACTACTCTTATTTTCTTTTCCTTTCCATAGTGTTTCCATCATAACAAACACACCCTTTGTTATATAGATATGCTATCTTTTTAGTAATAACTCTTTTGCAAAACCCGTTTTCGTTTTCAAATACTCGAGTAGTAAATGTCATGTTGGGAGCACTGGATAATGACATTTCTTTTTCTAAAGGTTTTTATTTTATAGTACGTAGTTAACTGATAGATGTCTTTGTGAATTTGCTGGTTAATCCTACAAGTACCAGTCCGTCTATTTCTTTCCTCTTAATTACAAAAGCAAATATTTTGAGGTAGCAAAACCCTAGCGTAAATTTTTTTTATATTCAGACACCAAAAGACCACCCAATTGGAACTTTTGCGGGTATTTGCTATACGTGTTCTATTAGATTAGATTGTATTAGATTAAGAAACTCTATAATTCCTGTAAATGGATTAGATCCATCGTGTATTTTTGTGCCATTTTTCGTAGGTTTAAGTCAACTGTAATGGCGTGGCGTAATGATTATTGTTTGCCTAGCTTGGTTATTGTTTTAAATATCTATATTGTTTTTTTAAACTATTTAGCAACTTAAGTTGGAAAGTTAGTTCTGCGTAATCACCTAGTATTATTTTCAACGCTTTTTTAGGATTGTTGTTATGTTTACCTATCAATGTTCCTTATGGGTATGCCAGATCGATACTCAATAACTAACACACCGCAAGTCGTCTTCTTTAGTTCTTTCCATTTAGCTCATTCTAACTTCCATCAACACGTACTAGATGATGTGCACACTGCACGTTTTTCTAATGTTGAAAATAGGAAATCAAGAATCTTTTTGGGAGTGCTGGTCATGACATTTGATTTATAGATATACCTTCCTAATTGTTGTAAATGTTTCTTTGTTTGCTTCAGAAAAAGTCGTACAAATCAACAAGATAAGACTTGTTTTCAAAGTTGTTTTGTGAAAAACTTTTGTCTGTGTTTGGATCCTTTCTCTGTTGGTTTATTATTTTCTTTTTCGTTTTTAAAATTTACAAATTTCTTTGTGGGAACGTTGGTAATGATAAATGTCTCTGTTTTGCTCTTATTTGTAAAAGATGGTGATTTATTATGTTTTTCGTTCTTAAAATTGGCAAATGTCTTTGTGGGAACGCTGGTAATGGCAAATGTCTTTGTCGTATCTTCTTGTTCATTCTTAAAATTGACAAATGTTTCTGTTTTGTTTTTATTTGTAAAAGATGGTTTCTTTTTTTCACTACGAGTAGGAAACTTGTTTCACTATTTAAAACCTTTTTCAAAACTTTCTTTTTTATCCCAAAGGTTTTTCTTTTACAATACATAATTAAACTGATAAATGTCTTTCTGAAAATGTTGGTTAATGTCATTTTTTGTACTAGTTTGTTTTGGAATATTTAAAAGTATCCTAGCAGCTCAACGGCCTTCCTTAGTTCCTTCCCATAGCTCTTTCAAACCACCAGCGATGCACACGTGACAAGTATTATATGAATTGGTAGGTTAAGGGGAAAGCATATTGGATTCATTGTGCAGAAAAACGCAAGTCGGATCCTGCAAAGACGTCGTTGCAGGCAGACCATTTGTTCAGTATCACAAAAAATGCTTACTTAGAATAAGGATTCAAGGCGAGGATAACGTCTCTATGTAAAATATATCTGGATTCCGTGAGTCAGACAGTCGGGAGAGAGTAGCGTCATTATATTGGTCGACAGGCGAGCAGCAGCTATATATATAGTGGTGAGAGTGTTCGAACAACGATCAGATCCCTTTACGTGTTGGTCTCAAGTGGCTGGTACTTAGCATAAAAACATTAGGGTAGCTTGATAGTGTGTCTCACTCTCGGGGTGTGGTAGTCAAATCAACAGCATATTGGTAGCCAGCGGCTTCATAGACATTGTTTCATTTGGTTCACACAATATTAAGTTGGGGCCCCTGACTTCAAGTCTCGGATTGCCAATTCCTGAGCTAGTTCCATCCCACAATCAACCCTTGTTGATACTCTTCAACGTTGTTGGAACCTTGAGGTTGAAAGCGAGGAGAGTGCACGAATGCAGGACTGATGGTGTGATGAATGCCAACACCTGAGAAGGCTTTTCGTCCATTCATTCCCATGTTTCTGTGGATTGTGGTAAAGCCGATCTGCATAACAGACTCGTTGGGATGTGTTGGAATCTCTTGTGTATTTCTAAATAATAGTGTGTGTGTGCAAAGTGGAGGAGATGAACAAATGGTATTCTCGCCACTTTAGTGCATAGTAGATAGTCCCACATTGGTTATCCACCACATCGGGTAGGGTTCGGGCTTGGGCTTGGGCTTCTTGTTGTGGGTAGTGGTTTGACCCAATAGCCTAAACTTGTTTTTTTTTTTTTTGGCGGCAAGTTTGAGGTGTTCTATTAGGAGTTGGTCTCTCTTTTTCTCCTAACCTCTATAAATGGGATTTGTGAGTCCATAGAGAAAATAGACTTGATCGAACTTCAACTCGAGAAACGTAAAACTCAAACCAGTCCTTTTCTTCTTCTCTTCCCGCCACCGTGAGAGAGAGTTATATTCTTCGTTTCAGAGGGGTAGTTTGTTCTAGTGCAAAGTCAGTCTGTTAACCATTGAATCTGTGAGGAAGACGCCATTGTTGCCTTTCGCACCATTGGAAGGGCGAAATCTTTCCTTAAGACGCCCTAATCCAGCCTTGGTTATTCCGATTCATCTTTGTCCTTGTTTTCTTTATTTACTCTTGTTCCTTACGTTTCTACTTTGGATTCTTTGTGTTCATACAACTATTCTAACAATCTTAAGGAAAGAATTTTTTGTAGTAGAACAAAGGAGAGTGCTTTAATAACGACAATCAAAAGATAAGTCTTTTACTTTGAGTTATTGTTTGTGTTATTGGGTTATGACTTTAGAAATTTTCTAATAATTTTGTTTTTGGTAGGGAAACCAATTAAAGATTGAATATTTATTGATCTTTTGTGGTTTATCAAACCCTATATGGTTGTAGACCTTTCTCCTACGTTTGTGGGAGTCAAATATGAGATTTCTATCAAGAAAAACGTCAAAGTTCGTCTTTTTGACAGCTGCGTCACTCGTTACGAAAACTGCTATAACTTTCAGCTCAGAGCTCGGTTTTGCAATCCGCTTTTTGTGTTGGATAGCTGATTCAAAGAGCTTTCCAGAGGTATAAGGCTTGATACCCAATTCTTCATGAGCTGGTTCAGAATTACAGTTCTTTTGAACTGTTTTTTCTAGGAGAAAAATATGGTAATCCGATTTTTCAATCGGTTAGGTATCGTATTCTTTCACTCTTTGCAATTCTTTTGGTTTGATTATATAGTGATATTCTTGCCTTGAGTTGCATGCTAGTTTTTCTTAGGAGAGAAATCCCTAAGCTTAAACTTCTTTAATAACCTAGTCAACAAATTATACGTGTTTATCACTGAGGAATTAATTGGTTTGACTAGAAGTAGTTTGATATTAATTTTTTTTTATACATATGTAGATGTTTGTAGATGGTCTAAGAGAGATCTTAAGATAGTTAATATCAACCACACTCAAATCTTGGATAGTAATTATAATGTATTCAATGCATAATTGCTTATCTTTATTGAGTGAACGTGTTGTTAGACAATGGTTATAATTGTACTGTTGTGAAAATACATGTTAGATGAAGTAACTTGTAGCTTATATCCAATATAGCATATGTTAAAGTTGTGTAGCATGCTAGTTTTGGATATTAATCATCGTGGATTTACTTTAAACTTGATAATAGTTTATTGGTAAATTTTTCTAGTTGAAGACATTAATGGATTGAGCCATTAGATGTTGTGGTAGTACTTGAGGTCTTGTTGATAGGGTATTCTATCTTACTTGAGCTCATATAAAAAGAGGAGGTGGAGTCCTCGGTTGTTTTGCATATTTAGGTGGCTAGATTTGCTTAAATATTGTATACTTTTGTTGTGAGGGTACAGGTTAAAGTTTACTTTTCTGAACCTATGATATGATATTTACCATGTTTGGCATGAATGCATTATTTAACATTGACATGAAGTTTAACCATGTCATATATTATTAAGTAATGAGCATCGTTGTTTCACGAGAGAGGAAACAATATGGGAAACAATCAATATCCTCTTAAACCTAATTTAGTCAAGGAGATGTAAGGTAATGGTTTGTCTTCTTAGATAATATCCTCGGTGACTATTTTAGACAAGAAGATGTAACGCTTGTAGATTGTCTTATTAGGCATTATCCTCCTATGACTATGGATAAATAGCCAAGGTGATGTACAAGTGCGTGGATTGTCTCCCTATGACAGTTGGAATGTTGAATGATGAAAAGAAGGATGATAATGATATTATCTCTGGTAAAACCTTTTTCATCTAATTCTTCTATTCTTTAAAATTCATTTGAATCACTTGTGGATTTCCTTTCATATAGATAGCATGAACATAATATGACTATGTTTAATATGATCTAGAATCATAGACTTGAGTAAAGTATATTCTTGTCATAAGAGTGCATTTTATTGTTGTTGTTTCTTTTAGTGTTTGTAGCGGTATAATGTGTTTTGCATGTAAGTTTGATTAGGTTGAGTAACCATTGAACTGTGGGGGGTAGTGACCCATATGCATGACACTGTTTTACCATAGTTCATCTCACAAGATAATTGGAAAGACACTGAACTACAAAGTATGGAAAGGTCTTGGGCCTATCCAAAAATGTTTCAAAATGTGGGGGGTGTCTTGCCAAGGCTATTGTGAATGAATCTAAAGAAGTCTTTTTAAGACCTAGAATTATCTAGTAGATATTCATTGGTGAAACTCATAATAGTGATGTTTGTTTTCAGTTGTCATGAGTGATAACAATTTTGTAGATACCACACTATTATTGAATGTCTTATATGCTAATTTTATTTGAGGTTGTGCTTTCTGAGAAATTGGCATAGAGTGGTTGAATGTTCATAATGAACTACATAAGATAATCCCATTATTTCTGCACAAGAAATTTGGAAGACTATCAATGAGTATTTCCACCATTCACGGTGATGATGTTTATATGTTTCTTGAGGAAGATTCATTAACCTATAAAGAAGTTGTAAATACATGAGAAGTGTCCTTTTTGAAGGATACAACTCCTCTAAACTAGACTCTTGATTTATTGGGGGATCTATAGGTTGAATTGGATCTTCAAGAGAAAACTAAAACGTGATAGTTGTATTGCAAAATACAATGCTAATAATAATAGCCAAGGGGTTTCAATCAGAGACAAAATTTATACTATTTTGAAACCTTGCTCATATAACTAGAATTTCTTCTACATAATTCTAAAGACTCTAGTTGAGTAGTTGTGCAGAACTACAATACCAAGTAGTACCAGGTGATGAGCTGAAGGTATACAATTTAGTTAAATCTTTGTATGAGTTGATTCAAGCGCCTATAAATGGCATGAGCAATTCAACAACATATTAGTGTCATATGGATGTCAAAGTACCGTTGTTGATAAAAAAAAAATGTGTACTTTCTTTAGAGCAAAGCAAGACATATGTGTTAATCTCTCTTTGTTTAGATGATTTAATATCATGAGTGCTAGCATTGAGAATGTGTATGAGACAGAGAAATTCCTATTTGAAACACGTCATAAACCGTCATTGAAAATGATATTTTATTATGTTGTTAAACTCATTTCATAGAATCGCTATATTAGGTTGTCAAGATGTTGACGTTTGAATATGGTTGAAAGAAAGCCAATGATACCTTAAACCGGAACCGGCCGGATGGTATAGGGAATTCGGGCACTCTGAATTGAATGGTGGTGAATATAGGAATTAAAACTCATGTTGGTCTCATTATATTGTTATAGCACTTAGTAGAAATATTTTTCATTGAAAAGTATGGGTATTATGATAATAAGCATGTGTTAACACATTTTGTGGCAAATATCCATCTTATGAAAAATAATCTCCTTGTGTTTTCTCATACTAAATATGTCAATATCATTGGTAGCCAATTGTACTTGATGGATAATGTATGTGAGACATGACATTGCCTACATTAATGGCATCTTGGTGATAACCCATTGTGTCCTTATAAGGAACTTTGATGTATATTGTCGATTATCCAAGTACTATAGCGAGCCATTGATTATGGACTGATATTTAGTAGATTTCCATCATTGTTAGAAGGGTAATATGTTATAAAACTGGATCCAAGTAATGTTTATGTGTTTACCTTTGGTGGAAATTGAGTGTCTTGGATATCATCCAAGCTAATCGCCTTTAGAAAAGGCATGTGATGATCTTTGAGTGGGTTAGCAACCTCTTGGCAAATCTTCCCATTGGCTCTAAACAACCTCCCCGATGTGTATATGCTTTGCAATCGCCTTCATCAGAATAGCTAAGACATGTTATCTTATGTGCAATGGGAAAAGAATACATGTAAGTTGAGATATAACTTAATCAAGCAGCCTGCTAGAGATTATGTTAATTAGGTTGGACTTAGTTTGGCCACATGTCTAACGCACCACTTCTTTGGAGGCAAGTGGTTATCGTCGAGGGGATGGGACTTTTGCCTTAGATAGAGGGCTTACACCGGCCAATGAACCCACCTATGTGATTGGAGATCCCATGAATTAGGTTCAAAGGGAAAAACAAGTCACCTCGCCGCCTCGGTATGCTATTGTCTTTCTTTGAGGCGTCCCACCCTATGACTAGATAGCATTATTGTATACTTTGTATAACTTGAATAGCAATGAGAAAAGGTCGAAGTTATTTTACTCTTAATGGAATCCATAGTCCATTATTTTTTATGAGATAGTGTATTCTAACTGCTATGTACACTTGATGGATATCCACCTACGTGAATGTAGAACTGGGTCGGTTCTTATGAGTATTCAGGCAAGTACTCTAGAGCATTCACATAACACAGGAAGCGCATGAGGGCCAAAAAGCGCAACACCGCAGAACAGGCATATAATGAAAGAGCAATGTGGGTGCATGTCCTCTATTTTACTACAAGGGAATGTTGGTTCAAAGATTTTTTAATCCACCACTTTCACGTATTATAAGACATGTTACCCTATGGTTGGTTCAAGCCCGTAAAAGCACCCGATATCTTATGCATCATTTTTTTCGATTCTCTCGGCATTTTCGTTAACCCATTTCTTTTGTAATATCCTATTCCAAAATAGTGGGGACTATTAGTATTTTGAAATAGTGGGGATTGTTGGAATCTCTTGTGTATTTCTAAATACTAGTGTGTGTGTGCAAAGTGGAGGAGATGAACAAATGGTATTCTCGCCACTTTAGTGCATAGTAGATAGTCCCACATTGGTTATCCACCACATCGGGTAGGGTTCGGGCTTGGGCTTGGGCTTCTTGTTGTGGGTAGTGGTTTGACCCAATAGCCTAAACTTGTTTTGCCTTTTTCTTGAAAGCGACAGAAGTTTTAGGTGTTCTATTAGGAGTTGGTCTCTCTTTCTCCTAACCTCTATAAATAGGATTTGTGAGTCCATATAGAAAATAGACTTGATCGAAACTCAACTCGAGAGAAACGTAAAACTCAAACCAGTCCTTTTCTTCTTCTCTTCTTCCGTCGGCCGCCCGAGAGAGAGAGTTATATTCTCGTTCTAGAGGGTAGTCCGTTTCTAGTGCAAAGTCGGGGCTCTTTGTTAACCATTGAATCCTGTGAGGAAGACGCCCTTATTTGCCTTTCGCACCATTGGAAGGGCGAAATCTTTCCTTAAGGACGGCTTAATCAGCGCCTTGGTTATTCCGATTCATGCTTTGTCCTTGTTTCTTTATTGCTACTCTTTCTTCCTTATTTCTACTTTAGTTCTTTGTGTTCATACAACTATTCTAACGGGATGGTCATCATTTAATGGAGAGTACGTAGAAGAGGATGGATGCAGTGAGGAAGTCTCCCCGAGCTTGTCCTTTAATGGCACGGGACATAGACTATAAAATTGGGAAAGCGAGGATTGACTGCGATTGCGCAAGGTGTGCACTTGGAGCTCCTGCTTTGGTGACCAAAACCTTGCTTGGGTTGACCCTTGACACAAGGTAAATGGTATGGGATCAAGGTCATGTCTGAATTTTAGTAATCGCGAACATGAGGGCCATACACTCTTTCTCATTTGGTGGTTATCGATTGCTCGCCCACACCATTAGAAAAAGGTAATCTTGGTGACTATAGGCGCTTTGCCCGTCCTTACGTGACTTATCTCCCTCACCACTACTTTGATTTGAATTTAGACCGATACTTAACTATACATATATGGACCGCTCCTTTATCCTTTAAAGCATTCCCTCGCTCACTTTCTCTTCCTTTTTTATGAGAAAAAACGCTTGTTTGAAAGCGGTAGAGGTTCATTCTTTGTTTTTGTGAAAGCTGGTGCTTAATCATGAGCATTTTATGGTATTGGTGATTTGATTCCCGTCACAAACTTCACACTTCTCTCACCTTATAATACATATACCTTCAATCCACACTACACCATAACGGGCTATTTGCAGCGACAAAAAGCCGTTGTGAATAGCCATAGCGCTTTTAAACATTGTAAATAGGGTGGGTAAAGTGTTGGAAATTTTGAACGGTTAAAAGCGTTGCAAACAAAATTTTCCAACGGTTACTAACCGTTGCAGAGTGACTATTATTAACGGTTAAAAAACGTTGCGTAGTTTGATTTGTAACGATTATTGATGATGCTTTAATATTTATTTTTTGCTTTGCAACGGTTTACAACCGTTACTAATGTATTGATATAGTTAAAAAATTTATTTTAATTTTTTTCATGCCCTAAACCTGCACCTCCTGGTTTCATATAGATGCAAATAAAATTACCAATACTTTTTCACACCATTTGACAAGTAAAATAAACACAAGCAAACACATGAAAAAAATATTATATTAATTGAATCATATATATAACTTCAAAAGAGTTTTGAGGGTTACAAATTCAGATTTACTAAGAGTTACAAATTTCTATACGATTTTCCAAGCAATTCCGAATCTTCAAAATGCAATAACAAGCATTAGTGACGATGTCTTCACTCAATATAAATCCTAGTACTAGGGGTGGGCAATGGGCCGGGTCGGGCTAGCCCGGCCCTAAACATTTAAAGCCCTTCAGATATTAGGGCTGGGTCGGCCCGGCCCTAAAGTCAGTATAGGGCCGGGTCGGGCCGGGTCATAAGTCTAAATCTCAAGCCCTGACCCTGACCCTAGCCCTCTTTAAGGGCTTTAGGGCCGGGCCTATATATTTTCTTTTTTTTTACTACATCAGTTTTAAAACTCATTTATATTACAAAAATGTACAATAATCTACAAACTCAAAGTCCAACCAATCTAGTAATAATCTTGTATAAGTCCAAAAATTTAAAATGCACATCCACAATCTAATGAACTGAAGTACATCGAGAGTTCGGAATTTGTTCTTCCTTGTACTCAAACCTCACTAAAATTACATTTAACATTGAAATACATAGACAAATAATTATATTATCATTTTAAAGGAAGAAGTAATAGATATAAAGAAGAAACATAATAGTTTTGGTTAAGGGTCATGGAAGTTGTTAAACTATTTGTAATATCATAAATTATTTCTATAATAGATTCAAACAAATATAATATTACCTTTCTTCTAATTTAAAAGTGATTCAAGCTTTGTATATGGAAATGAAAATATTGGCTTTTGAACAAGTGATGGAGAAAGGTTTGAGATTATAAATGTCATTTTTCTGACAAAGGGTGTTTTTTGGTTTCTATGTTACAAATGTCTGCCACTACACCATAATAGCTTTTTTGTGACAGGGGCTTTTCCCAATTTGTGACACCAAATAGGCGTCAGAAAATTTGTGACGTCAACGTGCCGTCAGTATTGTTGTTTGGCGTCACAATAAATCTAAAAATTCGTTTTACTTTATTTATGAAATTTGTTGAAAACTTAGTGACGGCAAGGAGGCATCACTGTAATAAAAATACAGATCACGTGTTTGGCAGGTACGAAGGAAGAGGCGTCAAAATCCAATCTTTGCGATTTCTTCTCAACACAGCGAAGAGAAACCCCATCCCACTTTTCTCAATCTTCTTCTCCACTTTTCTCAATGAATTCGAATTCCACTCCGTTTTCCGTTCATCTTCTCCAAGTTTTGATGAAAATGAACTAAAAGAGGTAGTTTGTTCATCTCAAAATCTTCATCTTATGACAAAGGTACCATCTTTCCGATCTTTTAAGGTCAGTTTCTATAAAGATTAGTTTTTTTTTTCGCGATTTGGGTTTTTGGGTTTGCAATTCTTGATTTCGTTTTCTAGGGTTTATAGTTTTCTTGGTGAATGAGTTAACATGCCGCTATTTTACACGATTTCCCTTCCAGCAAGGTTTGACATGATCTAATAATGGAATTCCTTGCACACACATTCTTGTTTATGCATCAAAACAGTAGTTCTACTATAGTTGGATTCCAGCACACAATTGGAGGATCTTCCACTAGAAGAGACAAGTGAGTGAGCTAAGGGGAAACAACAACAACAACAAAAGGTAATTCTTAGGGCATTAGATTAGCAACAGATTTTTTTTTTTTAAATGATCAGTCTAGAGGCACCTTATTCATTATTTATGTTACCCCTAGTTGTAGGTGTTTAAGTTTACGTTGCTTTATTACTGATGACGCAGATTGCCTTAACAGTTAATTAGTAAAGCTATCCGAAAGTGAGTTCCCGAAAAGCGGATTTTTTTCTCTGTTTCCTCGTTCTGTATTTTTCATATGTTCTAATCACGCTTTTATATTTGATACCCAAGAACCTGAAATTAGTTTATGGGGGCTAATCACGAGCATGTCGAGAGTTATGCACGTGTCTAATCTATGTGTTGTTGGTAGTACTGAATTGTGGTCTACCTTTATAATGAAATTGTAAATTGTGCTTCAAAGTTGTGTATAATCTTATGCCTTTGTAGATTGTACTTGAGATCGTGTTCACGGAAGTTTTACTGGTGCATCATAAGAATTTGTTCCTGTAACTTCTGAACTTTCTCATTTTTAATATACTTGAGGGTGTCTTCTTGCACATGATCCATAGTCGATGATATTCATTAGCTCATACTCATAAATTTGGAGTTTTGAGCCATCATGAACAAAGGTGTTGCTTGAGGGATCATACCATGTCTATGATTATTGTGCTTGAAAGCATTCTCAAGGAGATAAGTTTTTACGTATATTTTCACTACACCATAACTGCATTTTTGTGACAGAGGCTTTTGAGGTTTTGTGATCCCAAAATGGCGTCAGAAAATTTGTGATGGCAATTAGGCGTCAGGATTCGGTCGGTTTTTAGCGTCACAATAAATCAAAAGGTTATTTAATTTTTTTAAGAAAATTCTAGAAAAAATTAGTGATGGCATATAGGCGTGAAAGGTATAAATATTTTAGCTAATAAAAATTGAAATCGGCCAAGACGTGTTGTTGACAAAGGTCAAACTCGAAAAGACATCGGGTTTCTTCTCGATCTCAACTCTCTCGAAAAGAGTGAAACCCTCCACCCAATTAAGATCGATTTAGAACGAGAATTGAGAACCCCACTCTCTCTCGCCATTCATAATTCATAATTTGTGCCTGAATTGTTTAATATTTATATCTATTTAGGACATTGGGGTTTTGTTTGGCTTTTGTTAATTGTTTTTTTTTGTGGTGTGACGATAGTGGTGGGTGGTGGTCTTTGGTCCTATAATCTTGAGTACCCTATGTTTGAAACACTAAAATATGTGTTTGTTCTAAAATGTTCAAGTATAATGAATCCCAAGCTTTAGTGTTCCAACATTTTTGTATCCATTTTCAGTCATGGTAGCTTGAATTCAAACATTCTGGCTTCCTAACTTAGGTTGGTCTAAGTTCTGATCTAAATGTTTTACGAAAGCAGGTCTTAAATTTTCTTACTGACAGTATAGTGTTATTTTACTTTGTGAATACTTTGACGTTTGACATAGTTTGATTATGAATGTGCTTTGAACTTTGAAGTCATTGTCTCCCTGATTTCTATTAGTAGAATAGTGATTTATGTTGGTAGAATAGTTGCTCGATCAAAAAATTGTCAAGTCTTTCTATTGAAAATCTTTCAAGACTGACAAGTAATTGAGCTTGGTAGTAATAGTGTTAAGTCATCTATGATTGCTTCAAATTAACTAACTAACTCGAGAGTTATCTTTCTTTTTTCTTTCTTATCTTTGTATCTACATAATGGTAGAATGTCACGGCCGATTCAGAAAGAGTGGATTCATGAACCAAACCGAGTGAGCACCGTCTATAGGGAAGGGGTAGCTAGTTTTATTGATTTGGCACAAAAAAAATATGAAGGGTTGACAACATGTCCTTGTCCTTGTGTAACATGTCGGAATGGGAAAAGATTGGTGTTTATGAAGTCCGAAGGCATATAATTCAAAATGGTTTTGATCTAACGTATACTATATGGTCCTTACATGGTGAAAAACAATCGAAGTATCCTGTGGTAGACATAGTTGAAGATGAAAACATTGAAGATAGAGGGCTTGGGTTAGAGAATCTTGTTGATGCTTGTTATGGCGTACATGAAGGTGTAAGGGGTGATGTGTATGGAGGGGCTACTGATCAAATTTCTGATTTTGAACAACCGTTTGTTCCCGAACCAGATTTGGGTAAAAAGTATCTTTGAATACAAAAGTAAAGCCGAAGAAAAATTATACCCTTCATGTGAGGGTCCCTGTGACAACTCTATCTGCAGTTGTAGAGCTTCATGACTTGAAGAAACAGTATGGTTGGTCCGGAAATAGTGTGAGTGCACTCTTGTCTATGCTAAGAACTTGGTTGCCAAAAGAAAATACTTTACCTGAAAAGTGGCCAGTAATGAAGAAAATGTTGACAGACCTAGGGATGAAAGCAAAGCGCATCGATGCATGTGAGAATAATTGCATCTTGTATTATGGGACAAAGAAAGATTTGACGATATGTCCTCATTGCGAATCATCTAGATATAAAGTGGAGGGTAAAAAAGGGAAGGAATCCAAAGTGCCTAAAAAAGTATTGAGACATTTTCCTTTAGGTCCACGACTCCAACGATTGTATACGATACCATCATTAGCACGGGAAATGACATGGCATGCTCGAGCAACACCTTCATGGGATTATATGCGACATCCTGTTGATTCAGTCCAATGGACAAAATTTAAAGAGAAATGGCCAGAATTCGCTACTGAGGGGCGTAATGTTTGGCTTTGCGGTTCTGAAACCGATGGCTTCAATCCTCGTGGCATTCAATCAATCGACTACAGTTGTTGGCTGTCATATTAGTGCCATACAATCTCCCACCTTCATTGTGCATGAAATCCGACTTTCAGATGATGTCTTTGTTAATACCTGGACTGAAGGCGCCGACTACAAACATTGATGTTTTCCTTGAACCACTATTTGATGAGTTGGATCAGCTCTGGAGAGAAGGAGTCCCTGCGTTCGACATGCACAAGAGGGAACACTTTACTCTGAGAGCTATGTTGATGTGGGGGATACACGATTTTCCGGCTCTAGGAAACTTATCTGGTTGTGTGACACATGGTTATAAAGCATGTCCTATTTGTGGTGATAACACTCCCTCGGAGCGTTTACCTTGTAGTAAGAAGATTGTGTACACAAACTACCGTTTGTTTCTTGATCCAGATCACCCATTTAGGTATAGTAAACACTTCAAATATTGTTTTTTTTAGATAATCAAGTTAGGTATAATAAGCAGTTCTAACACTTTCTATCTTTAGGTATAGTAAGCACTTCAATGGGGAGCAAGAGCTTAACCTTCCTCCATCACGTCTTAAAGGAACGGATGTTGATAAATTGTTGAACCGCGTTAAATATGTACTGGTAAGATCCAAAAAAGGTTCCAAAGCGGTCAAGAGTTGATGGGAGTGTAAATGTTGTTGATAGAGATGATGATGATGATAGTGATGATGATGACGATGACGACGACGATGATAGTGTTGAAGTTACAAAGGCTTTTTATAGGAGATCCATTTTGTTTAAGCTATTATATTGGCCAAATCATAAAGTTCGACATTGTGTTGATGTGATGCACGATGAGAAGAATGTTTCGAAAGCATATATTGTATCCGATCCTAGACCTGAAAAAACAAAGGATACGATTGGCTGCTAGAGAGGATTTGAAGATGAAGGGCATCCATGATAGTTTGTGGATGCAAGAGGACTTAAATACCGGTAGGCGAGAAAAACCAAAGGCCTCCTATGTCTTAGATGCAGATGAGAAAAACATTTTTCCAAATTTTGAAAGACTTGAAACTTCCCGGGCTTTTCATCTAACCCGAAAGCAACATTGTCGGTTCCAACCCACCTTCTTTGCTCATGATGAAGTCTCATGACCATCATGTTATAATGCAATATGTGCTGCCTGTGTTGCTTCAACATGCTTTTCCAAAAAACCGCGACTTGCGAAGAGCCTTTCAACAGATCAGCTTATTCTTTAGAATCTTGTGTTCGAAGGTTTTATGTCGTAAGGATATGGAAGGTGCCAAAATCATGATTGTAGAAGCATTCACTACACCATATCAAGGATTTTCTAACAATTGCAATTTCTCATTTGTAACACATATACATCCGTTAGTAAATTAATAACAGTTAGTGTTCCGTTACTTAATGACTTAACCGTTAGTAAATTATTAGAATTATTTTGTGACGTTTATAGAGATATTAACTAACGGATGCATAAGCGTGACTAATGTTAAAATCTAATTAGAAAATTTGAGACCAATTAAAAAAATAAAAGAAAGAAGGCGAAAATTTTAGCGGGATTTTTTCACCTCGCCGCTCATTAGGTCAACTGGTCAGTACCCTTATGGAAAATATGGAAAAGAGTGAACAAAACAAAACAAAAGGGGAAAAGGGATGAAAGCCGCATTTGCCACGCCACTTCCGAGGAGCCGATGGGTCTTTTCTTTTTCCTTTTCTTTCTATTTAATTTCTTCTCAATCAATCTCAATTCTATTTCATATATAATAGGACTAATGGGAATTTGTTTTTTTGGTCGATCTACTACAAAGGACAAAACTTTCATTATTTCAACACAAAATTGCTCGATTTATGGAAGAAAGCTTGCTTTAACCAAGGTAACAACTAATTATGGTTTCGATTTTTTGAAAATGGGGTTTTGGCTAAACATAAAAGTGTGTGATCTGTTCATTCAATAGTTGTTTGTTGTGCTTGTTTAACCTTAAGTAAGGTAGTTATTAAAAGTTAAGATCCTTTTAATGTCGAATTAGTTTAGTTTATTTGTTATTGTACTTTTCAGTGTTTGATTTTATGGTTTTGGCTAAACGTGTTCTTGTACTTATCTTGAATGGCCTTGCTTTGTTCTTGAAGCCCTTCGTGATTTTAATGTATTATATACATCAAGATGATAAGTTTGATGGAAGAAGTCGAATCTGAAATTTCGTTTGAGTTGATCTCATTACTTGTTCATCTTTGTGTACGCCTTGCTCATTGTGCACTCCATGTTCCTGTTCCTAACCAAGGATGTAACAGAAAAAATGGTAGGTTATAATGTCTTTATGGAATTCTTATTTGCTTAGAAGTTAGTCCTCTTAACATAGTCAGCAAACCTTTTCTGGATTTTAGCAGACTATCAACAAACATTATGTGTCAATCTATCACTGAATTATTTTTTGTGACATTCTCACTATGTTTCTGAATTTGCACAGCCCTGAATACTGCTGTAGTATTCCAATACTTATTACTTGACAACAAGCAACTATCACTGATTTTCGTTCTAACTAGTATTCTCTTTTCTTTGCCACCCATCTGCAGACGTGGATGTATATAGCCATTCCAGTACTTCTATATGCCATGGATGTATATAGCCATTCCGGTACTTTTATATGCCAGTGAGAGGGTATATAGTCCATGCTTTGAGGTCAGGGTTATACAACGTCAATATTATTAAGGTGTGCAGATTGTGAAAATGTGGAACAAATGTTGATAACAACACAATGTTAGTTTTCAATTCAATATGTCTTATTCATATATGGTTAATTCATCTCATAGGCAACAGCATTTCCTGGAAAGGTTTTGTCCCTGAAATTGAGCAAGCCCTGCAGATTCGGTATCGTAGTGGGATGTATATATTCATTTAATGCCCCCAAATTTCTTCCTTTGAATGGTAATATTTATCATACTTCCATGATGGTTTTTATTGGTATTTATCATATATTCATCTGTTTACGTCATTTCCAATATTGCTCAACTCCGAAAGATTGTCACTTAAGAAAAAAGTGTTCCCCTATAGAGTACGTGTCTCTTTCATACACATATATTGCATGTCTTACGATCACCAAAAGGTGAATTCATTTTAATTTATCATGATACTTTCTCTATTCATGGCTTCTTCAGTTCTGCTCTTCTTCTTTTTTTCATTTTAAGGCACCCATTTTCCTTAACGTCTGCACCGGAGGATGACCATTTAGGTGTACATATCAGAACGCTTGGGAACTGGAGTTACCGGATTTACAGTCTTTTCCAAGAGGTAAAAGGAAAGATAAAAAAGGGGTCATTTTTTTTAGCTTTGTGCAATTTATGCAAATTAAAAGTTATGTATTGGATAAGCAGGCACTACTATCCGGGAATACTAAATTGCCAAAGATAAGCATCGATGGACCATATGGTGCAGCTTCTCAAGACCACGTCAAGTATGATATCGTCATGCTCATTGGACTTGGAATAGGGGCAACACCTTTTATTAGCATCCTCAGAGATATTGTTCATGGGCTACATAAAACACTTATTGATCATGTAAGAATCTTCCTTCATCTATATTCTTAGTTTTTCTTTTGCGGTGGCCTTTTCCCAGTGAGATATTAATTTGATTTGTGATTCAGATCAATGACGAAGAGTCCATCATTACCAAAGGCCCTTTGAAATCATATTTATATTGGGTAACTAGAGAACATAGCTCTTTTGAATGGTTCCAAGATGTCATGAAAGAATTATCTGAGACAAACCGAAGGCAGGTAAATCAGAAAACTTAAAACTTCAGCAACATCATGCATCCAAAAATATTTCTTCATAGTGTCGACATAATCATACTTTGTGGGGAGTTCATTTCTGGTTCAATTAAGTGACCTGAGGCAGCCATTCTTGATTTCCTAATCTTATTATGTCAAAACTAAATATAGCTTGTTTCTTCTGTGCTGCCTGAATGTTTAGACCGTGATAGAGATGCACAACTTTCTAACTAGTGTTTATCAAGATGGTGATACAAGGTCAAGATTGATAGCGCAATCCAAGCCTTGCAGCATGCGAAAAGTGGCACTGACATCATCTCTCGAACTGCAGTTAGTTTATTATGCATCTCCTATATCAATTTGATTATTCATGTCAATAGGAGTATAGGACCTTAGATATTTTCCTTTATTTTGTGATCTCATGGTGGCATAGGTGCTGAAATGAGATTGTTGGATACTAATGTAGATATATTGATGATTACCTTATAGGTTGTTGTATCTTGGAGATCAGTTGGTTTAGGAAAGAGGTTTGGGGAAGAATTTTGTCGGGGAGTCAGTTGTAGATGCATTCGGTAGTTTTGGTGGGACAACTCCCCTAGAACAAATGGCTTCCCTAAGATGAGCATTTACTAGGATGTTGTATAAGTTATAGGATAAATGATTCTTAAAATTATTATAGTCATCCTTCAAATTCAAGGACAAAGATGTAATAAGGATTATTTTTCCTATCAATTTGAACAAGAGATGTTATATAAAAAGACGCAAAGTTTTATGACACAAGTAATGATATCCTCTTGGAGTTCACAACATTAAGAAAGTTTTCTTTATTCTGTAGCCAGATTTCAATTGTGCCCTTATTGCTAATGATAGATTTATAAAGACGATAAGAAACATGCATTTGAGTATGCCAAGTAGATCTTGCCAAGCTTATGAGTATTTCAACTTGAACATTTCAACTTGAGCTTCCTTGATTGTCCTAGTTTGTTTTGCCTTTGACGTGAATTACGAAAAACTTTTAGTCAACATCTTTAAGATTTTATTGATGAATGGCCTACTCTAAAGTTGGAGATAACATTCCCATTTTGTATTAGCTTTTTAATCTGTGCATTTATTCTAGTGAAAAGTGTTATTTGGCTGTTCTGGAAAAACTTCTCATCTGCTTGAAATCGCAATCTAGAGTACCATATTTGTCTTCCTCCCATCTAAGAAACTTATTAGTCATCTTCAACGTATAAGTGGATACAGTGATGGAAGAAAATTTTCTCCTTGAAACTGCCTCTTTATGTCACAGCAGCCTGATATCGGGTGAATTGGCTTAGTATCACCAATAAACGCCTAATAAGTTATTACCCTTTTTTGAACTATTCCTGTAATCATTTTCTTATGTACAACCTTGTAACATACTTTCTCTTTCATTTGTTACTATTATTAGTATTTTTTTTTTAGTGTTGTGATTGTGAACATTTTTTCTTATGCACAAATTCTTATTTGGTAGGAGGCTGATATTTGGACCAGATGCAAGGTCACTGCTCATTAGTATACTACTTATCCTTGTTCTTGTTGTTATCTTTTGTGCTCTCGTCGTGCGGCATCTTCGCCATGAGTTTGAAGCATATTATGCAGGAAATGCTATTTCGGTGCTTGCAGTTGCCTTGACCATCTGGGTGAGTCCACTTAATTTATGCTTGCCATATTCTTCCAAATACTCAGAATACTTATTGATCACTGACCAAACATGATTGGCCTTTCATGTGGGCTTTGATTTCGAGACTTGAATTGCATATGCACAATAAACATTCATTTTACATCTATAAAAATACTTGCAGTCATATAATCAATATATCATAGATTCTCACTTTCTGCCAATTCCTACCTAACCATAGACACCAGTGAATCATTTAAATGTTATATGTTAAATTTGCATTCTTAATAGTGTTTACTTTATATCACTGTAAACTTAAATTAAAACAGGAAAAACTTAACTAGTTTTCTAAAATTTTCGTTTTGCGTCGAGTCAACTGGCTAAAAATAAGCTATCTACATATAACTTATACCTAGAGATCTGTTCTTAGTATATTTATAACCAAATCAGCCTATAATATGGACAGAGTACTGACCCTTTGTGGATCAGCCAGTGCATTAGTTCTCGTTAATAGTAGAATTTTGATTATTCGGTACTTGTTAACTTTAAGTAATCATTTAGTTGGTCTTGGTAGGTGCTGGCGCTACTTCTTGTTGCATCAGCTAGGGATCTAGGTATCATTCCACGTGCTTCACATCCACCTGAAGAAGAGTTTTACAATGAGTCCTCAGCATCAGCTGAGGGTGGTGGACGACAGACACCAAACGTACCATTTTCTTGAACTAAAGAAGTCATAGTTATTGGAACAACTGTGAGGGCCAAGTATTGTGATACATGCATGGTGTACCGTCCTCCTCGATGCTCTCATTGCTCCATCTGTAATAACTGTGTGGAACGATTTGACCACCATTGTCCTTGGGTGGGTCAGTGCATTGGACTGGTATGTTATTCGTCATGTCGTTAGAACTTCTCTTTTCTCTTTTTACTTGTGCTTTCTGCTCCTGAAAGTTCCTCTTACGCTTCTTATACCATATCGGAATTGCATTATAAATGTAGAACTCTATTGCCGACTATTCTTATTATTGCGGTAGCAATTACCGTTACTTTTTCGTTTTATTTCTTCTTCAAGTATTCTCTGCATCTACATTATTTGCAATGTCGGGCCGTTATACATAAAGATCATAATGGATGATGAGCAAGGCCTTTGTTTAGAGAGCAATGAAAAAATCTCCTGCTTCAGTAGTAGTGATGGCCTATTGTTTTATCTGTCTTTGGTTCATTGGTGGTCTCCCTGGATTCCATTTATACCTAATGAGCACAAACCAGGTCAGCATCTTTCTCTTGACTAAGTTTCTTTCCAACTTTGTTCTTATTTGAAAATATAACTGCTTTTGTTAATCACTCAACATATTTCGTTCTTCTTTAGTTTCAGCTTTAAAAAAAATTACTGATCATGTAATTTTTTCAGACCACATATGAGAATTTCCGTTACAGAGCCCCAACAACAGGGCTAACATCTATAATCGGGGATGCTTGAACAATCTTATGGAAGTGTTCTACACGAAGATAAAGCCTTCAAGAAACAACTTATGCGCATTTGTGCTAGAGACTTTACAAAGGCCTCCCATGGTTCGTAACCACAAACCAGAAGTAGACGACACAGGTGGAGAGAAACGTGCCAAGGTAGAAGATGATCTAGAAATTGGTAGAGATATATTAAAGATTTCTCAGTGCCAGGTCAGAAACATCTTGTGAGTTGTAAAATGTTGGTACTTTCCATGAAATATTTCATCCGGGGAGAACTATAGAAAAATTAATTTTCCAAACTTATCACCTTTTTTCCTCAAGCATCATTTTAGTTTTTAATAGATATTGTTGTAAGACTTCAACATATAGAAAAGTAATCACATTGTTAGCTTTATGGTGTTTTCTTAAGTAAAAAAATATACACTTTTTCCTTCATGGCAGTAGCGTAACATGTTAAAGGCTTATTTAGTATGGAGTATGTTTAGCGGAGTTTTTGTTCAGTTATCTTGCTCTACCTAGGTGTGGATCGCTCTTATTTTTTTCGTGTAAGTTTCATTAGCAACTTGGCAAATTCAAGTGTCAACTGATTTTTGTATTGTGTAAGTAATCGTTTTTAAATCAATTGAAATTCTGTATCTATACTTGAAAACAGTTGTTTTGGATCGTATTATGTTTGTTCAGTTGGTCTATTTCGCATCTTAAGATGTTACGCTAAGCTCTGTTTTGGTTAACCATGCATAGAGCTCAAGTGTTTTAAGTATTCTTATTTGTGGAGTAAAAAAAGGTGTAGGTAGTACAGGTGGCCCACATATAAAAGGGGCCATAGAAACCAATTTTTTTTTATATAATGAAAATTCATTAGTAACGGATACAGAACCGTTAGCAATAGAATTTTTTTTATACAATGAAAATTTGTTAGTAACGGATAGGCAACCGTTAGCAACAGAAAATCAAAGTGATGCTTAAACAAATTTGGTAACCGTTACTAATCAATTCTAACAGTTATGTATCCGTTACTAAAATTAATTTTAGTGACACTTTATAACCGTTAGTAAATTTTGTAACGGATAATAAGTGTTACATATATCCGTTACTAATATTAGTCACGCTTTTGTGTTAACGCAAGATAACCGTTACTAATATTTTTTGTAACGGATGTGTATCCGTTACAAATAGGTTATTATGGTGTAGTGATTGTGTGTTCTGGAGAAGCATCTTCCACCATCTTTTTTTGATATTAGTATCCATCTTATGGTGCATCTAGCCGATGAAGCGTTGATTTGTGGACCTGTGTGGCCTAGGTGGATGTATCCTTTTGAGCAGTAAGTCAACAATGTCATATATTTTAGTTCAATTTCTTTTATAAAGATAGGCATTAACAACACACTTATACTTATTGCATTTCTCAATACTAACAGGGCGATGAAAGAGTGTAAAAATATACCTAGCAATAAACGATATGTTGAAGGGTCAATTGTAGAGTCCTATATAGTTTTACGAATCCGTCCGATATGCCATGGAGTACATGCCACGTGGAGGAAATAAAAAATTGACTCGTAAGCGCTACCTTGACGAAAATGGTGAGATCATTGATGAAGGGCCTTTGCTCGACTTCAAAGTTGTGATGCTAGAAACGGCACAATGGATACAAATACGGAGATGGCTTATTTTTCGATTACAAGTTGAAAGACTTGATGAATTCTACAAGTGGGTTGTTCATTTTGGCTTTGAATTTGACTAGTTTTGGTAATTTATGAATAATCATGTATATATGGACTTCCATGAATGAATTGCAGTGAGTATCGTAACTTGCAGCCCACTACTCGTGGTAGAGGAAGAGGAATAGCAAAGTCAGAAGTGGAGATTCAGACAGAATTCATTGTTTGGTTATACAATAAGGTATTTTTTTACGTTACATTTCTAGTAGCTAGGGTGAGCCTTTTAGTTTTGTTTGTATTTTGTTAATTTTCTTTTTCTTTGTTGTGTAGTTGTTGAAGGCTAAAGATACGCAAGGCGACTTGTGGCAGTTTGTTAAAGGGCCAATGCACAAGGCTAAATCATATAAGAAGTATCGCATTAATGGATTTGTCTTTTCTACCAAGTCTCATGATGATACTGTTGTCACTCAAAACAGTGGTGTTTGTATGAAGGCTATTACGTCATTTATGGCAAGTAGGAAAGACAAAAATCCGGTCGACTCAGAAACCATGTGGTATGGGGTTATCAAGCAAATTTTGGAGTTGGACTACACAACTTTCCATGAAGTGGTCTTTTATTGCGATTGGGTGAGGGTTGAGGACAAAACTAATGGTTGTAAACTTTGTCCCGATTCTAATTTGGTGATGGTCAACTTTAATAGGCTCAAGAGTGTCCATCATCAACATGATGAGCCAGTCATTCTTGCTTCCGAGGCTAGTCAAGTGTTCTATTCAAATGATTTGAAAAATCTTGATTGGTGGGTGGTCATACATCCTCCTCCTCGATTGAGTAAGCGTAGATGATCTAGAAGCCAAACTGAAGTCCAATCTATTATTTTTGATGACCGGCCTAATTTGCTACCCCTGATGGAGAAAGTTCGAAATGATAGTAGTTGTAATATGCACTTTATTTTTTGTTGTTGGTAATGTACACTTCACGACCTCTATTTTTCTATTATTATTTTTTTCGTTTTGGTTGATTAATTATATGTTGTGCCAATATCTCTTATTATGTAACAAGTTTGTGCTATATTAGTTTTTGATGAACTTACTTTATTTTCTTCAATTATTAGGTTGTTTTTAATATAATGGCTTCAAGTTCACAACGTCGTGGCGCGTCCCGGTCGTCTCCTTCAGGTTCACAACACCCACAACACCGTACAATGCCCCAGTCGTCTCCTTCAGGTTCACAACACCGTACAATGCCTCAGTCGTCTCCTTCAGGTTCACATCAACCTAATGTGTCCCAACCATCTGAATCAGCGGGAGACAATACTTTGCGATCTAGTAATGGTAAGCTGCCAATCATAGCGCACGCCGACGGTAGGATCACAGGAGTTTATAGTGCCAAATGGAGCAGTAGAGTCGGCTATTGGATACGAGCTATTGTCCCAATTTCTTATGCAAGTTGGGATAAAGTAGATGGTTCTTTCAAAGATGAAGTTTGGTTAAAGTTAATGGTAACTATTTATTTTATTTTATTTTATTATTATTTTTGTTTCCATCACCATATTAGTCATAGCATATATATAAATGTATATATGTGATTTGTAGGAGGAGTTCCAACTCAATGTGAATCCAACAATGGGGGCTCGGAAAAATATAGAGAAATGGTTTGCTCCTAAGTTTCGATATTGGAAATATGCTTTGCGAGGTAAAATATTGAAGAATTGTGAATCTGAGCAAGAAGCTATTTCATCATGTCCAACGGGTTTGATCCAATTCATTGGGAAGCATTTGCAATCCATGAGAACGCAGACAAGAAGTAAAAGGGATATGTAAGCTAAGAATGCCGAGAATAGAAGTATGAACTTAATTGGCCATACTTGTGGTAAGGTGAAACCTTATGGAAGAATATTGGAGGAACTTGTATGTATCATTATCACTCATTTGTATCTCTTCCTTTCATTTGCTATGTTACTACTTAATAACTTTCTATGTATACTTGTTTATGTAGGATGAAGCGAATCCGAGAAGAAGCATAGACGCACGGATAGTTGGAAATATGGTCATAAACATCGAGATGGGACTGTTTTTGGGCGTGCCCAAGAATACTATGTGAGTTTGTAAAAAAATTTATCTTAATTAAGTCTTGCAGTCCATACTCAAGTATATGCCCCAAAAATTTCAGGATCGAGTTACAAGTGTTGAAGAACAGATGGCTGAAGAAGCAAGTGAACATGGGGGTGAAGTGGTTTACGACATCACATGTGATCCATTGGCTCAAGTTTTTGGGAAGGATAAAGGGAGTCGTACTCGTGGATTGAGCTCTTGCATGTCCAACAAACAATTGCAAACGTTTGCTATCGCAGAGGAGCTAGTTGAACAGGAGAGCACAAGTAAATCGAAGCTCGAGGATGAATTAGCTGAGGTGAAGTCTACAGTGGGAAACCTCTTGGCTAGCCAAACGAGAATGGAGACTATGATGGCGGTAAGTTATGACTTGTGTGCTATTTCTTGTTTTCCCATAATTGTAACTTCTTTTTATTTATGTAATTGTTGTTGTTCACTGTGTATAGGGTATTCTTGAACATGTGAAACTTAATGGATCGACAAATGGCCAACCATCTACACCTACAACCGAAGTTGATTCTACTTCGTCCCCTCGTCCCCTCGTACTTTCAGCAAGTTCCAAATTTGATTAATCGAAATGGATCTTTGAACCCTCCTTCTAGGACTTCTTACCCGAATGTGAAGATATTGGGGAGGAAAGGTGAACACGTGGCTAATGGGTATGTTAAGACCGACGACCAAAAATGTCATTTTAGAGATATTATGGGAGATGAAAAGGTTGTCTATATTACCAATGTTTTGGTTGGTGATGCTCCCGTGTATGATGGTCCCAGATGATGATATTTTGTATCTACTGAGATATAGGCTGCTGGAGGCTTCTTGATTTTAAAATTTGGAGGCGGGCTGCAATATGAAGATTAATTTCGTTTGTTTTGTTCTGTTTTTAATTTGGAACTCAAGTCACGAGGGATGAGCAGTTTATCTATTGTTAGTTTGCGTCTTATATGGACCTTTTGTTCATGGATATGTTTAGTAGTGAATGGACTCTTTTTGTTTATATATGTGTGTATGCTCCTTGCCATTGATTGTTCATATGTATTGTGGTTACTTTTGCAGGTTTAGAGAAGTTTACTAACCCTTTTTTAACTCCGCCAATGCAACTCATAAAAAATTTGCATTGCCGGTCTCAAGCCCGGATAAAGGAGGAGAGAGAAAGGTGACTACTGTGTATTACTACCATGGATTGATTGATTGTTCGTCAACACCAGAACTGATCTAGGTCAGTTACACTCATTTTTATTACTTTTTCTTGAATTATAATTGTGTTTAATTAATTTCATCTGGTGTGTCAGGACCTTGCCCTAAAATTCATGATCCCATGCTCAAAGAGAGGTAAAATTCACAATATTCCTTCTTATTGCGAAATGGGTTTTATGGATTGACTCATTTTGGTTTTCTTCTTAGTTTAGAAGTCCCCTAGACACGATGCATGTGCCCAAGTTCGAAGTTGAGCTCGCATACGGATTTTTTGCGAGAGATTGGTGGGTTTCATTCCATCTTGTTTAACGCTTCTCATTGTTACTTGGGTTATTAATGCTTATTACTCCTTTGCAGGTGATGGACTTAGACAGGAAAGTTAGGCGTGGTCGGAATCGCCTAGCGCAGAAGTTGAAGTACCACCACCGCTCCGACTTTAGGTGAGAAATCGAGAGAAACTCTGAATCTCATTGATGCTTTCGGCCTAGAGTCCGTCTCGGTGAAGGAAAATATTGTATATATATCGGAAGTGGAAATTTCCACCGATATTTTAAACATTTTAAACATTCAAACATGGTTAGGATCGCGATGGTTTCAGTTTCTCAAGTGATTTCTAAGCTTGCCTTAGTGTTTTGGTTATTTAGCACCGGAGTTCTCTTTTTAGATTTGACTAATTTTTTTGTCCTGAATATTTCGGAACATACATTCCCTTCTACTTCTAAGTTCTATCTAACACACTTTTCTTTTTTTATGTCATCTCGGGGATATTAAATGTGCTACTATATTGGTGGATGCCGGTGGATCGTGAAACTTGCAGATTTTGGATTGGCAAAGGTTTCTTTCTTTCTTAGCTTCCTGTAACTTGTTAAGCAATTGTAGTTCTTTGTCACGTATATTGTTTTTTGTTCACCTTCGCAGGCAACCAAATTCAATGATGTGAAGTCTAGCAAAGGGACTCCATTCGGATGGCTTTTGAGGTGAGCATTTTTTTTATGCCATTTTACACTCTGCATTAGGTGGGGAATTGTCAGTACTTCAATCTGATTGGGGAAGTCAGGTTTAATTGTTCAATACCAATCAATGCATGGATGATCTGCCTTTTGAATTCATGAATAATGTATGTAATGTTTTGTTAAGTCATAATACATTTTGTGAAATGTAGGTTGTCAACAGGAAGAGTCATGGCTATGGGCTTGCAGCTGATATATGGAGTCTTGGCTGCACTGTCTTGGAGATGTTAACTCGTCAAGTTCCTTACTCTCATTTGGAATCTGTAAGTATTCTCTCTGCCAAATTCCGTCTTAAATACTTTTTTTCTGATTGAATTAATTGAGAAGTTATTTGCTTGTCATTGATTGTAGCATTAATGTAAACCGATATTTAAGTAGTGGTAGATGATATCTTTTAGCATTTAAGTGACATTCAGTATGAGCTGTATTATTGGTTGGTGACTTCTGATAGTATCGGTGGTTATATAATTTATTCAAAGTGAAAGAAGCTACCAAGGTAACATTTTTTTTCCTCCCAATGTTCAAAATCTAGAGCTTCGATGGTTTCTCTTTGGTGTAGTTAGTCGGTGCTGGACATGAAAATCATTCGCAGAAAACTCTTAATTGGTCCAATTTAAAGTGTCCACCTTTACTACCATTGAATTATCTCAAAGTATATGTTTTGTTTCTCAGGCAAATCTTCAGTAACAATAAAATGCAGTGCTGCTGCAACAAATTTGGCCCCAGGAACCCCGGTTAGGCCAACAAGTATACTAGTGGTTGGTGCTACTGGAACACTGGGCCGACAGATTGTGAGGCGGGATTTAGATGAAGGCTATGAGGTTAGGTGTCTTGTTAGGCCTCGCCCAGCTCCTGCTGATTTTCTTCGTGATTGGGGTGCCACTGTTGTCAATGTAAGTTCCACAATTAAGTTACTCTGCAAATTTCTTATGGGACAAGTTATCTTAGTTTGAAGTTGATGCTGAGATTTGGACCAAATTCTAATGATACTTAAACAGGCAGACTTAAGCAAACCAGAGAGCATTCCTGCAACTCTGATTGGTGTCCATACAGTGATTGATTGTGCAACTGGACGTCCGGAAGAGCCTATAAAAAAGGTAATCATTTTTGGAACTTGTATCTTATTCTATTGTAGAACATAAATTAGCTGAGAAGCGTTTGATAGAAGGGAGCAGTATTTCAATTTGGAGCTTCAGTTTCTCTCGTATTGCATGCAGAAATGATTGAAATGGCTCGACACTGTTAAGTTGGAAAAAGGACATGTCTATTCTCAAAAGTATCGTTGTATATTTGACTTCGTCAGCTTGTCCCGCTCGGAGAGTATCTGCTCTCGCTATATACATCTCTCTGTTTGTCAAGCTTTGCTATTCTGACATCCCTGTGCATTTTAGTGTAGAGTTTCGTGATTTTATTTTGGTCACATGATGGAGAGACGGAGATTCTTATTTTCTTATGTCTATGTAGGTAGACTGGGAAGGAAAAGTTGCTCTAATACAATGTGCAAAGGCAATGGGAATTCAAAAGTATGTATTCTATTCTATCCACAACTGCGACAAGCATCCAGAAGTACCACTAATGGAAATCAAGTATTGCACTGAGAAGTTTATACAGGATTCTGGTCTGAACTACATCATAATTCGACTATGCGGCTTTATGCAGGTACCATCTATGCAGTAAACTCTTGACATGCTCTTTTATGATCTTATTGCTTGAACTGGAATATATCATCTTCAAATGCTTCACTTGGGTTTTATTTCCTGGATTGTCACCATCACCTTTAGTTACGGTCCTCAAAACAGATATTCTTTTCCAAAAAGTTAGTTGTAGATTGTTCTGCCGTGTGTGGGTGTTTACAGACAAAAAGTGGACTTCCGTAGGCCTTACGTAGTTATTAAGCCTGTCTATTCACGACTTTTGAAAAGAGCTCTATAAAATCATGGATCTGTGTGTAGTCCTTCAAGTGATCTTTGAAATAGTAAACTGAAAATATATTTTCACAGAACATGATGCAACTACTAATGTGTGTTGTGGGTTCCTATAGGGACTGATTGGACAGTATGCGGTACCAATACTAGAAGAAAAATCTGTGTGGGGAACAGATGCACCAACACGAATTGCTTACATGGATACCCAGGTTAACGGATGTCCTCTTGGTTGCATTAAGTTTAGTTAGTTTTTGAAGGAGATCATAATGTTCTCAATGTTATATAAATGTGCTTCTTGTCCATCTCAGGATATAGCTCGATTAACTTTGATTGCTTTACGCAATGAAAAGATTGCTAAGACTCTTTTAACATTTGCGGGGCCTCGGGCGTGGACCACCCAGGAGGTAAAATAAAGTATTGTGATAGTTTTTTTCATGTATGCTGAGATTTATGTTTTTGCTCTGGATAGATTCTGCTCCTTAAAATGGCATCTGTTTCAAGCGTTTGAGACATTTGATTGTAGCTTGTTAGGGAAGGTGGGAAGCTTCTCCGTATTAACATTTTTATTTCTTGGTGGTAGGTGATAACTTTATGTGAGAGGCTTGCTGGGCAAGATGCAAATGTAACAACAGTCCCTGTTTCGGTCTTGAAATTCACCCGCCAGGTGACTCGATTATTTGAATGGACAAATGATGCTGCCGATAGGTTGGCATTTTCAGAGGTGAAAATTGTCCCACTTTCACCTAATATTTTATTTACTATGCAAGTACCGTCTTACAAAATTGCAGTTCCAAGGTTAGAACATCCGCATAATTGGTGTTTAGGCTGCTATTATTTGTTTATGCTACATTTAATAAAATAAATCATATCAAGTTAGAACTTCCGTACGAGTTGTTTTTTATATGAAGTTCCCATATATGCCAACATACCATACTATTTATGCATAATTTCGTTAACATTGATACAGGTTGTGATCAAAAGGTTTTTTTTAGCACAAATTGAGATTCTTTTAATAGCTTGCCTTTGTCTATTATAATACCCTATTGAAACCCATTGATTGATCGAACCTATGTAGGCAATCAGTATAGATATCAATACTTTTTTCCTGATCCATTTTGCAAATAGTCTTTATGTTGGGAGGTCCCTCACCATGTGAAGATATGAGTACTGTTGGGATCACTATAGAGGCGAACGCCCAATAATATGCCTTGTGAGAAGGTATGTAATAATTAATTTATTTCAGCTTATGTCATTCTTTTGTTCTGGAAATGAAAATGAAAAGGAATATGAAAAGGTAGAGTCCTCATAGATGGTTTTAGATGGTAGCTAGAAGCTCTTCTGCCCTGTTTTGAATATGAAAATGAAAAGGAAGATCCAGAACACTAATCTGAGGACTGCAACCTCTTCCACAAAAGGCACAAAGTGTTACTATTTTCTTTCTATCATGCAATTATTTTCTCTACCGCACCAGATCGAACCCGATGATATTTATGCAGGGCAAAGAGCAAACTACGTTAAAGGCCGTGAATCGAATATGGGAGGAGGGATTCGAGAAACTCCAACCGCAAGCAGCCAGATCCAAATGTGAATGCCGAAGTTACAAATCTCATTACAAGTATGTCCATGTCTTCATCATGTTATTAGAGTTGGCCCTTTTTATATTTGTTTATCAATTTGATTGAAGTCTTCGCCTTATTTTACCTTTCCTTTACCTCTCTCTTGACTTCTATGGCATTTTCGAAGCGGCTGACCACAAATCAAACCCAAAAAGCAACAAATGAGAAATACAATCCACAAGAGGATCTTTGGATCGGCTTTCCCATTGATCCTCCCAGAGGGCCGAGTGCGTATGGATCTTCATGGAACAAAAAGGGGATGGAGAGTGGACATGTGGGTTTAAGGACTCAGAGATCATACATGCCCATGCCCAATGTGGCTTAATGTAAAGCTGTTATGGGAAATTTGTAATGGTCGCTCCAGCTAATTGTGGCTTAATGTAAATGAAGAAATGCTGCTGCGTACATATTGGTCTGTGTTTTAGATTATGATATTCCTCTCTTGTACAGTTAAATTGGAGGGGAAGGTGGGATAAGGTAAATATTAGGATGGAAACCAAAAACAAATATTATTTTTTTTCAAATATATAATAATTTTGTGGACTTTGGCGTCGAAGCCTTTTAAAAAAATTGCAAATTTATAATTCTTGGCAATCGAAGGTTAATTTGTTTTTGGCCAAGTTATAGCCTTGATTTTGGAGAGATTCGAAAGTTCAATAGTGACGGCGATAAAGTTAGTAATGCACGTTTAGTGACGGCGTACAGGCGTCAGTAATTCATATTTAGTGACGGCGTATAGGCGTTAGTAATGCACGTTTAGTGACGGCGTACAGGCGTCAGTAATTCATATTTAGTGACGGCGTATAGGCGTTAGTAATGCATATTTAGTGACGGCGTACAGGCGTCAGTAAATTAGCAATTGTGACGGCACCTTGGCGTCACAAATAATTCTGACACCAATAGAGACGCCTAAATTCCAACGCCTTGGAGGCGTCACAAAAAATAATTCTGACGCCTCCCAGCCGTCACAAAAGTGCTGTTCTGTTGTAGTGTGCTCTGTATTTTGCTTTAATGGTGTGGACTGTGGAAGGAAACCTTTAGTTTTAGACTTGGCTTGGATGTGAATAAAAATATAATTTATAAGAAATAAGTGAGAAAAGAAATTGAGAATAATAAGTTATGGACTTTGACTTGATGATCAAAGGAATAAAGTCTTATTTTTTATTAGGCTAGTGCTCATTGTTCTTCATGGCGCTAAGTTGACAAGTTTTTGTTATATAAAACAAGTTATCAAAAGTACCATTGGGTGTAAGTGATAAATTACAAAGGACAATGTTATTTTAATTGAAAATATTTAACAAAAGAGTTGGACAATTATGGTATGTGTATTTATAGTGAAAGTATGAAGCAGGGGCGGTTAGGGCTTGGTTAGGGTCGGGCCTATGTTTTAGAATCTTAACCCTAGCCCCGCCTAGAAAGCGCATTAGGGCGGGCCCGCCCTAAACTCTGTGAGGGCTTTAGTTGTGAGGGCTTTATAGGGCTTAGTGGTCTGGGTCGGTCGGGGCGGGTTAGGTCGTTAGGGCCAAATTCCCACCCCTACCTAGTACCGCTCCACAAAGCCCATCTAATTCAAAAAATCACAAAACAAATAATGAACTCGAAAAACAATCATACTAATTAAATTGATGCAATTAATTAAATACTTGACACCCCGGTCACAAACTTCATACTTCTCTCACTTTATAATACATATACCTTCAATACACTACACCATAACAAGGCTATTTGAACGGCAAAAAGCCGTTCTATGAATAATTTTCGCAACGCTTTTTAAACATTGTAAATAGGGCGTGGGTAAAGTGTTAGAAATTTTTGAACGGTTAAAAAGCGTTGCAAACAAAATTTTCCAACGGTTATTAACCGTTGCAAAGTGACTATTATTAACGGTTAAAAAGCGTTGCGTAGTTTGATTTGTAACGATTATTGATGATGCTTTAATATTTATTTTTTACTTTGCAACGGTTTACAACCGTTTCTAATGTATTGATATAGTTAAAAAATTTATTTTAATTTTTTTCATGCCCTAAACCTGCACCTCCTGGTTTCATATAGATGCAAATAAAATTACCAATACTTTTTCCATTTGACAAGTAAAATAAACACAAGCAAACACATGAAAAAAATATTATATTAATTGAATCATATATATAACTTCAAAAGAGTTTTGAGGGTTACAAATTCAGATTTACTAAGAGTTACAAATTTCTATACGATTTTCCAAGCAATTCCGAATCTTCAAAATGCAATAACAAGCATTAGTGACGATGTCTTCACTCAATATAAATCCTAGTACCGCTCCACAAAGCCCATCTAATTCCAAAAAAATCACAAAACAAATAATGAACTCAGAAAAACAATCATACTAATTAAATTGATGCAATTAATTAAATACTTGACCCCGTCACAAACTTCATACTTCTCTCACCTTATAATACATATACCTTCAATACACTACACCATAACAAGGCTATTTGAAGCGGCAAAAAGCCGCGCGAATAATTTTCGCGAACGCTTTTAAACATTGTAAAAGGAAGTGGGTAAAGTGTTAGAAATTTTGAGCGGTTAAAAGCGTTGCAAACAAAATTTTCCAACGGTTATTAACCGTTGCAAAGTGACTATTATTAACGGTTAAAAAGCGTTGCGTAGTTTGATTTGTAACGATTATTGATGATGCTTTAATATTTATTTTTTGCTTTGCAACGGTTTACAACCGTTACTAATGTATTGATATAGTTAAAAAATTTATTTTAATTTTTTTCATGCCCTAAACCTGCACCTCCTGGTTTCATATAGATGCAAATAAAATTACCAATACTTTTTCACACCATTTGACAAGTAAAATAAACACAAGCAAACACATGAAAAAAATATTATATTCATTGAATCATATATATAACTTCAAAAGAGTTTTGAGGGTTACAAATTCAGATTTACTAAGAGTTACAAATTTCTATACGATTTTCCAAGCAATTCCGAATCTTCAAAATGCAATAACAAGCATTAGTGACGATGTCTTCACTAAATATAAATCCTAGTGCCGCTCCACAAAGCCCATCTAATTCCAAAAAAAATCACAAAACAAATAATGAACTCAGAAAAACAATCATACTAATTAAATTGATGCAATTAATTAAATACTTGACCCCCTCAAAGATAGACCATTTGTTGTCTACTCCCATATCTCGACGACATACACAATGATTACATAAAATCGGTGAATAAAAAGAAAACCTTGTAGTAACTTGATGAGTTGAAAATTGAGAAAATAGAGAGTGAGGTTTAAGTTTTTACCTTAACAAGGAGCTTGAAGTGAGCATGACTCATTAGATTGGGAAGCAATTCTTTTGGCCTTCTTGTTTTTCCTTTCATAAAATCGATACCCTACACAATACACCGAACGACAACAAAATGATCTATCAAGCTAAGAAAGAACTTGCACGAGTGATAGGTCTTACATGTAAAGGGACCTGTACCCATGACTCAAAAATAAATTTCCAAAAGTCCACATAAATATATTATGAATTAGCTCACTTATGCAAATCTCATCAGATATACAAATGAACCTGATTCAATAGCAATTCACATACAAGACCTTTATCGATCGAAAAAGAAAAACTAACGAGTAAATAGGAGATTACCAATCAAAGGATCATTTCCCTTAGAAAAGTCTTTCATGCCCTCCTAATATAAGAATTCCCATACAACTTCTCCGTAGACGTTCTTGAGGATGTCAAAATTAAAGTTTTCCATACTTACCTATATATGATTCCTATCTCTTGAGAATTGCACTAAAATGTGGGATTCAGTGGTGCAAATTCCCTCATGCAATCAAACACACCCTAGTTCTCAAGCCACTTTATAAACAAATCAAGAGAGAAAGACACAAAAGCAAATAGATTCCTATATCAACGACTCATTGTATATTTAGAATATACCATTTTTTACCTTCAAACATAACTTCTCATAAGTCATATCTAGCCAAAAGAAAGACTTAACCATTGAATATCACCAAATAACCAACGGTGATTAGTATTTGAAGGAATAATTAGTGTTGATGCAAATGATGAATAAACTTTTCTATAAATCACCATATTTATATTATATTTTGATACACGGCTTTAAACTACCGATGTGGGACTATTTATCTCAACACGCCCCCTCATGTGTGGGGGGACTTGACCCTAAAACATGGACTTTTATTCTAATGTGTGACATGGAGCATTTAGCAAACATAGCCTGCTCTCATACCATACAAACTTTGGAGCAGCCAACTGAAAACCGATTGGAAATGAGTGGAAAGGCCCGTGGATTTATACCAATTATTTACCTCACAACAGTTTGAAATGGAAGTTCTAAAATTCTTGTCATATCAAACAAAGCGGGGCGTAATTTCCAATATTTCTTGAAGTATTCAAATGTATCAGGGCATAACTTACATAAGCAAAGCAAATAGACTTGTACTAATAGAAATTTAACAAAGTAATTATAATAATGAAAAAAAAAGAGGGTGAGAAAGAGAGACCTTGAACTAGCGGTCCGTTGTTCCGCAATAACTTTCCTCCGACTTCGACGCCAAAAAGTGTTGGCAATATTGGGTTCACTATGTGATAAACTGCTTCAATGAAAAGAGATTAAGTTACAGTCTTGTAAAAGTAACTTTAGCATTCACTACAACGGACAAATGCACTAAGCTGGAAACATAGTCCAGTTGTCAGTTACTCATTATTAGAGATGGAAATATCGTACTAGAGTTCAGTTGTCAGTTACTCATTTTCATAAATTTAGAAAGAACTGAAAATGATTAGTAGGGTATATTTGTCTTTTTGCTGTTATTTATTTGTTAGGATAATGTTAGTTGGAAGGTGTCATAGCTTGTTATAAGAAAATGGCAAAAGTATGATTTTAGTATGGTAGTGGACTTAATAATGCATGTTTGTAACTAAAATGCGTTGATGGAATGATGGCTGATGTTAGGTAGTATATAATATTTAATGTTGTATTTTTTTGGGATGAGTATATATTACTTAAATAAAGTTTGGAACCAAGTTTGCCGAACCAAGTTTGCCATCCAGCGTACACTTAAGGTCACTCGTAGGCCGTAGTTAAAGAATGCGCGCGTCTGGTTTTTATGAACAATAGTTGTAGACTTTGGACTCCCGTTAGCTGATGAGCACCTAATATCTAGAATTCTTAAAACAAGAACATAACCTTATAACCATAATAAGACTAAACAAACAAGAACATAAGACATCATATTTTGAAAATATATTCTTAAAAAAACATATTTTCGCACCCCCATTTTTTTTTCATAATTTCTATTATTGCACCCTTATATGATCAATTATGAGTTGCATATGCTCCTGCTCCTAGTATTAATGCGTTGAAACAATCGTGTATATTAAATTTGTATATTTTCATGAAAAAAAAAATGGGGGTGCAAATCCTTATTATAGTTTTGACATTTTCTAGCTAATTATTTATACTGAAGTAGAGTTTCTATCAAATCTCTGGGGGTTCATGTATTCTAGATCAATCTGCAATCATGTGATGATCTACTAAGTTAATCTACTAGCAAGTAGCAACTACATATGAGGATGTGGAGACTGACCATCCCTGAGTTAGTTGTTATCTAAAGAGAAGTTAAAGATCCAACATCTCACAACTGTGTTTTTGTGCGTGTATCAGCCAGGCTGGTTGGTTAATTAACCAGATACAGTCATACAGATAAGAGGCAAACTATTTCTTCAAGAAGCAAGTATTAAAATTACCTGGAATGAGTAGATCAGCTAGTATTCAGTCAAGTTCTGTAATGATGTATGCTCCTGCTTTTTAACACTGTAAAAGTAAGAGACAATATTCAAATACAAATATACAACTAAAACTTCCTAACAAATAAAGCTAAGCTAACTAGCAGTGAAGGCAGCATAGATACATACATAATCAGCAGAGCGAAGGAGAAATGAAGTTCTAGGCTTATTAAACGAACGTGTAAAATTCTTTCCTATCAGTCAAACAGTCCTTAGTTCTTTTCACTTACAACATTCTTTTCACTTGCAACATTCTTTTCAATAGCCTGTCTCACAAATCACAATAAATTTTAATAAATTAGATCCATTTTCCACAAATTAAGTGTACAGGTCTTACATTCCAGCTACCTAATGTAATATTGTAATGTTCCTTTTGTTGTACACCTAAGTACATATGAAAAGAAAATCCATGGTTTTAATCGGTCAAATGTGCAAATTGCAATGCATTTAGCAGGTAAATTACGAGCTGCAGAGTTAGAACCCGTTTTATAGAAACACCAACCAACAGTTATAAAATCATACTGACTATTAATATCCACGTGTCCAATTCCCATTAGCCTTAAGTTTCTCCTTGGGCCCAAGCAATTTCCTTGGAGCCCACGCAGAGTAATTTTTTGCTCCCAGCGGGATTTGCTCCAAGAGTTCCAAGGGAAACAGAAACCAACCAAGTGTCCACTGAAAAGGGATCAACAGTTATCAAATTTCCACCTTAATATATGCTTCCTGATTTACCCCCAACCTTAAAAAAATAAAAGAAAAAAACTTAACCAGTTACAAAATCTAGTTTTTGGTCTTAATTATTGGGAGAAAAAAAAAGAATAAAAAACTTGAAGTGCTGAACTAGTGACACTTCTTTCAAACTAAAAAAGATAAAAAAAATCTTTAGCTAATGATGGAAAGAACTCCTATATATTTTACAATGAGATTTTTTTAATTATTTTTCTTTTTATTTATTTCTATTTTTAGTGGGGGCAAATCAGGAAGTTTTTTCTAAGGAAAAGGAATTTGATAACTGTCAATCTCTTTTTAGTAGACACGTGGTTGGTTCCTGTTTCGCTTGGAGCTCTTGGAGCAAATCCCGCTGGAAGCAAAAAATCACTCGCCCACGCATTCCAAACCTCTATAAAACTAGCCCAAAAAAATCACAGCATCTCACAACTCTCCTCGATTGATTTCACCAAAACAAGAAAACGAGATCTCTCCTCAAATTCATCAACACAGAAAACCAAAACATGGCTGCTCCTTCGTTTCAACTCATAGGCCCACCAAAACTCCATGAAAACAACCCTTCATCATCGTGTTCTTCCAACATGGACGACACTTTCATGCAAGATTTCAACGAACCAAACCCACCCAGGGGATTAATTGAAAACCTATCGCCAACTTTCATGTCTACAGGCAATCCATGCCTGGATTTCCTTTTCCACATTGTCCCTGACACCCCACCTCAAAATCTTGTAGAACGGTTATCGTTAGCATGGAAGCACAGCGAGTTAACTACTCTAAAACTAATCTGTCATCTTCGAGGTGTTCGTGGGGTTGGAAAATCTGATAAAGAAGGGTTCTTCACTGCGGCGTTATGGTTACATAAGCATCACCCGAAAACTCTTGCATGCAACGTGAAGTCTATAGCGGATTTTGGGTATTTTAAAGATTTGCCTGAGATTCTTGAAATAACGTATTTTCAAAATTTAATATAGAAGACATTATTGTTTTCACTCATGTCGATTGATGGTTCCCTTCTATTTCTGTTTTAGAATTCCACAAAACTAAGCAAGTCAAACCCCTTATTTCAACTGACTTGAAATTTTATGAGGTTCACAAGCATGGTGTGGAGTTTATTTTCACCAAACACCAGGGCTTAATTTACCTTGCACTTAAGTTAGCAATGGAATACCCAAAACACAAATCGACAGCGTTGATATGCTAGAATCTGGTAAAAATTAGACCGACAGTGTCTGGCAACCCATCACACATGAGAAGATCTATTCAAAGGCAGAGCAAATAGCTGTAACTATAAACTTACTCTTAAAACAGAATCTTTAAATGATGATCATTTCAGTAAAAAAAAAAGAGGAGACAACAGACGAACATCATCGTACTTAAGAGATTATTTGATAAATTCTAAACACAAACCATTAAGTAGTCAATAATTCATTAATCTTTCAAAGTCTATTTCCGTTTGTATGAGCATGCATTGATGAAGAATTTCTCTACTTCACAATTACAAAAGACACTTGGCCTCTTCAAGATAGACGCGTCTTGAGATTACTCTGTGTTCGTGATTTGAACTTTCAGATTTTCAGCAGTAGATAGTTGAACCAATTCCAATGTGAGCAAACAAATGTGGTGGTTTAAGGTGTAGTTTATGTTCAGTGACGTCCACGAGTACTTTGTTATCTTCTCATACTTTCACTTTTCATATGTATAATTTATGATATACATAAACCACAAACTTATGATATAATTCTAAACATAAAATTATATTAATTGGTTCCAAATTCAGATAAATCATAAATCTAATAGAAAAGAAATCCCATTTCATAAAAAAAAAAGAAAAAAAAAAATCATTTCACATAACCAACTTTGGAAATCCATTCAACAGCCTCCATTCTCAAACCCAAATCTAAATCCCCACCTTTGAACCTTGTTAAATAATCATGTCTAGGCATATGTTCAGATTCTTTATCAACCATTAACCCAACACACTCATCACTATGCAAAGAAAACAAAAAAAGGCTACTGTTTTGATTAAAGTTTTGTGAATGCCAAATATTTTCTTCATAGTTTATTGCTCCAGCAACTATGAAGAAAATCCCACTCATACTTTCTTTCATCTTTCCTCATCCTCCTCCATTCAAATTTCCCACCATTTCTCCTTCACTCAATTCACCCCCAAGACTCCTCAACACAAACATAAACACTCTTCTCAGCTCCCCGGTCAGATTTCGCCACGTCTGCAACTTCAACGACTCAGGTACTTCCTTCTTTACTTCTCTCACTAATTTACTTGGAAAAATGAATGATATTGTGATTAATTTTTACTTTTTACAAGACTTGGTATCAAAGTTGGAACTTGGAAAGAGTGATGGGAAAAAGAAACCTGGAAAGGGCGTGACTGGGATATTCTGGATTATACTAGTTAACCTTGGAATATTTGTCGCTGATCATTGGTTTCATGTACTGTAAGCTATGTTTCTTTTATTAAGACATCTCATGCAGTAAAGTCAATGCTAATATCCATTTTTACTTTTTTTGTCTATCAACCTGATGGATACTTCATTCTTTTGCAGCTTCGGGAGATGAAGGCACTTTATTTGTACCACAATTTCCCTGCTTGGTACCAATTTGTGACTGCGACTTTCTGTCATTTTAATTGGTGAGGACACTTTACTTTTGAAGGATGTATGCTGCTACGTTTGTATTAGAACTCGCTCAAGAGTGTAGTAATGTACTCGATGCATATTTTTTTTTTTTTTTTTTTTTTTTTTTTTGCTTTCCGATTGCTGTCATTTGTTAAAGTAACTTTTCCTTAATTAAATATTTGAGTTTTGAATTTACTTAGTTGCTTCCTGATTTTCACCCTCTAACTAGACATGTTCGTTAAAAGTAACCAAGAAATTATGATATAATTCTAAACACAAACCACAAACAAAAACTCTCCTTAAAAAATTCAAAATTTTCAACAATTCTCACACATGCATAGATAAAAACAAAAGTCCAGACCCAAATTCACAATTAAAAAAATAAAATCATATCTTTAAAATAAAATTTTACAATAATGTACGTACCTCGTGCTTTTCTTTGGATTCCAACTAAAACTAATGAACAACAACTAGTAAATTCCCAATAATCAACAAAACCCGGTCTTGTTTCTGCAGGAATCAAGACAGAATATATACTGGATTGGTCTGTAAACAGGATTGGATCAAGATGATAATTAGATCGAGATGATAATATTAAACTGGATTGGATTGAGACGATTATTTTGAGGAAAAAGAATTTCAATTTTAGGGCTCTTGAAATGCGGCGGTGAGAGAGAGCGAGAGGACAGAAAGAAAGTTATGTTTTATATTTCCACCAAAATAATAGAGTACGATTTTTTTTTGTTTCCCTCTTTCGCGAAATTTTCAAGTTTTTAATTTGTAACACTTCTCCAACGATTTTTAAGCGTTGGCAATTAAATCCGGAAAATTCACCCAAATAAAACAACGCTTTACAACATTGCCAGCGCTTATTTAACGTTGGTAACTTGCTAACGGTAAATAACCGTTGCAAAACAAAAAAAGTGCATGTTGTAAATATCCTATTATGGTGTGGTGATGTCTGGAGAAGAAGACATCACACGTACTTAACATTTTGAGAAACTAGAGACTGCATAAAAGGAGAACTAAAGCGAAAACCAAATGAAAGCTTTGTCCTAGTGTGTCTCCCTCGCCTCCTCGGAGTCTAATCCCACTGTAAAAAGATGTAACTTAATTTCGTCATATCAAACGTGGGACAGAGTTCATACATCAAGAATTGAACCTTAGAATAAGTTAATCTAAAGTTTCAAACAAATTTGATTTTGGGTTTGTAGACTTCTTTTATTTGCTCAAACCAGAAAGAAGGGATCCATGCAAATCTCAATTAAACAACAAAATGGATGATTGGAAATGATATATACGTCTTTGAACAATATGAATCCAATGCTGCCTGATCTGGTGATGGTTCATGTCAAGATCTGGGAGATAGCTAGGGAGAAAGAGAGTTTTCTCATTTGAAAAAAAAATCCGTAAAGGCAATAGAGGATGAGAGAGTTTGGAAAGAAAGAAGGCTAACTGGTATAAGTATTGTCCTGTTGTTTATTTTTGTCCGTAGTGGGGTAGGAGGGTTCTACCTTAAAAGGAGTAGAGCGCTAGCAGTTCTCTATATTTAACTGAAAAAAGTTATTCTAATGCGTTTTAAATTAGGTTACATTGACACGGACACGGGCATGCTTGTCGGTGTCCGACACGGATACGGCGAGCAGTTGAAGATCGACACGGGGACACGGATAGGAATAATTAATTAATTTTTTAATAATTATAAATTTATTAAATTAGATGATAAATCCGAAATTCAAGGTAAATTAAATATAATATGTGTCCTACACGGACACGTGGATACGGATCTGACACAGATTTTTTTCAAAATATGGCGTGTACATGTAACCTAGGTTTTAAATTTTGTTTACAGATGAACTAAAAACAACCCTTATTTTCCAAAGCACTTTATTCTTTATATAGATCATTTTCTGATAGATTTTAATTTTTATCATTTTTGAAAATGATTTATTTATTTTTGTTTGTTCCTATGTCAATCCTTGCTTCCGAAAAGGTCTTACAAAACATTTCATAATTAGTTATGGGAATTAGCTCAAACGATTGGACAGCAATAGGTGGTGGTACGGTGTGGTGAACAGGGATAATCGACAATTGGACAATGCGTCTTAGGAAGTTTCCCTTGAAGATGAAATGGGAACTGAACAGCAGTATTCAGCGAACATTTGGTGCCTAGATCAATTGATCTGTGGATTGTGTAAAATGTGAGCGAGATGAGAGTTTTAGTTGTTGTACAAGAACAACCGCAAATTGCCCTAACTGGTACTTCTGAGTTTCCCTTGTTCTGATGAGAGGGATACCCAATTGGAGAGAGGAGAGAAGTAGGTGGATGGACCAGGTTCTCCGTTCTTTGTCGAGTGAAAAAAAAAGGAAGACTAAAATATGAGTTGGGGAAAAAATCTAGGGATGAGAGGGTAGAAGACTTCTCGTAGTTTATATTGTAGGTCCTACCTTAAATAGGTTTAAATGAGTAATGGTTAGTAAATGACTAAATTACTCGTGGCAGGTGTATGTGAGTATATTTTAATGACCAGGATTCAATAGCTTAATTGCCCCTGCTGATGTATAGGCAACTGCCTTAGGAAGGTAACACAGAAAGATCTGTTACTACCTTCCTTAAGAACGCTCACATAAGATGACTAGACAACTTTAAGTGGTCGTAAACTTCAAAACGTAGTCTGGAAGTTCATTTGAGGAGGCCTGTCATTGAGTTGTAAAATGATTGCCACTGCCACATGATATTTTGCATCAGAGGTAAACTACTTGCATATTTATTTTATTTTTTTGCTTCTTGTTTTTGTTGTTTGAACAATTTTTCTGTTTGCCTATTATACTATTTAACAATAACTCGTCACGTGTGCAAGTCTCAGTTGTTTGCTTAGAAGGTAGTGCATAATTGCAAGATAAGTTTCATTTAAAATGTCTGAAGTCCTTGACGGGTAATCTCAATATTTTGTCACGTTTGAAGCGTGTTGAGATAATTTTTTTCATCTTTTTTCTTGTTACTGTTTCATTTAACGTGTCTGAAATTCTTTCGAGGTAGGTTTTGATAGTATTAAATATCGCAGTCGTCAGCATTGAATCTAGGAAGGTTGTTCACTTCCTATCTTGCTGCAATATGAACATGCTTTTCCTGTAAGACTACTGTAGAAACTTGTATCGATCGTTACTTTGTGTACGTACGGTGTTATATCGATACTATTTCTTGGTATCAATACTTCTAGAACTAAACCTGACGTCCTTATGCATTGTGTTGGGATGCCTTGGTTCTTATTTTAATGGGTTTTGTCGGTTACTAATTGAAGCAGTCTGTTATATTTGACTCTGAGTCGCCTGGTTCTTATGCAGCTTATCTATTATGAGCTAATGTTTTGTTGGCTCTGTGTACGGGCATACATATAGGAGTATATGACTAGCCTATTTGAACATCATATGTAATGTTTAGAACCCTTTAGTTCATTTATAACTTAGTACAACAGAAAGGCTCATTTGCAGCGCCATACCCTGCCGCTAAATGTGTTAAAAGGCGTTGTAATTGATCAATTGCAACGCCAAACTAGACGTCGCAAAGGCATTGCTGAAAAGTGCGTCTCAAAAACTCAATTGCGACGCACTATATGGCGTTGCAAAAATATTTTAGCTTTTGCAACGCCCCAATAGCGTTAGTACAATATTTTTCCGTGGCTACTTGTGTTTTCGAAAATAAATAAATTCCCAAGCCATTTCAAACTATTTGCCACGCTAGGCGTTGCAACAACTTGGTTTTCCCAACACTCAAAGTGTCGCAAAAGGTGTGCCTATTGCTGCACCAATTAGCGTTGCAACAAGCAAAGGCTTTTGCTACACACTTCAACGTTGCAAAAAATCGAGTTATTAGCTACAGGTCTCGCATTGCAAAAGATTGAGCTTTAGCTGCATTTTTTGCCGCTGCAAATGATTGGGATCGAACTGTGGCTAGTTCTTAAAACTTTAGATGAAACGGCTTCCTGTTTTGCATATATAGCGAAGTGTAGTGACTATTTTTATTTTTTAGACTCCTACCCAAATTCATCACAAGAATCACATCAAAATAAATTTCATTGATTAAAATCATCCATTACAAAAGTAATTCAAGCATCCAAAAAGGTATTTTCCAATACATCGTCTGAATAATCTTCACAAAGATCAAATTAAATTTAGACAAATATCTCAAAACTTGATGTCTGCAAAATTCACAAACGTTCAAAGTTTGCCGAATTTGAACAGCAACAACCCAAGTCCTTTCATAAATCTACCCCATCAACTAACTCTGATACAAAAAATTAAAAAAGACATAAGTAAACTTATATATCCAAGAAAACAAAGCTAAAATGCACTCAAGTAAGAATGCATATGAAAATTGAATTATGAAGTCAAACCTATGGACCTAGGATGTAGAAACATGACTACAACCTGCCACATTTGGTCATGATCAAAACCCCTTTTATTGTAATGATAGTCTCACATTTTAACTACATCCATCCACGTTTTCTTCATTAATCTACTCGGCCAATCTGGTACAACAAATTAAGAAAAAGATATAAAGTTATGTCAAGGAGAACACAATCTATAAGCACGTGACTCAATTGGGATTCAAAAATACTCGTAACAAGTTTACATGCATTTCTTGGTAGCTAAGTATTGCTTTAAAGATCTTTGCACAAAATCGAACATTTGTGACAAAAAAATGACACCAACTTAAGACATTCTTCTTATTAACTAAGTACAGATCTTAAGAAAAAGAAAAACCAAGAGCATTAGCACAAGAAACCAATATTTTCTACTTGCTAAACTTCTCGAACAAGAGCAACTCAGATTTTTAAAATGCGGAAACTTGTAATTTGATACAAGTGGGAACAAAGGGCAGGATACCAATTCATGGTAACCACCTTTCTTGGTTCATATACACCTTTTAGATCGGATCTCCTAAACAACTTATAATCACCTAATTTAGTATGAAGATCCGGTTCGTGCATGACATCCTTAAACAAGGGTGAGTCGAACTCTAGAACCTTACTTCAAAAGTTAATACTCTAGGCGGTTATAATGGAATCAAATACATAAAAATTCAAATATATCACCTACATGTTGACCAAAACTGCTACCCTAAAAAAGAAGCAAAACAAAGGCAGAGTGAGCAAGAACAATCATACAATCCAACGATTAGAGAAGTCTAATACTACCAATCTTAATGACATGAATGGGAGTCATCTTGGAAGTACTGGTAAAGCATAAGATAACCCGCTTGCCTTAATATAATCGGTAGCACATATCTAACCCAAACCCATAGTTCTAGAGTACCGACCTAGGACAATATTCATAGTATACCCGAGGACAATATTCAAAGTATAGTGAACATCTCAAAACAGAAAAAAACTTAATAAGGAGAAAGCATGTATGTTATATGTTAATCTAGATTGGTAATGACATGACTCCAGTTCTACAAGTTTACTTTTTCAAGCAACTTCGCAAAGATATTCACTACAACGTAACATGTTTTAGCGGCGCCATACCCCATCGCTAAAGGTGCCTTTGAGCGTGGCAAAGATCTCGTCGCGAACGCACCGCGGATGGCGTTGCAAAGGCGTGGCTAAAAGTGCGTCTCAAAAACTCAAATGCAACGCCAAAAGTGGCGTGGCAAATGTTCCTAGTTTGTTGCGACGCCTATGGGCGCTGCTAATACACTAATTCCGTTGCTACTTCATTTATGAAAATTAAATTAATTACAAATTTATTTCAAACTATTTGTAGCGCTTGGCGTCGCAAAAGAGAGCTTGTAACAACTAGGATGGCGTTGCAAAAGTGATACCTTTAGCTGCACAACTAGGCGTCACAAAAGGCAACCTTTTGCTACACTATTTCCATTGCAGAAAGTTTGAATTTTTAGCTGTACATTTGGCGTGGCAACAGACGTCCATAAATTTAGCGACACACCAAGTGTGGCAAAAGGTGTCTACGTTACGGTAGAATTAAATCTTTTAGCTACACTAAAATTGTTGCGAATGATATAAATTCCATAAAAGCACACGTTTTATTTGGGACGCATTTAGCATTACAAATGGTGCAATTCATGCATATACCTGTACATTTTCATTTACATAATCCTGCCCAAAACAATTTTTATAGAACACAGTAACCCTATAACAATTCACCACAAATCATAACAAATTGAATTTCATTACTAAATCATTCAATAAAAAAGATCTTAAATAATTCACATAACTATTTTTTGTGAAAAAACATCGTCTCACATAATCTTAACAACGTTCAACTAAATTTAGACGAATTATTCAAAAACTAAAATTCCACAATTAATGTCTATAACATGCTAATTTGAGCAACATCCACTCGGAGCTTCTTCTTGATTCCATTACTTCTGGCATCGAACAACCTTTCGGGCCCCATTACAAGAGAACAAACACTTGCGCGTGGAGGTCGGGGATGTCAATAATAGAAATGAGAAGGTAGTGGCACCTTAATAACTATCTTCTTGCATTTCTTTGTCTTAGACTTGTTAAGGTCGGCGAGCTCTTCAATCGCTTTCACTCTTCACCACATTACAAGTATTACAGGTGGAAAATTCACCCGTCCCTCGTGCATGATTGGCACGCGTCATTACCTGCTGGAAAACACCCAGAGGAGTCCTTGCTGATTGGATGACCTGACCTTGCCCCCCACAGGTACTACGTTTGGATGCCTTGGTCCCAGGTTTGGCACCAGACCCATTACAGGTGCCACAGCTCTCCAAGGTTATCTCAATCTTTTTTTCAACCCCAAAAACTGCTTCCTTGAAATTCAAGACAAGATTGTACACCTCATCCTCACCATCCACTGCTCTTGTTCTAGTGCCTCGTCCTCCTCCACCCATAACGCCCATACCACCCATGTTCTCAAATAAAGACTCAAACAGATCAAAGGGGTTGCTGAAATCCTGCAATTAATATAAATCTCCCCTATGAGTGGGAAATGCAAAACTGATAGTAGCGTTTGATATTTGGAGACTGTTTCTTCAAGTGATAAATGATGATGAACTCACCCCAGTGCCCATGCCATCACACCCAGTGCCCATGCCATCACCCCAGTGCCCATGCCATCACCCCAGTGCCCACTGGACACCCTGATTCACTTTGTAGCAGATACCGGCAGATAGTTAAACCTAGTTAGTAGAGAGGTTTTTGTGAGTACATGATATTACAAACTCTCCGGGGCGTGGGTCAAAGCTAGCTCTCGCCTTTAAAAAGGAAATTCCGTCCTTTTTCTTTTTGAAACTAACATTTAAAAAATATAGCTTAAAACAAGTAGGAATATAAGAAGGCCACTCCCTTCTGGTAATGCTGGACAAGTCATATTCATTGTGAGACTGAGTGATTATGTAAATATTTCATTCATAAAAGCTCTGCAGCTAAAGTGTCCCTAAAAAGGCAGATCTAAAGAAAATACAACCTCTATTATTTTGATTAATTTCCGTCTAAACCTATGAAATTTTCTTCTTCAACTTTGGTTGTTTTAAGTATTTAGAAGATATTCATTGCCAAATTCTACACTCTACACAACTACACTTGCAGAAGTTCTAACCAGAGAATAAAAGGATTGGAACCTACTTGATTTGTTGGGACCGAGCTTATGTAGAATTCCTCGTCCTTGAAGCTTTCTGCCTTTCTTTTGTATCCCCGACCTTCCAGCATTGAAGTAAAACAACAATAATAGTGAATCAGAACCCAAGTATGTTACATTCACTTCAACATCATTAGCCTCAACATTCAAACATAAATAATTCAATAATTGGCAACAGAAATATGAGCAGGGAATGGAGAGAATATTGAGAAAAGAATTTAAAACCGGTTGGACTTAAACAAAAGATAGGATGATGTAAAAGACCTTTTTCCTTTTCTCCTCGAACCGTGTTTACTTTTTCATCCTCCTCCCTGGCATCCTAAAGAAAAATAGTAACGAGATCAGCATGTTAATCTTCTAAATGAAAAACTAGAAAATTATAACTTGCATGCAAATAACATGCTAATGTTCGAGTCAATATTTTTTCTGCAGTTTAGACAACTTCTAGGTAAACTGACAACATTAGATAATGATAAAGCAATTAATAATGAAAAATAAATAAATAATTAGCATGATTTGGATATAACATATATTTACCTTATCTGCTTGTTCACTAGATCGTTTCTGATGCACCAGATTCATTATTTCTTCATGAACAGCTCTTTTCCTCTTCATGACGTCAACCCATTGACTAGATGAACCCTGTAATACCAAGTACTGGCTCAGTGCGCTTATCTAAGTTCCTTTGATAGTTTGACACCATAAAATAAAAAAACTGCTTGGAAATAGTAGCTAAAAGGAAGCAAGAATTCGGAAGAGGAATGAAACTCAGAATCCATCAAACACTTTTCATGATAAAAAGTATGAAACAGTTGAGAAGATTACTTGCAAATGTTTTCACCTAGGCTTCACCTTCCGCTTCCAAAATTGTGCGCTTTGGCCTAGTGCACATCATTCATAAGATCAATAGGAATATCAAAACGGATACGCGTGAACAAAAGCTTACTGACAATTACCCTGACTATTCGAAAAATACAACAATACATATCTTGGGACTCCAAATCCAAAGAAACTAATTTCTAACTCACCTGAAATCTTTCAATCGCTCAGAGAAGACAAGAGTTGTCAACTCGCTACCTTCTAGTAGGTTCTTAAAAAGTGGATGTAATCCTTCACAAGGCAGCTTTTGCTCTTCTTGCACTCCTTTGAAGGTAAAGGTTTTGTCTTTGAATACAAGTGAAATGAAGTCACTTGTATCACACAATGACCAGATCATAAGAACTCCTAGGAATGCAAGTGTATGAATTATCTCATTTTTCGTGATTGAGGCCAACGCATTACACGAGAAAATCTCCTGCTTTCTGCAAACAAAAGTAGAAGCTAAAAGACATAATAACACACCTGAGAATGGAACGACAAGAGGTTGATTTAGAGTGAACGCTGCAATTTTACTTACTTTCCAAAACAAAGGCAAGTATTTCTAAAGTAGCCAGATCAACACCTTCAGTTTTATAGAGCAATCATATACATCTAGCAAAGTGCTTCTAAAGGTATGAGTTACAGTGTCATAAATAGTAAAGAATAAACAAACTACCTGCTCAGATCAAGATTCCTGCAACTTCTTTTTCTTCTCTAAAAACTCCTTATCCTCCTCAACCAATGTTCTGGGACCAAGAGATAAGATGCAATGAGGGAACTCAACAAAGTTCTAGTCCATCCAAAACACGTACACTTAACAACAATCACAACTAGCTATATGAGAAACTTGTGTACAATCACAAGGTGATGTACAGGAGACAATTAGAGCAAGGAAATATTAAAGTAGCTGGAATTATATCATCCTATATATACACATGTAAGTACCATGTCGATCATGTGTGATACTAATAGTGGATATCCTTGCTCATGCTATAAAGACACTTATCTCTTCACAAGTAACATGGGTACAACCTTGAAATTAGTTTTGGAAATGCTTACCTGAAATCTTTATGTTAACTTTGCATAAAGGAAATGGGTGTTATCCTGTTCCCTCTAGCCAAGCTGCTCCTCTCCATTTCCCTTTATTACTCGCTATTCTAGAGCCTCCTTTCCTTACCAAAAAGGTAAGTATTAAAGCACCCACCTGATCTACCTTTTTCTTAAAGAAAGAATTTCCCCTTTATCCAACCATACTAGCTAAATCCAAGTCCTTGGGAATTGGCTGTATGGATTCAGTGAGTTCATTGGCTCTTCTCAAAATTTCATGAAGTGATAAAAGCTTAGTATGTCGAAAAAAATAAAACTAAAGTGAACCTAAGAAGCCAAACCAAATCTTAAACACATCCACTTATAAAAACTAAAACAAATAACTGAAGTAAAAAAAAAAAAGATAGGGAATGTCACCTGCTAGCTTGAGTGGCTTTCTTATTAGATTATAGTTTTTGAGTCTCATTCCCATTTTGAAACAAAAAGATAATAACACGGCCACAGCCCTTCGATGCCTACACTCAAGTTCATCAAATACATCTCAGATATAGCAATTAAAAGCTTATATACTTAACAAATACTAATAAAATTGGACGAGCCATGTTTACCTTTGAAAAGTCGCCACCACCAAAAGCTTTCTTGAAATGGATCACTAGCCCATCATGTCTACCTTTATACAGAAATAAACTTCCAAGAGACCCCCTTCTTCCTCCTTTATTCGGGCTGGGAACCGGCAATGCAAAGACTTTCATAAGTTTGCATTGGTGGAGTATCACCGACTAACATCACTATTAAAAACAGAGATCAGTATTAACAAACATCACCGACTAATATCACTATTAAAAACAGAGATCGGACAGTCAATGAAATCACTTTATGAATCTAAATGCTTACTATAACAGATTTTGACTTTGAATTAATCAAATCAAAAAAGAAAACACAAACAGATCTAATTTTCATCTTCATCATCAAGCTTATTACTAATAATCAAATCAAACAACTAATACATCCATAAAGAATGCATCTTTGACCCAATAATTCAAAGTGTAACCAAACCCACGACCTAAAACCCAAACTTGCAATAAATCAATACATAAATTTGTTACCTTGAGCAAATTGAACCCTCAGTCCGCAAAGCTTGTTTGATATTTGAGGCGAATTTATACCAAATTGCATCTTAGAAATCAAAAACCAAATAACTAATAGTTAAAATCACAACCAAAAGACAGATTGTTGAAGATGAGAGAAGAGAAGGAGGAGAACAAATGAGTGAGAGAGGACGACTTACCAAGAGTAATCAAAACCCTAGCGGCTTGGCAGTAAACACCACTCTTTTTCTCTCTTCACTCATTTCTTTTTTTTTTTTTTTTTCCTTTTAGGGATTAAGGCATGTGCTATGTTTTGGATTAGCGAGAACAAAAAATAAATTCGCTTAAGTTTTGGTGTGATTATTTTCTTTTTCTACCGATTTAGTTTGATATGTTAGTTTGTAACACATTCCAAAGCGTTAAAAATATCCAATAACCGTTACATAATAATTCCAAGATTTGCATAGATGAGTACTAACGGTTATAAACATTTCTAACGGATAATATATGTGAGTAATTACCTAACGGATGAGTATCACATTACTAATAAGAAATCTCAAATGTTGCAAAATCACCCAAATGGTGTAGTGTAGGCAAATCTTCCATGGTGAAACATTGATCACAGGGATATGATAGTCAAAAACCGATTGCTTACCTCATAGGCATTGCTAATGTCCTTGAATTTTTGCTCGCCTTGGGTTCCCCGCAAAATAGAATAAAATGACCCCGTTTGGATACTAGAAGAGAGAGAGAGGGAGAGATTTGACAATCGTACTGTCACAAACTCTCAGTGTATGACATGCCTGTGTAAAACTTAATGTCAAGACTAGTTGATCTTTTCAAGGACCCCATCAGTATGAAGTCCATGGATAACTCTAAGGGCATTACCATATCTAGCTGTTGCAAGACTATTGAAACAATGTCTGGGGTGAATGTATCAGAACCTATTTTACATAAGCTCTTACTAGATCGATAGAATAACGCGAAAGTCTACAATATTGCAAAATCCGAGCACACCAAAGTGTTGCAATGAGTTAAAATAGAAATGTTCTTAGAATCCTTTAGAGTATTCTTAATAAAGCTTGCTCCATATGAACCAATAGCTTTATTTGAAGCAACATCATCCTCAACCATGGTTTCAGCAGATTCTATGTAAGCTTTGAAGAATGATAATACATCGCTTTTTGTTTCATCGATTAATGTAACAGTTTTTCCAATCATTCTAAGACTAGAATCTAGAGTTAAATCTACTACCCGAAAAACAGATTTAGAATCCCCCTGAAGAAGCAAAACTCTTTGTTATGACATCTTTAAGTTTTATCTGCGGCATCATCGACAGGTTTACAGCAGTTAGACGGCTGCAAATAATAATTCATAAGTCATATAATGGTTGGGATATGAAACGACATCTTAAGAAAAAAGAGGTACCTGGAGACAAGATAGTCTAATTTATGGAAAAGAAAAGAAGCTGCATTCTCAGATGTTCCAACAAACGGCTCCATGTTAAACACTTCCACAGCCAGGGAAAGGGCTGCGGATATAGCAATTGCAGGTGCCCCATGAACCACCATATCCCTTATAGTATTCCTGGAATAAAACAAAAAGATACTAAAAGGTCAAAATCAATCCATTCTTTCTTCCTAATTTGTTCATCAATCAAACCTCGTAAAATACCAGTAGCGTAAATTTCTTTAAATCTGACTTGTAAACCTGCAAGATGCAAAGACCATGTCTCCATCATCAACCGCGGGTTAAGCATCCTATTAAGACACTATGACCGATACCGAGTCCCAACTAACATATCCATCGCAATGTCAAGGGGCAGTAAGATAATCAGGCCTCTCCATTTTCCAACCAAACACTTCTTCACTCAGGTTCGGAACTCCAGGAAAAAAAAATAGAAAATTCAATAAGGGGACTTACTGCAGAAGCAAATTGCACAAGTGTCATCATAAATCGCAAGAGTGTGATTGTAAACATCAACATTGTTTTTGAGCTTAAGCTCACAAGCAATTGTATTTGACTTTAAGGTCTATCTATTCGGGGAAAAAAAATAGCAAAAAGTTTAACTATTAGCAGAAAAAAAAAGCTAAGCCTAAAAAAATGCAAAGATAACAAAAGTTGAGGTAACCATCTAAGTAATTATTCGTTGTACATATGTGAATACTATTGAGTATTATTTTGCAAATATAAAGACCCTTTCTAGAGTGTATCAAATTGGATGAAACTTTTCACATGCCTTTACATATTTATCAAGCACAAGTTCTAGATTATAAAATAAAATATTAATTTTTGGGGATGCAATAGAATTGAAATGTGCAATCGTTGTCAATTAAAAAAAAGAACGGGGAAGAATACTTGAAGCACTTGTCAAGGTCGATGCAACCAAAATCCAACAACAAATGACCTAAAAAAAACATAGACATAAGAATTAGATGGCAAACAATATAAGAGAACAACCAAAAGTAGCCCAACGCCAAAACCAAAACTCTAATTCATTTCCGAAATGCAAAAGAATACTAATGAAAATAGCACCCAACCTACAAAATTAAAAATTCCAATTTTTTTTTTATCCATAACTAATTTCCACTTCAAATCAACCTGTAAAATAAACCCAAAAAGAACCAAAGTCAATTATGCCCGAAAATAAGCGAACCTGAAAAATCAAAGCTTGGGTTATCAAAATCAAAGGAGAGAGAGGGTGAAAGAGAGATCGTTAGCTTATCTTGTCAATAGATGTGAGGACTCGAGGAGTGTTTTGGACTTTTGATTCGTTGCCAATTTGGGGAGGCTGGTTGAAGTAAGGGTTAGAGAAAATAAAGAAAGTTTTTTCGGTTTTTCAGTTTTGGTATTTCAATTTTTGGTTTTAGTTCGAGACTTCGAAGTTTTTTAATTTTGGTATTTCAATTTTAGTTTTAGTTCGAAAGTGCCAATTTAAACTAGGCCCCCCACAAGAGGCCCACCAACAACGCCACTTGCATCGCGAACAGAGGTTATACCAGATTAACGTGTACATTCCTAAAAAAATTGTTACAACGAAAAATAGCATCGCATAAATGATCCATTAAGCTTTAGCAATGACAGCCCGCGTTTTAAATTGTATTTTCTGTTTTTAGAAAATATAATTACAACCATTTACAACGCAAGAGGCGCTGTCGTACATAAATCCTCTACAAGAAAATTGATAGCACGCCAAATTTTTTGCAGCCCCAAAAGGCGTCGCAATACGTGACTTGTAGCAACAATTTTTCGGCGTTGCAAAAGGGTGCGCTGCTAAAGACCCCTTCTGTTGTAGTGATTATACGATACCCCATTGTGTTGCGGCACATACAAGGAATTGTATTCAAAGCACAACAAATATATTCGTAAATGCAGTATGAGCACTCAATTTGTTTCCCACGACATAGCAGAGACCATTAGAAAAGCACAACAACCAATCAGACTCATCCAATGACATCTACAACATAATATATAGCCAAAGGAAATGTGATAATTCATTTTTTATTTTTAAAAATGTCCAAAGCACCAAAACCAAGAACAAATACAGCTGAAAAACAATGGTGAACAAAAGGAGCTTCACTGGCACATAACGGTTTCAATATGAAAGATCCACCTAGCGTTCTTACCTTTGGATGGATGAAAAATAGGGGCAAGCAATACTGCAAACTATTGTTACTATAACTTTGGACCCGTATTGCAAAATAAAAATCATCTCTTACAAAAACTTAGATTACATGGTAGAGCGGCTTTGAAAAACTCCCATTGCAACATGATAGAGGAATGTGAGACACCAAGCACTCAGCAGTCAATATATAATAAACATAATGGGATTAATTACCTTTATACACCCCATTACATATATATCAAGCATATCCCATGACACACTTTAGAGACATACAAGAAAGTAAAAGATTAAGTTCTTGAGGATGCAATAGAATTCAAAATGTAGATTCGGTGCAAAGAAAAAGAATAGATGAATACTTGAATTAATTGTCGATGTCGATGCAGCCAATTCCAACAGAAATAAAAAAGTATACCTAAAGAAACATAGAAAGATAAGAATTAGATGCCAAACAATATAAGAGGATAAACAAAAACTCAATTAATAATATACAGTCAAAACTCAATAATCATAGACCTAAAACATAGATTGAACTAACCTGATGAACACTAATCTAACATTATCAAGGAAGACATGGGTGGAAAGTTGTACTTCAGAAAACTTTTACCTTGCTGTGTTTGGGTCCGCTTTAACCCATGCTTTAGTTTCAATAAAAAAAACGAGAACCACGAGAAGAGATTAAATACTAAAATCCAACAATTATAGGCCAATTTAATTAAGATTTGAAGGATTATAAAATGTAAAATCACTTACAAAATTGTACAATTGAAACAAATTAAAGCACCTAAAATTAGAAATGTAAAAGAATACCCAACTTGGAAAATTAAAGCTTCAAACTTTTCTTCTATAGTAGTAATTACAGGTTCTAACCAACCTGTGAAATAAATTAAAATAACCTACCTAAAAAAATTAACCAAAAGAGAATCAAAAGCCCGAAAAGAGAATAAACCCGACCTGAAAATCAAGTTTCACCGGTGGTGGAGTAACACAAAAAGCAAAATTAAACCAACTCCATAGGGGGGGGAAGGTAAAGATCCTCAGATTGATATTTAGTTCCGGATCCCAAGATGACTACCCCTCTCCTTGCTCCCTTAAGACCGAGTATGTCTAGTAATAATATCTTTAACAAAATCAAGGAAGACAACTGCTACAAGAGATCAATAGCTAAAACTCTTCTGGTTACTAGCTAATGAGTTAACGTTGTTTCATTCCCTTCTACGAAAATCTACGACAAAAGAGAATGCATCTGACAATTTGTGAAGACAGTTTTATAGTAGCCTATGCGGGGAAACTCAATGACTGATCATTTGTTAAGGAAATCATACTTGAATGTGCTTTTAGGATGACAAGCGGTTCCTACTTTCAAATTGATTAGTGGTCATTTCTGGATGATAGCATCAGTCACTATGATAGTACTCCTTTTGTTCTATATGTGAAAGTCCATGGCTGTACTTTATATATACATAACAATAAATGATTGCAGATCACATCTCACCTCTCTTTTGGAAATATATTTCCATTGTTTTAATCGTCTATTAACATGCTTGCCCTTCCACTAGAGAAGACCCCACCCTCACTTTAGAAGCTACCCCATTTTGTTTATAACAAGCCTGCCCTTCCTCTTAACTAGGAGTTCAGTCATGCCATGAAAAAAGAACCCTCACTCATACCAAGAGAAGATTCCCACGCCCTTGAGAAGCAAATTTTGTATGAAAAGAGAGAGAGTTGATCTTCTCTTTAGGGTCAACATCCCGACCCAGATTACACAACCTCATAAACATGCCAAATAACCAAATCTTACTATAACATAAGCCACTAGAAATGAAAAACTATTCTGACCCCAAACACTCCTAGAATATAGTTACTTCCAAAGCAATCATTTAACCAAAGACATCCAACCATATAACTTAGGGACTTGAAACTATAATAACTTATTAAAGTTGTGACTAACACAAAACATCACAGAAGGAGTTAGTTTCGATCGGGCATGCAACCAATCAATTTATTACATACAGTTCATATGTACCGGGGAAAACCGCCATTAAACTTGCATCCAAGCCTCAAACCTAGCTTTGACGGACCACCATCTCCTCTATTTTACTTCTAGCTAGATGACTCTGGCAGGACCCCATGCCCAAGCCCTTCGGAGTATCCAGACCTTACACCCAATACTATAATAAAAATTTCTTCCTCGGTCTTTGCCTCATCGCCTTCTACTTCAGATTCAGCTTTAAGATGTCGTATTCGGTCCTGTAAGTTTAAATTGGGTATAAATATATAAAAATATAAGTACCATGGTAAAAGCTAGATACAAGTAAATTTACTTACATAGTTTTCTTTAGCAACATGACTAGTCCATCCCTTACTACTACTAAAGTGGGTTCGATGATAGAATTCGATCTTGCCAATAGGTTCCTGAGTCTCGGAGTCACACTGTAAAGATTTAAAAACGTATTCCTTTATAATTTACTTCAAATAATATCAAATTGAGGAAAAGCAACCAAATGAATGTAAATAAAAAATATTACAGATTCCTCCAAGTATCCTCGGAATGGCTTTGAACCACCACAATGGTTTGTTGGGAGCTTTTTGAATTTTGCTCGCTAATTTTCTGCAATAAAATAAATATAATATCAAAACCAAAGCTAGCAAAAATATAAACCAGACACAAGATTGCCATATGTAATGAGTAGTGCTAGAATCATTTCAACACAACCCTTATTATAAACGTAATACTTGGAAGACATACACTCTCCATAGTAGTTGCCAAATTAGCACAATAAGGTATATTACCTTGAAATCTTTTCTAAACCAATCACAACATGCATTCCATTTTTCTTGTGCCAAGCCACTCTAAGGGTGTGATCGTGCGACTCCATCATTTCTAAAACTCCTATAATACTTGTGAAGATGACACCTAAAACCTCTTAAGCATGCGCCTAATATTTTGTCCACAACGTACTTATCGTGTGCAAGGAGAAGAAAGACGAAAAAAATAACAGTAGCAGCACGAAGAAAATGGACAAGGCCAAAGCAGTAGCCATGGTGGGAGCACAAAAGGTAAAGAATGGGACATCAATAGGTATCAAATGGATCAAGACCCAATGCCAAATCTATACACATAATAAAAAGTTTTACAACCAACCAAAATCAGAGAATGATAATGGCAACTCGGTCTCATACATAAGTCAGCTCACAAAGCACGCACATGATGGAAAGTTGGAAACCAACAAGCACCTACTTCACTTTTTTTAATTTAATCATCCTTAAATGGAAACCAGTACCAATTCAAACCACTTTAGTTACATGGTACGTAACAACAAAAACCAAAGAAAACTTTTCTATACCAATAACTTAACCTGACACATATATAACACATTTAAACAAAATAAATTGAACAAATATGAAACAAGGAGAATCATACAGAAAATTCAGTAATGAACTACCAAACATCCAAAGGTCAACCAAGGAACCAATAATACACAAAAACCATTACCAAAAATCATTCATACTCATAAATTAACGAGAACATCACTAAGAAGTTTATTAAAACCGAAACACTGCGAGGGATTGTGTATGTAAAACAATGGCGAGAACCTTAATTCTTATAGATAAACAATAAAAAGGTAAATAAATTACGATAAGGGGTTAAGAGAGAATGGAGTATGAAATAGAATAAACCACTGCAAAATATTTGAGCTTTGGTAACTTCAAACTTCAATTCGTTTAAAGATTATAACTTTAATTCCGAATTCAAAACCAAAAATCGAACTTAAAGTATATAAGCGAGGAGATTATCTCAATTTAAAGGGCGTACCCGGTCGACAATCAAGTAATCAAGGAAGCTTTGACATTGCCGATTCACCGATTTAAGCTAAAACAAGACCAATGGTCTAATTGAGAATGGACGAAATGAGTAAAAAAAAGAAAAAGAAAAACATTACAATGAAAACCGGTTTGAAGAAGAAGAAGAAGAGATAAAATTAAAATATCCTTACATATTTTGTAATGCATTTCGGTTTCATCGGTCGGTTGGTGAAGAATGTTTTTTTTTTTGGAGCAGTGGTAGTTTTTTAGGGTTTCTTTTGGTTTCCCAAATTTTTATCGCTTAGAATTTTAGTGGGGCGAAAACTATTTCCAACGAAAATGATCCCTTAATATTAAACATTTACTGGCCTTACGTGACACCAATGGACGCTGCAAATACTATGGTACAGAAAAAATAAATAAATTGGGAGAACAAATATAAAACTTATTAAAGACGCCAAAGGCGTTGCTAAATCCAAAATACCTTTTTGCAACCATTGCAGCGTAGCTAGTGCTCAATTTTTTCAATAAAAATGAAATTCTAAGTAAAAGAAAATTTCAAATGAAAGCTTTTGCGATGCCAGTTAGCATGGCAACAGTTAAATCCCAATAAGGTGGTACTAATAAGACCGAAACATTTTAGCAGCCCCATTAGGCGTTGCAAATGTTATGCTTTACCAACAAAAATTAGGCGTTGCAAAAGAGTGCATTGCAACAGACCCCTTCTGTTGTAATGAACTTGTATTCACGTAGAACTTCAGTAACCTATCCCGAGTTTGTCACTTTCTACATACTTAGATTACTGATAATCCTCTCCATTTGGCCACCCTATGTGAACTATAGATCGAGCAAGTATATATATAGCAAATCGCAAGACCTGAAAGGGTACATAATTAAGAGAAACTCACAGGGTTTGGAAGAGTTTCTAGTTTTTTATGTTTTTACTGCAAGGATATGATTCTTTTGTTCTTTTGTTTCTACTTGCATTTCTCATATTGTTTCTGCTGCTGGAACAACTTTTCTGCTTGCCTATTTATACTGTTCAACGTAAGTCGTAACGATTGCAAGACATTCTGTTGTTTGCTTTGAAATAGTGCACAATTGTAAGATATGTTTCATTTAATGTGTCTGAAATCCTTGCCAGGTAATTTAGATCTTTTGAGCATCGGGTGGAGATGATATTTCTATAATTGTTTTGCTTTACATTTCCCTTAATGTCTGAAATTCCTGTCCGTTAGATTCTATTAATATTAATTAGCGCAATATTTACCGTATAGTTTAGGATGGTTGTTAACTCATTATCATGCTGCAACCGAAACACGCCATTTTTGTAAGATTAATATATGTACTTGCATTTGTATCGTTTTTACTATGCCTGTAGTGTTATATCAATAGTTATTCATGGTATCAATACTTCTTGAACTAGAACTGACGTCTTTATGCGTTGAATTGGAATGTCCTAGTTATTTTACCTTGTGTGATCATTCTTTAATGGTGGGGTTAGTCACTTAGTCTTATATCAATAGAAGCTGTACATTATATTACACTTTGAAATGCCTGGTAACCTTATTGGTTTACGTAATTGTTATTTTGCGACCTTAGTTTTTTATGAGCTAAGATATTGCTTTCCCTCTGTATGGGCATATGTTTAGGACTAGCCTACTTTCAACATCTTATTTAATTCTTCCTTTGATTCATTTAAAGTCAGAAACTTAGTGAGCTTGTATTCGCGTAGAACTTCAGTAACCGATCCTCAGTTAATTGTTTCAGAAATTTTTATTAATCCTCTTGGCCACCCTATCTGGCATACAGAACTAGGACAAATAGTAAACAGGGAGACTTAAAAGGGTTACCCTTGATCAAGTGTTGGCTTTCATTGCAGTTTTTGGTTATCTTTGCATGATCTCTCTCTCTCTCTGTGTATACAAGTAATCGTCTGACTCTCTGTGCATGTGCATGTTTTCCCCCTTTGTGTGAAGTCGTGTCAGTCTAGGGGAATTAGCAGGACTTTTAGTGGTGAACACTTGAAAGTCATGCAGGTAATATATTATAGCTACTGCAGAAGATGCCCCCACGGATTTATTTTTTCTTCTTGCTCATAATGGTTAGATTGGTTTAATGTAGTGTAGACTCTGGGATCTCAATAAAAAATGGTGATTCCATTGGGCACTCATCAAATTGGATTGGGCAACTCCTCAAAAAAAAAGAAATTTTACAAATTTGCCATATTACAAGTTTGCCATCAAAGTCCAAGTCCAGCAACCAATTCAACCGGTATCGCCAAAACGAACCCTCCGGTCGTTTTACGTTTTTACACTCAAACGGCGACGTACTATGTGATGCGAATGTACACTCAAACGACTTGGCCAAGTCGTTTACGTTTTACACTCAAGCGACATGGTGGGTGTCGTTTGAAATGCGTGTAAAGCGAAACGACATGACCATGTTGTTTGAGTGTTACTTTTGAGTTTGAGTTACACTCAAACTACCATGGCCAAGTCGTTTGAGTGTATACTCAAAGCGATATGGACAAGTTGTTTGAGTGTTACTCACACTACACTAACTTGAAACTACATGTCAATGTCGTTTTGAGTTTACACTCAAACTTCTGCGGCCATGTCGTTTGAGTGTGCACTCAAACTACATGACCAAGTCGTTTGAGTGTATACTCAAAACGACATGGCGTAATAGTTCGGTGTTACTCACACTAACACTCAAACTCTGGCGGCCATGTCGTTTGAGTGTACACTCAAACTACACGGCCATGTCGTTTGAGTGTATACTCAAACTACATGATCATGCGTAGTTTGATGTAGTTTGAGTGTACACTCAAGCGACATGGCGGCGTAGTTTGAGTGTACACTCAAACAACATGGCCGTGTAGTTTGAGTGTTAGTGTGGTTAGAGTAACACTCAAGCGGCGGGGTTCATGTAGTTTGAGTATACACTCAAACGACATGGCGGCGTAGTTTGAGTGTACACTCAAGCGACATGGCCTGAAAACGATATATGGCGTAGTTTGTGTGTTAGTGTGAGTAACACTCAAAGCGACTTGTCCATGTAGTTTTTGAGTATACACTCAAGCGACTTGGTCGCGTGTTTGAGTGTACACTCAAACGGCGTGGACACGTGTACACTCAAAGCGATTCAAATGCACTCAAAGCGATTTCAATTGAATTAGAAAAATTGAAATCCGATTTAAAAAATTGGGTTAGAAATAACACAATTACATCAATAAAACTACATGCACTCTGCACTCTTTATCTGTTATGACATAGTATCTTTATAACCAAGTTAAAACATGTAATCAAACATGCTACATGTAATCAAACATGCTATAAAATCTAAAATAATAATTTGTTTTATATCTAAACTTGTTATTATTATTATTTTTTTAATTGTGAATCATAAACTAGTTTGGGGTTTAGAGTTCAGAGTTCAAGGTTTAGAAATTTCGTACCAACATATTTCACTTAATTATTTGAAATAATAATTTGTTTTATATCTAAACTTGTTATTTTTTATTTTATTTTTAAAATTGTGAATCATAAACTAGGTTGAGATTTAGGGTTTAGAGTTGTTTACAAATTTCGTGCTAACATATTTTACTTAATTATTCAAAATAATAATTTGTTTTATTTATAAACTTATTATTTATTATTTTCTTTTTCAAATTTTGAATCATAAACTAGTTTGGGGTTTGGGGTTTAGGGTTTTAGGGTTTACAAATTACAAATTGCCCGACATAAAAAAAATTAATTTCAAACATATTTCACTAAATTATCCAAATCTAAAATAATAATTTGTTTTATATCTAAACTTGTTATTTTCCATTTTTTTTATTCAATTGTAAATAATAAACTAGTTTGGGGGGTTTACAAATATATTTCACTCAATTATTGAAATATATCAAAATTTCAAATATATATAGAATATTTCATTCACTCGGTTTAGAGTTTAGGGTTTACATAGAATACTCAAGTTTCTCTACATACTCAAGTTTCTCTACACACTCAAGTTTTCTCTAAATGGAACATGAAGATGAAGAAGAAGTATTTGAGGTAATGTTTTTGAGTACAACAACAAATTAGAGAAGAACAACAAATTAGAGAAGGAGAAAATAGAAGATATGTTGAAAGTGAAGAAGTGGAACAAAATGTTGAAGGTCAAGGTGAAGAATTTGAAGATCGACAAGTCGAAGCAAATGAAATTCGAGAAATCGTCGGGCGACAAAATGCAAACCTAAATAATGAGGTAACACTTGATTAAAATGAATACAAAACACTTGATTGATTGAATGAATGAATGAATGGATGCAAAATGAATGAATGCAAAACCCGAGCCCAAAGCGACATGGGTCGGGTCGTTTGGGAACACTATCAAGCGACATGGGCTGTAGTTTGAGAACGATTACTACCCAGCGACATGGCGGTGTAGTTTGAGAACACTTCTGAAGCGACATGGCTGGGTAGTTTCATTACACTATAGCACTACATGGCCTGGTCGTTTCATTACACTATAGAACTACATGGCCGGGTCGTTTGGACTCTTGATGAAACTACATGGCTGGGTCGTTTGGACTAAATGTAATTAAAAGTTTTTTTTTTGTGACTTTGAAACTAAATGCAAATTGTTTGAGACTCTTGTTTTATTCTTCTATATGTAGAATTCTTTACGCTATCAGGGAACCGATCTTACGCAAACTTCGAATGATGTTGATTGTCAACCCGATTTTAAGTGATACAACAGAAATTTTTACTACGGAAGAGGTATGATTGAGTAGGCATTGATTTCATTTTTTTTTAAATTTTCTAAATATAATTTTATTAGTGTATTAATAATAGTTGTTGTTTTTATGTGTTTAGGTCTTTCATACGCGTGCGAGGCAACAATCGATTGGGCAACGCTAGAGGAAGACAAGTTAATGTTGTTGTGGTCATTGAAAAGTCGGAGGTGTGCCAAAGGAAACCGAGTAGCAAGATTGAATTTGGCTTTGCGAGTGCTTTCGGGTGTGTATCGGTCACACAAGAAGGAAGGCGAAGAGAAGGCTAATAAGAGAAGGTCGGGAACCAAGAAATCGGGATGTCCATTTAAGTTAAAAGGTGTTTTCCAACGCAGCACTGTCGATAGTTGGAAAATTGTTGTTCTTAATGGTGTTCACAACCATCCATTGGCGAAGACCCTTGAAGGACATGCATTTGCTACTCAACTAACCGTTCCAGAGTTCGAGTATTTTTCAGAGATGAGTAAGTGTGGAATAAAACCTAAACAAATATTGGATTCCATCAAGAGTAGATATCATGATAACATCTCTAGTATATCCCAAGTCTACACTGCAAGGCAGAAGGTGAGGAAATTGGATATGAACGGTCTCACACAATTACAGAGATTGCGTGAGTTGTTAGCAAAAGAACATTATTTTGAGGAGTTGAGACAGGATGAGAATACCGAGGAGATAACGGGATTGTTATGGGCCCATCGGAAGGTGTTAAGTTGGCTCGGACTTTTTCAACAGTTTTTCATGTTAGCTTACCTACAAAACTAGCGGTATCGGTGGCCTTTTCATACGGTTTGTTGGGGTGACTTGGCGTGGAAATATTTCACCGTGTGTCGAGTCTTTGCCGATCTGAAAACAACGGTCGACTATGAGTGGGCCCTGCATCATTTTAGTGGCTTGCTTGGTGACATAAGCCCATCGTGATCGTGTAATCGGCGGGGACTTATACGATGAGTGCCGCCGGCGAGTTTTTCCTAACGCACACAAGCATCTATGTAGATGGCATATCGCATTTCGTCGTCCTTTCAAAATGTTACGATATTTTTCCAACTACTGAGAACTTGTAGAAGGCCCGGTTCGTGGAACAACGTAGTCAAATCGAAGAGCGAGAGGTTATTTTCAGCGTAGATGGGATGATTTGGAAAAATATTACGGGGTTGAGTACTCAATTTTGTTTGTTATTTCGCGAGACTTGGTTTCCTCCACGGGGATCGATTCGTATGTTGTTGACTGACCAACACATTCACTTTGGGGAGTACAACGACCAATAGAGTTGAAGCGGTCTCATGCCGGGTGAAGCGTGTACTAGGAAATGCAAACTGTCATAATTTTTTGAGTATGTTTAGCTTAATCCACCCGATTCTAGAGATCGGATGTCGAGATTAGAGCTACCTTCTAAAAAGTATGATTGTAACTTCGGCACCACCACCGGATTCCTTTGTTTCGTGAACTTCGGAGGCCTTGTCTCACGCAAGTGTTTAGACTTGTTATTTGAAGAAATAGATACCAGCGTAAAAGCGTGTTAAAAATGGGAGATAAGGTGTTGGTGCTATTTAAGACGAGCCATGGACCGCCATGTGCTCATGAATTAGTGAGTTTGAAGAGCAAAAAGCGGTCCATCCCTTTTTGCTATCGACCCTTTTGGAAAACATTGTCCGCTTCTCCCAATGTGTCGGTGGGTGTTGGTCCCGATGTTGCACAGCCGATGGACTTGTTCATGAATAGGTTTGCAATGGTTTTGAAGAAGCGGAGGGTTATGATTAGGAAGCTTATGGAGATTGCCGTGCGAGAGAAAGTACATGGCTAGTACCGCCTTGTGAGGAAGCAAAACCAAAGGTCGGCCGAAGGTAGCTGCTGTGAAAAGCTTCAAACTGGAGATGATAACTCTTGGCGAGATCCATCTCATTTTGAACATTCTCAGCGTGACCATGAAGAGTGGGTCGTCACAACCAAACATTAAGCCCACCCAAAACACCCACACTACACCAAGAAAGAAGTCTTCTCCAAAACTACCAACCCAAAACATCCACACCACACCAACAAATAAGCCTTCTCCAAAACACCAAAAACAACCACACCAAGAAATAAACCTTCTCCCAAAACACAAAAACAACCACACACCGCGAAATAAGCCTTCTCAAAAATAGTCACCACCACGAAATGTGAGAGATGGCTTAGACTTTTGGAAAGACGAGGGGTCCTAAGGATTACGGGTTGGATATTCTGAAGAAATGCATAAATACATTGTTAGAGTCCATGACCACGTTGGAGATGGCAAGCTGCGGTTATAGAGCTTTTCGCATTGCATTAGGAAGAAGTCAAGAAGAATGGCCCGGATGAGAAGGGAGTTGTGCGAAGAGCTTCTCGACAACCTCCCCTTTATTGTACTTTGTACAATCAAAGTGAGGTTTTTATTCGATGAAGGAAATCTACATGAGGAAGGTTACGCACCCTTAAATAAGTGGATGAGCATGCCTTTTCTTTGGATACTTATTTGCTTCAAGATTTAATGTTGTCCTTATGCATTTAGGAGCTCATCGGTGCTTCCTTCTCATGCGTGAGAACCCAAGCAAATCTGAGAGAGTGACCCAAGTGTTGGGTAGCGCACATGTTGGTGGAAATCATTTTGTCAATGTTGAACTTGTTGAAGATTGTCCGGTTCCTCCAGTAATGCGCCAATGGCTTAGAGCTCGATATGATATTCTTTGAAAGTTGGAATTTGGCCTTGACGGTAAGGCAATTGCAATTTATGGCATTGAACATTCCCAATTTAATATGGGAAAATGAGCTCGTTGAAGACCCAACAGTACATGTTATCGACTAAGTTGTTTGTATGTTGTCGATATGATATTTTGATGTAATTTGTATTTTGATGTAATTTGGAACAAGTGTAATTTGATTTGATTTTTATGTTATCAATGTTAGGGCTTTTATTTGATTTGATTTGGAAATCGAGTGTCGACTAAGTTGATTCGGACGACAATTGAGTGATTTTGAAATCGGCGATCGACTAAGTGATATATTGATGTAATTTGATATTTTGATGTAATTTGGAACAAATGTAATTTTATTTTATTTTTTGTTATTTGGAAATAATGTTAGGGCTTTTATTTGATTTGATTTGGAAATCAGTGATCGATTAAGTTGATTCGGACTGACAATCAAGTGATTTGGAAATAAAGCGATCGACTAAGTTGATTCGGACGTCAATCGAAAGTGATTTTGAAATCGAATGATCGACTAAGTTGATTCGGATGGCAATCAGTGATCGACTAGTTGATTCGGACCCTTAATCGAAGTGATTTGAAATAATGTTAAGTATGTTGTCAATAATGACCGAAACTACGGTGAAGTCGTTTGGCTTTAATACAAAAGCGACCAGCCCGGATCGTTTGGTCTAAAGGCCAAACGATGTGGTCATGTCGTTTGGCCTTTAGACCAAACGATGTGGTCATGTCGTTTGGCCTTTAGACCAAAGCGATGTGTCCATGTCGTTTGGCCTTTAGACCAAACGATCTGGCTGGGTCGTTTGAGATTAAAAGCGAACGATCTGCCGTTGTCGATTTGATATAAAGGAAAACGATCTGGCGAGGTCGTTTGGCCTTTATGCCAAACGATCTTGGTGAGTCGATTTGGAAGAAATTTTTTCAAAATTCGTTTTGTTTTACAACACTTTCATATTCATCAAATTTCACTTTTCCATTCAAACATCAAATATCAAACACTCTCATTCATCAAATTCCACTTTTCCATTCAAACATCAGATATCAAACACTCTCATTCATCAAATTCATCCATACATAAAATTCCATTCAAACATTAAACCCTAAACTGAAACAAATTACATTCAAACATTAAACCCTAAACCCTAAACATTAAATTCCATTCAAACATTCATGCAAATATCATATCCATCAATTCATTCGAAGTTAACAAAATTACAAACCCTAAACTGAAACAAATTACATCCATCAAACTAAATTACAAAGTTACAAACCCTAAACTGAAACAAATCAACTATAAGCCCACCAATGTAATTGCACCTAGTCAAGTTATGCGCTGTTCAAAGGAGGACCTTGCTTCCTCGGCATATCATTCCCGACCAATTGCGGACCTCTCTCTAGCAAGCGACTGGTTTCATCGATGGCGATGGATTAAACCGAAAAAAGAAAAATCAAGATAAGTTACCAATCGAATGCAAAAATCCGCGGTTAGAGAAACTTCGATTAAAAATCACAATACTTACAATCGGTGAACGGTTAGGGCGTGTGTCTCGGGGAGGGATGAATAGGAAGAAGCTCGGGGTTCACCAAAACTACATGAGAATTCCTCGCATACCAAGTCATGTAGTTTTGATGACACTCCCATGGATAAGGCGAAATAGGTCCCGGTTGCGAGTTGGATCGCGTGATTACGCCACGACTCGGTAAAGTGGCCCAATATATTGGTCGGCTCACCTCATACCAGCGTCTGCCCGCAGTTCTTGTTCTCCAATTTGGCATTGGAGGATCTTTAGGTACAAGTTGCACGTGACCCAGTGACGCGACCACCCTTGCGGCAGTAAAGCTCGACAATGTTGAAAAACATAGCAATCCCTCAAAAATGCAATGTCATCGATCGGGTTTTGTATCTCGATATTTTTGTAGGGATGCCAAACAACCTGAAACAAAATCAAATGTGTCATTAACAACTCTAATGATCAATTACTAAAAATAAATATAAACAAACTTAAATACCAAATTGTCATTGAATTTAATACTTACATTGAACTCATTCAAATCATCAATTATAAATTTCGATAAAACTGCAATGCATACGTTGTGTCGTAATAGTGTGGAGCGGCGGGATGTGTCTATGAGCACCTTGGCTGAGGCGAGATATAGTTGAAGTTTGGGACTGTCATGAATACCGGAAAATACTCATAGATCCATGCCTAGATATACACAAATAGTTAACATATTGATAGAGTAATAAAATTAACATTAAAAAAATAAACTCTAAAATACTCAAGTTTTACGTAGAAGAGTCATATAGCTTTGTAACCCCTTTCACCGCCGCACATGTGGCGCCCCGAGACCTCTATATAAAAGCGCCAAAATTTCGCACCCCATGCATACTCTTTCTATCTCATTGAATTTCAACAACGGCCTCGGATAACATATAGGCACTCCGGTCCCGGACTTGTCGGTAAAAATGGCACATCAAAGAAAAAGAGAATAAAACGCTCTACTTGATCCGTTGAACATCACGGAAACTTCGAGGCCTTCTCTACCACATTCAATGGCGTCACATATAGGGCTATCATGAACCTTGTTAGCAAAATGCTTCGGATAAATTCTAGCCTTACTTTTTGAAGTGAACTTGCTAGCTTTCATCTCGCCCTAATCAAATAAATAGGGAGCCCGGACCAAGATGTAAGAGATTTATCGATTGTTGTAAGTTCAGACTCACTTTGTCCCCTTGCACCTCTTTCCTCTAACTGTGACTCCACAGATTTGGACAACATCGTCCAAAGTCACAGTCATCTCCCCAACTGACATATGAAAGGTGTTGGTATCCGGATGCCATCTCTCCACAAACGCAGAGATCAATGGTGGATCCATATGCTCGTGATAACCTTCCACGAGATCAAACAACCCGATCCTTCTCAACAACTTGCGGCAAATCTCGGAGACCTTTCACATTCATTTTTAAATTCCATTGGGATAACTTCGCTAAGTGTGAAACACACTTCAACGCTCCGCGATCCTCCTGAAACAACCGAGCACGCATTAGATATATATGAACAAAAACAAAAGATTTTGTAAAAAAGAAAATCAAAGTACACAAGACAAACAAAATATTACCCTTCTCTCCCCAAACATCGCGGCGACATGCACCGCATAGTCATACAACAACTCGACTCATACGGGCCTCCCCATACACACCTCTTTGAAACTCCAAATCATCATTGGATTTTCTTACGAAATCCAATACCGGAGGTGCTTCTTCTGGTGGTGGTGCGTCTTCTACCACATATTCTTCAACATCATCATCCTGCTCATCCTCCTCCTCCTCTCCTCCTCCTCTCTCTCTTCCTCCTCTCTCCTCACTCTCCTCTTCTACTATACTCTTCCCTTTGTCTAAACCTACATCTAAACCTACATTAGTATCACTATCTACACTATCTACACTATCTTTACTAAACGAATCAACCTCAGGAACCTCTTTTTCCAAATGGTCCCTACTTGGCTGATGTGGATTAAGCCGTTTGCCCTATGTCTTTTTCTTCCAACTGGATCACCGCTAGAGGAACCGCCACCAAACAATTTCTTAACACCCTTGAATGTAGTTTTCGCTACATTCTTCACATTCTTTGATCGAGGACCCATCGCTACAAAGAAAAATAAAACAAGTATTAGTAAACCATATTTAAATAAACAATGTACAAAGAAAACCACTAGAAAAAAGAGATCATCCCGATTCATTAAAACTAATAGACTTACAAGCTTGCTATGATAACTCAAGTATATATGAAGAAATAGAATGAATGTTTCGCTTATCCAAATTCTATCGAATTTTGGGCGAGTTTCCTTTGTTTGGTCAACATTTCATATACTTAAACTGTCATAACACGGAAATCAATAATGACATCCTTCCAACAACCATATGTACATATAACCTAACTTTTACACGACGATTGCAAAATGTATATATATACAAGACTGTTTTACGTATGAACCGTCATTTATGTACATCAAGTATTACAACAAAATAATTTGGACTCTCTCTAACAAAATGAACTTGACTCGTCCCCTCGTCAAGCATAAGGAAACCACCCAAAAAACCACCTTGATAACATACATTCAAGGTAAGTTTGAAAACCAAAGAAAGATTCTCACCTATAATGCTTTACCGCTTTAGTTTTGTTCCCCGTATCCGGACCTTAAGCAAAATTACTTCGTAAAAGCTGCATGTGATCAAGGTCATTACTCATTAGTCAAGACTCAAGAACATAAGCGAGTATGAAAGGTGAGTAAAAGAATACGAAACACTAATCATAAAATGGTAAAAGTATCTTCTCTTATAACATCGGGCCCTAAAAAGGAAAATACTAGGTATGAAAGATGAGCACTACTCCTAACTCTTAGTCTTTTCGTCAATAAGCACATTATCAAGCTTTACGTTGTAGTGAATTATTGGTGGCTCACAATGCTCATGCAGAAAAAGAGAGCCCAATTGCAATCTGAATTGCAATCTCATACAACTTCCCCATTCTATGTTAAGGTGATTCTTGAACAAAATTTTATCGAATGATCCGTTTTCCCGTGATTGTAAACAAGTGCTTTCATGTTGGTATCAAAGCAATACCCATATAGTTTGATCAGGTTTTGATGGGAAGTTTTGCCCATGGTGCCCACTTCAGCTTCGAATTGTTTCCTCATAATTTCCTTTGTGTTATTGTTGTCTTTTAGTACCTTCACTGCTATTTTGACACCATTAGGGAATTCGCACCTGTGTAGACGTCTCCAAACCCACCGGCACCTACATTCTTCTCGAGATTTGACGTAAATCTCTTAAGTTCATCAAGTGAAAATGATTTTGGTTTCTCGTTTGTTAGTTTATACAAGAAATCTTCGATTGGTTGTGAACTGTCATCGTGTTCCATCGGTTTATCTCACAAAATATAGGTTGTAGTCCAACAAAGTATAGTATGAAAAGCAGTGATAACGACAACTTCGGAAAAGAAAAAGATGACAATGAGCTAGACATGAATTTCTATAGATTAGAGAATAGAAAATAGGACACGATGATATATCATTTATCCAATAAACAACTAGTTAGTTACGTGGAGATATTTCATTCAAGGATATCTTGGAGGAGCAATAGAATAAAAGTTCTAGGATTTTTAGTGCAACAGTTCAGTGCATATATTTTTGGTATATTATCCTAAAACTACAGATGTTCCAAAATGGGGGTTTTCAATAAACTTTGGTGAATAATTACTAAATTTTGTATTTTGGTGGTCTACAGGTTCTCTAAATTCAGCATTTGGAATAGGTTGACGCAAAAGGACAAAAGGAAAAAACAAAAACAAATCAAGAAAAAAAAAAAAAAAAAACTATCTTACCGGGGAATGACTTGATCAAATTTAAGTTCAGTGCACTCCGATTTCTTACGTGTCAAATAATGAGGCGTGATTTTCTCAGGGGCATGTTGTATATTGTATTATTTCATAATGAAGGCTTCGATACATACCAAAATGAATGGAGTCTGTGTTTTTAGATAGAAGTTGTTCTTCTCAAACTGTTGGGCCGAGACTAAGAGTTAGGAGTAGATACTTTGTTGGATTGAAGGATGTGAGAGGATTTTGTCGAGGTTTTTGGGTGAGAAATCATGAAGAGAGATGATCGGTTACAACAAGTTTTCCGATTTAGCGATTAGGTGGGGGTGTACATGGGCTTTTTGTTGGGCTTTGTGATTTGGGCTTGGGGTGGAGGCTGCCCAATCCATTCTGTGGTGGTGGCCAATACTTGGTGATGTGGATGTTGATTTTTTTTGTTGTTGCAGGTCTCTTTCTCTTCTTATGCTCATACCCTCTAGCTTTAGCTTGACCATCTTTACTTTCCTCAAATACATACTCACGGATCTTGAAGCAAACAAATTCGTTTGAAGGCTTCTTCCACCATTCTCCTCATAAAAGCAGCACTCAATCGTCCAATCATAGAATCAACACTACCCTAGTAGTTGAAATGGACAATGACAAGGAATACGGTGGATTAGGATTGCCATAATAATGATCCAACAAATGCACCCTAGTATTACCAAAACCGATTTAAATTGTTCAAAAAGTCAATAACTTGACCATCACTACATCTTTCCAAAACTAAAGGGGTTGATGGTTTTCAAATACTTCAAAAAGTATTCCAGTCTCTCTTCTTTTGTGTCTCGTAACGACTTAGTGGAACTAGTAATGAGTCTTGTGTGGATTCTATACATAATGTAGGTGAAGGTTCTAATGTTGAGTCCGTAACTTAAAACTGCAAACACAAATGCCACATATTAAGAAACCAAATTTCTACAGTATTGGGCTTAATGTTAAAGTTGCAACTGCAGTCCAAATCACCTGAACTAATTTAAATCATGAACCCATATAAGTTGCGGGTGATTCCAAATCACGTTTCTTGTTATTATTGAACCTTTTCCATAACTTGGTTTTCTTGAATCTCCTTTTTAACACCATTCTTATGCTCATACAAGTTTGATGCTGCAATAATATCTTGTTACTGCATATACCTTTGTAGGGTTCTTTTCCTTATTTTCATCTTTCATGTAGTTTCCTAGCTAGCTGCACTTGAATATTGCTACTTCAGCACTGAAGTTCATAGCATAAACGTTTTGTTTCTTCTATTGGTACTTCAATGATCATTTAACTCTTAAAGCTTATTCTATAACAACAAAGAGTCTCAGCCCTTCTTCCTCTAGTCCATTCTCCCCAAACCCACCAATTAATGAGCTCCAAGACACCAAATCAGACCTCGCAATACCATTAAAAACTCTCACCGAATCCCAAACACACCCACAACTTGCATACATACTCGCAACTCGCAATACACTCAAACGACCCTCTAAACACTCCACATTAGATTTTTCATGTTATGATATTTTTCATCATGAAACATGAACAAGAATTAGATCACTGCCTGTCCGAAAACTAGTCACGCGACCCTCTAAACACTCCACATTATTAAAAAAAAGTAGGTAAATCCTATCCAACGTTCTTTGTGTTTCAAAGGATCCTTCAAGTTTTGGACAGACCGACTTAATCCCTGTTCAATCATCATCATATAAGAATGCTAATATGACAACTTGAGTACTTGACAAGACAAATATTCATTTATGAATTACTGATGAGTTCGTTGCCATAGAAAAAACTCGGCACTAGTACAATCAAACTAAGATTATTCAGTAAGTACAAATTATTCAGTTTAGTATTAATTTTCCACATTGTTAACTAGCTTATTGTGTATATGTTCTACTTAGGTCTTTGGCGGTGATGGCTTTATTGCTTTCGAGACATATCCTTTGTCAATCTTGCCGGTCCATCTAAGGGTCAAGCGATTCGCTCTTGTAGTCCTTTGCAGATAAATCTGTGTTTTATCGATGTTCCATTATTGGTTACCAAGACACTTTGTACACCCTCTCGAATCGACAATTTTCTGAGAGACTGATATCTATGGAACTAAAACCTAGTACACTTTAGTTCACTTTAGTTCACACAATCGACACTTAGTACACTTTGTACCCTAAAAAAAAAATCTTTTGTTGTTCACTTTCAATGCATTGATTCTCTTTTTCAGTTTCTCGAAGAAAATATATAGGAAATTCGAGCTCATTTTCTCATACTATATAAAGATGAACAAGACAAACATCACATTCCCATAACTCATCAAATTAAAATTAAGAAGAACTAACCTGAATTAATTAAAACATCACATTCCCATAAGGAGAGACTTCTTTGGTCGGGTGTGTTCGACGATCGTGGTTTTCAGAAGGAAAGCGGTTGGAGCCAAAAAGCGTGAGCTCCCTTTTCGCTTCTTTCTTCTTTCTGCTGACCACTCAAAAGTAAAGCAAGCAATCAAATTGGGTAAGAGTGCTATTGGGTTGCAAGGTTACATGAAAGATGCCCGATTTTGGATTTTTTTGGTTAGGTTTGGCGATAATTGGTCGAAGGGTTTTGGCGAGAGAGATGACCGAAGGAATAGGTTTTTCGGTTTGCGATTTGGTGGGGGTGTCTTGGGCTTTCTTGTTTGGACTTTGTTGTTTAATACCGAGGTCTGCCCGATCTAATTTCAGTGGCGTTTCAATACAAAGAGCACTCTAAAAAATACTTGACAATGCCTCCAACCGGTTGCAGAACGCACGCCGCCCTTTGGGCATTCCGCAACAATTCCATGCACTACCTTCAAGGGGGCTTGTAACATACTTTTGCATGCAATGGAGATGAATCAGAAAAATTAAACGAACTCTCATTCATTGAGGTGACCTTTAAGTCAATGCACATTTGATCTCTTAGAAAGTGTAACACTTGGTAGCTAATGGTTCATTTTGCAGATTAGCAAGGTGACTATTTGGAGAGACTACAACTTTCAACTTTGTGATCTCTCATTAAGAACTGAATCTATATTCCAAGATAGTTTTGTTAGGGTTAGCTGAAGGTAGCCATTCAGTTATCTCCTCCTTTTCAACTTTTGCGTTCATAGTATATTGGCCAATATATTCGTACACATATATAGTTATGCAGTGGCGGAGCCAGGAAATTAAGTGAAGGTGAGCCACCACAACCGAGTGATTTTTTTGCTCCCAGCGGGATTTGCTCCAAGAGATCCAAGGGAAACAGGAACCAACCAAGTGTCCATTGAAAAGGGGTCAACAGTTATCAAATTTCCACCTTAATATATGTTTCCTGATTTACCCCCAATCTTAAAAAAATAAAAGAAAAAAACTTAACCAGTTACAAAATCTAGTTTTTGGTCTTAATTGTTGGAAAAAAAAGGAATAAAAAACTTGAAGTGCTGAACTAGTGACACTTCTTTCAAACTAAAAAAGATAAAAAAAATCTTTAGCTAATGATGGGAAGAACTCCTATATATTTTATAATGAATTTTTTTAATTCTTTTTCTTTTTATTTATTTCTATTTTTAGTGGGGACAAATCAGGAAGTTTGTTCTAAGGAAGGAATTTGATAACTGTCAATCTCTTTTTAGTAGACACGTGGTTGGTTCCTGTTTCGCTTGGAGCTCTTGGAACAAATCCCGCTGGGAGCAAAAAATCACTCACCACAACCAAGCATACAATTTTTTTTAAATTAACTAGCCTTGTGCACGTGGCAAGCCACGTTTTTTCAACACATTTTTTATTACAATTTTTTTAGTGGAGCGGAGCCCACATGAGTTGACGAAATCACTTTTTTTGCTTTTTTTTTTTTTTTAAAAAAAAGACTTCAAACTTTGCCACGGTATTTGATGAAATCTACAGAACTGCCACAAAAACAAATCACAAAGCTATGAAATTGCCACACGAAAACCAAAAAATTAAGATTCTGCCACCGTGACAGAAACAAAATCTACTGTTACTCACACTCCAGAATTTTTATATTGTTTAGATATTTCAAACCCAATCACAAAATTCATTATTTCTTTTAACTAATATTTCAACCACCATTTTTCTTGGTGACTTCGTTTTGAAGAGAATCTTATTTCAGCATTACTAACATCTTCTGAGTTCAGCATTGGTTGAGTTAGCAATGATTTTTCTTTGATCAAATATTTTAATATAATTGTTTAAACAATACTTAAGTAGCAATTAATCAATGCAATCTATTATTTTAAATTTCAAGAGAAATAAAGCATCAAGTTTAAACCTACAAAATACAAAAAAAAAAAAAACCACAATGGTTTAGAAAATTTACTTAAAACTTACCACAGCGTCCTCAAGAGAGTGAGAGACCGAGTCACCGAAAAAGAAGAGTACGTGAGGGTTTTTTGGTTTTTTATTTATTTATTTATAAAAAATAAGAGAGAGAGTGCGTGAGGTTAATATTTGGGGTTTCTACTTTCAATTTATTATTTTTGGGGAGAGAGAAAGAGTAAGGGTCAGTGGGTTACCGTTTTTGGGCTGGGTTTGCTTTGCTTTTTTATTTTTTTTCCTTTCCTATTTGCTTGCGTTTTGGTTACAAGGGAATAGTAAGTGACTGACCCAAATAGTATTTTTTTTTTTGTGGAAACTGGAAAGTGAGGGTGCCACTGTAGTTATGAGTTTATGACTATTTAGTATGTCCAGGTAAATTCATTTTTTTTCCCCTAAATAGTACCCATATTTTTTTTTTCTCCTATTAGTACCCCCAACTCTCAATTTGTTTCAATTTAGTACCTTAGTCTCTTTTCTGTCTCAATCCGTCTAATTTCGCTGTCTATTTTGCTAATGGCTCGAGTTCACATGTTTCTCTAATTAGCTAACATGTTTCTCTAATTAGCGAGGCTAAATAACCTAATTACTCGATTAATTTGTGTCCACGTAACTAATTGGGTTATTTAGCCTCGCTAATTAGAGAAACCAAGCACACGCAGTTAGCGAAATTAGACAGATTGAGACTGAAAAGAGACTGAGGTCTAAAATTTTCAGACTGAAGTACTAAATTGAAACAAATTAAGAGTTCGTGGTACTAGCAGGCGAGAAAAAAAATTCAGGTATCATTTAGAAAAAAAAAAAAAGAAAATACGTGTTACTAAATAGTGAAGAACTCTATCAAATATTATGATTCTTATCACACTATTTGGGCCTTGGTCTTTTTCATTCGCGAATCATGATATATTGGAGTCTGCCTACCGATTTAAATTTTAACTATTACTGAGGCAGCATACTAGGAAAACACCATTCAGTGGAAAACTTTCACACTGTTGGAATTCTATTACGTTTGTCAGTTGACATTTTGCACTGTTGTTGGGCAATCGAAGTTATGTTCGAGCAAAATTATGAGGACTGGGTCAAATATTTCCATGGATATCGAGTAACTGTGGCCGTTTGACTAGCTTTGGCATCGAAGGAAAGATCCTTAGTACCCCAAGTTTTACAGAGATTAGAACTATAGCATCTTGAGGCAAATCAAGCCAGTGTCTCTGGTCACTGGGCAAAAGCCAAATATGAATTCAGATAATTACTGTAGGGATTTCGTACCAACTTAAAACTGAGTATGTCAACGGTTTGCTCAGGTGAGTGGAGGAAAGTGCTTTGGAGTGTGACTTGCAATTTGATGAGAAAACTATGGGCGTATGTAAGTCTTTATTTTCTTTGTTTTACATATACAAACCAAGGCCCTGAAGGTTTTTCCAAGTTCTTTGATCCTGTCAATAATAATACCTTCACGGAAAAAAGTAATAATAATAAAATAAAATAAAAAAAATAATCCTGTCAATAACATTTGTCCCTGCCTTTTATAATCCCACGAATTGGACAACCCCATGCTGAAGTAGAGAAAAAAACACACACTGAAGTTTGTGCATTCTGCATTTTGACGGGGCCAAAACATTGAGAACACCATCCGCCACATCAAATCATCTTTTTCTGATTACTGCAGGCCACTCTGCTAACAAAATTTGGGCCATCCGAATCAAACACAAAGGAACTGCAAAAGGCCATTCTCCATAGATGAACGCCAGTATTATGAATTGGATGAGTTTATGCGGGAAATATTCAAACATGAGCCAGTACAGTCGAGCAAAGATTAATGACAGGAGAATCTAATTACTGTGAAGACCAACTGTAATATAAAGTACAGACGGAAATAATTACTTCTTGTATCTTTTCATTTCATCAAGGTAGAAATTATGTCAGTACTCTTTAGGAGATAAACGAGGAACCAAACTCTGCACCTTACTATTACATTTTAAAAAACACTAAATCGTTCTAAAAGAACAAAGTAATCTATTAAAAAAATTGAACTTGATGTTTCATCTAAAACAGGAACTCCGAATCTGAAAGTTCTAGAACCTTGTGGGCACCTATTGGTTTTACACCTGGTCGAAATCCATTTACTTCAATATACCTGCATCAAGACATTAATGACAGTTAATTGAGCTTATCAAAGTAAAAAAAAGGAAGCCATAGTTACTTGCAGTTACTTCTAAGATTTGGAGTTGTTCTATTCCCTCTCTGAAGATTAAGAGCAACTCACATTTCTTTCAAGAAAGGGTGTTTGTACAAGGCATCTGGAATCCTTCCTGAGAATTGGTTGTGATCCAAGTACCTGAATTTAATGGAGGGTAAATGCACAAGTCGGAGAATAATGAAAATAGTAGGACAAGCATGTAAAAATGACCCTGCTGACTCCAACCATCAAAAACATCCCTTGAATACTTGAAAGGCATCCTTAAGGATGAACCCACCAGTCCACCACGTGCTCAATTAGTTAAGATGATTTAGCGCCTAGCAAAATCACTTTGCAGGCCATGTGTCAATGAAAAATGGAAGTCGCATTACATCTATAAACGGATTCAACTCTTTCTCCACCACTAAAAAGGTCTTATGACTCAGATGTGCATCTGATAATTGGTCAGATATATATAGATTAGGCCCAGACAATCTGAGGGAACTAGTCATAATATGTAATTTGCATGCTTCATACTCTAAGTTGGTGGTAAAGAGTTGGCATACATAAATTGATGGATCTCACACCTAAATCTTACAGATAAATATTTGGCCTAAACAATTGACATAAGGTCCGATCTAGATTTTTCTAATCACATTTGTAGTCCTCACTGAGCTACTTGGGAATTTTTCTCATAAGGCAAGTAGGCAACAGAGCAAGGTGTTGCGGAAATCAATTACGGGTATAAGGCTCATTTTGAGATTCATCAGTACGCTTTGTGTTTGTACAGTTCCCTGATTGTTGCATCCTTATTCCTTAGTGTTGTGTGAGAAGTATAGGCTAGATCAGTAGAGTTACGCTTTGTGTTTGTACAGTTACCTGAATGTTCTATCCTTATTCCTTAGTGTCATATCTGAAAAGTATAGGCTATATCCGACAGCTTTCTCCTATCATCAGGACACAAATATTCCCCATACAATAACCAAAGGAGACCTAGCAAGTAAAATTTGGCAGAGATAGTTTGACTCACAAGTAAGTCAATTTAGGAATATGAGCAAGTCCCGGTGGAATGGTCCCAGACATCTTGTTGTAGGATAAGTACCTACAGCAGAAAAATAAGTAATTAATAACATGTGTGCATACTCCAAGAAGTAGTAATCAAGCCAAGCACAAAAAATAGTTCCATTTAGGATTAGCAAAAGAACCGAACTCTAGAAATTGCATAATTACAAATTGAGCAATGCAAGTCAAGAGGACATAATAGTTGAGAAAATACATTCTCTGAGCTAACAGTACTCACAGAATCTCCAAATTTGTTAAGTTTGCAAGCTGAGCAGGGATTCCTCCAGTCAAATAATTATTGTTTAGGTACCTGGATCATTCACAGGATAAAACAAATCAGGGAGCACTGACGCTGAGATAACGAAGCTGCACAAAGTCAATAGTTCATAGGAAAGAAGTAGTTAACAAGAATCAACTTACACGTTCCGCAGAGCAGGGAAGCTTCCCTCTAAACGAATAAGCTCCCGTATTGTGCCCACCAAATGATTGTTACCGACATCTCTGAATGGTATAATTCAAAAGAGAAAATCACATGTTAATGGTGATCTCCAACTAAATTGTCTACTTAGCATGGTAGGAAATTTATATTCATGAAATAAATCACTACAAATGAAGGAGAAAACATTACAAATGTCTAAGGTGTGGGAGATTGCCCAACTCTGCAGGAACCCGCCCAGTAAAACGATTTTCATGAAGATAAAGATAACGCAGCTCTGGTAGATTAGCAAGTTCCTTGGGAATTTCTCCTTTAAAACTATTGAAGCTAAGATACCTGCAATTTTATCTGGTAATAATCAAACCGGGGGAAATAGGACCTCGATATAGAAAAAGAAACTGGAAATAATTTATATGAGGAGAGTACTGACAGATGCGTCAATTGCTTTAGTTCACCAATTTCAGGAGGAATGACATCTTGCAGTTTATTCCATCTCAAATTTCTGAAAGTTAAGAAGAAAAGGTTAGCAGATAGGTGAAATACAGATAACCAATGAAACTGAATGCGGAGACCGGATATAACGAATGAAATTGTTCAATCAAGGGGATAGACAGCTATATCAAACTATGATATGATGTTTTCTGTTGAATATGATGGCCTTACTGAACAAGGAAATTGGTCAAATTGGACTAAACTCTAAGATGTCTGACGTGTATTGACTTATTGTTTTTCTCAAGCAATTACCATGTTAAACAGATATTGCAAATACAAGTCACGTTACTTACGAGTAATCCAACTTCCAACATGTATAATGACAAAACATAGCGGAAAACATGATCATGTCATAAGAAGTGAAATGAGAATAAAGGTATTCCACATAAATAATGACTGAGGGATTTTAGAAACATACAGTATTTTAAGGCGCCTTAGACGTCCAATTTGAGGAGGAATTGGCCCAGTCAATTTGTTATTATGGAGATCCCTGTCAATTGACCACCGCAAGATTAGGAAAGTACTTGCAAAGAAATCATTGGATTGAACCATAAATCAGTGATAAATCAAATTTAATATAGTCTAAAATAAAGTTTGTTATCTTGCAATTGACATCTAATCTGAACTTAATATTTTCCTGGGAAGCAAAGAAAGTTTTCAGTTAAAGAGAACAAATGGAGACACAAAACTATTCTGAGTATCAAGATCCACAAGGTGCAAGATGAGCATATCAAAAGGCATAGCTGTGTTTCTGTGCCTAGTCTATACGGTCAATCTCTTTCTTCTTTTGAATTACATTTAAGTTGCTAATAGGTTATAAAATGTTCATAGACTTTTCACGGCTTGAAAGTTCAGATGAATCTTATCAACCATACATTTGCGTGTATCGTTAGTAAACCGAATCTAAGAAAAAACTCTGGCCAACCTCCTAACCCTAAGTTCTTGTCGTCCTTTTTTTATTGTATTTCAAATAGATCACTAGAATACTTATTTTATCAGAATCCTGTAGTTAACTAATTAATCGTTGGATGAATGATAAAACAAATATTCACTATGCTCAATGGATTCAAATATCTGATTCATATATTAATCTAATTATCCTTCAAATGTCGTTTCGAACTTGGGTATTGTTTTTGTCTGGAATGAAATACAAAACATGACTTCTAATAGCAGTCACAAATATGCTAAACTTGCAATAATTATATAAAAATGCAATCAAAGCCAATTTGATACTAATGCCATATAACAAGATAGCATACAGTCAGAGACGGAGAGTACTTACAGCCTTGTCAAATCTAACAGATTGGTTACAGCAGTAGGAAACGGCCCAACAATTGATACTGCATAAACTTCCCTGCAAGCAAAAGAGTCAAACATCAAACATCAAACAACAAATACCAAATGTAGTTTTAAAATTTATAATGCTTACAACTCAGTGACAACTCTATAGTCTCCCTGTGTGGAACATGTAACGCCAGACCACGGAGGTAAATCACCATCTCCACAAGGATCATCTCCAACCCATGCATAAACTACTCTCCATCCAAGTGATGCCTTGATTTCATTCAATGCTTTCACTGCAAATTAATATAAAATTGAAATGATATATACAAGATCTAGAAACAAGTCAATAGGTTGTGAGTTACCATCTCTTTTTAGGGTTTTGCAGTGAGCAAAATTGACAAGTATAGATAGAAAACAAATCCAAGTAATTAACGATCGAGAAGACATTTTGATGAATATGAATTTGTAATTCAGATCCACTCAATCATCTTCTTCTCTCTCGTTTATACGTCGTTTTTTCGTTTTTCCAGTTTTGCCCTCGACAAACACTATTATTACAGCCCATGCCATCCGAACTTTCAACAATTCCATCCGAACTTTCAATAATTTCATCATAAATTCCGGACAAGTTTTCATAAATTATTATTATTTTAATCCCGACAAATTTAACATATCAAAGACCATTAATAAGGAGTAGTTGAGAATGCTCCCAGTGACCCACATCAGCCCCCCTTTTTATCTGAGACCGATACATCAGATTTTACAATATTTCGGCGTTAAAAAAGCAAATCTACGCCTTTTTTTTTGCCGATTTCTAAAAAACAAAATCTCTTATTTCCGTACTCTCTTTTCAATTCTACAAAACACCCCCAACTCAGAAAAAAAAAATAAAAAAAATCATCTCTTCAAATCCTCTATTACCAACATTATTGAAGTTTCCCATCTCTCACACACACAAAAAAGATGCATTGGAAGAAGTTATAAAGTTGACTCCAAGAGGCGATTCATTCCTTCCAAGTATATCTCTCTCGCTCCCACTAACCCCATTTCATTTTCTAATCGAATTAGAAGACAAACTCAAGATATGGAGAAAAAGAACGACTTTGAAGAAATTATACAATTTGTTCTTAGATCGTACTCTCTCTCTTCAAATCAAATTATCTCCCTCAAATTAATTAAACGATGTTTATATTAGACATGTGAAAAAAAAAGGATAAAAGGGAACGACCTCTATGTTGATAAGAATTCCAACCGACTTGGAGGCTTTGGCAAGGATTAGGAACTCAGCGAGTGTAAGGAGTTTGCCATTGTTCTTATTTGCTGGGTTTCTTGCCATTGTTCTTCCCAGATGCGCTATTTGTCTTTGGAAAAACAAATACCAAAATAAGTGTGAGAACATTCTTTCTCAAAAAGATTAATGGCAGGAGGAGTTCGTGAAGGTGATCTACGATCATATTATGTGTATTTGGTTAGTTATAATCTTTCTCATTTTAGTTACATAAACAAGAGTGTGATTTATTTAGGTTGGAGTACTTATTTATGTAAAGCTCTTAATGATTTTCAGATTTAGAAAAAAGACAAGACATTACTTTCCCCAGCATCAACTTTTCATTTCATTGAGGATATTTTCTCAAGCACAAGTAATTACATTTTGGCATCTTAAATAATTCTAGACAGGTATAAGCATCAAACACAAGTTTGGATGAGATGCGAATATATTCATTCAAATACAAAATACCATTGATGAGGATGAACTTACGCTTTAAACTTTGAATTTTGCTTGCCGTTAGGTCAAATGAAAATTAAATATTCCTGTCTTTGATTGGATTTTATGGACCAAAGAAGCTCAGGCCATGAAAGTAGTCACTGCAGTTGTGTCACCCCGTGAGATCTACTGAAGCCAAACAGAAAGGAATTTCATGCTTTGACATTTGGGTGAGCAAATCTATTGCATCGGCCACCATCTCGGATTGCTTGTCGATAAAGCGAGATCATTTGGAAGTCTGCATAGACTCCACTTGCTCCATTGTGGGATATGACCAAGGGATCTACAAAATCATATAAACATAAGAGTGAGCTCCCTTATCCACTCAATTAGTTTCCTAAAAGAGCTGAAAATAAGTATGTCACCTCTTACAGCCAACATTTTATGGTTATGTGCCAAGCAAGCTGAAGGACAAGAACCGTTGCAAACATCAGATGAGATGATATGAGTAATGTTAGTTCTAAAAGCTTCTACTGAGTTTTTCTACAAGAAATATAAAGAACAAAACAATAAAAGTGTTTAATAGACACAACTCACCAATAGCCTCAGATGCGGAGGGAGGAAGTCGTAAGCACTCCATCAACAACAAACTCTGAATTATCGACGAACTGCAAGTACTCTTTCGTGGGGTCATAGCTGTAGTTAAAGCTTCCAGGCATATCATTTGCAAAACCTGCGGCAAATCTCTCTTTCTCTCTCTAATGTTATCAGTGGCCGAAACAATCTTCAATTTCATGCTTCCGTTTTCTTCAGTACCTAGAGGTTGTTATTGGCCGGAACAAGCTTCAATTTCACAGGTTTGTATCTACCGTAAAAAAAAAGATGCTTCTTTCATTTAATTAGTATATTGGTTGATGCATTTTTCGTATGAAATTTATTGGCGATGCTAAGGGTTTGTTTCTGATATGCGTGTATTAAAAAAAAAGTTTTGTGAATATTTCATTCCTGTTTCGACCCCCACCTACGTGGCAAACGTCTATTGGTAGGAGTCTCCACTTTATTCGTTTAATCGACAGGGTTAAAGCCCTATTCGCAATATCATGGATCAATGTACAGGCCCATTAACTCATGTGGACCTTAGCCACATGGCTTGCCACTAATGTACGTTGATTTATGTCTAGATTCGTTTATTATCAAAGAGATAATTATCAGTTGAAAGTTATAGTATATCACAATTACTCAAGCTACAAGATTACTTGAGCTACAAGGACTCTCTACTCTACCTATATAAATACCAAACTATTTTTTCATTGAACCACGTTCTTGAAACTTTATCCCAATCGATAATTTGGGAGTGCGTAGGGCAACCCAAGGTCTGATCTCATCATTCCCCGATCACCATCATTTTTCTAATTACTTTTCTACGTTCTTCGTCTTTTTCATCAACACTTGGTGTTTTGATCATATTTGGTCGAAACATAATTGGCGCCATCTGCAGTTCTTATTCAAAACCGACGATCACGTTCTACAAAAGTTATGACGAATACTAGAAGAGCTAAAGGTCCCGATGCAATTGCTGACGATCATCGCGAACATGATGTTATCGTCTAATATTATTTGTTAATAAGACTCTTATATCAGCTGAATGGAGGCATTCTTGCATTGAAAAAATTGTGTTGGCCTTGTTTCATGCTGTTAGACATCTTTAGCTTCTTTCAAGGAAGGAATAGTCGAAGTTTTATCGATCGAATATCCATTTGCGCAAGTTTTTGCAATATCTACGGATCGAGTTGCAGAATGGAAAAGTTACCGTAGCGCTTACAACATTGTCTCTGACACTCATACAGTTAACAAGAGACAAACTTTGGTTTCGCTAATGGCTGATTTTCTTATCGATGATATTCTTATGTCGAACGCATTACTCGATGAGGAAAACGTCAATCCCTACTTGATATTACCTCCCGGGGGCGATGACTTGAAATATTTGTCGGATATATCTGCTGATTGTTAGATTTACACCAATAGTTCGCATAATGAGTCCACCTCCGGTCTTGTTTTTGTCATCTTGAAGCTGAATGAAGACATAATTGCGAGGTCTCTACGTTTGAGTTTTTAACGCTTCGCATTATATGACCGAAGTATTTAAACCGTCATTTTGCGGTATCGACAACTCTTCGGTTAGAGGCGACTAAGTTATGATTAATTATTCTAAATTAGTCGCTAGCCACTTTGAATGATAATATGCCGCTCGCAATGATAGAATGGGCGTTTATTTGGACTTCGTTTAACGAATTGCATGAAATTTTACATCTATCAAGATTATGCAAGATCCGCGTTATGATGTAAGGCATCCCCGATTCTATCGCATATTTATCCGTGAAAAATCAAGTCGTCATCAGAACGACAACATTTGGATTAACTACTTATCTTTGTCGATGATTCCAACGAAGCAGGCGATAATGTCTCCGGTATCTACCGACGACGATCATCAACCGACGATGCTCGAGGGAATTCAGGGGTGAAGTCTCGCTCACATAGCAATGACCCAATGATATTGGTGGCCATACATGCCAAGGATGTTAAACGTTTGTCCGAGAAGTGTGTGCCTTGTCAAACACATGATATATGATATGGGTCAACTTCTCGCAATGAAGCGTCATCCAATCCATAAACCTTGGTCATTTGCGAAATGGGGCCTTGACATTTTTGGTTTATTTTTGACAACCCCTGACAGTATTCATTTTTGCTCGTCGCAACAAATTATTTTACTAAGTGAGGGGACAAAATTAACAAGTTGAACGAAAAACCGGACAAAAATTTGTTAGTCTGTTTCCAGTTCAATTGTTTATTTTCTGTTATTATCTTTGCACTTTTCAAGACTCGGTAATCAATAAAGAAGCAGTTCTTTCACTTCAGTTCCAATGGTATGATTTTGGTTCTAGCGAACCTTATAATCGCTCCGACAAAATCTGGCGAAATTACCACGTTTAATTTCGTCAGTCTAAGTTGAACGCTTTTACACTCGCTTAGTCGGTACTATCACTACAACAAAATCTGGCGAAATTACCACGTTTAATTTCGTCAGTCTAAGTTGAACGCTTTTACGCTCGCTTAGTCGTTACTATCGCTCCGACAAAATCTGGCAAAATTACCACGTTTAATTTCGTCAGTCTAAGTTGAACGCTTTTACGCTCGCTTAGTCGTTACTATCACTCCAACAAAATCTGGCGAAATTACCGCGTTTAGTTTCGTCAGTCTAAGTTTGAACGCTTTTACGCTCGCTTAGTCGTTACTATCGCTACGACAAAATCTGACGAAGTTACCGCGTTTAGCTTCGTCAGTCTAAGTTTGAACGCTTTTACGCTCGCTTAGTTCGTTACTATTGCTACGACATAATCTGATAAAGTTACCGCGTTTAGCTTCGTCATTCTAAGTTGAACGTTGTTACGCTCGCTTAGTTCGTTACTATCGCTACGACAAAATTTGACGAAATTACCACGTTTAATTTCGTCAGTCTAAGTTGAACGCTTTTATGCTCGCTTAGTTGTTACTATCGCTACGACAAAATCTGACGAAGTTATCGCGTTTAGCTTCGCCAGTCTAAGTTTGAAAGCTTTTATGCTCGCTTAGTTCGTTACTATCGCTACGACATAATCTGACGAAGTTACCGCGTTTAGCTTCGTCAGTCTAAGTTGAACGCTATTACGCTCACTTAGTTCGTTACTATCACTACGACAAAATCTTACGAAATTACCACGTTTAATTTCGTCAGTCTAAGTTGAACGCTTTTACGCTCGCTTAGTCGTTACTATCACTACAACAAAATCTGGCGAAATTTCCACATTTAATTTCGTCACTCTAAATTGAACGATTTTACGTACGCTTAGTCGGTTACTCGCGCTATGTCAATATCTGATGAAGTTACCCCGTTTCGTTTCGTCAGTTCTGCGTCGGAGTATTTTTTCGCTCAATTTAATTTTGCAAGCTTAAAGTTAGTATTGGGGGCGTTTCATTCTATTTCATTTCAACTGCATAAATCTACAACATTGTCAGTTTTTCACTTGTATGTTATCTGACACAACAACAATATTCAATAACAAACCCATCTTTATTTTTCATGAAAAGAAGTTTTAGCTCTATAGTATTACATTTACACAATTATCTAATCAATTGTCTCTGTCAATTGTCTTACGGTTGTTCGATTAAATCTTCATTTTCTTCTTCGAAATCTGCATTCGCTTCGCTTAGCGCTTTCGATTAACTATTTTCCGCAGTTATTCTTTTTTCTAAGGCATTAAGCCGAACTTTCTGAGCGAAACTTTCCGAGACTCGTACAACCGCCGTTTCTCCGTGCGGCGAAAATTCGCATTATGTCACCTTTCTTCGCGAAAACTTTCTCCAGCTTCATTATTTTAAGTCGAACTTTCTGAACTAAAAACTTTTAGAGTTAAACTTTCCGTCAGCTTCATTATTTTTCTAAGGCATTGTTCCGATCTTTCTACAAAAAATTCTCCGAGCGAAAATTTTCGTTAACTTCATTATTTTTTCTAAGGCATTGTATCGATCTTTTTAAGATAAATTTTCCTAGCGACAATTTTCGTCAGCCGATCTTTCTACGAGAAACTTGCCAAGCGAAAATTTTCGACAGCTCGTTTTTTTTTTTCTAAGACATTTAGCCGATCTTTCTCAACGAAATTTCTGTCAGCTTCTTTAATTTTTCTACGACATTAATTGACATCTTTCTGCGTGAAACTTTTCTCCGTCGACTCTTTGTGAAAATATTTTGTTCGTAATACCGTTGTTTCTCCGTACGGCGAAAATTCGCATTACATCAACTTTTATAAGCGGCACTTTTCGATAACTTTTCTGAGAGAAAATTTTCTCCAGTTTCTTTCTTTCTTTCTTATAAGGCATTGCGATCTTTTCGTTCGAATCTTTTCTTCGAAGACTTTTTCGTCGATTTCTTTCGCCCGTCATACTGCCGTTTTTACCTGCGACGACAAGAATAAATTTTTCGTCAGTCTTTCAAACTTAACTAAAATTTTAAGATAATTGAGAAAAAGTACTAACATACTTGTTTCATGCTGTCGAAACTCTTTGACACCGCTTTTTTCATATTCTCCGAACTCTTCTCCGTCTTCTTCGGCAGCCCAAATTCAATTTTGCTTGAAACCCAATAATTTGAACTTAATATCTTAGTAGATCCAATTTGAAATTGATCAATCATGAGCTAGATTATATCGGTCAATCAATCTTTAGTTGCCTATCCAATTCGAAATTACAGATCACAAAACCCAAGTTAGAAAGCATCACTGTTAGTTACTTGACTGCCATCTGTCAAGATCATCCCCAAAAATATAAACTCATCAGTTTGCTAGCCGATCAATATCCTATTGGTAGCTTACCTTTTTTACCAGTACAATCGATACCCATTCAGTTTTTCGAAGTTGCCGATCTAAATTGCGTTCCCAATCCCAATTGATTTTGGCAAAACAATTACAGATATTCCACTTCTCTTTGATCGTTTTACGCTTTGCACTGGTCTCAAAACCCATCTCAACTGAACCAATTGAATTGAGTCGTCAATTTTCTCTTCTCGACCGTGTCCACTTTTCTAGTTTGCCATGTCCACAATTCTCTACTAGAGGAGAGCCGATCCGCGTCTTTGTTGTCATACCCATCCGAGTTCGGTTTTCATTGTTTAGCTCTTTGGGGCCATTTGTTTTGGACTTTGTTTAATAAGATAATATTAATCTTGATAACAACAAACATTACGTTATTAATTGGATATAATGACAATACTAAGATAATAATGATTATGTGATTCGCCTCCTTAATTGATAGCGTTATGATGGCATCATTAATTGATAATATTTCGATCATGATAATAATGGGTCCATTTTGCGAGATATTATCGTAAGTTAGAATGCGAACATTAAGTTTTTAAAGCTGGTTGCCCCATAGTTACTTTTATCTAATCCGCATTCTTATTTAATCCGAAGTTGGCATCCAGTTTTAGTTGCTAAAGTCTTCACCTTCGAATTCAATTCGTATTTAACTTCCTTTTATTACTATTATTATTAAACTGCCCCTACGTTTAATTTTCAACGGTATAATCCAAGTATCGCTATTCCGTTGGCACGCATCGTCGAATTTAAATTTCGTATTATTACGTGACGCGTTGGTCGGTTTTTTTAATCAATTTTTTGCAATTTTATTTCTGTGCATATTTTATTTTATTTTTGTGCATTTTCGGCTATCTTTTATTTAACTACATTGCGTCACGTATACGTTAGTTTGACATTATTTCATTCCCGATAATTCACGAATTTTTTTCGACAATCAATTTTCCAATTATTTCTTTTCACACGACACTTCGTTGTACATTCCGCTCATTTTTCTTTCTTCTTTGCCATATGAACTTTGTTCGCATGCCAAAGAGGGGGCGGTGTTTCGACCCCCACCTACGTGGCAAACGTCCATTGGTAGGAGTCTCCACTTTATTCGTTTAATCGACAGGGCTAAAGCCCAATTCGCAATATCATGGATCAATGTACAGGCCCATTAACTCATGTGGGGCTTGCCACTAATGTACGTTGATTTAATTATGTCCAGATTCGTTTCTTATCAAAGAGATAATTATCAGTTGAAAGTTATAGTATATCACAATTACTCAAGCTACAAGATTACTTGAGCTACAAGGACTCTCTACTCTACCTATATAAATACCAAACTATTTTTCATTCAGAACTACGTTCTTGAGATTTGATCCTACTGATAATTTGGGTACGTAGGCAACCGCAAGGTACAGTCTTATCATTCCCCCGATTACCATAATTTTTCTAATTACTTTTCTACGTTCTTCGTTTTTTTCATCAACACTTGGTGTTTTGATCATATTTGGTCGAAACAATTCCTGTTGGGGCTGAATTATTAAGTGAGGAGTTTTAGTTGGTTCAGTTGATTGGATTTATAAGGGACGAATGATTCATTTTTTCTTATCAATATGTGTTACTACGATTGTTAAAGGACTTTTGTGAATTTCCTAAGAAGAAACATTAAATACTTATATAGTTATATGGTCTTATAGCCAACCATCAGGTATATATTACATCAGTTACCAAAAAAAGGTATATATTACATCATCTTCAATACAGTCAGGTTATTATCTTTATAACATGACAACCACAATCCTTATGATAATGATAATGATAATAATATTATAGATCCCATGCCAAAGACCATAGAAAGGAAAGAAGCAAGTAGGACCACCCCTCCCCTCTTACAGGCTTACTACAAAGGTACATACCCCATGCTTCCATTACTAAAACTTCCTTCAGTAGAAGCCTCGAAACTAGTCTTAGGACTAGCCACACAATGCCAGCAATAACCATGAGTGATCGAACTCGATCCATACTGAGGTCACGCCTTGGCTCGGCATTTTGAATTGGACTAGCGTGCACCGTAGTAGGATGCATTACCTTATTTGGTCCACTCACTCTCCAGCACATGTTAGTATTCCCAGCTCTATCATATGTGAATGTAATCCTTATTGTATCCGAAGCAACTCTTGGTGACGCTTTGCGCGGTTGTTGGAATGCCGTCTACGGTGATCGCCCAAGGGTGCTTCTGCTGTGTGTTCATCGTGGGTGCTTGGACCTTCAAGGTTCTCTGTTATTACTATTGTCATTGCAATGACATTGAGCACATTTGCTATCGCATCTTGCTCGAGTCCACACACGCTATAGCTAAGCGGATTGCACCGCTCGTAGTTATTCTATACGGTGTGACTTCTACTGAAGGTGTACTTCATCCGGTACACGTAGCAGCCAGTACGGTCATTGGGGCCTTTGCTTTTGTGATGGCATTGTTGCTGCCCTTCCCTCGCCTCGCATGCTATGAGGTACTTATTAGTTCATCTCTACAACTTAATCTCCAGTGCAATTTCTAAGCTTCTGAAAGATCCTCGCTCAAAAGATGCTTCTCAAAGGTAGATTTACGTAATTGTGACCAAAGTTAGGGAACCTGGATAATAGTATTTAATTGCGCTCCATATTTCATATAGGTACCATGTGCACCAGTATACTAATGGCACAAGTTGTGATCTCACCAATCGGCCTCGAGAAACCGAGGTATGTAGAAATCAGCTTAACTTTTGAATCCTCTAATATTTTTATCATTTAGTTCCAAGTTGAATTTTCTGATGAATCGTTAGACACGTATAATCCATCGACCTCCATGTGTTTATGCACAGGTAGGATTTGTGTGCTCGGAGCCTAGAGCTGTGATTGCTTCTATAATGGAGTTGTCAACTTGCAAGTATGCGCTCACACTTCATAGCCCAATGCTTTGCAAGCACCCGTAAGTCCCTTTCATCTCCTAATCCTTTTTATTCATGTTTAAACCTATCTCCTTTTTTACTATTCTCTTTTTCTTCGATCTATTTCTTCACTCGATCTATTAGATCCATATTGTTTTAAATAAAAATCAGTGACAATAATGGTGTGAACTAGAAATGATTAATTAATTAATTAATTAATTTGTTTATTTTGTTTTTTGGTGAATTGGTTTGTGCAGGCAGTGGATTATGGTGTTCATAAGCTATAGGAGCCAACAATATCGGGGTATTAATTCTACTACTATAATTTAGTCTGTCTGTTTATCAAATCATATAGCTCGCACTTTTAAGAACAATTTAACCATGATATCCTCGACTGCCCAAACTTAGGTTTGCAAGCAATTACTTGCTAACGAGTAAGAATGTTTGTTTTTCTATTTAGTAAGACTTACTAGGAGTACCTTACAGTGTGAAGTTATGATGATTTGCACTTAGTAGGAAGCATGTGGACTAGACCAAAATTTGGATCATACAATATTTAAAAAAATGTTTGGTATTTGTATTCAAGCCAATAAATATAGTGAATGTTCTTTAGTAACATTGCAATATAGTTGTTCAATCTATGTCTCTATAGATGTTAAAGCATAAATATGTGGGTCGACTGTTTTTCACCTCGAAGTTTTAAGTCATTTGTTAAACGAACAAGTTGAAAAAGTCCCAATAAAACATGGGAACGAAGCTATAATTTATTTTAAATTAGTAACAAATTTTCTTTTTCCACATTGTTTGCATAATGAAATTATTGGGTCAAAGGTCTAAGAATAGGTGCTTCTTTTTTTTTTTTTTTTTTGTTTAAAAAAAATATTATCATTTGTAATTGTTATTATCATAGTTTAGTGCTTCAGTTACTTGAAAATAAACAAAGTATCTAGCACTGAATATCCAGTGTTTGATCCTTCTAACCATGTATTCCAAGACTATTCCCATAAGAGACCTCAAGTTTATAGAAAACACGAGGATTTGCAATACTTATGAAAGCAAGGAATAGTGAGAGTTTCGATCACAGAAAACGAAAGCTTGAATCCCCCAATTTTTTAAGTTGGATCAGGAAGGACTCTTGGCCAACGGAAATTTGTTTCTCTTAGTGCCTAACTATTCACTAATCTCTGACTTTATGCTTTAATTCACGTGTAATGATTTCAAAATGGTGATGATATGTCCACAAGAGAATGTCCCGTGGGGTTGTCATTCCGAAAAAGATCCTTCAGTAAATTTTACTCTGTTTAGTTAAGCATTTTTGATAATTTGTTTCATTGTCATTTTTTTTCTTTTTTTAGTGAAGGTAAACCAACTTTCTTAATTGTAAGAAGAATGTGACTTCCCATTTCCCAACTGATGCAAGAAAAGGAAAAATATGGAGTTTCAAACCATATATCAAGGTGACAAAACAGATGATGAAACAGAGCGATGTACTTGAATCTCTATACATATCCAACACAATATTTTGAGTCAACATCATCTGTAGTAAGTTTTCATGAAGTCTACCTTTTCCAGCGTCTCCAAGGCAGCCTTGGGGTGGCCCATTTGAACCATGTGACCAACATCATGGACCTGTTTGTAGTCACACAAATTAGTATCATAATATTGCCTATATTAAGGGAAATTCGTTAGGAAAAATGCGAGTAGTAATAGCTAAGATTTTAAGGGTAAAATGTGGAACTTTAGGAAACTGACATGAGTTTTGCTTTTCAACTGTCCGGCTTCTGCACCATGAACTAGAATTGGAATAGAGTGATCCAGAAAACTCTTTCTAATTAGACTATACATGATGAAACTAAATAAATTAGATAATCAACTGAGGAGCCAACCTTGGACTAAGAAAAAATCCTACCAAGCCAGTTGCATATGTGCTAATACTCTTCAACATATAGGAACATTTTGATTCCATTCTCAAGGAGGCGGGGGGATCCCGACTTCTAGATTCCTCTTCCTGTACATCATCATGGCTTCATAGTTTAAGTTTATACACAGTAGGGGTACAAGATATGAAATCCACTCCATTACATATATTGATGGATTTTTATTTGTTTGTTAATTAAGGTTTCTCGATTGTTCGGATTTGAAGAGGTTGATTTCCCTGTACTTGAATTTGAGGCGCTTTTTATTCGCAAAGTCGGGGAAGAGATTAGAGACCAGGTATGCATTCTTCTTTTGTAATAATGCAGTTTGTACTTATATATGTATATTAGTTATGGGGTTGAATTAAAGAGATTGTAAATTCTTAACTGAATTAAAGAGATTGTGAACTCGCGAAGTGAGAAAGAGCACTTTGTTATTTGGAAACATAATTATCTTAATAAGCTTTACTAATTATTGAGTTCTTCTCAACTGGTTGAAAATTGTCTTTTTCTCGGCATTGATGAACTTTTACCCTTAACAGATATCTCATGTCATGTATTGTAGGTGGGGATCTCAGTATACTTCATTTTGTTCTTCCAACTCTTTCATTTTAAAAAGTGTATTTAGAGTCTGAAACTTTTAGACCTCCCAAGATCACGACTCATGGTTTCTTGGGCTGGGTCGTAAACTATCATGCAGCATATATACCTCTTTTTTTAAGAAATAAGCAAGGGTTATACAAACCCCTACCTGTATTCATTAAGATAATTTTACATATTGAGTCCCAATTGTATCCTCCTCTATCAGTACATCGAGCTCACTATCTAGAAAATGACCGAAAACCAACAAAGATGGAACATATTATATCACAGGGTCTGTCTAACCCTTGCTTATTTCTGATAAATTGACCACCTTGCTGATCTTTCAAAGTGTTTATATAATTTTAGGAGAAGTTCATCTTCTTTCAGCTCAAAATTTCAGTTAGTCGGGTATTTAGGGGACTTCATTTAAGGAGGGTATTTTGTGAATGAGGATGCTCTTTTCAGTAGATGCTGATGCAGCTCATGGTATTTAGGGGACACTAGCATATGTTTTTATTCTACCATAGTACCATGAGGCAAACCAACTACAACTTATTTTAATAGACAGGTTTTGGTGTTTTTCTTTTTCATTTTAGTTCTAATCAATTGAATCCCGATGTTTTGTTTTGTTTTATTAGGTTCCATTACGATAAGTTTCTTTCACTAATTAATCTCTTTATCAAATTAGAATGAAGAAGCCCAAAATCAGCTGGCACATAGCCATTTGGTGCAAGTACATACTACATTACTACATACACCCTAAGGTATCAGCTATATCCCAGAAACAATAACATGGATGTACCGCAATAGATTACATGATCAAGAGAAGGGTCTTAGGCTGGCTGCTATCATCTAAGTTTGTTGTGTGGTGAAAACGAAGAAAACTTGCACCGCCTTCTTTGGGAGGGCAGATTCACAAGGTCTGTTTCGAATTGGTTGGCGAGTCAGTTCAAGTTCAGACTTGATTTCCACATGTTGAGATATGCTCTTAAGCTCTCTCAAAGTGAAGTTTGACCACTAACTTTGGGAGCAGCTGTTGTTGGCACCATTAAACAAAATGTATTCGCAGCAGGAAAACTCTCTGAAGCTATTTCCTACCGATGCAGGCATGAAGATGAGATCTCAGTTCTTGGGGCATTAGTTATAGATATGCTCAGCCTAAACCACCTTTTCAGGGAACTTGACTACCTTCCACAGCCCAACAAGTAAAGATAAATACTTATGGTTGCAGGGAAAAGACTAGGCTATGGAAATTTGCAACAAATCACAGGGCGAAATGTGTTGCTATTTTGGAAAGTGTTGAACATGCAGTGACTCATGGATGGCTACACTTATGGGTGGAGCCCGATGCTGCACAGCAGTCACTGCTTTCAAAACACAATCAGTACCTTGGAAGCTACAGGGCAGATGGAATTTTATCCAACAAAAGATGCAAACTATTTGCATTACCCACATTTGGAGGGAAGCAAATATATCTGTAGAGATTGTCGTTAATCTGAGTTACAAACTGTAATGATACTCCACCCAGAAAAAAATACTAACTTATTGTATCTTATTTTATAAATATAGGCAACTGTGCACATTTAGTATATGAGGTACAATACTGATTTGCAGATATAGATTTAGAACAAAACAATCAAACAGTAAAACAACACCTAAGCAACAGTTTCAAAGACAAAAACATGCTAGGTTACCTTAGTGAAATAGATAAATTTTGTATTCAAACAATTTGTTTCATTCAATTTGAGCCCTCTTTTTAGTTCTTACTTATTTGCCTACTTTTTATTCTATTGAGAGCGTGTCAATGTTTGGTAGCTGATTATATTATTCCCAAGATGCAAATATGTTGGATAACGCATTCCAGTGTTGTTACTAGGGGGACATTGTGCATTAAGGATTCGAAAAGAGAACAACAGTATGTTGCTTTAAGTAATTGTGTGTATAGGTAGTGGATCGACTTTCTGTATATATGTCTTCTTATCTATTGCTTTATTTTATATTTACTTTGTTTTTTCCCAAGCCATTATTATATATTTAAGTGTTTCTGGGTAGTGTGTTAATACTAAAATTGGCCTATTTCATTCCTTCAAGCATATGGTATGCAGATAGAGAGACCATTGTGCACAATGAATATGATTCAGTTATCGCTTAAACATATGGTATGTTTTGAGTGTTCTATTCCTTGATTGTTGCATTATATTTTGATAGTGAATTGTTATTTAGGATAATAATAACCTAGGTGAGGATGATAAGAATTGTTATTTAGGACAATAATATTTTAAAAAAAAAATAGAAAAACATAAACCTATCAAACAAAGTGTATATATATATATATATTATAAGCAGTGAATCATTAGTTATCAATATACATATATTATTTATTCAAGTGGACTTTAGGTTTTTGAGTCATTAGCTATATATGTAGCAAGTCCGGCCATAGGCGGGGCCAAATGGCTAGTTTAGTCTAAATTAGTGGGTTAGTGGCATAGTTAGCAATTCGTAATACGACCAAAATTTGATGTGGAAAATATTAGAATAAAATTCGAGCTTTGATAAGAATTTGTTTTTTCAATTCGGATTAAAAAAAACGGAGACAGCAAAAGTTCAGGTTCGTAAGTAATTTAAGTATAATACGAAGCTAAAAATAAAAAATATCATAAAATTTGACAACATACTCAACAAACTTATAGTGACAATACGAATAATTCGCAAATAATTCGCGTATTAATGATTTCTTGCTGCATTAATGAATTATTCTATATCATTGAAAAATACGACATTTTTAAGCGTTTCCCGAATTAAACGAATAATTTGCGAAAAATTCGCCGAATTGCTAACTATAGTTAGTGGGACTTCTTTACATCTAGAACAACAAATCAAGTCGGGAATTTAAAATTTTTAATGATCGATTTAAAATTGAATTTTGGAATTGGAGTTTTTTATTAATCCGATTGATTTCGGTTTCGATTAGGTATCATAAAAATAAGTGTGGAAAACAACAGGCGCATCGTGCATGCTAGAATAGGTTTCACACTCATCGAGCGTGCCCAGAATGCTAGTTCAGAGTAATGAGTGATGACCCCAGCTCGATGGGACTGGAAGTAGTAGATGATCATGCTATTTTTACTTTACTATTTACGCGGGGAAAGAAGAAGGTATAATCACGTGGGACTGGAAGTAGTTTTGTAGTTACTGTGTTGCTACGTGTAAGAAGAAAAATGTATAATCAAGGGTTTAAATACATTTGTGATTCTTATTACTAACTCGTAAGTTTGCAAATTACTAATAATGAAAATCAAGCAGTAGATGATCATGTAAAAAAAAAAACATGCAGATTCTTTCTCTTATACATTGGTAGTTATGTGATATGGTTTTTGTTTCCTATGTGCTATCTATTAATTGTCATGTGATAGCATCACTAATTTGTTAGGGATTTGATAATAGTTATAGACACTCCTGACACATAGATTTCATTAATAGAATTAATAGAATAGAATGATATGTTTCCTAAGAGCTTTGTCTACAAGTTTACTACTCATCACTGCCCTAGTGCTAGAACTCTAGAACTCTAGAAGGCTGGAATACAACTTCTTGTCGTATATGACACTTACTTAAACTCCATTATAGAACCCTTTAACTACTAGGTATATTAGTAACGGATCGTGAACTTGGACTGTGACTTTGATTACCATTACTATAAACATTTTTTTATTTGTTATTTTATTTTTTTAAAGACTACATTAGGATTTTATGAAAATATATTTGTGAGATTTTTAAGGATGAAAAAAAAATGTTTGGATATAATAAAAACTATAAAAGGCATCATTTTCTTTCTTTTTTTTTTCTTAAATAATAATAATGATAATAATAATTGTATGAAAAGAGTTTGTGAGGTTTTTAATGAATAAAAATAACATGTTTGGGTTAAATGTATGGAGAAATTGATTGAAACAAATGTAAAGATCAGTTGTAAAAATAAAACTTACCATCGTCATGTTGATTGACTAAACGATAAATTGCTCCATCATTGAAGTTGACATAGGTGGTATCTTATGTTTCTTCAAATATTCTAAGTAAACAGTGTAATGGGATGAGATTTTATAGCTTCTCCATTGATATTGATCTGACTTCATTTTAATTTTTCATAATCATATCAAAAAACTTAATACCAAACTTCTACAATATTGATTTACAAACCCATTTGATGATGAAACCGTATATGAAAAACCAACATATTAAACATTAAATCAAAATGCCACAAGATATTTTAGGATCATTGAGCATATGAAATTCTACATCTTTGAAAAACTTCCGTCCAAATTTTTATAATAACACTCAATTAACTTTATATATAATATAATATTTTGCTACACTGGTATGGACAAAATTGAGTTTGTTACAACAATCATACAAGTTTAGTGATATATATGGGTATCCAAGAGAGAAAATTTAGAGAAGAACATTGATTTTTATTATATTTGTATGGCGACACATGGGATGGAGGAAAGATTATTGTTTGAGTATTTAGATCTTATTCCTAAAAATTTAAAGAATATAACATTTTTTTTTCTTCGTAAAAGTTGTGTATAACAAAGATCACTTTGCCTATATCCTAAATGTTGGAAATTTTCATCTAACATATTTACTTACTATTACTATTCTTATTCAAATGTTGAAAAATGACTCCACTGCAGTGGCAAATATTAGGAAAATGATCCAGATTACGTCACTACTGAGCACGTACTCCATGATTGTTATCTTTGTTCTCCCCCAGATTTTCAGTGTTCGCCCATAAGTCATCATAGGACATCAGCATATATACTCCCATAGCACTTAAAGTCACCGCTTGCATGCAAGAATATGTTACAAAAGTTTATATAAATGATTACTAACGACTAACAATACTACCAAGTACAAACATCTCGCCATGGCGGAAGGTATAGAAGCAATAGCACCAAGAGAAGCTGAAGGAGAACCTGAAGAGTAAAGATGGTTGATGAAGATAAGTTTATGAAGTAAAATTAAAGCTTAGTTAGGTGGTCATTTCAAGTTGTTGTTATGTTGTAAGCCTGTAATCATAGGAATTGTTGTTTTCGGTCTAGAAATGTTATGAGAATCTATTAGTATTTAAATTATTACTACCTTCTATGGATTGGATGTTCCTCACTTAAACTTCAAAAAATAAATTAAGTATATAAAATTCTACCTCTTTAAAAAAATTCCGACCACAGACGTCGTAAATATAATATATTATTATATTAACTATCTTTACCCAAAAAATATATATATTATATTGGTATGAAGTATGAACAAGTGTGAGCTTGTTACAACATTTTACATTTTTACAAGTTATGTATATTTGTATGGCGACCCGTGGGATGAAGCTGAGGAGAGATTCTTTGAGTATTTAGATCCTACGCCTAAAAAACTAAAGAATAGAATATCTTTGTAAAACTTTCATTTAACATTTGAACAGGTTTACTTTTGAATTTCGATTAATTTATTTCTCGTTTGGTAGGCATGAACGCACGACCAGTCGGCCACGCCCAAAAAGCCAGCTCGAGAAGTACAAAAGTTGGCATGGATCTCAATGCGAGTCTGAAGTTTAGCACAGAGGCCCATTTGTTTAGAGTGGTGTTTTGAGGGGTAACCTGAAAACAGACCTCTCCTCTTTCTCTGTTGAACTATGTCGACACCATCAAGAGCTGAGATTCTGACACTGTTTCGAGCTTTACTACGAACAGCAAAGAAGTTTTCAGATTACAACATAAGAGAATACGCAAAGAGGAGAACAATAGATGGGTTTCATGAAAACAGGAATCTTTCTGACCCTTCATTAGTTTCATCTGCTTTCACTGATGCCAAGTCTCAACTTGAAGTTGCTAAAAGACAAGCTATTGTTTACTCACTTTATGCTCCTAAAGTCAAGAGTATTATGGAGACTCAAAGCTGCTAAATCACTAATGGAGTGCTGGGTATATTGTTTTATTTCTTCTTTCACTATTTCTCTTATTTTTTGGATTTTTCATGTTCAAATAATGATAAAAAATTATGCTTTATGATAATTAGTTAAGATTGAAGAATGGGTATGTCACGGGTGTGTGATGGTTTTGTGTTTGAATGGATATTAGGAAGATTTTTTTTTAAATATCCGTTTAGAATATTTGTGTGTCCACGCGAGGTCCAGTAGATCTTGTTAGATTGAGTTATTTTAAGGGATGCCTATCATAGGTGATTGTTATTTCCGTTCTAGGTTACTATTGCTTTAGAATTGGGATTTGTCTGTGTTCTGTGTTATAAATCATAGCACCTGGGGATTGGTTTAGGTTTTATGTACTCAGTCGTTTTTTCAACGGAATATGTTATGACTTTTATGTAGTTTGTAATGTTTGATTGATGTGGGATTTTTGGTTAGTCATGTTTTATTTAGAGGTGGGATTATTGGGTAGTCTGCAATTCTGCATGTGGAACTTTAATTCAGAGATGCGTGGTTTGGTTACTGTGGTGCTTCAAAATCCCTTTGTTGTAGTTCCCTATCTTTTTAGTGGAGTTGTAGAGTGTGAAATGCCGATGGATTGGAACTTTTAACATTCTAGTTTAAGACTCTAGCCTGTGATTCTTGGACAGTGGTGGAGCCAGGAATTTCTCTAGGGGGGGCCTAGTGCTTAGTACACTGTAGAACCTAAACAAGTACTTGTTTTTTTTTTACAATGTGGAACAATATACACTGAGAAGGCATGGTAAGAAAAATAGCTATGCATCCGAGAAGGCATGGTAAGCAAAATATCTATGCATCTTAGAAGGCAAAAGCCTTAGTATTGACCAACAGAGTAGCACTGTGGGCTTAAACAAGTACTACTACTTTTTTTTGTCACATGTTCAGGGGGGCCTATGCCCTACCTGGCCTCCACATAGCTCTGCCACTGCTCTTTGAGTAAAACCATATTCTGGTACTGGATTTTGAATTCCCCTGATCTAATGCCAAAAGATTTCTTTGGTGTAAACGTGGTATGGTGGAAACAACTATTTCTCTGTCCCAGTGATATATCTACTCAAACTAGTAGCATGTGAGAATGACTCCTACCTTGGAAGCAGGACGGTGGCAGGAATTTGGGTTAGGGGGGCACCGGGGCAAGGTATATGAGGGGGCTGTAGTACACTATCCTGAATTTTTTTGGAGGGGGGAAGCCTTATAGATTTCGGAATTTTGGTACTGATTGTAGTGTAGTTTCTTGGGTTTTCAAAACTGTTGCCCCCTGGCTTGGAAGGATATAAAACTTGAAATAGAGTGTAGTTTCCTGTAGATGCAAAGATCTCCCCTAAACTCTTGGTGATTTGGTTTTTTAGCCTTAATGATTTTTATAATCGATTCATTGGAATTTTATCTGAATTTGACAACTTTTTAGTCTAGCTTTCTTTCTTTCTCTATATGCATTATACATCTGTGTTTGCAAAGTAACATATTTAGAGCGAGCGTAGAACGGTAGTAACATATTAGAGATCTTCTTATGCTCCGTCACCTATTTTGCTCCTTATACTTTGACGTGACTTGTGAATGACTTTTGGTTTCTTCTTTTGATCCACCCTGCTTCATGCTCAGTGCTCACAATCCAGCAGAGTACATGGGTTCTTGTACTGAGTATCATCTTTTAGATTCTTCCTCAGACTAACTCTTAAATTAGGAAATTGACACCATTGCCCATGTGTAGGCATTATTGAACTTGCAATGGAAACTTTGTTGTCTTTGTGTGTTGGCTTGGCTCTCAGTATCATTATCTTTTTTAGACCAAATATTTTCTCCAGTATTGTTTGTCTACTTTTTTTTTGTAATTTATAGTTTTTGTTTTTTCTTGACAAAGAGCATGTGGTTAAACTAAACGCATCTATTAGGTGACTGAACCATCTGTTTCTCATGATTGCAAAACTAAGAAACCTGCCAAAGGCCACAGGTTGCCTAAATTCTGTATCTCTCCAGTCCAGTTTTACCATATATTTTTGTGGAATAGGCTTGGATAGTTTAGAATCCACAAGCAACTGTGCAGTTGCCTAGACAGCAGGGATTTGCCTTCCCATTCCCTCCCCCCACCCAACCCCCCAAACCACCATATGAATGTTGCACTTATTCTGAACTGTTTTGGAGACTATTCAACTATGTTGCTGATTTTTGAATCTGGGGATTTCTGTACAGGTTCTCTACTATTTATCCGATATGCTATTTCAAGTGGTGTTATTCTTTATATGATTGAGGATCTCATGAATGTTTAGTATATTGGTTTGGCAGTCTTTTTTGGATTATACTTTTAGTCTGGTTAGTGGTTACTCTACCAAGATATTAAATTAGTGCAGATAAAATGCTTATAACTTTTTTGGAAATATTATGTGTGCAGAGTCCCTTTCTCTGTCAGGTTTAGTGAAAAGTTTTACTATGTAGATTTTTGTTTCCTAGCTCCCACGATATTAAGGCTTTGGTGTCCGGATCTATGTATGAGGCAACTAAAGGCTTAGCTCCCTTTCTTCGTCACCATTTCTTGGTGCTGGATAAAGCATAAAATTCAATACCCCATCTCCAATAGTAAATCCAATGCAGAACAAATTTTGCTTCAAAATGAGTAGCTCAGGGTTCAGGCACTTACTAAGGGCCAGAACTATGACTATCACCACTGAGCTCATTTGATAGTTAGGAAGTGGAAGTAGCTTGGAGGATATGTGCATTTAAATTGTTTATATATAAAGAATTAACAAGAAATGAGTTGGTTATTGACTAATCTTTTGCTTGCAATCTTTTTGGGTGTGGAGTCGAACGATTCTCATTTTAAGTTGTGCCTTTTTCAACTTATTATCCGTCAGACAAAGGTCTTTGTCCAGCTTCATTATTTTTGAGTTTCAGCTGCTAACTATTATGGGAGCTTTCTTCATATTTATGGTGTAACTAGTATGTAAGTGAACAAGTGCTAAATCAAACAAGTTTCTCAAAGGTTACCACCATTCTTTTTTGCATGCAATTCTTGTTGAGGGTGTACTAGTGTCTAGTGGCACCAGCTTTGCACGCTCTGGCAACTCTGCAACCGGCAAGTTGGGTGTGGTTATCCTCGTGCTTACTAAACCTAAATAACACACCTGGTCCTCTAAAGGCTTCTGATGCATTGAAAAAAAAAGAAGAAACAAACGATACTTGAAAATATGTCTGAGATAATTCATTTGGTATTGGGGTTTTCCCGTTTGTAGGATAGTTTGGGGCCAAAGCTTGGCACTAGATTAGCATATTCTGAACCTTTGGATGACCTATGCGATTTTGGACTTTAAAATTTGTATTTCAAGAAGATGTTTCATTGAGAACCAAGGTGATGTTGCTTCTAATGTTTTATGTGTTGCGATCAAAATTGATGAGAAAAAAAGCTATAGTTCCAGTAACATATGACCCACAATATGTTGAGGTCAGTCGTGGCAAAGTGTAAGACATTTTACATGGGTGCCGCACTAACAATTGACTTCAATGTTGTCTTTCTTCAGATATTTCTCCCGCACTAACAATTAACTTCAATGTTGTCTTTCTTCAAATATTTCTCATAGCATACAGAGCACATTGGTTACATCAGTTGCTTCAAAGATATGAAGCTCCACCTGCTTAATGTGTTCTATAGGTATGGGAAGGATTTGCTATAAGAAGAGAAAGGTTTTCAGATATGACTTGAGACCTGAACAATTCAGGTTTTGCCTACTACAAAAAACTGTGTGCCATGGTGGCCTAAGTTATTTCACCTTCAGAACATTAAACCTAGACTACCTAACGAGCCCGTGAAGGGATCAATGAGCCGACCTTTTAATCCATGACACAATCAAAACATAGCTGCTCATATGTGACAGCATTCCAGGCGGCTGGCGACATTTTTCTAGCTTGTGAAACCAATTCCCCTTCCCTTTTACTTGCTTCTGAACATATCATGACTGGACAAACACCAGAAACACATCCTAAGCCAGATCAACATAGGGGCCACTAAATAAATGCGTAAGTAGTATCATCTGGGGCACTAAGAAATATGTGTACAGTGTACTGCCACCACGTCAAACTTGGATTACAGAGCACTCTAATAATAGAAAAGGAGTATCAATCCATCAACCTTGACTTATCTTAACACAACAGTTAAGGACATGAATGCCTCTTGAAACAATAACAACCAAATACAAGAAGTAGCAAATAAATGAAACAGAAAGAAGACAGTGAAGAAGCAAAAAGTAAGCTAGGTTCAATACTATTGATTGCATATTCATAAATACAAATGGGAATTACACATGAAAGTACTCAATGCAGTTAGACATGGCTATATTGCAAAAATGACTATTTGGCCCTCGTCGAATATGTGCGGTCGCATTCAGTACCTCCTTAACAGCACAAAAACTTAATGAAACTCATGGACTTCTCCTGATGATACAACTGCTGGATCCAGAAGTAGTCTTTCCACTAAAATTCTTCTTCATTTTCAATCTGTTTGATTGCACAATCATCTTTCCAACTAAGTGTTTTCTTCTCTTTCGGTATTATAGCTATAGACACATAAGAAGTTATGATTGCAACACTATTTACCCTGTTACATACAGAATTCAAGAAAGGCTAAGAAAGAACAGAGAAAGAATGAAAGCAATAGAGAGCTATATGAAAGAAGACTACTAAAGAACTAAGATATGATCCGAACCCAAGAACAAGATTATGAAACATAACAAGACTCTCAGTTATGGAGAGGATTTGGTCCAGTAGGAACAAGACGCTTTTCGACACCATATCTTGGATCGATTTCATCGCAAAATGGCAGAGGAGGAGGAGGAGGCGGAGGTGGAGGTGGAGGTGGTGATGCACGTGGTGTGTAGTGATGTTTTCTTTGAAGTTGAAGGCACAAAGGTGGTGGGTTTTGAAAGTAGAAAGAACTGGGATAATCGCCAGGATGATGGTGGTGGTGGTGGTTATTGGTAGAAGAGATTTTCAGCAAGATTGCTTGAGAGAACTGAATCTTTGTTGTAATGAGGATGAGAAGAAGAAAAGAGACTAGTATGATTTTCCCATTGAAGATGGCAGTTGAAGAACAAGTGTACTTCTTCATGGTGTTTTTGAGAGAAAGAAAGAAGATTAGAAAAGACCACAAGTCTTTCAGAGATATAATCAGAGGGTAGGGTGATGGTGTTATTGAAAAAACTGGAATTTTAAATCAAGACATAAGCAAAGGGTAACTGAAGTTGTAATCAACTGTATATATAGTTTGTGTAGAATGGATGCCAAGAAACGGTGAGGAGAAGTTAGTTTTGTGTTTTCTTGAAACTTTAGGCTTTAGAAATATCTGACTATAAGCTACATTGGCTGATTTCACTTATTGACATTGTGAGGTTGATCACTTTGATGAATATCACGAGATGGATCACATGTTTTTTAAGTTTCAGTTCATTGACTTGAACAATGCATTTCGATCAATTCGAACAAATAATAGGAAAATAAAGAAATGTATATTGATGCATTCAATCGTTTTCTTCTAAATTAGCCCGGTCACATAATTTGCAAATGTGGTCTAGAACTCAAAAGAGCAACTCAATTTGACATGACTACAACAGTCAACAGAACTGCTATGGCCTATGGACTATGGTTAATGGCTCACACCTAATACAGTACAAATGCTGCAAAATATCACAAAATTTTGCGGTATCATCATATTTCCCTATTATGTGCAAAATTCATAAAGGTTTATACTATGCCAATGCAATTTCTGACATACTCAAGCTCAGCTCAATTTAATATGCCTCTCACCCCACTATACGTAAGTTATCGATAAAAAGAAGAGTGCTGCGACTCAATAATGATGCAAATGAGTGAAGTTTAATATAGGAGAGTAAGAGAAGAATTCTTATTATGAGTGTGTCCAATAATGGGAGGAGGTTTACCTTTATATAGATGAGGTAACCTCCTCCAAGATATAAAGCAAAATAGGAAATGTATGTTACATTAGGTAACCTCTTCATAGATAACTGATAGATTTCATGGTGGGCAATCACATTGGGCCAACCTATATATTATAAAACTCCCCCTTAGATGTCCACCATTTCTAAGTATATTGCCTCATTAAAACCTTCCCATAAAAACCCTGTGGGAAAAATCTGTGCGAAGAAAAAAGAGTACAATTTTTAAGTAAACTTAGATCTGGTGTTTGGACATGCTTAATGTTGTCTCATTAAAACATTGCCAGAAAAACCCAAGTGAAAAAAAATTTGATCTAAGGAAAAAGAATACAACACGTTAGGTCCCTATATCTGATACTGTATTCTTAAGAAATATTCCCCTTGAATTTAGCAAGACTGATTTTGTACTTTTCTCATTCCAATATTGAAGACATGCTTTCTGAATGTAGTAGTTGGTAAGGCTTTTGTGAAAAGATCAGCTAGATTGTCACAAGATTGAATCTTTTGGATATCAACGACACCTTTCTTTTGAAGTTCGTGAGCATAGATAAGTTTTGGTGGAATGTGCTTTGTACGATCACCTTTAGTGTAGCCTTTTCTCATTTGAGATATACAAGCGACATTGTCTTCATATATGAGTGTTGGTTTGTCTGTGACAGCTAGCAATCCACTTGAGCTTCTTATATGTGTGATAATTGATCTCAACCAGAAATGTTCTCAAGTTGCTTCATGCAATTAATGCTATGATTTCGGCATGATTTGATGAAATAGCCACCATGCTATGCTTGTTGAACCTCCAAGAGAAAGTTGTGTTGCCATTTGTGAAAACAGAACCATTTTGAGATAGAGCTTTGTGAGGGTCAGATCAATGTAACCTTGAATTTGTTTCCCATTCGATAAGCTCTTGGAATAGAATAATCCCAAGTCTTTAGTGCCCTGGAGATACCGAAGATGTGCTTGACACCATTCTAATGTCTTTTTGTTGGTTCCTTACTGAATCTGGCTAGTAAATTTATTGTAGAAGAAATGTCAGGTCTTGTTTGTTGTGCCAAGTATAACAAAACACCAATGACACTTAAATATGGTATTTCTTGACCAAGTATTGCCTCACCTTCTTCTCTGGGGAGGAAATGATCTTCTTTTGAATTTAGAGTCCTTACAACCATTGAAGAACTAAGTGGATAAGATTTATCCATATTGAATTTTTTCAATATCTTCTCAGTATACGTAATTTGATGGACTAGTATTCCACTTTCTCTATGTTCTAGTTGCAGTCCTAGACATAATTTTGTTCTTCCAAGATCTTTCATTTCAAATATATTCTTTAAAGAATTTGCTGCATTGATTACTTCATTATGAGTTCCAACAAGGTTAAGATCATCAACATAAACATCAATGATAGCAAAACATGTGTTTGACTTCTTAATGAATATGCAAGGGCATATAGGATTATTTGTGTATCCTAATTTGATCAAATAATCACTAATAAGACGATTGTACCACATACGTCCAGATTGTTTCAATCCATATAGTAATCGTTGTAATTTGATCGAATACATATCTCGCTGTTTGCTATTAGGGGAAACAATTCCCTCAAGAATTTTCATATGGATATATCTGCATTTAAGTGACCATAAAGATATGCAGTGACCACATCCATCAGATGTATGTCTAAGTTCTCATGAACAACTAGACTTATAATTAAGGTATCGAAAGGTAGTTGCATCCATTACTAGAAAAATGTTTCATCGTAATCAATTCCTGGTTTCTGTAGAAAACTTTTAGCCAATAAACGAGCTTTGTATCTCATAATCTCATTTTGCTCATTTCATTTTTTTATGAATACCCATTTGTAACCAACTGGTTTAATTACTTTGGGTGTCTTGACTATAGGTCCAAAGACTTGCATTTTTAAAAGGGATTTCAATTCAGCTTGAATTGCTTCCTTCCATTGAGGCCAATCATCTCTTTTTCAACATTCGTCCACTATAAATGGCTTAGGATCATCTTCCATGATCTCAGTGGCCTGATGATGGCATAAGAAAACACGTAATCTATGATGACATTAGTGCGGTCCCATAATATTCCAATTAGAGCATAATTATATTTATAGAGATCTCTTCATTTCCAGTTTCATGAATTTGATGTTCAGTTACTTCTGGTGATATGTTTTTGGAGATATTGGGTCTGAAAGGTGCAATATTTCTTCTTCAGTAGATCCATTTTGAATACTACTCATGGTCTTTACTGGAGACGTCTCCTGTGAAGACTCCATGTTATGAGATGATTGAGCTTGAGATATGTTCATGATAGTATTGTCATTATGACTACTATCAGGTATCTTTATGAAGGACCTTCTCTTTCGAGGAATTACATCTTTTGACCCCAAAGGCCCACCTCGTTTTTTTACGGGTTTGAGATGTATCATTAGTTGGTCATCTACCACTCATTGAGTGTATATCATTTTGTCTTCTTTGAAAATTGCAATTTTGAGACATTTGTGCTCTTTCAATCACAACTTGATGTATGCCTTTCCTTGAAGGAAGGTGTCACACCCCAAATTTCCAGACAATATTTAAAACAATGATATTCAATCATCGATCGGAAATCCGGGGTGAAACAAAACCCAATACCATCTTATCAAACACGATATAAAAAAAAACTGAAATAAAAAGAAAACTAAAAGGAACAACTCTTCATCACATTATTAAACTACAAAGAAACTAACCAATTCTATTACATTTGTCTCAAAACAAAACCGTACACTTCAGAAAAACTTAAACCAGAAAACTCCAAGAGCAACTCCAAATCACGTGTCCTCATCCACTGCACTCCACCATCTATGTTTATGATAGTTAATAAATTGATTATTAATTATCTATAGATGAATATAAACAACTAATGATTAACTACCTTATCAATATCATTCTTACTCTCAATTCATTATGCAATATATAGAGTACGAAATCGTTCCACTCCTAAACTACCAAGACTAAATAGAATCTAATTAATCAAACACAAGAAACAATGGTGAGAGTAATATTATGTTGAGAATTTATACTACGAGATAAGACTATCAATTGATCTTATACTAATTTTAACTAAAGTAATTATTTATAGGTGAATCAAATATGGAGAAAACTAGAGAGAGATTGAAATCCACTTTTTAATTTCTTAACATGCTAGCATAGATTTGTATAGAAAACCCTAGTCTAGATATTCTCACACAAGGTTAAAATATAAAAAATTAGACTTTTAATGATCCATAATTACTTTATACTATCTCTAGTCATAAATTAATTAGCATGAGAGAAAGTTTGTTTTCATTCTCATGGAAAACTCACTATTCTCTAGTTTAGGTTAAACTCTTCTTATCTTTAAGTCAAGAAAAACCTAAACTTAAAACCCTAAACAACAAATCTATAATAACAATTCAAGTCCTCTCAAAGCCTCATTCAAACTCCCTCTAATGGGAATTTATCTATGAATCATGGGACTATCATGGACATAATAATAGAAAGAAAAAGACATAATGAAGAACTACTTTATTAAAGATACTTGAATTGAATAAACTAAAGCTTTTATTAAAAGATTCTAATAGAGGCTATAAACTAAATTAATTAACTAAACCTAACTTAGAGAGAGAGAGAGAGAGAGAGAGAGAGAGAGAGAGAGAGAGAGAGAGAGAGAGAGAGAGAGAGAGAGACCTAATTTATTCTAAACTAAAGGGGAGTATCCAAGTTTAATTTTATATTTTAAAACCTCTTTATATATGGAGAGAATTAGGTTTACAATTTTGTGTATGGGCTTTGGAGCCATGTTTTGGGCCATAAAATCAAACCCAAAACCTAATTACATATGTCCAAAAAGGGTTTCTCTACATGAAATTACTTCAACACCTTTTTTGTCTACTTTTACTACTCTTGATTGGGTCAAAGTTTAGACCAATTTTAGAAATATGGGCTTTGGAGCCATATTTTTGACATATAATAGGCCCAATTTTGAGGTAAAAAATCAAAAGAACTAATTACACATGGAAGTTTTGTTGACCTTTTTTTCTACTTTTTTTCGATTACCCACGTTTAGACCATTAGAAATATCTTTTTTTCGATTGGTCATTTTGACATATAATAGGCTTTTAAAATGTCTTTTTCTCCTTGACTTTGAACTTTGACTAGGCTTTAAAACCTCCTTGAAATGGGCTTTAACCATATATTAGTAACAAACATTTGCTCCTTTCTCTTGTAAAAGTGACATATTTCTTCACATATTTGACTCTAAGACCTGAAATATACAAAAACATGTAAATAATACTAACTCTTATTTATTATACACATAATTGGTCTAAATGTGATATTATTAAGCAGTTAAAACTACAGTTTTGGGCACTTATCAAACCACCCCCAAACAGCATTTTGTTTGTTCTCAAGAAAATATGAGAAATTAAAATAAGTGACCAAAAATGTATTTTTAACTAGTCTCGTTTCGCTGAGTGCGACTGCATTAACCATATGCAATAAGGCCTTAAATCACTAAGAATTCCCTAGTGGACGAGTTATAGCCTCGTGAGAGTTTTCTAGAGAAGGTACTCACAAACTTCATTTATACTACAACGACTAAAAAATAAAAGTAATTGTTCCCTAATTTTATCTCAGAATCTATACGTCTCACTAGTATTTAAAAAAGGATGATCATTTTAAAACTTAAACTAGTACATGCATAATAATCAAATCATTTTAAGATAAACAACTATACAATGAACTATGATATGAAATGCAATGACAGGTCCGTTTATGAAACTTTTGGGTACCGTGCCTAAGTAGGTTCTCACAAGGAATGTGTCAAAACACATAACACTCTGATTTCTCCACTCAAGTTTGCTAACTCCAGTGTGCAATGTAGGGGTGCAAGTGGATAACCAAATATTCGAATCCGATTCGAATTCGTATTCGAAAAATTGGATATTATCCGAAAATTTCGGATATCAGATTCGGATAAGTTTTTATGTCCGAAATGGTTTCGGATACTACCATATCCGCATTCGAAAATATCCGATCCGATTTAAAAAATTAATAGTTATTATATATATATAATTTATTTATTTATTATTGTATAAAATATTATATAAAATCATAAATTAATAATATAAAATTATAATAATAAAATAATAATAATAAATGACAAATATATATATATATATATATATATATATATATATATATATATATATATATATATATATATATATATATATATAACAGTTTTTATAGTGTAAAATGAATTATTCAAAGCAAATAAAATTTTAATTAATATTAATTTTCGGATCGGATATTATCCGATATCCGATTTGGATATCCGAAATCCAAAAATTTCGGATATCAGATTCGGATAAGTTTTTATGTCCGAAATGGTTTCGGATACTACCATATCCGCATTCGAAAATATCCGATCCGATTTAAAAAATTAATAGTTATTATATATATATAATTTATTTATTTATTATTGTATAAAATATTATATAAAATCATAAATTAATAATATAAAATTATAATAATAAAATAATAATAATAAATGACAAATATATATATATATAACTGTTTTTATAGTGGTAAAATGAATTATTCAAAGCAAATAAAATTTTAATTAATATTAAATCGGATATTATCCGATATCCGATTTGGATATCCGAAATCGGATTTGGATAAATTTTATATATATATATATATTTATAACAGTTTTTATAGTGGTAAAATGAATTATTCAAAGCAAATAAAATTTTAATTAATATTAATTTTCGGATCGGATATTATCCGATATCCGATTTGGATATGTGAAATTGGATTTGGATAAATTTTTTAATATTCGTCGGATTTGGATTCGGATATCGATATAAATTTTCGGATTCGGATTTGGATACAGGCATATCCGAATCTGAACCTATCCATTTGCACCCCTAGTGTAATGGGCACACGTTTCCTCACAATCTCAATGACAATCCAAGAAAGCTGAGGTCGATCAAACACATCTACCACTTACTATCACACCAACCTATTCCTAATTGAGTTAGAGGTCTTTATTAGGTGATACGGGGCGTAGGTGTTGGTTAAAGAATGAAGGAAATTGATATTCAAAAAGACAAGTCTGAGAAAATAGGGTCTTCATATTATGTAACAAGAGAAAACCTTGTTCTTTTGCTTCTACACTTTGTTTCCATCCATAGCCTTTTTACTTTGGCTTGTTGACTCATTTTATTCTATTTTTGGAGTTTTTATTTTATTTTTCTTTTCTTTGGATGAAATCTTCTTTTCTTTTTTTTTGGATGGAAACTTCTTTTATTTTTCTTTTCTGAAGCAACTAACTAATTTTTGTTTACACATGTTTTTCTCTTCTCTTTTCTTCACTCATCCTATTTCTCATACTTATCCAGATAGGCAGGCTGATTTTATTTTTTATTTTGTTTTATTGGGTAAAGGATTTTTTATTTATGAAAAGGCTAATGAAAGGCTTAGTGGGGGCGACTAGCGGATAATAAATTTCATATATGTGTGAATTTCTGGCTATATTGATCCAAAGAGGGCCTAAATTCTCGTTTAGGATATGGTATGGTGATCAAGCAAGTGGATGTGTGATTTCTCTACTCGGAATTTACTTCTCCATTATGTCATCACTCATATATTTCACTCTTATAAGGCTTTTAGGCTAGATTCTCACATGATATGTATTAAGTACTCTAACTTAGGTCTCAAAAAAATACTGCCAAGTACAATCAAAGATGCTCATGCAAGATGTTTATGAAAAGATGCAATGACTATTACCTATATATTAATCTAAGTTTCAAAAATTAAATCCTAATTCAAGTACTATGTGAGATTTCTAGACTAATATTATCATGGAGAAGGGAACAATACCATTATCACTAAATGTCTAGTATAAACAGTATTTATGATTTTTTAATATTTTATATAGAAAAGTGTGTAATTTACATCCTAAAAGTGCCTAATTTTTTCAAATGTTTCTATCCCACCCCCAAACAATCGAACGCTTTGTCCTCAAAGTGTAAAGAGATAAGAAAAGAATTTACCATAGAATCGTGGCAAAAATTAGCAGTACATATAACATAAATATTATAAAGATGATATGATAATATGAAGCACAATTAAACTGTTACGTACTAACTAAATTGGAGTAAACATGACATGCAATGGGTGGCAAAACATTTTGAAATAAAATACCAAAATACGCCACCCCCAAACAAAATTGGAAAACTCGTTTTAAGTTTGAAAATTTTTATTTGGCCTATACTCCAAAAAGGTGGTATTGTACAAAAACTTGGGTCTTTTAAAGTCAGATTCCCTAGACTTAATGTGATATATATGTATTAACATGCATTTTACCATATACCAATAATATAAATAATTACGGATCTTTCCATAAATAGTTAACACGGAATGCACCATCAAACAGAATCAAGCACCAAGATTTCTTATGACATGGCTTAGTGTAATGGGAAGGAATTCTGATGGATATAAAACCTAATCGAGCATACAGTTTCTTTTTTTTTTCTCTCCTACGAAAGGGAGGCCAAGTGAATGAGTATGAGAAAATAGATGGTTTTGGAAAATACGTGGGATGTAGATAAGTTTCAAAAAGATGGAATGGAAAAAATAGTTGGATTCTATGAGGGATTAGCTCAGGTGAATGGTGGTCGGGTGGTGCTCTAGGTAGTGTTTGAGAGGGTGGATCATCACAAGCTCTTAGAAATTCATAGAATTCCTCATCTAGCTTGGTCGCATCCACATAATTATGGTATTCATCTCCATCTTTGAGGAATTCATCTATCTCGTCTATTGTGAGATTTACTCCATCTCTCATAGGGTCAGAAGGCAGGGTGGAAAATGCTTTCTCTATTTCAGTTATATTCAAGGAGTCAAAATTGTGATATTTGTCTTCTTCCATAAGAGGGGTATATACTAGTGTGGAGACGAGATCATTAGAAGCACTAATGTAATGTACAAAACTCTCAATGGACTTCATTTCTCCTTCTACAGGCAAACCTAGTTGTCCATGCTTTTGTCTAAACATGTTAACTTCCATAGAAAGATTTCCAAAAGAAAGAGTCATTGAGCCATCCCGACAATTGATTTGGGCATTGGCGGTTGCCAAGAAAGGACGCCTTAAGATGATGGGAATGGAATCATGAGCAGCTTTTGTGTCGAGAATAATGAAATCAACGGGGTAGTAAAAATCCTGAACTTTAACGAGAATGTTTTCAACTACGCCTTTGGGATACTTAATAGAACAATCGGCTAACTGCAAAGTCATTTTGGTTGGTTGAAGTTTTGTTAGACCTAGTTGTTTATATAAATAAAAATGGAGTAAGTTAACACTCGCCCCCAGGTCTAATAGAGCAGTTGTTATGAAGTAATCTCCCAAAGTGCATTATACAGTAGGACGACTAAGATCCTTGTACTTAACAATTCCGTTATGTTCAGACAAAGAGGGATATTGTTCAGTTAAGAAGGTTTCGTGGGGTATGTTGGTTTTCCTCTTCTTGGTGCACAACTCTTTTAGAAACTTAGCGTGTCTAGGTAGACTTTTTATAGCATCTAGAAAAGGTAGGTTTATAGTCAGATTTTTAAACACTTTCCTAATCTCATCAAAATTTTCATCCTTTTTAGACACAATTAGTCTCTCGGGATACAGTGGTTTATCTCTACATTTAGCATAAGGTTCAAAATTATTATTAGTCTTTGCTTTATCTTTAGCCGTTTTCCATCTAGGTGTCCATATTGGAATCTCGACAGGTGTAGGATCATCAATTTCTATGATAGTATTCGATATGGTTTCATTTTCAGCTTCTGTTTGTGGGAGATCTGCAGGCATAGTCACTTTGCTATCAACTACTCTCCCTAAACGAAGGGTAGTGACTGTCTGTAAGTCCCCTTAGTTTATATCACCATTACAGTGAATATTGGTTATTTCAAAGGCGGTATTTGTTAACTTAGGATTAGACACTGCTTGACCTGGAAACATGCCTGTTTGGTTATTATTTTGGTTAGGAGACATATCAATAACCTTTTGGCACAAATACTGCATCATTTGCATCGTTTGTTTCATCATATTAGATTTTTGATCATGCTGATCTTTCATCAAGTTGGAGTTTTGTTTTATAATTTGATTTTGTTTTTCCAACAAGGTCACTACTACTTTCTCTGTAGATGGTTGAACTGGAATTAATGCTTGTTGAGCGTTCATGTCTTGATAGTGATAGTTTTGGGTCATGGGCACTAAACCTCTATTCTGGTCACCTAAGTGTTCTTGTCCTTGATATTGAGTTAATTGGTTGAAGTGTGATGGTTATGGTGGTGGTTGTGCATAGACAAAAGGACAATAGAAGTTGGAATGCTCAAGACTAAAATAGACATTACAACGAGTAGAGTTAATGTTCATGACTGGAGTAGGTTGTTGTTGAATAGAGAGGGCATCTACCTTTTTAGTGAGGGCATCGATAAGATTTTTAAGCTCGGGATCAGGTGTAACCTCAAAAGAAGAAGGAGTGGAGCGAGAAGAGTCGTTACCTCCCCAATTGTTGTTCCTCTTAGATTGATCTTCTAAGAATTTATAAGCCTCCAAGGCTTCCTTACTAAGAAAACTACCCCCAGTCATGATATCTAGAGCCTCCTTATGATGATGTAAAAGCCCCTTGAAGAAGGCACGAACAAGCATGTCTTTCGCAAGATTATGATGCGGGCATTCAATGAGAAGATCAGTGAAACGATTCCAGGCCTATGAAAAGGATTCATGAGGATTCTGGTGGAAGAAATGAATCTTTTGAAGTATTTCATCTATCTTCAGGGGTGGGTAAAATTGTTCCATGAACAATTGAACAAGATTAGCCCATGAGTCCACATAGTTTGGCGTTTGGGCAGTTAACCAAGACGCCGCCTTGTCGGCTAGGGTGAATGGAAACACCCTAAGTTTAACTTGATTCGGACTTACGCTAAGATGATGGAATGTATTGAGAACTTGTTCTATCCAACACATTTTTAATAGAAAGATGAAGATTTTTAAAAGAAAGGTGAAGTTGTTATAGTGGTATGTAAGGCTTCAAAAGAGTATGAAGTGAAGTTGGAAGGTAAAATCTTAGTTTATGACTAGTTTTGTTTCTAAGTTATGAAGAACATTGAAAGCTAAGTTGGTTTGAAGATTAAAATAATACAAATATTGAAAGGAAATGAAATCAAAGATTGAAATGAAGAACAACAAAAAGAAGATTGATTGATTGAAAGATAAAAGAAAATATATAACAAGATTGAAATGAAGAACAATAAAGTAAATGACTTGAATTGAAAAACAATAAAATAAATCCTACATGACACTAGAATAAGTTTAGGTCGTACTACTCCTAAAAACCAATTGGTTTGGACCCTAAATGCAATGGATACCTAATTATCTACATCTTTTTGGCTTATATATGACACCATTACAAAGCTACCACTCTCCTATAGATTCATGACCACTCACAACTTGCTTTTACTTTATGCTTTTCTCTTTTTCCTTTTGATTTTAGATTTATTCTTGATCAAGATAAGTTTTGGAGAAAGCTATCTTTTGAGTTAAGGACATCTATCTTTGGTCTTCTGACTTGAGGAATTATCTTTCAGCTCCTTGGTTATGATCCCTTGACTTTGACCTTTGACTTTGACTTTTTTAGTACTTTTTCATGGCAACTTAAGATTCTCATAATAAGCGTAATTAATGCTCTTTTTTGTGCTAATATGCAGCTTTCATGATAATTGGTCTGAATTTCTCTATAACCGGAATTGAGCATAAAAGCAATGAGTTATCTATTAGAGTTAAAGTAAGAAGGGTTGAAATGCAGAATATAAGGGTAATAAATCACACATTTGGGAGCTGATCAAAAGAATTTTTTTTGAAAATTTTGTACAAGTTTGAGTATTTTAACGTCAGATTCTCGAGACAAATAGAGAGGTGGAGGCAAAAAGATAGAATTAAACAGAGAATAGTATCACTTTGGATTACTCTATTTGTTATATATATATATATATATATATATATATATATATATATTATTGAAAACATTCACTATGAGGAGGGTGATCCACCCAAAGGAAAAGATTTTAGAATTTAGGTGACTCTAATTGTGAACCATCCCATGGTTTGGCCTCCCTAGATCTTCCACCTCTTATTTTGCAAGTAGGCAAATCTAGTGAAGATGACTAGCTAATCTAGTCTCTCCTCTCCTACTCTCTAGTTAGACATTGTTAAAGTCATTCTAACTAGATTGTAAGACGGAACTCGAAATAACTAGAAATCGCCCACAGAAGGAAAAAAAATTTGAATTAAAAGGGCTCCAATTGCCAACCATCTCATGGTTTGGCATGCATATATAAGACGAAGCATGCTAAACAACCATGAAAGGCAACCTTAAGACACCTCCACTCAATCACCATATCACCTTTGTTTTGCTTCACATCTCTTCTTTATAGAGGAAAGACTACTCAAGCATCAATAGAAAGAATTTATGTAAGACATAAAACAAGGAAAGCAAATTATTTTGAAAAATAGTGTAAAATAAAGAAATAAAAAATTGTATACTCGTTCCACAGGTTCACACTTACTCAAACGACGAGTAAAAAGTGCTTTACAAAGAATATGCGAGGTATACGTGGACTAAGGCTCCAGCACTTATAACCACACCCTCCAAATAGAGAGATCCGGTTACCTTATTAATGTATTCCCTTTAAAGTAAAAGATGGAATGAAATGGGAAAGGAATACATCGGGGAAACGATGATTTTAATCCTCATAGACGGGATGATTAAGAAAGAGTTTTAAGCGTTCCAGCTTTGTTCACGTCACTTGTTGCTTCAAAGGCTGTGTTTGTTGGTTTAGGGTTTGGAATAGGTTGACCTGGGAACACACCTTTATGCATTTTGTCTTGGGCTAACAAGTTTAGAGACTGTTGCATGGATGCTAAGATTTGGGTTTGTTGTTGCATGACAAATAACATTATTTCGGTGAGCTTATATGTTTGGACGCTATTTGATGGTGTAATGGGAACTAGGTCTCTTTGGTTGTTGATAGGTGGGTTTTGGTAGTTCTGGTTAAACTGGGATGGAATCAATGCTCTGTTCTGATTGTTATAGGTACTTTGTCCTTGCATGAATGCATTTGAATTGGTGGTTTGTTGAAACCTGGAGGTGGATGGGTTTGTGGATTATTCGTCCATGTGAAGTTTGGGTCTTGTCTCCATGGTGCATTTGGTACATTGAAAGCACACACTTCTTCTGGTTGAAGTGATGATAGGTTTGTGATCAAGGGACAGGTGACATCTATATGATTTAAGCTTAAACAGAAATTGCATGGTAAGGTATTTATGTTCATGACAGGATGAGGAGTTTGGTCTTTTGGTTTGGTTATGAGGGCATCTATCTTTCTTGTGAGGGTTTCGATTAAGGTTTTGATCTCAGGATCGGATTTCACCTAAAAAATACCGCTAGCTTTAGATGCACTGGGTTGGGCTACTCTGGAATTGTTTATGTCTCCCCAATGTGTACTTTTTTCAGTTTGGTTTTCAAGAAAGGTTAAAGCTTCGGTTGCACCTCTATCCAAAAAATTACCATTACTTATGATGTCGGGTTACTTTGTGTTCTTGGAGAAGACCTTTGAAGAAACATTGGACAAGAGTGGATTTTTCTAGTTTATGGTGAGGACATGAATGGAGTAGGTCAGAGAATCTATCCCATGCTTCAGAAAATGTCTCACTTGGACTCTGTCTGAAGAACTGTATCTTACTTATTATCTCCTCTATTTTAATTTCTTTGGTGGAAAGTACTTCTTCATGAAGGAGAACACAACCTTTTCCCATGTATCGATAGAATGGGCTTTTGAGAGAGAAGCCAAGCATGACTCTTACCAGCTAGAGTGAAAGGAAACACTCATAGATTTACTCGATCGTCCGTGACACCCGGATGGTGGAAAGTATTACATACTTCATGTATCCGGCGTAGATGTTCGTATGGTAACTCGTGTTCAAACTCGTGAAAGATGGGTAAAAGATTGAACACGTTCTGTGGAATGCGAAAATCGCTCGTGAGCGGTGTGAGTCGTATACAAGATGGAGGTCCATCTTGCAATGGTGTGTAGAAGTTGGAGAGATGCTCTTCAGCTTGCACTACTTCATCGGCCATCTTAGTAGATGGATGACTAGAAACAGGAGATTGTCTAGGATGATGTACTCTCCTACATGAGTAAGTTTTATTCTTGCTAATCCCTATAGTGCCTGAACGTAGTATCATGCACTTTTAGCAAGACATCAAAACTATCAAAACATGCGCAAATGATGCAAGGTATGCTCAAGCAATCGAAATTCGTTTTTGCAAGTATGGAGTTTTGAAAACTTAGTTTGGTCTATAAATTACTATGCCCTGTTTTAGGGAACAATTGGGCACGTGACTAGGATGGCTCTACTACACGTCTCAGAAGAGTAGGCAGTCACTTCACCAAGTGTTGTGCTACCAAGAATCTCACTCACGATGAATCTGAGGGAGGGGAGTGAGGAAGGTAGTTGGTCCATCGGAATCTGGTAACTGGTTACTCTAAATCCTCATGGCTATATTTTTGTCCTTTTCTAGATGAGCGTGACTACTTGGGCTCTAGTTGATTGATTTTAATTCATTTTTTTGTTTTAGGGCTTCAAGAATTAAACAAGGTCCGATTTTATCTACATTGGGGAATGACTTCCCAATGGTTATTATGTGGCTCGGGTTTAGCCTTTTATCGTGAATGTAAAATTGCGGTCGTAAAATTAAATTTCAAAAAATCACGTAAGCATGCTTGAACAAACAAGTTATCCTCTTACATGGGCTTCGAGGAGATTTAGAATTTACCTTTCAAGCTGTGCTTACACATTGCTTAAGGAGAAGGCAATGTTGGTCGGCGCGTGATCTGAAAATCAGGCCCAACTGTTCGAGTTTTTCCCTGTTTTAGGTTACAAATAAGGTCTACTTAAAAGAAATTAAAGGTCCACAATTCGGCCTTTAATTAAACAACTTTGTCTTCAAGGGCCCAAAACATAAAAGTAAGCTATTACTAAACTAATCTAATAGATTAACTAGTTTAGTTGATTATCTAGATTAACTAGAGTTAAATGGACTTAGAGTGTTGATTACTAAGTTGATTCAGAGTGTGCGAGCGATGATTCACGACTTGCCTCGCATGCTTGAACTTCCCAAGGCAATGGAAAACTCAAATCTCTTGGCAATTTTACAACTTCAACCAAGTTTCAACTCATGTTCATCCACAAAAATCAATCAAAAACTATTTTTCCTATTTTTTTTTTTGTTTTTCCTTTTTATCTCTAACTGTTACAAACAAGTTCCACTGATTTATCCTACTTTATTACAAAATCCAGATCTGTAGATCAACTAAACATTACAAAACAACTGAAGCTGTGAAAAACTGGACAACAGTGTTTGGAGGTGATTGGGCGGTCGCCCGCCGGCAAGGGTGCCGTCGCTCGTCGGGTTCTGGCCAAGTCCTATTGGTTTTCAGCTGCAACTTCAGCTCCTCTCCAGCATGTTGATCTCGAACCTGGATTTGCAAAACAGTAAATCAGTGATGAAAAATAACAAAATAAATAAATGAAAATTAGAAAACAAGAAGTGAAAAGGTGAGAAAGATGTTTCCCTTCTTAAATGCTCAACCACTCATTTTTGCTCCTTCAATCCATAACGGCGGCGCCATTTGAAGTAGTTGTATAGTGGAAAGTCTTCAAAAGATTAGAAGTGACGATGTTCACCGTACCATAGATTGTTTGGAGTTAAATGATTGGGAGCTTTAGAATAAAGGAAAGTAGTTTCTTTGTAGGACTTGTTTAGTTTCTAGTTGAATGAAGAACATGAAGAACATAAAAAAAAAAAAAAAGAACTTGTTGAATGAAAGATGCAAACACAAACATTGAAGTAATGGAAAGATTGATTGAAAGAAATAACAACAAATAAAAAAGATATATTGATTGATTGAAATATAAAAGTAAGAACAAGATTGAAATGAAAAATAGTAAAGTAAATGACTTGAATGAAAACAACTAGAAAATAAATCCTACATGACACTAAAATAAGTCTAGGTGAATTCTCTCTCCCTAGCTTTTAGTTCTTATACCCCTAATTTATGCATTTGACTGATTTGCCCTTCTCCATTACAATTGAGACACCTCACCCTTTGCTTTATTTATACTTTTGCTTTTCCTTTAGCTTTTTGATTTTCCGATCAATAAGGGTGGAATTTTAGGGCTCGGAGCTCGGCTTTTCTCGTTTAAGCTCTTTTGCTTCATTTACTATATGAGCGGAGCTCGATCAAATAAATTTGTAACAAATGAGCTTGATGAAGCTCGCTCGTTTAGTTCAAATAGCATATTTATAGTGTAAAATAACCATCGGCTTTTGCTCGTTTAAGGAGCTCATCGCTTAACTATATGAGCCGAGCTTGAGCTCAATTTAAAGCTCGTGTAATTAGCGAGCCGAGCTTGAACATGGTAAAGCTCGGCTTGTTTAGCTCGAATTCCACCCTTACTGATCAAGATAGGTTGTAGATAAATTCATCTTTTGAGTTAAGGACATCTATCTTTGGTCTTCTGAGTCCTTGACCTTTGACTTTGACTTTTTCAATACTTTTTTATGGCAGCTTCGGATCTTCATAATAAGCATAATTAATGCTCCTTTTTGTGCTAATACGCAGCTTTCATGATAAGTGGTATGAATTTCTCTGTAACCTGAAAAAGGCAATAAAAGCTATGAGTTGTCTTTTCATTATGCGTAAGGAAGGCTATAATGCAATAATGTAAGGGTAATAAAATGCACATTTAGGGGCTGATCAGGGGGGCTAAGCCTTTTGTGGACTAGAGGTCCGATTGGGGGCAAATTGAGCTGCCCCTATGAAGCTTCACAACCCACAAAAGAAAGGTGGGCAATGAGCCCGTTGCAAACTAGAGGTCCGAATCAAACTTGGTGGCAAATTAAGTGCCCCTAGGAAGTTTCACAGCTGACCAAAGACAACCGGGGGGGGAGGCCGTCAAGGACTAGAGGTTCGAATCAAACTTGCGGGCAAATTGAGCTACCCCCATGAAGCTTCACAGCTAACCAAAGACAACGGGGTTGAGCCTTTTGCGGACTAGAGATCCAAATCAAACTTGGGGGCAAATTGAGCTGCCCCCATGAAGCTTCACAGCTGACCCAAGACAACTGGGGGGGGGGGGGTAAGCCCTTCACGGACTAGAAGTCTGAATCAAACTTGGGGGCAAATTAAGCGACCCCCATCAAGCTTTACAACAAGCCTCACCAAGGCCCCACATGTTGGAAACATTGTTTTTGAGGGAAGTGAACCATGACGATTCACGGTATGGTATAGGCCCAATACTGCTTGAGATCTCACATTACAACTAGCTTCACAGAAATAAAACGAAATTGAAACATACAAACATACAAACATTCAGAACATATGAAGTTAAGAGAGGCAAATAACACTATGTTTACAAAATAACACTTTTTTAGCTATATGACCAAGATGAACAAATTAATACCACAGACAAAAGTGTTAACAGAAGAGAGGGGAAGACAAGTTAAGAAATGAAGTCAAGAGAGGCAAATAACACAGACACAAAGAAACAAAGATACAACTGTTCACTTTTGTCCCTCAGTCACATCCTCCTGTTGAAGGCTCTCATCCACGTCCGCAATTGTGTTATGGTCATCTACCACCTTAATAGGGGAGGTTTCCGGGCTGGGTTGGTCTAGGGGTAGCGAAGGGGTATTAGCCTCAAGGACGGCGGATGGAGTTGATGAAGTTGGGATGTCAGGAACTGGAGTTTGAACGAGGAGTAGACGGCCGGCGGCACTGAGATCTTCAAACTGTTGCTTAAGTTCGTGGGCTATCTTCTTAGCGGCCAAGCTTCGGAAGGGATCCGCGGCTTTCTTCATAGCTTTATACAAATTAGCCTGAGCGGCGAGTTTCTTGGCCTCTTTCTGGCTTTCCATCTTAGAGGCGACCCCCGCCATATAGTCGCAGTGCGAGTCCTTAGCATGCTGGAGTTCTTTTTGTGCCTTGAGGGCCGCGATGTGGGCCTCGTCCCTTTCCTTCTCTAGCCGCTCATACTTGGCTTTCTAGCCATCAGGACCGTTGATCTCTTGCTTCACCGCATCCATTGTTTGCAAAGTGTTGGTCAATCCACGCACAACATAGCCGATGTGAAGACTCAGCTGAATATAAACACATAGTTAGCAAGAGTTATAACAAAAGAAGGAAAAGAGAAGAGAGACGGGGAACGAACCCGTTCCCAACCGGTGTAGATAGCATCCCTATGGGAGGCAAACGAGCTAGAGTTGCCATATGCCTGATCCCTAAGAAGATGGGAGCTGAATAACAATGACGCGACCACAGATGGATTGTCCAAGGCTGAGTCGCGGGTGGTAAAATTGTGATATGGAGCCTTGAATTGAGGATGCCAGACTTCGACCGGTCCAGCGGGAAGGGGGCCAGAAGGGATGGAGTCCTTCCCAGAGCGAAGCAGTGGAGCCAAGGGCCGCGGTGAAGCCGCCCAAGTTTCAGAGGGGGTATGGGCTGCAGTCTTGGCCTCTTTCACGGGGGCCCGTTGCAGCAACTTCAATGGGCTCGTCACCATTTGAATCGTTGTCCCAGAGTTTGAGCTTGTTGGCGGCTATAGTAGGGGAGTTATAAAAATTGTCTTCCCAGCCAGCTAATGAGGAATACGAAGCAGGGGCGTTGACGGGAGTGGTAGTGTGAGATTGAGTGGTCGCAGCTCGATGGGCAACGGCTTGTGAGTGATAAATCTTGGTGGGATACCCGAAGGACTTGTGAGCCCTACGTTTTCTTTCTTTTGGGGGAGGCGGGCGATAGAAAGGGCATTGGTACTTGCCGATGTCTTTCAAATAGGGGTCAAGAAGAAGAGGGTTGCCTTTGTCTGGGTCTATTATGCTAAGAATTTCACACTGGGAACTCTCCAAGTCATGGAGCCCTTTGAAGATCTCCAAAGAAATTTCGGTGTATAATTGAGATCTCGGATCAGATCGCCAGCCTGGATCATAAAAGGTAAGACAGATTACTAACAGAGATAGAGAGAAGACACGTGAATCAAAAAGTTGTACTTACCACTTGTAAGAAAATTGAGTTGCCTTAAAGAAACTTCCGAAGGAAGGTCCGCGAAAAGAAAACTCCCAGACACATACAACTGATAGTAATGCCACACCTTGTCGGAGGTTATGAGGCAGAGGACAAAAGACTTCTTCCGCGGACGAGAACAGAAGGACTGGTACCCTACACCCCCAAACTTGGTGCTCTTCTTTATGTAATATAATGAGCAATTATGTCGTGGAGTTGAATTTTGGGAGAATTGGTCTTGTTGTAATGATTGGTAGCATACATGACACGCCAGAAGTTTCCTATGCCTTGACATGGCAAAATGTTGAAGTAGTTGCATATCTCGACGTCCAATAGAGTTAAGGAGAAACGCAAACCAGCCGCTATTTGGCCTACAGTAGCAACAAGACAACTTCGCCGCGGTGAGACCAAGTGGGGAAAGTGGGTGATGTCAAGCACGTGCTCTAAGACCACGTTTCTCGGAATGCCGTAAACGGCTTTAATTGCATCTAAGTTAGGTTTATGGTAATACGAGGGAGGTGGAGGAAGAGAAGCCGGTCTCCCTGAAGTGGAGGGGATAGGGGCGGGGCCTGCAGAGATAGAGGCCGAGGAATCAGATCCATCAGCAGTGGGACTGCTAGATCTGGGCATCGAGGACTCAGATCCGTCGGATCTGGTGGCGGAGGTACTCACCAATTCCGATTCAGACATGGTAGAATTAACATTAAGATTGGGAAACTGACTCAAAGGGGGGGGGGGGAGAGTAAATGAAATGAAAAGACAGAGAATGTGAAACAATATCAAAACGTGAGGAAAAGAATAAGGAAAACAAAACTGCTGGATGAAAAGAGAGAGGAGAACAAACCTAGTATCGAAGCAGCAATGTCAAGCGGGGAGTAAATTCAGAAAAGAACTTGAACGAAGCTGGACAAAAATCACCGGAGAGAAGGAACAGAAAGGGGAGGGTGAGAGAGAGAGAAAGTGAAGAGTGAAAAGGAACTGAGGGGGTTTTTGAAGAAAGAGAGAAGTTTGAGCGGGATTCGAAGTGATAGGGGTAAAAGGGTAAACTCCCATAAAAGGACCAGGGAAAAGGTGACATGTAGCATCACGAAATTCGAAGAGTCAAGTGTTGCTTCGATAGCGCCCTTGCCACGTGTCAGTGGGAACAAGACGTGGGCCAAGAAGGAGAAAGTAAAATTCAAAAAGAAAGTGACGGCATGCCTAGACAGGGATATACTGTGAAAGTACTAGATTATCTGGCAAAGGTTGATTCTCAGTTCCATTGCCTGTCCGCGGACATTCAATGGGTCCGAGAGAGGGCATTTGTAGTAGTCATATTCATGACCTACGAGGTTATTTGTGAAAGGTGGACCAGATGCGGAATAGTAAAAAGAGAACAGGCTGCACTGTAGCGGGTTTGGGGAACCCTAGAGTCAAGGGACATACCGAGACGACACGTGGAGTGGGAAGGAACGCTGGATGGAGGGGGAATCAACGAACAGAGAGAAAGGAAGAGGAATATAAAGAGAAGAAGGAGAGGAGAAAAAGGAGGTGGAAAGAAAAAGAAGAGAGAAGGGGCTGCAAGAATGAGATAAAACAAGGGAGTTTAGAGGGTGTAAAGTCAGATAATACAACACAATTGACAGTTGGCATATATTCGGTCACTTTTGCATATCCACAGCCAAGACAAAGTCGAATGATTATGGTCCTAAAGAAAATTTAAAAGGGTTAACTAGTATTACCCTCCTACTAGATGACCCAATTAGGATTTCCCCCAATTAAATGGGGAAATTAGGGTCTCCCCCCTGAGTACACAAAAAAAAAACACGGTCAATTCGGGAGACCCTAATTTCTCCATCTAGTTGGGGGCAATCCTAATTGGCTAGTCTAGTAGGGGTAATACCAGTGTTCGTGATTCCGAACGAAACTTCGGAATTTCGCTAAATATTTCGGTTTTTTAAAAAACCGGAATTCCGAATATATAGTCGAAATATTGAATATTCCGAAATCATTTGAAATTCTGAATATAATAGGGTTGAAATTTGATGAATTTCGGTTTTAGATTTTGAATTCGAAATCGAAATATGGGTAATACTAGTTAACCCAATTTAAAATGAGCACTTCTTCAGGTCGAAATAGTCGTTTGGGCCTTTGGATCCAGACTTCGCCTCATAATACATACGATAGTGGCGAGATGTAATGGCGCACCATACATCTCGCAAGACTGAAGATTTAGCCATTTAAAATAGGTAAAGTCTGGTATTCATTTGGGTTCAATCTGGGAATTTTACCTTATTCAGGCCCCGGTCCTAGTACAACACCCAAAAAGTGACGTTCTAATCAAGTTCGAGCAGGTTTTGGAATTAGAATGTAACTGGAAACGGAAGACCAAATTTACCTATAAATGAAGTACACCTTCGAAAAACAAGACAAATCAATCACTTGCTTGAAGCAAAACACAGGCAGAGGCACGGCAAAGGTCTAACAGACATAGGCAAGTAGAGAGAACTGGACGAATCTCTTGAGTTAGTTTCGAGTTCCATCCTTCCGACTATTTATTTATTTGTTCATATATATGGCTAGTGCTATTGTGAAGAAACTGAGGGGATTGCATCATGATATGCATAGAAAGAGTAATGACTTACCTGATGAAGTTGTATTGGAGATTCTTTTGTATCTTGCCGCGGAACATCTCCAAATTTGTAAGTCTGTATCCGGACTATGGTCCACATTGATCTCCAACCCAAAATTCGTGTATAAACACTTGATTCGTTCTCAACAACATTCTGAAATAGAAAAGATCTTCTACACGACTATTGCTAAACCGGGAAGAAATTCCGATAGGTATAACTATCGTCACTACTCCATCGACAACAGACTATCAGATTTGACTCCAAGGAAATTGCAATTGCCTCATCCTGCTTTTGAAGAAAACGTGTTATGTTTGCAAGCATCTTGTGACGGCTTACTCCTCTTTAAAAACATGTATGACCCGAAACAACTTTACATTTCCAACCCAGTTACTGCCCAGTTTATGGCTCTTCCTCCTGTTAAAGACAGTGGTTGTCAATGGGCGTTGGTTCGCGATAATAGTATTGGTAGATACAAGGTTTTCGGAGTCATGGCTCAGTACTCTTTTTGTGTAGTTACGCTGGGAGAGAATGGTCCTCCTAGCTTTTGGGATTGGCATTGTTTCCGTCGTGAAAAGGTATGGTGCTCTGCCATGTTATCGCAACCCATTTTGATTAAGAAGGAGCTGCATTGGTTTTCGACAGATGAAGATGGGGAAGGCCCAAATCTTCAGCCATGCTACTGCATATGCTCAGTAGATATTGAGAAGCTGTGTTCCAGAAGGACAAACGTTCCACTTCAACTGTTGACGGCATCAAAGCGCGACATCTTCGAAGTTTGTAATTGCTTCGCACACCACCTCTTATCAGAAGTCAATGGATCACTGTGCCTCACGTTTGTTTCTCATCATCAGTTGCAGATGTTTATATTGGAGGACGTCACTAATTGCGCATGGACCAAATCTATTACGATTTCTCTTCAATCCCTGTATAACTTACCTCTTGGGAGCTTCTTGACCGAGGACAATTGCCTTGTTTCCATGACGGGCGTCAATAGCAGTAACTTATTAGACCTGGTCAAAGTTCTCATACATTTCGAAAACGAGTTATTCCTTTATGACGTGAAAAGCCAGGAGCTGAAGCAAATTGGGCGTCTAAGCAAGAAGCAGAAGCTGTCTAAACTGTACTTTTGCCATTCCAACAGCCTTGTTAGTTGTGGTTGAGAGACACTTTATGAAATTAACTATAAATATTGTAAGATTGTTTACTTATTTATCCGCTTTCAAAATCTCGATAAGAATCTGTACTGCTATTAGAACGTTTTTGAGCAACTAACTAGTAGGTTCCGCAGGGATTTTGGCAACTTGGCAGTAGCAATTAGACTAAACAAGGTTAGAAGCAGTTATATTTGGCATATATGGGTTGGGGCAGTACTCGGTTGAATCACTGTGTTGTGGAGACACACAAACAGGATTTTCTTTGACAATGAAGCACTCAAGCACTAATCTTAATTTCTGCAAAAGGGGAAGTCATCAAGATTATACAGCTGACTGGGCATCTTTCTAAGGGAGTTATGAATAACTCAATTACGGAGTGTCAAAGATGTTTTAATGGATATTTCTGATAACTTTATTGATCTTTACATTAGATATATATACAAGAATACAGAAGATCTCCTAGATCCACATATCTAGGAGAAGATAATACTCTTACTAAATACACAAGATACTTCCTAATACTAAATATAGTAACAAATATTCTAACACCCTCCCTCAAGTTGGTGCGTGGATATTGCACATGTCCAACTTGACAAGAGAGTCAAATAGGGGGAACAAAACGTTTTTCTCTCTTTAGTGTCAGGCGTGGCCCGCGCTCTCCGTATGCCTGGACAAGGCGTGTGGCGCGCTCATGCCTTTGGTGACTCCCAGATTGTTAGGCGCAACCCGCGCTCTCCATATGCCTAGACAAGGCGCGTGGCACGCTCATGCCTTTGGCAACTTCCAGATCGTTAGGCGGACCAGCTCTCGTGATGCTCGACAAAGGCGCGACGCTGGCCAATAGTATTTCAGCACCCCCTCGAGTTGGCGCGTGGATATCGCACATGCCCAACTTGACAAGAGAGTCAATAAACACCTTGCTAGCCACTACTTTAGTAAGGACATCTGCTAGTTGGTCTTCAGACTTTACAAATGAAAAAGTAATAATTCCAGCTTCAAGTTTCTCTTTGATAAAATGTCTATCAATCTCCACATGCTTCGTCCGATCATGTTGAATAGGATTATGAGCTATCTCTATCACTGACGTATTGTCACAATATAGATTCATTTCCACTTTTGGTTTAACACCCAAGTCCGTCAACAAGTTTCTCAACCACAACAACTCACATACCCTATATGCCGTACCTCTATATTGAGCTTCAGCACTTGATCTTGATACTACTGGCTGTTTTTTTACTCCTCCAAGTCACAAGGTTTCCACCTACAAAAGTAAAGTATCATGAGGTAGACCTTCTGTTGTCGGCTGAACCTGCCCAATCTGCATCAGTGTAGCCGTATACTTTTAGATGATCATGATTCGAGAACAATAAGCCTTTACCCGGAGCAGATTTCAAATATCTCAATATTCGCTCTACAACATCCATATGAGGTTTAAGTGGGTCATGCATGAATTGACTCACGACATTAACCGCATACGCAATATCTGGCCTGGTATGCGATAAATAGATCAGTTTCCATACAAGCTTCTGATATCTCCCCTTATCGGTAGGAGTTGTACTCAAACACGAAGCTTGACTTGTGGTTTACGCTTTCAATGGGAGTATCAACTGGCTTACATCCGAGTATTCCAGTCTCAGATAATAAATCAAGAATATATTTCCGCTGGGATAAGAAAATACCATTTTTTTATCGGGCTACCTCAATCTCAAGGAAATATTTAAGGTCTCCGAGCTGTTTCATTTCAAACTCAGAAGCCAGATACTGTTGTAAACTAGAAATCTCCTCATGATCATCACCAGTCACCACCATATCATCAACATAGATAATCAAAGTAGTGATTTTACCTCTTCTGTGTTTTAAAAACAAAGTGTGATCCAAGTTGTTTTGTTTGTAGCCGAACTTCTTCATAGACTTGGTGAACCACGGAACCAAGCTCTTGAAGACTGTTTTAACCCATGCAATGCCTTCTTTAGATTACATATCATTGTTGTATCTGAGTATTTTAGAATACCTGGGGGAGGATCTATATACACTTATTCAGTAAGATCTCCATGCAAGAAAGCATTTTTTATATCAAACTGAAGAAGAGGCCAATCTTTGTTAGCTGCTAATGACAAAAGCACTCTCACAGTATTGAGTTTATATTTGCTCAGGTGAATGGTGGTCAGGTGGTGCTCTAGGTAGTGTTTAAGAGGGTGGATCATCACAGGCTCTTAGAAACTCATAGAATTCCTCATCTAGCTTGGTCACATCCACATAATTATGGTATTTATCTCCATCTTTGAGGAATTCGATCATCTATCTCGTCTATTGTGAGATTTACTCCATCTCTCATAGGGTCGGAAGGCAGGGTGGAAAATGCTTTCTCTATTTCAGTTATATTCAAGGAGTCAAAATTGTGATCTACTAGTGTTGGGACGAGATCGTTGGAAGCACTAATGTAATATACAAAACTCTCAATGGACTTCACTTCTCCTTCTACAGGCAAACCTAGTTGTCCATGCTTTTGTCTAAACATGTTAACTTTCACAAAAAGATTTCCAAAAGAAAGAGTCATTGAGCTATCCCGGCAATTGATTTGGGCATTGGCGGTTGCCAAGAAAGGATGCCCTAAGATGATGTGAATGGAATCATGAGCAGCTTTTGTGTCAAAAATAACGAAGTCACGGGGTAGTAAAAATCCACGAACTTTAACGAGAATGTTTTCAACTACACCTTTGGGATACTTAATAAAACGATCGGGCTAACTGCAAAGTCATTTTGGTTGGTTGAAGTTTTGTTAGACCTAGTTATTTATTTATATAAATAAAAGGGAGTAAGTTAACACTTCGCCTTCAGGTCTAATAAAGCGAGTTGTTATGAAGTAATCTCCCAAAGTGCATTTCAGACATAGGGCGACTAGGATCCTTATACTTAACAATTCCGTTATGTTCAGATAAAGAGGGATATTGTTCAGTTAAGAAGGCTTCATGGGGTATGTTGGTTTTCCTCTTCTTGGTGCACAACTCTTTTAGAAACTTAGCGTGTCCAGGTAGACTTTTTATAGCATCTAGAAAAGATAGGTTTATAGTCAGATTTTTAAACACTTCCCTAATCTCATCAAAAATTTTGTTCTTTTTAGACACAATTAGTCTCTCGGGATACGGTGATTTATCTCTATATTTAGTATAAGGTTCAAAAGTATTATTAGTCTTTGCTTTATCTTTAGCCGTTTTCCATCTAGGTGTCCATATTGGAACCTCTACAGGTGTAGGATCATCAATTTCTATGACAGTATTTGATATGGTTTCATTTTCAGCTTCTGTTTGCGGGTGATATGCAGGCATAGTCACTTTGTTATCAACTACTCTCCCTAAACGAAGGGTAGTGACTGCCTATAGGTCCCCTTGGTTTATATTACTATTACAGTGAATACTGGTTATTTCGAAGGCGGTGTTTGTTGACTTAGGATTAGGCATTGCTTGACCTGGAAACACGCCTGTTTGGTTATTATTTTGGTTAGGAGACATGTCAATAACCTTTTGGCATAAAAATTGCATCATTTGAATCGTTTGTTACATCATATTAGAGTTTTGATCATACTGATCTTTCATCAAGTTGGGGTTTTGTTGGATAATTTGATTTTGTTTTTCTAACAAGGTCACTACTACTTTGTCTGTAGATGGTTGGACTGGAATTAAGGCTTGTTGAACGTTCATGTCTTGATGTTGATAGTTTTGGGTCATGGGTATTAAACCTCTATTCTAGTCACCTAAGTGTCCTTGTCCTTGATGTTGAGTTAACTAGTTGAAGTGTGATGGTTGTGGTGGTGGTTGTGCATAGACAAGAGGATAATAGAAGTCGGAATGCTCAAGACTAAAACAGACATTACAATGAGTAGAGTTAATGTTCATGACTGGAGTGGGTTGTTGTTGAACAGAGAAGGCATCTACCTTTTTAGTGAGGGCATCAATAATATTTTTAAGCTCGGGATCAGGTGTAACCTCAAAAGAAGGAGTGGAGCGGGAAGAGTCGTTACCTCCCCAATTGTTGTTCCTCTTAGATTGATCTTCTAAGAATTTATAAGCCTCTAAGGCTCCCTTACTAAGAAAACTACCCCCAGTCATGATATCTAGAACCTCCTTATGACGATGTAAAAGCCCCTTGAAGAAGGCACGAACAAGCGGTGTCTTTCGCAAGATTATGATGCGGGCATTTAATGAGAAGATCAGTGAAATGATTCCAGGCCTCTGAAAAGGATTCATGAGGATTCTGGTGGAAGAAATGAATCTTTTGAAGCATTTCATCTGTCTTCAGGGGTGGGTAAAACTATTCCATGAACAATTGAACAAGATTAGCCCATGAGTCCACATAGTTTGGTGTTTGGGCAGTTAACCAAGACGCTGCCTTGTCGGCTAGGGTGAATGGAAACACCCTAAGTTTAACTTGATCTGGACTTACACTAGGATGATGGAATGTAGTGAGAACTTGTTCTATCCTACGCATGTGTTAATAAGGCTTCTCATGGTCTAAACCATGGAAAACCGGTAACAAGTTAAATATATTCGGGGGAATTTGAAAATCCCTCACTAGGTCTGCAAGAATGATGCACGACTTAGGGCAATCATTTAGTGCTTTATAAAAATCAAAGAGAGGAGTCTCTGGTTCTTTAGCCATTGATGCAGGTGTAATGTGTGAAATTCTATATAGGCGTGTAGTATTGTGTCTACAAAAAACAAGCCTGATTATACTAGAATTGAAACTCCTCTGACAGAAGAGGCATGGAGTGGAAGGAGTTCATGAATGACTCCTTGCTACGCGTATGAATGGCGTCTTGTATACGCAATCTCAGTGTATTTAAGAAGTTGGAAACACTGAATATAAAATAGTTGAACAAAAGGAGAGCCGGTGACTCACCTAGGAAAATCGGGCTTCCTTCGTAGGCTGGCCAGCTTTGGAAACAAGCTTATAAAAAGGCCGCCTTGCCCTTTTTGACACGATATCCAATACTTTGAGAGCGGGCATGCTCAAATGATAGGGTTAATATGGCACGGGTGTGCACTCCAAAAAATTTGAAATTTTTACAGTAGTTTGTTAAGACGTCCAATAAGTCGCCTGTAAAATTTCAGATCAATCGGAGTTATGAAAGTCCTTCTACTTCCCTACAAAGTTTGTGAAACAATTTTCGGACACACAAACAACCGAATGGTTAACTAATCAAAACAGAGCCAAAAATTGCCAAAATATTATTGGGGAATCCTGACAGATCATGCGTGTTCTTGTAAAAAATTTAGAGTAATTGAAGTTCTACAAACCCTCCTTATCGGTTGTTGTTCCAGAAATTAAGTGTTGTAAAACTGCAGAAATACACTGGAAACAATCCACTAGTTAGGTGGTCAAAACAAATAAAAAACACTTCAAATTTATACTATAAACTCTTGATTTATGATAGATACTCTTGTAAAAATATTAGAATTTTTGGAACTGCCTAAGTAACCTTACTCGTTAGTATTTCCCGGAACGTATGGTTTGAAAGCTGAAATGCAACACTGTAAAGATGGTAATAGTTCACTAGGTAAAAGAACTAGGAAAAATCTAAAAATATTCCAGTAAATCAACAACACTGTAAATACTATTCATGAAATATTTCAAATTTTTTGGAAATTTAGAAATAACTTTACTGCAGTGTTCTTCACTATGAATCCGCAGACACAAGGGAGGGCGGGCGCGCTCGGAACAAGGCAAAATGGAGGGAGGGCGCCCATGTGTCTAAAACAGTGAACAATACTGAAAATGCAAGAAATAAGAAAGAAAAATTAAAAGGGTGGGTGGGTTGAGAATGGGGGATTGCTCCTTGAATTCAACCAATTGAATTCTTGTCCTGAATAAGTTTAAGATGGCAGCGGCGCCATTTGATAGTTAGTAAATTGATTCTTAATTATCTATAGATGAATATAAACAACTAATGATCAACTACCTTATCAATATTATTTCTACTCTTAATTTATTATGCAATATATAGAGTACAGAATCGTTCCACTCCTAAACTACCAAGACTAAATAGAATCCAATTAATCAAATACAAGAAACAATGGTGAGAGTAATATTATGTTGAGAATTTATACTCACGAGATAAGACTATCAATTGATCTTATACTAATATTAATTAAAGTAATTATTTATAGGTGAATCAAATATGGAGAAAACTAGAGAGAGATTGAAATCCACTTTTTAATTTCTTAACATGCTAGCATAGATTTGTATAGAAAACCTTAGTCTAGATATTCTCACACAAGGTTAAAATATAAAAGCTAAACTTTTAATGATCCCTAATTACTTTATACTATCTCTAGTCATAAATTAATTAGCATGAGAGAAAGCTTGTTCTCATTCTCATGGCAAACTCACTTTTCTCTAGTTTAGGTTAAACTCTTCTTATCTCTAAGTCAAGAAAAACCTAAACTTTAAACCCTAAATAACAAATCTATAATAACAAACCAAGTCCTCTCAAAGCTTCACTCAAACTCTCTCTAATGGGAATTTAGCTATGAATCATGGGACTATCATGGACATAATAATAGAAAGAAGAAGACATAATGAAGAACTACTTTATTAAAGATACTTGAATTGAATAAACTAAAGCTTTTATTAAAAGGTTCTAATGGAGGTTACAAACTAAATTAATTAACGAAACCTAACTTAAACGAGAGAGAGAGAGAGAGAGAGAGAGAGAGAGAGAGAGAGAGAGAGAGAGAGAGAGCCCTAATTTATTCTAAACTAAAGAGGGGAGTATCCAAGTTTTGTTTAGCCTTAAACCTCTTTATATAGGAGAGAATTAGGTTTACAATTTTGTGTATGGGCTTTGGAGCCATGTTTTGGGCCATAAAATCAAACCCAAAACCTAATTACATATGTCCAAAAAGGGTTTCTCTACACGAAATTACTTCAACACCTTTTCTGTCTACTTTTACTACTCTGATTGGGTCAAAGTTTAGACCATTAGAAATATCTTTTCGAGCCGGTCGTTTTGACATATAATAGACCCAATTTTGAGGTATGAGTAAAAAAAACGGCCTGCGGAAGTTTTGTTGACGTTTCTGCTCTTTTTCTACCCACGTTGACTTTGATTTTTCAGCTTTGACTAGGCTTTAAAAATGTCTTTTCTCCTTGAAACTTGGGCTTTAACCATATAACTTATTAGTAACAAACCTTTGCTCCTTTCTCTTGTAAAAGTGACATATTTCTTCACATATTTGACTCTAAGACCTGAAATACACAAAAGCACGTAAATAATACTAACTCTTATTTATTATACACATAATTGGTCTAAATGTGATATTATTAAGGAGTTAAAACTACAGTTTTGGGCACTTATCAAACCACCCCCAAACAGCATTTTGCTTGTCCTCAAGAAAATATGAGAAATTAAAATAAGTGACCAAAAATGTATTTTTAACTAGTCTCGTTTTACTGAGTGCAACTGCATTGACCATATGCAATAAGACCTTAAACCACTAAGAATTCCCTAGTGGACGAGTTATAGCCTCGTGAGAGTTTTCTAGAGAAGGTACTCACAAACTTCATTTATACTACAACGACTAAAAAATAAAAGTAATTGTTTCCTAATTTTATCTCAGAATCTATACGTCTCACTAGTATTTAAAAAAGGATGATCATTTTAAAACTTAAACTAGTACATGCATAATAATCAAAACATCTTAAGATAAACAACTATACAATGAACTATGATATGAAATGCAATGGCAGGTCCGTTTATGAAACTTTTGGGTAGCGTGCCTAAGTAGGTTCTCACAAGGAATGTGTCAAAATACATAACACTCTGATTTCTCTACTCAAGTTTGCTAACTCCAGTGTGCAATGTAGGGGTGCAAGTGGATAACCAAATATTCGAATCCGATTCGAATTCGTATTCAAAAAATCGGATATTATCCGAAAATTTCGGATATCAGATTCGGATAAGTTTTTATGTCCGAAATGGTTGCGGATACTGCCATATACGCATTCGAAAATATCCGATCCGATTTAAAAAATTAATAGTTATTATATATATATAATTAATTAATTTATTATTGTATAAAATATTATATAAAATCATAAATTAATAATATAAAATTATAATAATAAAATAATAATAATAAATGACAAATATATATATATTTATAACAGTTTTTATAGTGGTAAAATGAATTATTCAAAGCAAATAAAATTTTAATTAATATTAATTTTCGGATCGGATATTATCTGATATCCGATTTGGATATCCGAAATCGGATTTGGATTCGGATATCGATATAAATTTTCGGATTCGGACTTGGGTACAGGCATATCCGAATCCGAACCTATCCATTTGCACCCCTAGTGCAATGGGCACACGTTTTCTCACAATCTCAATGACAATCCAAGAAAGCTGAGGTCGATCAAACACATCTACCACTTACTATCACACCAACCTATTCCTAATTGAGTTAGAGGTCTTTATTAGGTGATACGGGGCGTAGGTGTTGGTTAAAGAATGAAGGAAATGGATATTCAAAAAGACAAGTCTGAGAAAATAGGGTCTTCATATTATGTAACTAGAGAAAATCTTATTCTTTTGCTTCTACACTTTGTTTCCATCCATAGCCTTTTTACTTTGGCTTGTTGACTCATTTTATTCTATTTTTGGAGTTTTTATTTTATTTCTATTTTTATTTTTCTTTTCTTTGGATGAAATCTTCTTTTCTTTTTTTTGGATGGAAACTTTTTTTTATTTTTCTTTTCTGAAGCAACTAACTAATTTTTGTTTACACATGTTTTTCTCTTCTCTTTTCTTCACTCATCCTATTTCTCATACTTATCCAGATAGGCAGGCTGATTTTATTTTTTATTTTGTTTTATTGGGTAAAGGATTTTTGGTTTATGAAAAGGCTAATGAAAGGCTCAGTGGGGGCGACTAGCGGATAATAAATTTTATATATGTGTGAATTTCTGGCTATATTGATCCAAAGAGGGCCTAAATTCTCGTTTAGGATATGGTATGGGGATCAAGCAAGTGGATGTGTGATTTCTCTACTCGGAATTTACTTCTCCATTATGTCATCACTCATATATTTCATTCTTATGAGGCTTTTAGGCTAGATTCTCACATGATATGTATTAAGTACTCTAACTTAGGTCTCAAAAAAATACTGCCAAGTACAATCAAAGATGCTCATGCAAGATGTTTGTGAAAAGATGCAATGACTATTACCTATATATTAATCTAAGTTTCAAAAATTAAATCCTAATTCAAGTACTACGTGAGATTTCTAGACTAATATTATCATGGAGAAGGGAACAATACCATTATCACTAAATGCCTAGTATAAACAGTATTTATGATTTTTTAATATTTTATATAGAAAAGTGTGTAATTTACATCCTAAAAGTGCCTAATTTTTTCAAATGTTTCTATCCCACCCCTAAACAATCGAACGCTTTGTCCTCAAAGTGTAAAGAGATAAGAAAAGAATTTACCATAGAATCGTGGCAAAAATTAGTAGTACCTATAACAGAAATATTATAAAGATGATATGAAGCACAATTAAACTGTTACGTACTAACTAAATTGAAGTAAACATGACATGCAATGGGGGTCGCAAAACATTTTGAAATAAAATACCAAAATATGCCACCCCCAAACAAAATTGGAAAACTCGTTTTAAGTTTGAAATTTTTTATTTGGCCTATACTCCAAAAAGGTGGTATTGTACAAAACTTGGGTCTTTTAAAGTCGATTCCTAGACTTAATGTGATATATATGTATTAACATGCATTTTACCATATACCAATAATATAAATAATTACGGATCTTTCTATAAATAGTTAACACGGAATGCACCATCAAACAGAATCAAGCACCAAGATTTCTTATGACATGGCTTAGTGGAATGGGAAGGAATTCTGATGGATATGGAACCTAATCGAGCATACAGTTTCTTCTTTTTTCTCTTACGAAAGGGAGGCCAAGTGAATGAGTATGAGAAAATAGATGGTTTTGGAAAATATGTGGGATGTAGATAAGTTTCAAAAAGATGGAATGGAAAAAATAGTTGGATTCTATGAGGGATTAGCTCAGGTGAATGGTGGTCGGGTGGTGCTCTAGGTAGTGTTTGAGAGGGTGGATCATCACAAGCTCTTAGAAATTCATAGAATTCCTCATCTAGCTTGGTTGCATCCACATAATTATGGTATTCATCTCCATCTTTGAGGAATTCATCTATCTCGTCTATTGTGAGATTTACTCCATCTCTCATAGGTGGTCAAGGTGGTGGAAAATGCTTTCTCTATTTTCGGTTATATTCAAGGAGTCAAAATTGTGATATTTGTCTTCTTCCATAAGAGGGGTATATACTAGTGTGGAGACGAGATCATTAGAAGCACTAATGTAATGTACAAAACTCTCAATGGACTTCACTTCTCCTTCTACAGGCAAACTGATAAGCACCTAAAATTGTAATATTAAACCCCGAGAGAAATAGCATTTTGGTCGATTATGTGTTTAATAATCATGTAATAATTATATTTTCGTACTTTTGCGGGTTTCCGATTAAAATGAATATAGTGATAAAACATGCATCAAAGTACGTGAATACGGGAATATTTGGAGTTTCCCACTCGACCCGCGGAAGTCAAGTTTCCAAAAGCGAGAAACCGCCATGGACGGGGCCCACATATGAAGAAGCAGGAAACTTAGGCTCAAATCGGATAAATCTAGGTGCCCGGCGTTGGCTAGTGAAGCCGCCAAGTACAAGAAATACGGAATATTTGGAATTCCCGCCAATCCCCGTAAAGCCCAACAAAAGCCCCGACTAGAGCCAAGTTTCCAAAAAGAACGTAACCAAGCAGATGGGCCCACATATAAAAAGAGGCGTGAAACTTCCGGCTCAAATCGGATAAATCTAGGTGCCGACGTTGGCTAGTGAAGCGCGCTTATATAATGACCAGGCTAAATTTAACTCTGCAAGAAAGACAAAAAGTCGAAAACGCCAAAATCGTAGCCCTTAATCGACACACTAAGTGGACACCCTCCTCAAGGGCCCGAAGGCATGATGAGTCAGCAAGATAGGTAGGTGGCAAAGGATGGTTTAAATTTGACACCACCGGCAGAGAGAAGATCGCACCAATTCAAACGGTGGTTTGAATTGAAATAAGCTACTTAAACAAAATCTTAAACAGCTAAAGGACAAAACTTTAAATACAGGTGAAACAAAACTTTGATTCTCAAAGTTTTGAACGTTTCAAATAAGAAACAAACAAACCTGATTTAATTGTTAGGAATTCACGTGAAGGGACATCCGCCTATATATATATGGGTTCGCCTTCATTATAAGGTCTTCAAAGATATTAATGCTTTTAAACGCTTTAATTTTTCTTCTTCTTCAAGACTTACATTTCAAACCATTTTATTTCAAAGAAATTTTAATACTGAAGAAGTTATTTTACCCTTTAATAAGTCATTTCTTTTCTTGTTAATTTCATTCCCCGCATTTATTTACTTAATGTATACAAAGAAGTTTTATTATTCCTTCTATGATGATGAGCTAATCCCCTCGGGGAGGGTTATCTTTGCTTCGTGTAAAAATCCGGATTGACTCGTTAGTATTCTAGAATCACTACTTAGAATTAGGCATAGAATTAACATCCGGTCCCAAAATGATCGAGATCGACATAAAGTTGGAGTGCCGACGATGCTCCAGATCTGTAGCTTCAAAATGTCTCGCTACGACTCAGTGGTGTCGAATACTCTCCAATTAAATCCAAATTGATGTGAACTTGTGCCAGGAGCGGAAATAATATACCAGAGATGAGGTATTATCGAAACTCCTTATGCTAGTGAAATGCGACCTAGAGATGTGGGCATGCACTAGGGATCAATACTCGACGTCGTCTCCGAAACGAGACGAACTAGAGATGTAGTGATTTAGTATTAAAAACTGTTGAAAAATGATTCTTGCATGAGCATGATTAACTCTCTCCCTGTTTATCTACTTTTGTTTACCTATATATAATCACCGTAGTAATTTATTTTATTTGCATTACCGTTATTTTAATTAAAAACCAACTAAAAAAGAAACCTAAAAATCCTACTCACTTTAAGTTGTAATTTCCAGTTGTGAACCTATCCGAGCCCTAAGATTTGGACGATCCCTTACTCGACCTATCCTACCAATCCCACGTGAGTAAGGTAATTTGACTAAAACGTACGACTATACGGACGTTGGACTTTGGACTTCGGACTTTGGACTGTGGACCTCGGACTTTGGACTGTGGACCTCGGACTTAAGAAATAAGTAACTGAAAGCCGATAAACGTGTGTAAAGAGCGTTCTATCACAAACCTAGTTGTCCATGCTTTTGTCTAAACATGTTAACTTCCATAGAAAGATTTCCAAAAGAAAGAGTCATTGAGCCATCCCGACAATTGATTTGGGCATTGGCGGTTGCCAAGAAAGGACGCCCTAAGATGATGGGAATGGAATCATGAGCAACTTCTGTGTCGAGAATAATGAAATCAACGGGGTAGTAAAAATCCTGAACTTTAACGAGAATGTTTTCAACTACGCCTTTGAGATACTTAATAGAACAATCGGCTAACTGCAAAGTCATTTTGGTTGGTTGAAGTTTTGTTAGACCTAGTTGTTTATATAAATAAAAAGGGAGTAAGTTAACACTTGCCCCCAGGTCTAATAGAGCAGTTGTTATGAAGTAATCTCCCAAAGTGCATTATACAGTAGGATGACTAGGAGCCTTGTACTTAACAATTCCGTTATGTTCAGACAAAGAAGGATATTGTTCAGTTAAGAAGGCTTCGTGGGGTATGTTGGTTTTCCTCTTCTTGGTGCACAACTCTTTTAGAAACTTAGCGTGTCTAGGTAGACTTTTATAGCATCTAGAAAAGATAGGTTTATAGTCAGATTTTTAAACACTTTCCTAATCTCATCAAAATTTTCATCCTTTTTAGACACAATTAGTCTCTCGGGATACAGTGGTTTATCTCTACATTTAGCATAAGGTTCAAAATTATTATTAGTCTTTGCTTTATCTTTAGCCGTTTTTCCATCTAGGTGTCCATATTGGAATCTCGACAGTGTAGGATCATCAATTTCTATGACAAGATTCGATATGGTTTCATTTTCAGCTTCGTTTTGTGGGAGATCTGCGTGCATAGTCACTTTGCTATCAACTACTCTCCCCGAACGGGCGGTAGTGACCGGCCCAGAAGTCCCCTTAGTTTATATCACCATTACAGTGAATCTTGGTTATTTCAAAGGCGGTATTTGTTAACTTAGGATTATTAATCGCTTGACCTCGAAAACACTGCTTTGTTTGGTTATTATTTTGGTTAGGAGACATATCAATAACCTTTTGGCACAAAGACTGCATCATTTGCATCGTTTGTTTCATCATATTAGATTTTTGATCATGCTGATCTTTCATCAAGTTGGAGTTTTGTTGCATAATTTGATTTTGTTTTTCCAACAAGGTCACTACTACTTTCTCTGTAGATGGTTGAACTGGAATTAAGGCTTGTTGAGCGTTCATGTCTTGATAGTGATAGTTTTGGGTCATGGGCACTAAACCTCTATTCTGGTCACCTAAGTGTTCTTGTCCTTGATATTGAGTTAATTGGTTGAAGTGTGATGGTTATGGTGGTGGTTGTGCATAGACAAGAAGACAATAGAAGTTGGAATGCTCAAGACTAAAATAGACATTACAACGAGTAGAGTTAATGTTCATGACTGGAGTAGGTTGTTGTTGAATAGAGAGGGCATCTACCTTTTTAGTGAGGGCATCGATAAGATTTTTAAGCTCGGGATCAGGTGTAACCTCAAAAGAAGAAGGAGTGGAGCGAGAAGAGTCGTTACCTCCCCAATTGTTGTTCCTCTTAGATTGATCTTCTAAGAATTTATAAGCCTCCAAGGCTCCCTTACTAAGAAAACTACCCCCAGTCATGATATCTAGAGCCTCCTTATGATGATGTAAAAGCCCCTTGAAGAAGGCACGAACAAGCGTGTCTTTCGCAAGATTATGATGCGGGCATTCAATGAGAAGATCAGTGAAACGATTCCAGGCCTATGAAAAGGATTCATGAGGATTCTGGTGGAAGAAATGAATCTTTTGAAGTATTTCATCTATCTTGGGGGTGGGTAAAATTGTTCCATGAACAATTGAACAAGATTAGCCCATGAGTCCACATAGTTTGGCGTTTGGGCAGTTAACCAAGACGCCGCTTTTGTCGGCTAGGGTGAATGGAAACACCCTAAGTTTAACTTGATAGGACTTACGCTTAAGATGATGGAATGTATTGAGAACTTGTTCTATCCAACGATTTTTAATAGAAAGATGAAGATTTTTAAAAGAAAGGTGAAGTTGTTATAGTGGTAAGTAAGGCTTCAAAAGAGTATGAAGTGAAGTTGGAAGGTAAGATCTTAGTTTATGACTAGTTTTGTTTCTAAGTTATGAAGAACATTGAAAGCTAAGTTGGTTTGAAGATTAAAATAACACAAATATTGAAAGGAAATGAAATCAAAGATTGAAATGAAGAACAACAAAAAGAAGATTGATTGATTGAAAGATAAAAGAAAATATATAACAAGATTGAAATGAAGAACAATAAAGTAAATGACTTGAATTGAGAAACAATAAAATAAATCCTACATGACACTAGAATAAGTTTAGGTCGTACTACTCCTAAAAACCAATTGGTTTGGACCCTAAATGCAATGGATACCTAATTATCTACATCTTTTTGGCTTATATATGACACCATTACAAAGCTACCACTCTCCTATAGATTCATGACCACTCACAACTTGCTTTTACTTTATGCTTTTCTCTTTTTCCTTTTGCTTTTAGATTTCTTCTTGATCAAGATAAGTTTTGGAGAAAGCTATCTTTTGAGTTAAGGACATCTATCTTTGGTCTTCTGACTTGAGGAATTAACTTTCAGCTCCTTGGTTCTGATCCCTTGACTTTGACCTTTGACTTTGACTTTTTTAGTACTTTTTCATGGCAACTTAAGATTCTCATAATAAGCGTAATTAATGCTCTTTTTTGTGCTAATATGCAGCTTTCATGATAATTGGTCTGAATTTCTCTATAACCTGGAATTGAGCATAAAAGCAATGAGTTATCTATTCGTTAAGCGTAAGAAGGGTTGAAATGCAGTAATATAAGGGTAATAAATCACACATTTGGGAGCTGATCAAAAGAATTTTTTTTGAAAATTTTGTACAAGTTTGAGTATTTTAACGTCAGATTCTCGAGACAAATAGAGAGGTGGAGGCAAAAAGATAGAATTAAACAGAGAATAGTATCACTTTGGATTACTCTATTTGTTATATATATATTATTGAAAACATTCACTATGAGGAGGGTGATCCACCCAAAGGAAAAGATTTTAGAATTTAGGTGACTCTAATTGTGAACCATCCCATGGTTTGGCCTCCCTAGATCTTCCACCTCTTATTTTGCAAGTAGGCAAATCTAGTGAAGATGACTAGCTAATCTAGTCTCTCCTCTCCTACTCTCTAGTTAGACATAGTTAAAGTCATTCCAACTAGATTGTAAGACGGAACTCGAAATAACTAGAAATCGCCCACAGAAGGAAAAAAAAATTGAATTAAAAGGGCTCCAATTGCCAACCATCTCATAGTTTGGCATGCATATATAAGACGAAGCATGCTAAACAACCATGGAAGACAACCTTAAGATACCTCCACTCAATCACCATCTCACCTCTGTTTTGCTTCACATCTCTTCTTTATAGAGGAAAGACTACTCAAGCATCAATAGAAAGAATTTATGTAAGACATAAAACAAGGAAAGCAAATTATTTTGAAAAATAGTGTAAAATAAAGAAAGAAAAAATTGTATACTCGTTCCACAGGTTCACACTTACTCAAACGACGAGTAAAAAGTGCTTTACAAAGAATATGCGAGGTATACGTGGACTAAGGCTCTAGCACTTATAACCACACCCTCCAAATAGAGAGATCCGGTTACCTTATTAATGTATTCCCTTTAAAGTAAAAGATGGAATGAAATGGGAAAGGAATACATCGGGGAAACGATGATTTTAATCCTCATAGACGGGATGATTAAGAAAGAGTTTTAAGCGTTCCAGCTTTGTTCACGTCACTTGTTGCTTCAAAGGCTGTGTTTGTTGGTTTAGGGTTTGGAATAGGTTGACCTGGGAACACACCTTTATGCATTTTGTCTTGGGCTAACAAGTTTAAAGACTGTTGCATGGATGCTAAGATTTGGGTTTGTTGTTGCATGACAAATAACATTATTTCGGTGAGCTTATATGTTTGGACGCTATTTGATGGTGTAATGGGAACTAGGTCTCTTTGGTTGTTGATAGGTGGGTTTTGGTAGTTCTGGTTAAACTGGGATGGAATCAATGCTCTGTTCTGATTGTTATAGGTACTTTGTCCTTGCCTGAATGCATTTGAATTGGTGGTTTGTTGAAACCTGGAGGTGGATGGGTTTGTGGATTATTCGTCCATGTGAAGTTTGGGTCTTGTCTCCATGGTGCATTTGGTACATTGAAAGCACACACTTCTTCTGGTTGAAGTGATGATAGGTTTGTGATCAAGGGACAGGTGACATCTATATGATTTAAGCTTAAACAGAAATTGCATGGTAAGGTATTTATGTTCATGACAGGATGAGGAGTTTGGTCTTTTGGTTTGGTTATGAGGGCATCTATCTTTCTTGTGAGGGTTTCGATTAAGGTTTTGATCTCAGGATCGGATTTCACCTAAAAAATACCGCTAGCTTTAGATGCACTGGGTTGGGCTACTCTGGAATTGTTTATGTCTCCCCAATGTGTTTTTTTTTCAGTTTGGTTTTCAAGAAAGGTTAAAGCTTCGGTTGCACCTCTATCCAAAAAATTACCATTACTTATGATGTCGGGTTACTTTGTGTTCTTGGAGAAGACCTTTGAAGAAACATTGGACAAGAGTGGATTTTTCTAGTTTATGGTGAGGACATGAATGGAGTAGGTCGAGAATCTATCCCATGCTTGTAAAATGTCTCACTTGGACTCGCCTCAAGAATCAGATCTTACTTATTATCTCCTCTATTTTAATTTCTTGATTGGAAAGTACTTCTTCATGAAGGAGAACACAACCTTTTCCCATGTATCGATAGAATTGGGCTTTTGAGAGAGAAGCCAAGCATGACTCTTACCGCCTAGAGTGAAAGGAAACACTCATAGATTTACTCGATCGATCTCGTGACACCGGATGGTGGAAAGTATTACATACTTCATGTATCCGGGCGTAGATGTTCAGATGGTAACTCGTGTTCAAACTCGTGAAAGATGGGTAAAAGATTGAACACGTTCTGTGGAATGCGAAAATCGCTCGTGAACGGTGTGAGTCGTATACAAGATGGAGGTCCATCTTGCAACGGTGTGTAGAAGTTGGAGAGACGCTCTTCAGCTTGCACTACTTCGTCGGCCATCTTAGTAAATGGATGACTAGAAACAGGAGATTGTCTAGGATGATGTACTCTCCTACATGAGTAAGTTTTATTCTTGCTAATCCCTATAGTGCCTGAACGTAGTATCATGCACTTTTAGCAAGACAGCAAAACTATCAAAACATGCGCAAATGATGCAAGGTATGCTCAAGCAATCGAAATTCGTTTTTGCAAGTATGGAGTTTTGAAAACTTAGTTTGGTCTATAAATTACTATGCCCTGTTTTAGGGAACAATTGGGTGCGTGACTAGGATGGCTCTACTACACGTCTCAGAAGAGTAGGCAGTCACTTCACCAAGTGTTGTGCTACCAAGAATCTCACTCACGATGAATCTGAGGGAGGGGAGTGAGGAAGGTAGTTGGTCCATCGGAATCTGGTAACTGGTTACTCTAAATCCTCATGGCTATATTTTTGTCCTTTTCTGGATGAGCGTGACTACTTGGGCTCTAGTTGATTGATTTTAATTCATTTTTTTGGTTTAGGGCTTCAAGAATTAAACAAGGTCCGATTTTATCTACATTGGGGAATGACTTCCCAATGGTTATTATGTGGCTCGGGTTTAGCCTTATACGTGAATGTAAATTGCAGTGCGTAAATTAAATTTCAAAAAATCACGTAAGCATGCTTGAACAAACAAGTTATCCTCTTACATGGGCTTCGAGGAGATTTAGAATTTACCTTTCAAGCTGTGCTTACACATTGCTTAAGGAGAAGGCAACGTTGGTCGGCGCGTGATCTGAAAATCAGGCCCAACCGTTCGAGTTTTTCCCTGTTTTAGGTTACAAATAAGGTCTACTTAAAAGAAAGGTCCACAATTCGGCCTTTAATTAAACAACTTTGTCTTCAAGGGCCCAAAACATAAAAGTAAGCTATTACTAAACTAATCTAATAGATTAACTAGTTTAGTTGATTATCTAGATTAACTAGAGTTAAATGGACTTAGAGTGTTGATTACTAAGTTGATTCAGAGTGTGCGAGCGATGATTCACGACTTGCCTCGCATGCTTGAACTTCCCAAGGAAATGGAAACTCAAATCTCTTGGCAATTTTACAACTTCAACCAAGTTTCAACTCATGTTCATCCACAAAAATCAATCAAAAACTATTTTTCCTATTTTTTTTTTTTGTTTTTCCTTTTTATCTCTAACTGTTACAAACAAGTTCCACTGATTTATCCTACTTTATTACAAAATCCAGATCTGTAGATCAACTAAACATTACAAAACAACTGAAGCTGTGAAAAACTGGACAACAGTGTTTGGAGGTGACTGGGCGGTCGCCCGCCGGCAAGGGTGCCGTCGCTCGTCGGGTTCTGGCCAAGTCCTATTGGTTTTCAGCTGCAACTTCAGCTCCTCTCCAGCATGTTGATCTCGAACCTGGATTTGCAAAACAGTAAATCAGTGATGAAAAATAACAAAATAAATAAATGAAAATTAGAAAACAAGAAGTGAAAAGGTGAGAAAGATGTTTCCTTCTTAAATGCTCAACCACTCATTTTGCTCCTTCAATCCATAACGGCGGCGCCATTTGAAGTAGTTGTATAGTGGAAAGTCTTCAAAAGATTAGAAGTGACGATGTTCACCGTACCATAGATTGTTTGGAGTTAAATGATTGGGAGCTTTAGAATAAAGGAAAGTAGTTTCTTTGTAGGACTTGTTTAGTTTCTAGTTGAATGAAGAACATGAAGAACATAAAAAAAAGAAGAAAAGAACTTGTTGAATGAAAGATGCAAACACAAACATTGAAGTAATGGAAAGATTGATTGAAAGAAATAACAACAAATAAATAAGATATATTGATTGATTGAAATATAAAAGTAAGAACAAGATTGAAATGAAAAATAGTAAAGTAAATGACTTGAATGAAAACAACTAGAAAATAAATCCTACATGACACTAAAATAAGTCTAGGTGAATTCTCTCTCCCTAGCTTTTAGTTCTTATACCCCTAATTTATGCATTTGACTGATTTGCCCTTCTCCATTACAATTGAGACACCTCACCCTTTGCTTTATTTATACTTTTGCTTTTCCTTTAGCTTTTTGATTTCTCCTGATCAATAAGGGTGGAATTTGAGCCGAGGGCTCGGAGCTCGGCTTGGGCTTGGCTCGTTTAAGCTCTGCTCAAGCTCGCTCATTTACTATATGAGCGGAGCTCGAGTTCAAATAAAAGCTCGTGTAACAAATGAGCTTGATGAAGCTCTACTTCGTTTAGTTCAAATAGCATATTTATAGTGTAAAATAACCGGGGCTCTGAGCTCGGCTCAGTTTCGTTTAAGCTCTACTCGAGCTCACTCGTTTAACTATATGAGCCGAGCTTGAGCTCAATTTAAAGCTCGTGTAATTAGCGAGCCGAGCTTGAACATGGTAAAGCTCGGCTTGTTTAGCTCGAATTCCACCCTTACTGATCAAGATAGGTTGTAGATAAATTCATCTTTTGAGTTAAGGACATCTATCTTTGGTCTTCTGAGTTGAGGACTTGACTTTCAGCTCCTTGGTTCTGAGTCCTTGACCTTTGACTTTGACTTTTTCAATACTTTTTTATGGCAGCTTCGGATCTTCATAATAAGCATAATTAATGCTCCTTTTTGTGCTAATACGCAGCTTTCATGATAAGTGGTATGAATTTCTCTGTAACCTGAAAAAGGCAATAAAAGCTATGAGTTGTCTTTTCATTATGCGTAAGGAAGGCTATAATGCAATAATGTAAGGGTAATAAAATGCACATTTAAGGGCTGATCAGGGGGGCTAAGCCCTTTGTGGACTAGAGGTCCGATTGGGGGCAAATTGAGCTGCCCCTATGAAGCTTCACAACCCGACCAAAGACGGGTGGTGGTGAGCCGTTGCAAACTAGAGGTCCGAATCAAACTTGGTGGCAAATTAAGTGCCCCTAGCAAGTTTCATAGCTGACCAAAGACAACCAAGGGGGGGGGGGGTGAGCCCGTCGCGGACTAGAGGTTCGAATCAAACTTGCGGGCAAATTGGCTACCCCATGAAGCTTCACAACGACCAAAGCGGGGGGTTGAGCCTTTTGGCGGACTAGAGATCCAAATCAAACTTGGGGCAAATTGAGCTGCCCCCATGAAGCTTCACAGATGACCCAAGACAACGGGTAAGCCCTTCACGGACTAGAAGTCCGAATCAAACTTGGGGCAAATTAAGCGACCCCCATCAAGCTTTTACAACAAGCCTCACCAAGGCCCCACATGTTGGAAACATTGTTTTGAGGGAAGTGAACCATGCGTTCACGGTATGGTATAGGCCCAACGCTTGAGATCTCACATTACAACTAGCTTCACAGAAATAAAACGAAATTGAAACATAAAAACATACAAACATTCAGAACATATGAAGTTAAGAGAGGCAAATAACACTATGTTTACAAAATAACACTTTTTTAGCTATATGACCAAGGTGAACAAATTAATACCACAGACAAAAGTGTTAACAGAAGAGAGGGGAAGACAAGTTAAGAAATGAAGTCAAGAGAGGCAAATAACACAGACACAAAGAAACAAAGATACAACTGTTCACTTTTGTCCCTCAGTCACATCCTCCTGTTGAAGGCTCTCATCCACGTCCGCAGTTGTGTTCTGGTCATCTACCACCTTAATAGGGGAGGTTTCCGGGCTGGGTTGGTCTAGGGGTAGCGAAGGGGTATTAGCCTCAAGGACGGCGGATGGAGTTGATGAAGTTGGGATGTCAGGAACTGGAGTTTGAACGGGGAGTAGACGGCCGGCGGCACTGAGATCTTCAAACTGTTGCTTAAGATCGTGGGCTATCTTCTTAGCGGCCAAGCTTCGGAAGGGATCCGCGGCTTCCTTCATAGCTTTATACAAATTAGCCTGAGCGGCGAGTTTCTTGGCCTCTTTCTGGCTTTCCATCTTAGAGGCGACCCCCGCCATATAGTCGCAGTGCGAGTCCTTAGCATGCTGGAGTTCTTTTTGTGCCTTGAGGGCCGCGATGTGGGCCTCGTCCCTTTCCTTCTCTAGCCGCTCATACTTGGCTTTCTAGCCATCAGGACCGTTGATCTCTTGCTTCACCGCATCCATTGTTTGCAAAGTGTTGGTCAATCCACGCACAACATAGCCGATGTGAAGACTCAGCTGAATATAAACACATAGTTAGCAAGAGTTATAACAAAAGAAGGAAAAGAGAAGAGAGACGGGGAACGAACCCGTTCCCAACCGGTGTAGATAGCATCCCTATGGGAGGCAAACGAGCTAGAGTTGCCATATGCCTGATCCCTAAGAAGATGGGAGCTGAATAACAATGACGCGACCACAGATGGATTGTCCAAGGCTGAGTCGCGGGTGGTAAAATTGTGATATGGAGCCTTGAATTGAGGATGCCAGACTTCGACCGGTCCAGCAGGAAGGGGGCCAGAAGGGATGGAGTCCTTCCCAGAGCGAAGCAGTGGAGCCAAGGGCCGCGGTGAAGCCGCCCAAGTTTCAGAGGGGGTATGGGCTGCAGTCTTGGCCTCTTTCACAGGGGCCTCGTTGCAGCAACTTCAATGGGCTCGTCACCATTTGAATCGCTGTCCCAGAGTTTGAGCTTGTTGGCGGCTATAGTAGGGGAGTTATAAAAATTGTCTTCCCAGCCAGCTAATGAGGAATACGAAGCAGGGGCGTTGACGGGAGTGGTAGTGTGAGATTGAGTGGTCGCAGCTCGACGGGCAACGGCTTGCAGGAGTGATAAATCTTTGTGGGATACCCGAAGGACTTGTGAGCCCTACGTTTTCTTTGGGGGGGAGGCGGGCGATAGAAAGGGCATTGGTACTTGCCGATGTCTTTCAAATAGGGTCAAGAAGAAGAGGGTTGCCTTTGTCCGGGTCTATTATGCTAAGAATTTCACTTTGGGAACTCTCCAAGTCATGGAGCCCTTTGAAGATCTCCAAGAAATTTCGGCGATAATTGAGATCTCGGATCGGATCGCCGGCTGGATCATAAAAGGTAAGACAGATTACTAACGGGAGATAGAGAGAAGACACGTGAATCAAAAAGTTGTACTTACCACTTGTAAGAAAATTGAGTTGCCTTTAAAGAAACTTCCGAAGGAAGGTCCGCTTGAAAAAGAAAACTCGGACACATACAATCGATAGTAATGCCACACCTTGTCGGAGGTTATGAGGCGAGGACAAAAGACTTCTTCCAAGGGACGAGAAACGAAGGATCGGTACCCTACACCCCCAAACTTGGTGCTCTTCTTTATGTAATATACTGAGCAATTATGTCGTGGAGTTGAATTTTGGGAGAATTGGTCTCATTGTAATGATTGGCGGCATACATGACACGCCAGAAGTTTCCTATGCCTTGACATGGCAAGATGTTGAAGTAGTTGCATATCTCGACGTCCAATAGAGTTAAGGAGAAACGCAAACCAGCCGCTATTTGACCTACAGTAGCAACAAGACAACCTGGCCGCGGTGAGACCAAGTGGGGAAAGTGGGTGATGTCAAGCACGTGCTCTAAGACCACGTTTCCCGGAATGCCGTAAACGGCTTTAACTGCATCTAAGTTAGGTTTATGGTAATACGAGGGAGGTGGAGGAAGAGAAGCCGGTCTCCCTGAAGTGGAGGGGATAGGGGCGGGGCCTGCAGAGACAGAGGCCGAGGAATCAGATCCATCAGCAGTGGGACTGCTATATCTGGGCGTCGAGGACTCAGATCCGTCGGATCTGGTGGCGGAGGTACTCGCCAATTCCGATTCAGACATGGTAGAATCAACATTAAGATTGGGAAACTGACTCAAAGGGGGGAGAGTAAATGCAATGAAAAGACAGAGAATGTGAAACAATATCGAAACGTGAGGAAAAGAATAAGGAAAACAAAACTGCTGGATGAAAAGAGAGAGGAGAACAAACCTAGTATCGAAGCAGCAATGTCAAGCGGGGAGTAAATTCAGAAAAGAACTTGAACGAAGCTGGACAAAAATCACCGGAGAGAAGGAACATAAAGGGGAGGGTGAGAGAGAGAGAAAGTGAAGAGTGAAAAGGAACTGAGGGGGTTTTTGAAGAAAGAGAGAAGTTTGAGCGGGATTCGAAGTGATAGGGGTAAAAGGGTAAACTCCCATAAAAGGACCAGGGAAAAGGTGACATGTAGCATCACGAAATTCGAAGAGTCAAGTGTTGCTTCAAGATATACTTTGCCACGTGTCGAGGGGAACAAGGCGGGGCCAAGAAGGAGAAAGTAAAATTCAAAAAGAAAGTGACGGCATGCCTAGATAGGGATATACTGTGAAAGTACTAGATTATCTGGCAAAGGTTGATTCTCAGTTCCATTGCCTGTCCGCGGACATTCAATGGGTCCGAGAGAGGGCATTTGTAGTAGTCATATTCATGACCTACGAGGTTACTTGTGAAAGGTGGACCAGATGCGGAATAGTAAAAAGAGAACATGCTGCATTGTAGCGGGTCTGCGGAACCCTAGAGTCAAGGGACATACCGAGACGACACGTGGAGTGGGAAGGAACGCTGGATGGAGGGGGAATCAACGAACAGAGAGAAAGGAAGAGGAATATAAAGAGAAGAAGGAGAGGAGAAAAAGGAGGTGGAAAGAAAAAAAAGAGAGAAGGGGCAAAGCAAGAATGAGATAAAACAAAGGGAGTTTAGAGGGTGTAAAGTCAGATAATACAACACAATTGACAGTTGGCCTATATTCGGTCACTTTTGCATATCCACAGCCAAGACAAAGTCGAATGATTATGGTCCTAAAGAAAATTTAAAAGGGTTAACTAGTATTACCCTCCTACTAGATGACCCAATTAGGATTTCCCCCAATTAAATGGGGAAATTAGGGTCTCCCCCCTGAGTACACAAAAAAAAAACACGGTCAATTCGGGAGACCCTAATTTCTCCATCTAGTTGGGGGCAATCCTAATTGGCTAGTCTAGTAGGGGTAATACCAGTGTTCGTGATTCCGAACGAAACTTCGGAATTTCGCTAAATATTTCGGTTTTTTAAAAAACCGGAATTCCGAATATATAGTCGAAATATTGAATATTCCGAAATCATTTGAAATTCTGAATATAATAGGGTTGAAATTTGATGAATTTCGGTTTTTAGATTTGTCGGAATTCCGAAATCCCGAAATATGGGTAATACTAGTTAACCCAATTTAAAATGAGCACTTCTTCAGTGCGCAGGTCGTAAGGTGCGCAGGTCGTTTGGGCCTTTGGATCCAGTACTTCTGCCTCGCAATACACACGCACCCCCTGATCAGTGGCCGAGATGTAATGGCGCACCATACATCTCGCGCACTGAAGATTTAGCCATTTAAAATAGGTAAAGTCTGGTATTCATTTGGGTTCAATCTGGGTATTTTACCTTATTCAGGCCCCGGTCCTAGTACAACACCCAAAAAGTGACGTTCTAATCAAGTTCGAGCAGGTTTTGGAATTAGAATGTAACTAGAAACGGAAGACCAAATTTACCTATAAATGAAGTACACCTTCGCAAAACAAGACAAATCAATCACTTGCTTGAAGCAAAACACAGGCAAAGGCACGGCAAAGGTCTAACAGACATAGGCAAGTAGAGAGAACTGGACGAATCTCTTGAGTTAGTTTCGAGTTCCATCCTTCCGACTATTTATTTATTTGTTCATATATATGGCTAGTGCTATTGTGAAGAAACTGAGGGGATTGCATCATGATATGCATAGAAAGAGTAATGACTTACCTGATGAAGTTGTATTGGAGATTCTTTTGTATCTTGCCGCGGAACATCTCCAAATTTGTAAGTCTGTATCCGGACTATGGTCCACATTGATCTCCAACCCAAAATTCGTGTATAAACACTTGATTCGTTCTCAACAACATTCTGAAATAGAAAAGATCTTCTACACGACTATTGCTAAACCGGGAAGAAATTCCGATAGGTATAACTATCGTCACTACTCCATCGACAACAGACTATCAGATTTGACTCCAAGGAAATTGCAATTGCCTCATCCTGCTTTTGAAGAAAACGTGTTATCTTTGCAAGCGTCTTGCGACGGTTTACTCCTCTTTAAAACATGTATGACCCGAAACAACTTTACATTTCCAACCCAGTTACTGCCCAGTTTATGGCTCTTCCTCCTGTTAAAGACAGTGGTTGTCAATGGGCGTTGGTTCGGGATAATAGTATTGGTAGATACAAGGTTTTCGGAGTCATGGCTCAGTACTCTTTTTTTGTGTAGTTACGCTGGGAGAGAATGGTCCTCCTAGCTTTTGGGATTGGCATTGTTTCCGTCGTGAAAAGGTATGGTGCTCTGCCATGTTATCGCAACCCATTTTGATTAAGAAGGAGCTGCATTGGTTTTCGACAGATGAAGATGGGGAAGGCCCAAATCTTCAGCCATGCTACTGCATATGCTCAGTAGATATTGAGAAGCTGTGTTCCAGAAGGACAAACGTTCCACTTCAACTGTTGACGGCATCAAAGCGCGACATCTTCGAAGTTTGTAATTGCTTCGCACACCACCTCTTATCAGAAGTCAATGGATCACTGTGCCTCACGTTTGTTTCTCATCATCAGTTGCAGATGTTTATATTGGAGGACGTCACTAATTGCGCATGGACCAAATCTATTACGATTTCTCTTCAATCCCTGTATAACTTACCTCTTGGGAGCTTCTTGACCGAGGACAATTGCCTTGTTTCCATGACGGGCGTCAATAGCAGTAACTTATTAGACCTGGTCAAAGTTCTCATACATTTCGAAAACGAGTTATTCCTTTATGACGTGAAAAGCCAGGAGCTGAAGCAAATTGGGCGTCTAAGCAAGAAGCAGAAGCTGTCTAAACTGTACTTTTGCCATTCCAACAGCCTTGTTAGTTGTGGTTGAGAGACACTTTATGAAATTAACTATAAATATTGTAAGATTGTTTACTTATTTATCCGCTTTCAAAATCTCGATAAGAATCTGTACTGCTATTAGAACGTTTTTGAGCAACTAACTAGTAGGTTCCGCAGGGATTTTGGCAACTTGGCAGTAGCAATTAGACTAAACAAGGTTAGAAGCAGTTATATTTGGCATATATGGGTTGGGGCAGTACTCGGTTGAATCACTGTGTTGTGGAGACACACAAACAGGATTTTCTTTGACAATGAAGCACTCAAGCACTAATCTTAATTTCTGCAAAAGGGGAAGTCATCAAGATTATACAGCTGACTGGGCATCTTTCTAAGGGAGTTATGAATAACTCAATTACGGAGAGTGTCAAAGATGTTTTAATGGATATTTTCGATAACTTTATTGATCTTTACATTAGATATATATACAAGAATCTGAGAAGATCTCCTAGATCCACATATCTAGGAGAAGATAATACTCTTACTAAATACACAAGATACTTCCTAATACTAAATATAGTAACAAATATTCTAACACCCTCCCTCAAGTTGGTGCGTGGATATTGCACATGTCCAACTTGACAAGAGAGTCAAATAGGGGGAACAAAACGTTTTTCTCTCTTTAGTGTCAGGCGTGGCCCGCGCTCTCCGTATGCCTGGACAAGGCGTGTGGCGCGCTCATGCCTTTGGTGACTTCCAGATTGTTAGGCGCAACCCGCGCTCTCCATATGCCTAGACAAGGCGCGTGGCACGCTCATGCCTTTGGCAACTTCGGATCGTTAGGGCGGACCAGCGCTCTCGTGATGCTGGACAAGGATGCAGACGTCAATAGTATTTCAAAGCACCCCTCGAAGTTGGCGTGGATATCGCGACATGCCCAACTTGACAAGAGAGTCAATAAACACCTTGCTAGCCACTACTTTAGTAAGGACATCTGCTAGTTGGTCTTCAGACTTTACAAATGAAAAAGTAATAATTCCAGCTTCAAGTTTCTCTTTGATAAAATGTCTATCAATCTCCACATGCTTCGTCCGATCATGTTGAATAGGATTATGAGCTATCTCTATCGCTGACGTATTGTCACAATATAGATTCATTTCCACTTTTGGTTTAACACCCAAGTCCGTCAACAAGTTTCTCAACCACAACAACTCACATACCCTATATGTCATACCTCTATATTGAGCTTCAGCACTTGATCTTGATGCTACTGGCTGTTTTTTTACTCCTCCAAGTCACAAGGTTTCCACCTACAAAAGTAAAGTATCATGAGGTAGACCTTCATTATTAATGAACACCGCCTAATCTGCATCGATTAGCAGTAGCCAGATACTTTTAGATGATCATGATTCGAGAACAATAAGCCTTTACCCGGAGCAGATTTCAAATATCTCAATATTCGCTCTACAACATCCATATGAGGTTTAAGTGGGTCATGCATGAATTGACTCACGACACTAACCGCATACGCAATATCTGGCTTGGTATGCGATAAATAGATCAGTTTCCATACAAGCTTCTGATATCTCCCCTTATCGGTAGGAGTTGTACTCAAACACAGAAACAACTTGTGGTTCTGCTCAATGGGAGTATCAACTGGCTTACATCCGAGTATTCCAGTCTCAGATAATAAATCAAGAATATATTTCCGCTGGGATAAGAAAATACCATTTTTTTATCGGGCTACCTCAATCCCAAGGAAATATTTAAGGTCTCCGAGCTGTTTCATTTCAAACTCAGAAGCCAGATACTGTTGTAAACTAGAAATCTCCTCATGATCATCACCAGTCACCACCATATCATCAACATAGATAATCAAAGTAGTGATTTTACCTCTTCTGTGTTTTAAAAACAAAGTGTGATCCAAGTTGTTTTGTTTGTAGCCGAACTTCTTCATAGACTTGGTGAACCTGCCGAACCAAGCTCTTGAAGACTGTTTTAACCCATGCAATGCCTTCTTTAGATTACATATCATTGTTGTATCTGAGTATTTTAGAATACCTGGGGGAGGATCTATATACACTTATTCAGTAAGATCTCCATGCAAGAAAACATTTTTTATATCAAACTAAAGAAGAGGCCAATCTTTGTTAGCTGCTAATGACAAAAGCACTCTCACAGTATTGAGTTTATATTTGCTCAGGTGAATGGTGGTCAGGTGGTGCTCTAGGTAGTGTTTAAGAGGGTGGATCATCACAGGCTCTTAGAAACTCATAGAATTCCTCATCTAGCTTGGTCACATCCACATAATTATGGTATTTATCTCCATCTTTGAGGAATTCGATCATCTATCTCGTCTATTGTGAGATTTACTCCATCTCTCATAGGGTCGGAAGGCAGGGTGGAAAATGCTTTCTCTATTTCAGTTATATTCAAGGAGTCAAAATTGTGATCTACTAGTGTGGGGTATCTACTAGATCGTTGGAAGCACTAATGTAATATACAAAACTCTCAATGGACTTCACTTCTCCTTCTACAGGCAAACCTAGTTGTCCATGCTTTTGTCTAAACATGTTAACTTTCACAAAAAATTTCCAAAAGAAAGAGTCATTGAGCTATCCCGGCAATTGATTTGGGCATTGGCGGTTGCCAAGAAAGGATGCCCTAAGATGATGTGAATGGAATCATGAGCAGCTTTTGTGTCAAAAATAACGAAGTCAACGGGGTAGTAAAAATCCTGAACTTTAACGAGAATGTTTTCAACTACACCTTTGGGATACTTAATAAAACGATCGGCTAACTGCAAAGTCATTTTGGTTGGTTGAAGTTTTGTTAGACCTAGTTATTTATATAAATAAAAAGGGAGTAAGTTAACACTCGCCCCTAGGTCTAATAGAGCAGTTGTTATGAAGTAATCTCCCAAAGTGCATTGTACAGTAGGACGACTAGGATCCTTATACTTAACAATTCCGTTATGTTCAGATAAAGAGGGATATTGTTCAGTTAAGAAGGCTTCATGGGGTATGTTGGTTTTCCTCTTCTTGGTGCACAACTCTTTTAGAAACTTAGCGTGTCCAGGTAGACTTTTTATAGCATCTAGAAAAGATAGGTTTATAGTCAGATTTTTAAACACTTCCCTAATCTCATCAAAAATTTTGTTCTTTTTAGACACAATTAGTCTCTCGGGATACGGTGATTTATCTCTATATTTAGTATAAGGTTCAAAAGTATTATTAGTCTTTGCTTTATCTTTAGCCGTTTTCCATCTAGGTGTCCATATTGGAACCTCTACGGGTGTAGGATCATCAATTTCTATGATGAGATTGATATGGTTTCATTTTCAGCTTACGTTTTATGGGTGATATGCAGGCATAGTCACTTTGTTATCAACTACTCTCCCTAAACGAAGGGTAGTGACTGCCTGTAGGTCCCCTTGGTTTATATTACTATTACAGTGAATACTAGTTATTTCGAAGGCGGTGTTTGTTGACTTAGGATTAGGTATTGCTTGACCTGGAAACACGCCCGTTTGGTTATTATTTTGGTTAGGAGACATGTCAATAACCTTTTGGCACAAAAACTGCATCATTTGCATCGTTTGTTACATCATATTATAGTTTTGATCATACTGATCTTTCATCAAGTTGGGGTTTTGTTGGATAATTTGATTTTGTTTTTCTAACAAGGTCACTACTACTTTGTCTGTAGATGGTTGGACTGGAATTAAGGCTTGTTGAACGTTCATGTCTTGATGTTGATAGTTTTGGGTCATGGGTATTAAACCTCTATTCTAGTCACCTAAGTGTCCTTGTCCTTGATGTTGAGTTAACTAGTTGAAGTGTGATGGTTGTGGTGGTGGTTGTGCATAGACAAGAGGATAATAGAAGTCGGAATGCTCAAGACTAAAACAGACATTACAATGAGTAGAGTTAATGTTCATGACTGGAGTGGGTTGTTGTTGAACAGAGAAGGCATCTACCTTTTTAGTGAGGGCATCAATAATATTTTTAAGCTCGGGATCAGGTGTAACCTCAAAAGAAGAAGGAGTGGAGCGGGAAGAGTCGTTACCTCCCCAATTGTTATTCCTCTTAGATTGATCTTCTAAGAATTTATAAGCCTCTAAGGCTCCCTTACTAAGAAAACTACCCCCAGTCATGATATCTAGAACCTCCTTATGACGATGTAAAAGCCCCTTGAAGAAGGCACAAACAAGCGGTGTCTTTCGCAAGATTATGATGCGGGCATTTAATGAGAAGATCAGTTAAATGATTCCAGGCCTCTGAAAATGATTCATGAGGATTCTGGTGGAAGAAATGAATCTTTTGAAGCATTTCATCTGTCTTCAGGGGTGGGTAAAACTATTCCATGAACAATTGAACAAGATTAGCCCATGAGTCCACATAGTTTGGTGTTTGGGCAGTTAACCAAGATGCTGCCTTGTCGGCTAGGGTGAATGGAAACACCCTAAGTTTAACTTGATCTGGACTTACACTAGGATGATGGAATGTAGTGAGAACTTGTTCTATCCTACGCATGTGTTAATAAGGCTTCTCATGGTCTAAACCATGGAAAATCGGTAACAAGTTAAATATATTCGGGGGAATTTGAAAATCCCCCACTAGGTCTGCAAGAATGATGAACGACTTAGGGCAATCATTTAGTGCTTTATAAAAATCAAAGAGAGGAGTCTCTGGTTCTTTAGCCATTGATGCAGGTGTAATGTGTGAAATTCTATATAGGCGTGTAGTATTGTGTCTACAAAAAACAAGCCTGATTATACTAGAATTGAAACTCCTCTGACAGAAGAGGCATGGAGTGGAAGGAGTACATGAATGACTCCTTGCTACGCGTATGAATGGCGTCTTGTATACGCAATCTCAGTGTATTTAAGAAGTTGGAAACACTGAATATAAAATAGTTGAACAAAAGGAGAGCCGGTGACTCACCTAGGAAAATCGGGCTTCCTTCAGAAGGGGCGCGGGCGCGCTTGGAAACAGGCTTATAAAGGCGCGGGCGCGCTCTTGCCTGACACGATATCCAATACTTTGAGAGCGGGCATGCTCAAATGATAGGGTTAATATGGCACGGGTGTGCACTCCAAAAAATTTGAAATTTTTACAGTAGTTTGTTAAGACGTCCAATAAGTCGCCTGTAAAATTTCAGATCAATCGGAGTTATGAAAGTCCTTCTACTTCCCTACAAAGTTTGTGAAACAATTTTCGGACACACAAACAACCGAATGGTTAACTAATCAAAACAGAGCCAAAAATTGCCAAAATATTATTGGGGAATCCTGACAGATCATGCGTGTTATTGTAAAAATTTTAGAGTAATTGAAGTTCTACAAACCCTCCTTATCGGTTGTTGTTCCAGAAATTAAGTGTTGTAAAACTGCAGAAATACACTGGAAATAATCCACTAGTTAGGTGGTCAAAACAAATAAAAAACACTTCAAATTTATACTATAAACTCTTGATTTATGATAGATACTCTTGTAAAAATATTAGAATTTTTGGAACTGCCTAAGTAACCTTACTCGTCAGTATTTCCCGGAACGTATGGTTTGAAAGCTGAAATGCAGCACTGTAAAGATGGTAATAGTTCACTAGGTAAAACAACTAGGAAAAATCTAAAAATATTCCAGTAAATCAACAACACTGTAAATATTATTCATGAAATATTTCAAATTTTTTGGAAATTTAGAAATAACTTTACTGCAGTGTTCTTCACTATGAATCCGCAGACACAAGGGAGGGCGGGCGCGCTCGGAACAAGGCAAAATGGAGGGAGGGCGCCCATGTGTCTAAAATAGTGAACAATACTGAAAATGCAAGAAATAAGAAAGAAAAATTAAAATGGTGGGTGGGTTGAGAATGGGGGATTGCTCCTTGAATTCAACCAATTGAATTCTTGTCCTGAATAAGTTTAAGATGGCAGCGGCGCCATTTGATAGTTAGTAAATTGATTCTTAATTATCTATAGATGAATATAAACAACTAATGATTAACTACCTTATCAATATTATTTATACTCTTAATTTATTATGCAATATATAGAGTACAGAATCGTTCCACTCCTAAACTACCAAGACTAAATAGAATCCAATTAATCAAATACAAGAAACAATGGTGAGAGTAATATTATGTTGAAAATTTATACTACGAGATAAGACTATCAATTGATCTTATACTAATATTAATTAAAATAATTATTTATAGGTGAATCAAATATGGAGAAAACTAGAGAGAGATTGAAATCCACTTTTTAATTTCTTAACATGCTAGCATAGATTTGTATAGAAAACCTTAGTCTAGATATTCTCACACAAGGTTAAAATATAAAAACTAAACTTTTAATGATCCCTAATTACTTTATACTATCTCTAGTCATAAATTAATTAGCATGAGAGAAAGCTTGTTCTCATTCTCATGGCAACCTCACTATTCTCTAGTTTAGGTTAAACTCTTTTTATCTCTAAGTCAAGAAAAACCTAAACTTTAAACCCTAAATAACAAATCTATAATAACAAACCAAGTCCTCTCAAAGCTTCACTCAAACTCTCTCTAATGGGAATTTAGCTATGAATCATGGGACTATCATGGACATAATAATAGAAAGAAGAAGACATAATGAAAAACTACTTTATTAAAGATACTTGAATTGAATAAACTAAAGCTTTTATTAAAAGGTTCTAATGGAGGTTACAAACTAAATTAATTAACGAAACCTAATTTAAACGAGAGAGAGAGAGAGAGAGAGAGAGAGAGAGAGAGAGAGAGAGAGAAGAGAGAGAGAGAGAAGCCCTAATTTATTCTAAACTAAAGAAGAGAGTAGCCAAGTTTTGTTTAGCCTTAAACCTCTTTATATAGGAGAGGGTTAGGTTTACAATTTCATGCATGGGCTTTAGAGCAATATTTTGGGCCATAAAATTAAGCCCAAAACCTAATTACATATGTCCAAAAAGGGTTTCTCTATGCAAAATTACTTCAACACCCTTTTCATCCACGTTTACTACTCTGATTAGGTTAAGGCTTGGACTGTTAGAAAGCTCTTTCCAAGTCGGTCGTTTTGACATATAATAGGCCCAATTATGAAATCTGAGTCCAAAGATACGGCTTACGGAAGTTCTGTTGACTTTTCTACTCTTTTTCTATCCGCGTTGACTTTGACTTTTCAGTTTTGACTAGGCTTTAAAAAGGCTTTTTTTCCTTGAAACTTGGGTTTTAACCATAGAACTTTTAGTAACCAACCTTTGCTCCTTTCTTTTGCAAAAGTGATATATTTCTTCACATATTTGACTCCAAGACCTGAAATACATAAAAACACGTAAACAATACTAACTCTTATTTATTATACACATAATTGGTCTAAATGTGATATTATTAAGGGATTAAAACTACAGTTTTGGGCTCTTATCAGTTTCTAAGAACACACCCACATTGCAAAACAAAGTAAACATGGGTCAGCAAATTGAATTTGCTGGTATAAGTAAGAGTAAAAAAAATATAAAATAATATAGCAGTATGTTCAATCTTTCAAATCAAGAAATATACTATTACAATCATTTCAACTTGGAAGACAATTTAGTTCCGTATTCTCAAAACGGCATGCAATTTCTTCCCAAGTAAGATTTCAACCACCAATATACATTTCCAAGAAATCTTATATAACAGTATTCATCATTCTCACTTTCCAAAATAACTCACAATATAATTACCACTTATATTCCACTTATTACATACACATATGATAACTTATTTAAATATGAGTTTGATACATTTTACCTTTAAGCCAACACATCTTCTTAGGGTAGGACAACGTTCTCTACATAAAAAGTTAATAAGTCCTACCCTCCTACAAAACAAAGTTAGATTTCCCAAATGTAATAATTTATAATATACATCTATTTCACTCTCACTGCAACCATCATGGGTATATATAATCTGGCATAATAAATCCTCAATATTAACCTTCATGTCACACCACCATATCCATTATATCATAATATATCACCAATATTAACTAACATTCATATCACACCACCATATCCATCATATCATAATATATCACCAATATTAACTAACATTCATATCACACCACCATATCCATCATATCACACTAACCATATTCACATTCCTTCGTAAGAAATTATATACATCATATCATAATATATCACCAATCATGTCCAACAATTCTCTCATACCTAAAACCAATATTTTTTTTAAAAACCACTCGTCTACTTATGAGAACGAGGAAATATATCACAACTAGGGAGTACATTCATCCATCGTGAGTATTAACTCACACAAACCACGTATACATTTCTCATAAGAAATAATGTACATCATAATACATAAATATTCATATGCAATAACTCAGTCACACGTCAAATCAATATTTTACTTTGCTTATTAATTATCTCATTGACTCATTTATTAAAAGACACAGCCCAACTTTTAGTTTCTATTCTAGGATTTGCACTTCACACATTTGCTAAATCACACATATCCGTGTGCCTCACTCACACCGAGTACCACTACAGGACATATGTCCCAAGCGGGGATATCACCTCCAAGAAACATATTTTCATCTTATAAACTCCTAACTTGTGAGTCACAGCCATCTCTGGGCTTTCCATACATATACACAAAGTCTTTTTTGGGCATAACAAAATATCAGGTCATTCATGGCACATTCAATGAATACTTTGGGTCATTCCCGCTACATTCAAGGAATACCCATCATAACACTAACAGGTCATTAATGACACATTCAATGAATACCTTAGATCATTCCCACCATATTCAAGGAATTCAGACCTACATTCCTGTACACTCAAGGAATACAGCCTACCCGTAAGGCGAATGTCTTAGTTCCTCTCTAAGGTGGCTTTTCACATGACATCATTAGTCATAAACATTTCCTTTCATTAAAGAGGCGTGGAGAGATCTAAAGATGTGGGCAACACATTAAATTTTCACCGGACACTTTTACACCAAATTTTAACACTCAAGACTTCTCATTTATTATAATATTTTCATTACAAAACAAACATCGTCTCAAACAATAATTCATTACTAAAGATTCCAAACACAATAATTAATCAACTCACTTCGCTCATTATCAATTATATAAATCATAGATATCAAAAGGTTCAATCAGGAATAACGCATTAGTTAAATGTCTCGTGAATACATTTTAAACAACCACAATTACGTACACAATTAAGTACTAACATTGTTCACATATAGTTATCACAATAACTAATAACTAATAACTAATAACTAATATATATATAGTGGCTGCACTTTTGCTCAAAGTTGCCTACATATCCAAATCTTTCAAGATTGGAATCAAGCCTTCGTAGTTCTTATCAGCCACATAGTCAAAGTTAAAGAATAATAAGCATTCATGTTTTAAGGTTGCACACTTCATTTCTCTTTCATTCCTCAATTATATATATATTAAACACAAACTTTAATGTAACATGTCACGAGAGATAACATAAATCTATATTAACATTTAATGTATATGCAACAATTGTACTTGGAATATAATACAAATATGAAATTAAGCAATCAAGATTCAAGACACTCTCATGTCTAAGTAAAATCATTTATCTCATTACAATAAGAAAAATTAACTAGAGCTCCCCTAAAAAGAAAACATGGTAGGTTATCTAGTTAACTTGCCAAAACAATAACGTTTCCTATAACCATCCAAATGATACCCCGGCCCACTTGATTATTTGAAAACTAGGATATGTATACTTACTTTTTTCATATAGAACTCGAAGTCCCAATGTCATTCTATCTTGGAATAAATAGTTCAAAGTTGGTAAAAATCCTAATTTTTAGCAAACTAGATTTTTGACGGACTATCTCCTGAATGACACAACGCTTTCCATAGGTGTCCAAATGCATCAAGGCTTTTTGCGTTGAAAAGCTAACACACAGAAATTACTTTCTTATGTTTTATAAAAGTACTCAATCTCATTCTAAATATACGAAAACGAGGCTCAAACACAGTGTATAGAAACCGATTTCTGATGCATTGTTTTCTGCCAGTCAAATTTCTAGACACCATAATTAATTCCACGGACCTTCGAATGCAATGAGGCCAATTGGAATAGAAAGAAGACTTCCAAGTCTTACTTTTTAATGTTTTCATAAAAATCTAGTTCAAACTATAACTAAAATAAAACTGGACTTGAACACAGTCGTAGAAACTAATTTCTGACGCACTGTTTTATGTCAACCAAACTTCCAGATATCATATCTACTACCACAGACCTCGGAATGTGATGAGGCCAATTGGGTTGGAAAGAAGACTCAGAAAACTCACTTTTTCATGTTTTGGCAACAGTTTGAATCTGACCTTAACTAGGTGAAAACTCGATTCCAAACCAGGCACAGATTCGGCCCAAACAAATTCTAACCCAAAGCCCATCTAAATTAATAGAATCCAATCCACTTAAAATAAAAAGAACCCATCCCACAAAAATAATAAAACCAGCCCAACAACTCAAGGCCCAAAACCATAAACTACTTAATCCCAAAAGTTTATAAAACAACTCAAGCCCACCATTCAAATTCGGCCTAAGCCCAACTCAAAGAAACTAAAACCCAAGCCCACTTCAAGTCATATTCTACCTCCGTCTTCTTCCCTAATAGCTCACACCACTACCGAAACAACCACCACCCCTCTCACTCACCACCACACCAAAACCATTCCGTTTTGATCCCACTCAAAAAACCCAACTTTTTGCCATCTTCAAAACCCAATTCCATCACTTAAAAAAAACGACATCGACCCCATTAACGACAATATGAGCGACTTCAACAGCCCCACTCAACATCAACCAACAAATCTCACATTCTAAACAAACCAACATTTTCAATTAATTACAAATCGACAGTTCACACAACACAATCAAAACCATCAATCAAATCAAAATCAACCCATTCAAACTTTTAAACCCCCCAATTAACAGTATGTATATACACAATTTGAGTCTGTTAATATTCGAATTCTTTTTATTTTCATAATTAAATATTTCTTTCAACTGTTACTCAAGAATAAAAACATAACCTCATGGTTTTGACAGAAGTTGTAAATTATACAGAAACTTATGGTTTGGACAGAATACACAAATTTTGAAGAGACTATCATACAAGGAAAGATAAAATTAGTCCTGTCTAGCATGTATATATGGATATATATATATATATATAAGAGGTGCAAAAATCCGATCCAAAGCTAGATTTCAAATTCATTTCTTATTCTTTCTTCTTTGTGTAAAATTTTCCGTGTGTTTATATATTTTTTTTTCAAAACCCCTTAAAACAGGGAAGAGGGTTTATCCTCTTTTCCCCCGTTTCCTCTCTCTCCACTAATCTTTATCCTATTTTTTTTTATTCTTATTATTAATATTAATTATATATTATAAAAATAATAAATAGAAATAGCCGGGTGTTATAGAAGGTCAATACGTGCTGGAGCATTGACAACTGGTACATGTGATCTTGTCACTTTTGCTGCATCATTAAGGACATCTGGTAACATCTGTGCAATGTTTTGTAAGTAACATATCCTACGTACTTCATCGTCACATAGAGATGTACGTGGATCTAGATGAGACAAACTTGGTGTAATCTAAGTTAGTTCTAGTTGTTTATTAGGTGTATCTCCCCCTAATGTAGGGAAGACTATCTCATCAAACCTACAATCTGTGAATCTAGCAGTAAAAAGATAACATATTTGAGGTTATAGATATTTTAAAATAGCAGGTGACTCATAACTAACATAAATTCCCAACCGGCGTTGGGGTCCCATTTTTGTACGCTTATTTGGTATTATAGGAACATACATTGCACAACCAAAGATCCTAAGATGAGATATGTCAGGTCTAATGCTTGAGACCATGCCATTTCAAATGGTGATTGTTTCAAATAAGATGTTGGTCTAAGTCTAATCAATGTAGAAGCATGTAAGACAACATCATGCATAAACTGGTAATTGGGTTCTCATTAGCATAAGGCGTGCGATGAGTTGAATCCGTTTTGTCAAGGATTCTACTAAACCATTTTGTGTGTATACATGTGGAACGGGATGTTTAACATCAATCCCTTGTGTCATACAATAATCATCAAATGCTTTTGACGTGAACTCCCCGGCTTCGTCAAATCTTATGGACTTTATGGAGTGGTATGGGAAATGAGTTCTTAGTCTAATCATTTGAGCTAAGAGTTTAGCAAATGTCAAGTTTCATGTTGATAGAAGACTAACATGTGACCATCTAATTGAAGCATCCATTAAGACCATAAAATATCTAAAAGGTCCAGAAGAAGATGGATGTATTAGTCCACATATATCTCCTTGTATCCTCTCAAGAAATTGAGAATGTTTGAGTGAGATAACGGAAGGAGGTGATCTAATAATTAACTTACCTTGTGCACAAGCCTTGCAGTCAAATTCATGAGTTAGTAAGACTTTTACATCTTTGAATTTGTGTTCATCTGTACTATTGATGATGTTACTCATCATATTCTTTCCAGGATGTCCTAATCATCGGTTATGCCAAATCAAGAAAGGAACTATCAGAGTAGTACGTATTTTTAGTAGCATATGTTTAAATTTGGGAAATAGTTGCTTTATACAAACTATTAGATAAAGCTGGTAGTTTTTCAACTAGTTGCTTTTTCTCGGAAACTATTCTAGTGATATAGAGGTATTCAACCCTTTTGATATCATCAGTCTCAATATGGTATCCATTTGCTCTTAAATCCTTAAAGCTAATTAAGGATTGTTGGGACTTTGCTGCAAATAGAGCATTTGCAATAGACAATATGGAGCCATTTTGTAATTTGAAACTTGCCTTGACATACCCTTCTATGATGGTAACTTATCCACCAATGGTATGTAGATTTGTTTTCGACAAACTAATGTCAAAGAAGAAAATCCTTTCTTGTAGGATTGTATGTGTGGTAGCACCATCCACTAAACAAATGCCCATCTTGCAAAATAGAGTTATTTGTAAACCATATAAGGAGATATATAATACTTATTCATTTATTAGTAATAGTTAAACTACAGACATTGTTCCAAGAAAAATCAATCAAAATCGGCTAAACCATTATCTTTGTCAAATTCTTGTAAATCCTCCATGGTGATTTATGGAAATTTTTTTAGATCCCAAAAGCTATTATCTAGAGCATTCGCCTTAGCAAGATGTGCAACCTGATCTTGATAGGCTTTGACTTTTGCGGCACTAGTGCGTCATACTTGCTGGTGGTGACCTTTTCGGCTACAACGATTACAAACCTCGTCAATGTGGATTTGCTTTGACTTATGCTCTTTGCCTTTCTTAGGCTTGTCAGTTTTGACATGCTTAAACTTTCGTTTATTTTGTTGCCTTGTATAATCATTATATCGATATATCTCCACCAAATATTGAATCTTGTTTTTGCCGATATATATTGTAATTTCTTATATATCGACTGATATATATATCCGATATAATTTGTTGATTTTGACCAATTTTGACCAATTTTTATTAATATAATCGACGATATTTTTTATATTTCTAATATAATCGATGATATATTGACATACAAAACAAAATTTTGATTGGTCATAAAAAAAAATAGATATCTCTAATATTTCTGATATACTTTATATATCTCGTTTTTTGAGTACTATATATATATATTGCTTATAATTATATAAGCCAGAGTCTAAACAGGTAACACAGAAATAGAGGCAGTACTCATTTTCTTCCTAGAAAGGTAAAAGAGTTTTACATAAAAAGTTGAATAACAACTAGATCCAAACAATTAAGAACTCTCAAAAACATCAGGGAGGGGACGAGTGTTTAAGTTATGTGGAGTTCTATATCATTCTCCCAGAGACAAAACATAACTCCTTACTTCATCTTTGCCTCGGTAAACAACACTTGACGATTCACCCGTGGGGTCATATTTTCGAAACTCAAGCTTCTCTGTCATCTTCCGTGGATTATTACGCTTCACATAGAAAAATCCTGTCCCTGCCGCAGAGACAAGCCTGATGAATATTGAACCACCCTTGGCCTTCCTTATTAAAACTCCTAAATAGTGAAGCCTGCAAAATCAGCTTATTGTCAGAATGGTATAGGAAAATTGTAAATTGGACAAATAACTTAAAAGATTAATGCACATTCTCAATGTGTTGTTGGGCCCTACAACTGACATTTATAAATGGAATGCCCAAAAATATTCTTCGTTTAGTTATGACAGCTTTAAGGCAATTACTTCATAAACCAAATAAGAACAAAGGTAAAATAAGTTCGTTAAAATATGAGAACAAGGATTATAATCATCTGAAGCCGCTTTAAGAATGTTTCAAGATCGACCAAGACTGAAACCAATAAAAAATGTATGACAAAGTCATACTGAAGGATAAGGACAGCATGCTCCCTCATTTTCTTAAGCAGTATGATGTCTCTTAACCAACATAAATATAACAACAATTTGACTCATCGGAATAGCTATTCACGCTGCCCTTCCCTTTTTGTTTTTCCCAAGACACGTCTGGAATTCGTGAACAACCGTAAAACCTCTATCTATTGACAGTAGGGTGTAATTTGGCTATACTGTTTCTAGTTCTTCCCTTCACTACCACCCAACATGTACTAACTAAGCTTTAGTAATTAGCTAGAATGCTGAGGTGATAGACTCTATGGAACTGAAGAGAGTGGTCACATTGGAGGCAGTAAAGATATCCTTCACTCTGAGCTGCGATCTAATGTAACCTATACTTGCGCAAACCATAGAACTAGGGTCACGATTTGAATATCTTAACCTCGAATCCTAACTTTCGTCCAATAGATAAGGATAATGAATACCAGTCTACACTAATTCAATTATAATCTTCATCAGGTCAAGAACAAACACATTATGGAACTTCTGTTAGACATACCATTTTTTAATAGAGAAACAGAAAAACCACCACTTTATTCTAACACGGCGGTAGCTCCCAACTCCTTAAGCTTCTCAATAATAGGATTGCCTTCCTCCTTCGTAACCCCCTTTTTCAAGGGTTAAAGGGTTCTGCAAGCATAATGACTCCATCACATCCTTCTGAACCCTGGATGCAGAAGAGCAATGCTAAATAATATATCGATTCCAGGAAACCCAAAATAAAATATAATAAAATAGAGCAGATACCAACTTCCTAAAATCATAACATCCAAATGTATATCTAGAAATCTATACCATTGGAGACATCATAGTTCTACTGAGTAAGTCTGCTTACTTGCGGGAAAGAGCCTTTTTCATAGGATGGTACAAAAGGATTTTCATCGATAATTCTGGAACAAATTCAAATCCAGAGTTTATGTCTTGCTTGGAGAGAGCAATCGATGAGAAGAGGAACCCATGAGAGATTGGAGAGAGGAATAGAAACCTTTCGGTAATTTGATTTTTCGGTGTTTAGATATGGGCGTTTGATTTTTTTGTGATCCAAGGCCCAAATTTGGCTGTTTTTTTGCTGTTTAGGAAATGGCTGTCTACCTTGTCTGACCGTATATATACAAAAAAATTTTTTGGATTCTAATTGTAATTGGTAATTGTAATTATGTAGGAAAAGCTCATCTATTTTTTTAATAAGAAATAATTATGTTATTTAAGTGACACTAGTAAACGGGCACGTGCGTTGCACGTGCTAGGAAAGAAAATTGGGGTGGAGAAAACTAAAAGAATGAAGGCATATATAGGGTTTAGATTAATATAGGTCGAGGTCTAACCAAAAACTACAATAAGGAAAAAAACACTTCAATACGCTAGTTGTATTATTTGTACGATTCAATATTTGATGCTCTTGTATGTTGCAAGTAAATATATTCAAAGAGATATTTAATTGTTTGTAATTTAGTCAATATATAATTATTAGAAAAAATATATTGGACTTTGTTAATATTTGTTCTATAGATCTATTAAGTCCGATATAATAGGTGGAGGAATTGAATGTGTAAATAATAGATCTCCACGGAGATGCCTACGTGGCAAGATAACCATTTCAAAGCTATCCATATAATGTATAACTTATTTTATGTGTATGGAGATTGAATGATTAAAATAATGGAGTGTTATTTTATTTGTCTCACTCTATTGTTAGTTGCACATTCCTTTGATGTGCATGCATAACTTTGGCAGGTTTCAGATTTCCACTTGATTAAGATAATGAAGAAGGTGCAGAGTGCATGTTGAAGGAGTGCAGTTTGTCAAGCGGCTATGCTATTCGTAGATGAACAACTGATGCAAAGTAAGCAAATAGAAAAGCCATCAGTAAAGAGCAAGAAGTGAATATCTGTGTGGATTTCTCAATTTCGAGCATTTCATGAATAACTATAGTTAACGGTTTTCATTTGTATATTTGTTTGCCTCCCTAGTCCCTAGATTGAATAACTATTCTATGCACTTTTTCAAAATAATAATCAGTTGGTCAACCATATATTAAGCATTTCATGATGGACTGATTTGGGCCATTTTATATATTGTTCTGGGATTGAGTATTGTAAAACAATTAGTTGGTTTGGGCCATTATGTACTAACTCATTATTAAAATATTGCTCACCAATGGCAGGACATATTCGATTCATGGAATCATGGATCTGCTTCATTCTTAAGAAATGCAATTTATGTCAAAGTGGAATACCATTCAACTAACTGCCTTGGGTACCTCCTTCTTTCCTTGTCATGGAAGTCTACTCCATAAAGACCGAAATGAGAAGTGTAACCACCCGTTACTTGAAAAACATCAAGAAAGGACCACAGAAAGTATCCCCCGAGGTTTGATCCATTCCTGCAATAAAAATTTAGAAATTAGAGTGTGAAGGTCCTGGATTACGTCTTTGGTACATGTTTTTTATTGACTGAATAGATTTAACTCTTTGTATAAAATGGTAATAACTCAACAGTTTATCGAATAAATATGCTAAGCTATAAGCAAAATTTGGTTTGGTTTGATTAGTGAACAATTAAGACGTGTTTGTAACTTCATGTTTGAAACTTTCAGCAGTCTACCAAGGTACCAAAATTTTATGCTTAGGAAAAGGGTAGTGCTGGATAATGCTTCAGTTTTGTCCATGCTTCCAAGCTCTCTAACATCCATAAAATAGAAACTAAGGCAAATTTTTTTTAAAGGAAGTGAGTAGGTGTGTTAGTGTGTAGCAAAACAAAATTTATACCTTATGGATGGATGCAAATTTTTTATATATATCTGTAACAATTTAATTCTTACAGTGTCATTGCGGGCTGCTAAATTAGATGAGTCATCGCTAGTCATTGGAAGTCCTGCAATATTAAAAGGTGCAACATGTGAAAACTCAATCTGGATCCACATAGCATATTAGTGTTATTAAGCTGAAGCAAAAAAATTCAAGGTTCAGACGTTGTGGGGGAAGTTTAATGGTATTACCATTCTCATGGATTATAGCTGCAGGATTTTTGTAATTTAGTTTTACATAGTCCAGCAATCTTTGTTGTCCCCATCCTACAATTATTCCATTAGCTTTCAGCCTAGCAGGATCCTGGTCATGAGATCATATACCAACGTTTTAGTTAGGATGAACATATGTTTAGAGAACCAAAATCCAATAGATGGCAAGTAAGCAGTTCATTCATTATCTTACTTTAAATAAAAGCCCATTTGTAATCTGCAAAGACAATCATGAATGCCAAAGATCCATCGAATGGCATGGGTAACACAAAAGTCGATGGAAATCAGAAGAGTTCTTCCTATAATACAAAGATGAAAAAGTGTACTTGGCAAGTGTGGCCGTTTTTTAAGAGATTGACAGATAGATGCACTTACATGCTAGTTTAACAGAGATGTCTATAGCGTAGTCGCTGCCATACTCATATGAGGTTCTAGGATGGTCCTGGATGTAAAGTCTACAATAATAGTTAAAACCAATAAAATAAAATGATCCCAGAAAGGGTTTTGTTTATTCTAAGAGTAAAATTCAGTTTGTAAAGTACAGTGTGATTATGCAGAAGTTTGTGAGAGGAGAATGGAGTTTAAAGAAGGGCAAGAAGTAGAGGTTTTATATGAAAAGAATGGGTTTAAGGATACATAGTATCTTGCAAAGATTTATCGACTCTATTCTGCATAGGTTATGATGTTTTACTGGGTAGTTTATGTTATTCTCATAGGAATATTTGAGCATGTTTTACTGGTTTTAACGGGCACGTGCAACTACGAAATAAATATAAGTAAGGGATAAACATTTTTTTTTCTAAAGAAATGTTGTGGATAAAATAAAAGGAACGCAAGTACATTGGAATAGTGACATTGTTTGTCTGTATATATATTACATCTATTTGTGTTCAATAAATTCTGTAGTAGAAATCTAAAACAACATTACTTCTATGAAACAATTGGGATTGAAAAAAGAAATGAAAGTGTAAATTGATATAACTATTATCAAATTTGTTACTGAAAAAAAAATGTAATTTATTCATAAACCAACTTCGATACGCTAAGTGTATTTTCCAGTGTTGAGCTTCCTCTTCAATCAATTTGAGTTTAGCTGTTGTTCGACGATTCAAATAAATAATATATTTGAATAGTATGGAGACGTCAACTGTCATTGTTTCGTAGGCCCAGTACAACTTGAGTATGCATACTATAGTTGCGGTTCTTGTTCCTCTATTTTCAGAACCTGAACTGAGAAGATTCAATCCATTCAGTGTCACCTAGATTATCAAAAGACACATGCCTGAATGTAGATTAATTAGCTTCCAAAACATTGGACCTGAGAAGCATCAAATTTCAACAACCATCAAGGAACTATGCATTAATTAATACTGTTGATAAACCTATTGATCATAACTTTCAGGTACATACTCAAGTTAGAATGTAGCAAAGGAGCTTTACATGTTTAAGACAATAAATTACATGCGTGGGTGAATGTGAAAACCAGTTCGAAACTTCAAACAACGTTTAGTAATATGAGGTTCTAGAAGACAACAATGACTTCCCTCGACTTCCTATTGTTCTTTTGATTTATTTCCTTGAGAAGGCTCCACACTAAATGTCTCTGTGCAATGCAACCATTGTTTGGTGCTTCGGTTTCCATGAGCCAACTTGCATTGATGGACTATCTAAGTACTTGCTTTCTGGCGGTGGCGGGGAGTAACCTCTCTCCCTCGGTGTCGACTTCAACTCCGGTATTGGTGGGAATAGCTTTGATATCTTTCTTGACTCCCTTGCAAATGATAGTTGACCACTTACACTACCAGTATCAATATGAGATTTTAAGGTGTTCTGTGGTGACATTGTAGGGAATAACTATGACCCCGACGCCAAGAGCAAGAGAAACCCGCCTTTTGGGGCGGAATTAAAGTCGGACGGTTGCATAATCAATTGGTTTCACCGTGGATGGCATGTGTGACTCTGGGCAAAGGGTAGAAATAATTGAGACCCGCATTTTGGGTTGGGGAATCAAGGTCCAAATAGTCGAATAATCAACCAGTTTCATTGTAGATAACATGTGTGAGTCTGAGTTGAAGCTTGAGGAGGCCACACTGAAATTGAGACTCGCCTTGGTTGCATCAGAGTTTTGGTGTTGCTTGTTCTCACTGTCCCAGAAATATTATCTCTTTTTCATCCGTTGATGGTGAGGCACGATTAAGCGATTACGCTTTTCTGAGGGGATCGATCTTAGGCATTGAAGGAAGGTTAGTTATGCCCCTCAATGGAGGCCTCAACTTGGAGGGTCCAAGTGGCGGCTTTTTTTTGTGTCCAGACTATCGGATTTTGGTATGAAAATGCGAATGAAGAAGAGGGTTTAGCTAAAGCAGCAGCAACTCTATTTTCATGTTGGAGTCTAGCTTTCATCTCCTTAGCCAATTGACTCTCGAGATCCCGTGTCTGTCAAAAATGCAAGAGCAGCAGTTAAAACTTTTAGTTAGATCACAAATAAAAAATAATTTCATTGATGTGCTGAAGTCGTTATCTTTACCTTCTCTTGAAGACTTCTGCAGAGTTGTTCATGAGCAGCAAACCTCACCTACAATGATTGCAAGCTGTTTTGTAGTTTCATTACTTCCCATCAAGAATAAGTACCTTCGATACGAACGACCCTTTTGATATTGTTAGTGTAAAGATATCAGAAGCATACCATCTGCTTGTACCAGAACAACTCCTGAGTATCTGCTTGTTTATGTGCAGGTCCATGTTCAACTCCTCGAATTCAACTCGCAAAGATCAGTGAACAGAGGGTCTCTACTGAGTCTGCAAAACTTGGGCTAATTTGAACAAACATAACAGTCTTGCAATCTCCCCTTGCATTTCACAAAGCAGTTTTTAATTCCACTTTCAAGGATATTCTCAAGGAACCTCAACTGATTTTGACTTTATACACTTATGACTGATGGAAAATACTGCTAGAAAATCTATTTTTTGGAATATTGAAAGCAATATTTTGAGTTTTGAATTGATGTATGTATTTCAAAAAAATGTTTCCCAGAATTGAAGCACACCCTAAAACTGTCAAATATACACAAAACTTCAAATAAAAACATATCTTAGAGGTCTCGTGACTGAATTGTTTAGCTCCACAGTTGTCACAAATTATGGGTTCGGGCAACATGTAAGGCTCGAAGTTTTGATCCAGAACAAAACCCCTTGCGCAGCTGTAAAGCCCAGTGCTTATCCTTGACGATCTTGTGGATGGAAGAGGTGTTGGCATTATATGCGTAATGGATACATTACTCCTTGAAACCAGCATATTGTTAGATTGAGTAAAGATGCATAATCTATTTAAGCTTTTAGTCTTAAGTATCAATTTGTTATGAGCAGTCAAAAGGGCTGGTGAAACAAAAGGAAGCCAATCAAAGAGATGAATGTAGAAGATACTAAAAAGTGTTTGACACACATGCTATGTAATTGTTTTCCTCAATTATTAAAAACTTTAAGGAAATAAAAAGATGCTATCCTGCATAAATTGCAGCTACTCGATCATATTATATTAACTGAAACAAATGATAGTGTTGAAAAAATCACTTATTATTGTCTTCAAATTTCACAATTAGAGCAAACTAATTCCAAAAAATGCGCCAGAGAAGAACAACTCATTTTATTAACATTTCACAACTCAACCTCAAAAGGACAGAATGTAGATCATGATATGTATAGAAATGACAACAACAAAATCGACTTGGAACGGTATAACTGAAACAAAAGAGCATCACCATCGTTGTTACAAAGTGGCATACATATACAAATGTCATTTGCACAAAGTGATGTATATATCTGACTGTCATCTGCAGATTTAGGCTGAACATAAAGTTGTACACTTGTGAGAACACTGGGCAGAAACCAGAGATATTGGACATTTTTTTATATTAATATGACGTATATCAAGTATGAAGTCAACTGCACATGGAGCCGTATTCGATTGTCAGCATCCATAGGAACAATGACTTGATATTGAAAAAAAAAATGGCTTTGACGTTGGACCTAAGCTCGAGATTTTGAGGGTTTTCTAAAATCGATAAAGACCGTACATTTGGATTTCAGAGCCTAGAGCAACTATGAATAAGAAAGATGTGCATACCAATAAAAACATTCTACGTGTATGAACAATGTATGTTTATGTAAAGAGAAGTTGGAGGATAACGCAACAGTTAACCTTAAAGGCGGTAAACTGACATGGAAAAATAGATAGCTTCATCCCATCTCAATGCATAAAACCTTATAGTTCATGAGAACCTTATAGTTCATAACACTGATGCCGTTTTTTGTGAAAAAAGATTTCGTAGGCAGTCCTTCATCGAGATGTACAGGTACAATAAGTTAAGTGTACTTAAATAAGAAATCGATAGAATAGTTCATTAAACAGTTGTAAAATATATTATCATATGCATACATATATAGTTAAAAACATCTCCATGCTAAATGTACGTGATAATAAACAACCAAAATTATAATAAAAAAGTGTCCATGAAAATAGCAGTAAATGTCACCTAAGTTTACACGATGGTGAGGAACATCAAGAATTCTGGCATTCTTGCTTCCGTTTCTAGCGCGTATTCGTGGGAATAGACTATTGATGGGTCTCTTATTAAAATGGCCAACCAAATGGAGGCAAAGAATAAAGTTTCAAACAAACCTTCATTAACGTAAGGAGATACCTGTTGTTGATTGATCTGCCTTTGATAACGATCTCTCTATGATTAATACAACGATTCTGTTTTTGTTGTTTATTTTCTGGAACATTTCTTCTACGCCCGTTTTCGTGATGCCGTTGCGAAAGATTTGGATTTTGTAAAACAGAAAAACGAATTGAAGTGTGAAAAGATTTAAAGAAACCGATTTAATTCAAAACCCAAGAATAAAAAAACGTACCTCTGACATTCAAAAGGAATGTGGATAAATTTACGTAAGGAGATACCTGTTGTTGATTGATCTGCCTTTGATAACGATCTCTCTATGATTAATACAACGATTCTGTTTTTGTTGTTTATTTTCTGGAACATTTCTTCTACGCCCGTTTTCGTGATGCCGTTGCGAAAGATTTGGATTTTGTAAAACAGAAAAACGAATTGAAGTGTGAAAAGATTTAAAGAAACCGATTTAATTCAAAACCCAAGAATAAAAAAACGTACCTCTGACATTCAAAAGGAATGTGGATAAATTTGTTTGTCAGAATAAGAGAGTTGAGAAAGAGAAGTGATGGAGATTCGTTGCCTAGAGAAGAAGACCGAACATTAATTTGTTTCTGGGTGAGTGAGTTTCGGATGAGGAGGAGAGTCCCGATGAAAAAGCGTTGAAGATAATTTGTGAATTAGAATTTGTGTGTGAGAGAGTGATGAGGAGAGTTGGGATAACGATGAAAAAGAGTTTAGAGAATTTGTGTGCCGTTTTTTTTTTTCGTTGTGATTTATGGAGAGATGGAAAGGTGCGTCTGTTTGGGGTTTTTTTCCGTTATAAGTTTAGTGATGGAAGGGAGAGGTGTATATACGATTTTACCCTTTCTGTGAAGAGCAAAAATAATGTGGCTGTCTAACTTTCCGGTACCCTTTTCATTAAAAACTTTGGTGTAAAATTGGGAATACGGGAACTAATTGGAAAATCCCTTATCCGCATTATATATAAGATTAGAAAGTTTTTTTCTAAACTATTAATAAAAAAGAGCTTGTTCTAATATTAGCTAAGAAAATTGGGGATAATTATATAATTTAAGTGATATTAGGAAGGCTTTTCTAAATTATTAATAAATAGGGGGTTTGTTCTAATTTTTGTGAGGGAGGTGTTTTGAAATTGAGCAACTATGGAGATTACAAATTGCCTACTCGATCATTCAGAAGGATTCCTAAATACCCGGCTAGCATATGATACAAGTATGCAAACTGTGCGACGCACCGGTGTTTTTTCAAGTCTTTAAACCTGTCGCTCTAACATCTCTCGGATAATATGATTTTTTGAATTCTAGTTCTAATCTTAAAAATAATATAAAAACATTAGGAGGGGTTGAATATAATTTCAGTGACGTCAATGATGTTTTCTAAATTATTTTACATAATATGAAGCTAATTCTAATTTCAATAAAGTGAAAGAGTTTTTTGTAAATTGTTTAAAAAGAAGAGAACTAATTAGAATAATTAAGGGAAGTGATTCTAAAATCTTAAAAGAGAGATATTAGAAATACACTGTTCAAGTGTGCCTCTCTAAAGACCAGACTATCATATGATACAAGTATGCAAACTATGCTACGCATCGAGGTTTTTTTTTTCCTGAAGTCTTGAAACCCGTCATTCGAGATCGATAATTAGCATGATTTTTTTTTTATTCTAATTGTAATTACATAGGGGAGGCACATCTAATTTAATATAAGGGTTAATTATGTTATTTAAGTGATATTAGGGAGTTTTTTTTTTTTCTAAATTATTAATAAAAGATGGCTTATTTTAAATTATTAATAAAGGGGGGTGGGTTTCTAATTTTTGTGAGGGAGGTGTTTATAAATTGAACAAATAAAGAGATTTCAATTTGCCTACTCGATACTAGAGAGTGGGTTTCTCAAACCCATTGATATATATATATACGAGTATGAAAACCGTGCTACGCATCGGTGTTTTTTCAAATCTTTAAACCTGTCGCTTTAACATCTCTGTGATAGTATGATTTTTTGAATTTTAGTTATAATCTAAAAAATAATATAAAAACATTAGGAGGGGTTGAATATAATTTGAGTCACGTGAATGAGGTTTTCTAAATTATTTTAAATAATATGAAGCTAATTCTAATTTCAATAAAGTGAGAGAGTTTTTGGTAAATTGTTTAAAAAGGAGGGAGCTGATTAGAATAATTAAGGGAGGTGGTTCTAAAATCATAAAATAGAGAGATTACAAATACACAGTTCGGTTGATAAATTTTTCTCCTAAAGATCCGGCTATCATATAGTGTTTTTTCAAATCTTTAAACCTGTGGCTCTAACATCTCTCTGATAGTATGATTTTTTGAATTTTAGTTATAATCTAAAAAATAATATAAAAACATTAGGAGGGGTTGAATATAATTTGAGTGACGTGAATGAGGTTTTCTAAATTATTTTAAATAATATGAAGCTAATTCTAATTTTAATAAAGTGAAAGAGTTTTTGGTAAATTGTTTAAAAAGGAGGGAGCTGATTAGAATAATTAAGAGAGGTGGTTCTAAAATCATAAAATAGAGAGATTACAAATACACAGTTCGGTTGATAAATTTTTCTCCTAAAGATTCGGCTATCATATAGTGTAGAGATATATATCAATACAGTGGATATATATATATATATATATATATATATATATATATATATATATATATATATATATTCCGAATTCGATATTTTGGTCCTTGGACCTTGGGTCAAATGAGTAGGTCTAAGTTTTGTCACGGGCAAATAACTCCCACTGTAACCAAACACACCCTTCACTTTCCCCTATTTCTATTCTTCCCTCCATTTCTTGGTAATCTTTTGCAGAACTTTGCAAAACCTGTCTTTCTCTGTTCTCCAATGTTTCCAACACCCATTCTTCTTCTCATCATCATCTTTATCTCCATCCCCTTTTTCACAATTCCTTCAAACTCATCTCCAATCTCCATAAAACTCACTCCCAAAACCCTCTCAAAATCAGGTGACTCTGTTCATATCCAATGGACAGGGACCAACTCACCTTCAAAACTAGACTGGCTCGGTATTTACTCACCACCCAACTCATCTCATGACAATTTCATAGGCTACATCTACTTATCATCATCTTGTCCTAATACTTATATTAACTCAGGATCATGTTCATTAACTCTTCCACTAATCAATCTTCGATCCAGTTACGAGTTTCGTGTCTTTCGTTATACCGAAAACGAGGTTAATACTACTAATCTTGATCAAGACCATAACCCTTTACCTGGGACAAGTCATTTGTTAGGTAAATCTGAAGAGTTGAGTTTTGAGGATGGGCATGGACCAGAACAGATTCATTTGTCGTTTACGACGAAAGAGGATGAGATGAGAGTTATGTTTATTTCAAGTGATGGAGGGGAGAGATATGTGAAGTATGGTGAGAAGGAAGGGGAGTTGACTGAGATTGTGAAGAGTGGTGTTGAGAGGTATGAGAGAGAAGATATGTGTGACTGGCCTGCGAATAACGACGTTGGGTGGAGAGATCCTGGGTTTATACATGATGGAGTTATGAACAATTTGAAGTATGGGAAGAGGTATTATTATAAGGTAAGATATGATTAATTTCTAGTTTTGTTGCTTCATTTGTGTAATTTACTTAATTTCTAGTTTGATCAGTTGAGTGTTCAGTTGATTTGTTTACTTGGAATAAAGCAAAGGTTTGTAGAGAAGATTTGGAATGGTTATGTCATATGTGAAATATTGGGCATAGTCCTGTTACATTTCAAAATCGTGGTTAGAGGCTAGTTTAAATCCACGTTTTGTAGTTTTTAGAGACAGCACAGTTGTGATTAAGTTTGTGTCATCTTTGATTTGGGAGTCTGTACTTAGGGAAACTACCAAGACAAAGACAAAGCCTTGATCACTTTTCTTTTTTGTGTGGTGAAAAGTGTGGATTAAGAATTTTCTATCCAACCTAAATTAACCTGCTCTTTAGAGCAATCAGTAGGTTACAACTTATGAAAATATGGTGGTTGTGGACTAATTAACCAAAATTTCCATTACTACGTCGGTTTGTGAGCCTTTACTTGTCTGTTATTTCTATGCATATTTGGAGAAATTCAGTTGTCTTTCAACTTTGATTGCAGAAATCAGAAGTCATGCTTAAAGTCTCCTTATGCTTTTGTTTATAATGTTTGATGCACCTGTACACTCCATCAGCCCACAAAAAAAGTTATTGTTCTTGTAGTTGTTAATGTCAGGAGTACGTAAATATTGCCCATTGGATTTGGAGATCATTAGCTTGTATTCAGAGTGGATATCTTTGAAGTGTTATCTAGCATGGAAGTTGCTTCCTTGTTCTTTTCTCTAAATAACGTTGCTCTGTACACAAAAGCCCCATCTTTAGAGGGTAGCTCTGTGCCTCTCTTTAAAAGTGGTATCTCGTTTGAAACGGTATCTGTATTCACAAAGGCCACAAACTAGTCTATCTATTATTATTGGCTTAAGTGTGTAGCGATAATTATACTCACGAACAAGCGGTCATATCTCTGGTATGCAGGTGTCATTATCTGAAAACCAAGGCCTATCGGACCAATTTCTTGATTTGATGTTTACTTCTTATGCTAATTATTGTCAAATGGGAAACTTTCTGTTTTAACAATATCTCTTTTGCATTTGATCAATGAGAGTTGGGAAGCTTCATTTCCTTTAAACTTTATGTCATGTTTAAGGGTGGTTTCTTCCTATAACCCCTGACTTCGTATGCACTTTCCTGTTTGAACCCTGGTTCACTGATTCAACCAAGATTCGTGCAATTGTTTCTTACATAAATGCTGAGTTTATTGTTTTCTGAACAGGTTGGAAGTAATGAAGGAGGCTGGAGTGTGACGCATAGCTTCATTTCTCGAGATGGAAATTCAGATGAGACAGTTGCATTCCTCTTTGGAGACATGGGGACAGCGACCCCGTACTCAACCTTTAGCCGTACACAAGAAGAAAGCAAGTCAACCATTAAGTGGATCCTTCGTGATATAAATTCCCTTGGGGACAAGCCTGCCTTCATTTCTCACATTGGTGATATCAGCTATGCAAGAGGCTACTCGTGGTTGTGGGACTCGTTCTTCAGTCAAATTGAACCTGTTGCATCTAAGCTCCCATACCATGTTTGCATTGGTAATCATGAATACGACTGGCCTCTACAGCCATGGAAGCCTAACTGGGCTGAGAAAGTTTATGGGAAGGATGGTGGTGGCGAATGTGGGGTCCCTTACAGCCTCAAGTTTAACATGCCAGGAAATTCTTCTATTCCAACAGGGACTCGTGCCCCTGCCACTAGGAATCTCCACTACTCATTTAATAGTGGGGTTGTACACTTTGTGTTTATGTCAACTGAGACTGATTTTCTTCCAGGGAGCAGTCAATATAACTTTATCAAGCATGACTTGGAGAATGTTGATCGGAAGAAGACCCCTTTTGTTGTTTTTCAAGGCCATCGTCCAATGTACACAACAAGCAATGAGGCTACGGATGGTCCTTTCAGAGAAAGAATTCTTGAGCACATAGAACCTCTGTTAGTGAAGAATAAGGTAACGCTAGTACTGTGGGGACATGTTCATAGGTACGAGAGGTTCTGTCCAATAATGAACAACACCTGTGGGAGCATGGGCGTAAATGGACAGGACGGAGAATTACCTATACATATTGTGATCGGGATGGCAGGACAAGATTGGCAACCCATATGGGAACCGAGGGCTGACCACCCAAAGGACCCAATCTACCCTCAACCAGATCGGTCTTTATACCGTGGTGGGGAGTTCGGTTACACAAGGCTTCTCGCCACAAAAGAAAAGCTTACACTTACATATATAGGTAACCATGATGGGGAACCACATGACGTCGTGGAAATCCTGGTGTCTGGTCAACTTCTTAATGGTAGCAGTGGTGCTGGTGGTGTTGAGGTGAGTTCTATGGTGTCATGGTATGTGAAAGGCGTCAGTCTCTTGATACTGGGTGTCTTTGTGGGATATATGATCGGCTTCATATCACATGCCAGGAAAACATCTGCCTTGAGGGCAAGATGGACTCTTGTAAAAACTGAAGAATCATGACTGTCTACTTGCTTTTGAGCTCTTGATTCAAGATTTACATCTCAGCTACTGAATGCCTATGAAGGAACTAAATTGTAAAATACCACTTGTGTGTGCTGATGCATTTTTAATTTGTGTATAGTGTATTATTCTTCTCCATTTTTAATGTGGTTTCAGGTTTATTTATAAAATTTGTATAAGTCAGTTCTCATCCTGTTATGATTCATATCCAAATATTTTGGTTGTGCAACATAAAGAAAAGTACAATTCAATAGTCAGTGAGTGTGGCAAACACATTTGCGGTTGGCTTTCTCTCTTTCTTATCGACAAATCTAACTTTTACCAAAGGCTAGAAACAGTAGTAAGAAGTATTGCATATCAACGTCTGTTAGAATCCTGTGTATGCAGCTGTAACAATATGGCATGAAAGCGCATCTTTAAGGGAAAATCTGCAACAGAATAGAAGGTATGCTTGGCCTATAAAATTCTGTTTGGTACTGATCAGGATTTGAGACTTGATAACCTGATTTTGATATGGCGCGTTACCAAAAAATAAAATAAAACAAAGGGTAGTGATTATAGCCATTAGATCATACCCCTTAAAATCGAAAACAATCTAAGGGTCTGAAATCCTCAACCTTTTATATTGCGGGATTTCTCTTTAGGACTCCATGGACAATTTGTGGAGGTCCAAATTGTCACACTCACTGGCTATTGAAAGGACTTGGTTTATTGGGCAATATTGGACAATAAGAACTCGGTTCCATATATACACGTCTTCTACTCCAATCCTGCAAGGTACTTGGTTTAGGACTCCATGGACAATAAGGACTTGGTTCCATATATACACGTCTTCTACTCCAATCTTTTGGCAGGAAGGTACTTGGTTTATTGGGCAATAAGAACTATGGTTTACCTCCCAAACGAAATCACTTCAAAAATCCTCTCAACGCTTCCTCTCAGTTCAGTCCTTAGATGCAGGTCTGTGTGTAAAACATGGCATAATATTATTAATGTTCTCCGCTTTTCTGGCTCACTCAAGAAATCGTCTTTTATCATCCTAGATCGTCACAGCCGTTTAGTGTACATTGTAGAAGAAGAGGATGTACATCGTTATAAGAAGTCCACGAAGATTAATCTTGTTTGTCCACATTGCATGGGATGTTATGCAAAACCCTACGTAAGTGGACACTTATGCTTCTTTAGTGATAAAAGCGGCATTCACGTGTATAATCCTGGTACACGAGATTGTGTAAAGTTGCCCGACTTGCCCTTGGTTGAATGTGGGCATCCTGACATCGTTCTAGGACTCGGTTTGGATCGGTCTGGTAACGAATTCAAGGTGGTGCAACTTTTGCTAATCGGGGATAATTTGAAAAGTGAGGCTTACATGCACACCCTAGGCTCCAACTTATGGCGAAAAGTGGACGATGTTCCTAACGTAAGATGCTTCAGCGCTTCATATGCACTAGTTAATGGGTCATTGCATTGGTTGACCTATAGTTATCGAATTCTATCACTTGATTTGACTTGTGAAAAATTTGGGCGCATTCCGCTCCCCCTAAGCAGTTTGTATCTTATGCCAGATCTTCTCCTTGCGGATTTAGGTGGATGTCTGTCTATATGTGGTTCTTCCAGTATAGTTGATACTTCTGAATTATGGATTATGAAAGACTACAACGACAAGGAATCCTGGACCAGACTCATTATCAGAACAGGGGATGTTATGTTTGGCATGGTATTTAAAAAGGTTATGCCTATATCTGTTTTGAAGAATGGTGAAATTTTACTACTATATGATTCATATCTATTGGTATCTCACAATACTGAAACCGGTAGATATACTCCGTTTTATATTGATGGAATCCAGTCAACACACCTTGTAAATTACCGTTTCTTTAACTCTTACCAAGTGTTTCCATATGGTGGAAATTGTGAAGGAAAAATTGCTGTTGGACATCCAACACCACCTCCTAATCTTTGTATCTAGTTTATGATGTGGGGAATCTAAAGGCTTATGAGGTGTAGGTCGTTTAATAGTGTGGAATAAGAGTGTTGTATCATTATTGGTGGGCTTCGGTTGGACGTTTTTTGTTCAGCTTCTATTGGGTTTTGATTGGAGTTTTTTTAGTCGGATTTCAATTAGGCTTTTTAGTGTCGTACGACACGGGCAATATACTAGTAACTAGCCTCTATGCATGTGTGGTTTAACCACACGTATTCTCAAAACATGTGATGGTTCATTCTTAAAATGTGACAAACTTATAAATTTGCCCTCTAACCATGCCAAAATTATTGGTTTGCCCACAAAAAACAAATCTAAAAATTGCGAACTTACCATTTTGCCCCCTCCAAAAATAAAAAAAATAATAAAAAATTGAGAAATTAAAAAATTACCACCCACCTTAAAACGTTAAAATTACAATTCTACCACCGTGACAGAAACATATTTCACTATTGCTCGCACCCATATTATGTATACTATTTAGATTAATAAGTCGTGCTTTTTGAAAGTAGAGGTCAAATTAAATGAAAAAAAAAAGTCTACAAGTTGATCACTAAGTTGATAGTTATTTCTAAAAAAAATTAGGCAACATCATCGATATGGACAATCCAGTCACAATCTACATTTATAACTATACCATTATCTAATTCTAATTATATACATAAAGGAATTAAGATTTCCAATACTCTATCATCTGAAGATATCCAATGGTTGATGATTGGTTTTGATCTCTAGTTCTGGTGGGGTTATTGTCGTTAAAGGTTGAAAACGAAAATTCTCGAAAATGTTTTTCTAGCAGCTTTGGGCGCTTAGATCTCTTTTTTTATTCGGTGTATGGTTCTGAAAATTTTCAGTGTTGATGTAGTTAACTGATGTTAAAGTTAGTTAAAAACTCGTTTTTACATGAATCTAATGATTTTCTAAACTTAGTATCTCCGAGATGCAGTGTTGTTTTTACATGATATCTGAAATTCGGAATTTTTGCGCATCATTCAGTTGATGGGATTCATGGCGGCAATTTCGTTGGAAAAACCATTAAGTCGTTTTTTAGACTTCTATCTTTTCACTCTTTTGTGGGTGACAAGTTTTCACAAGTCAACTCGCTGAGTCAGAATTTAAAATTCTGAGTTTTGAAACCGATTCCATATACAAATCTCTTAGCAGCAAGTCCAATGGGGGGCTATATGGGCTGCTAAAGGCAAATATAGCATCCCAATCACAAAAATGTCATTCTAATGGGACTGTTAAAAGGGTCTTAAATTTGGAAGGAGTTAAAAACCCAGCCAAAATTAAGACCTTCGCTAGTAGCTGCTATAATAAGTTCGAGAGACGGACAACATAGTTTCTGCCGTCCGTGTGTTAAATTTCGACGGGCGGCAGAAATTGTGTCGTTCGTCCAAAAAAAATTCAACTTAAGTTATAAAATAATAGACGGACGGTATCATTTAGCACTTCAAAACAGAAAACGTAATTGGATTGGTTTTTTTATTTTGGGGTGCCAAATTTGGCTGGACAAGCTAAAAAACCTATGTGACACCTTTTAACAGCTCTCTATTGAACTTGCTCTTCAGCCCAATATCCAACATAAGCAGTCGTCGAGGGGTCTTCTACAATGAGCAAGGCCCAAAATATCGCCGATATATCGTCGATATATATCATTTTCTGGTACACCAACATCGATATATCCGATATATATCTACCGAATATTGAATTTTTTTTTCCGATATAAAAATTTTAAATCACCGATATAACCGATATTTACGATATATATCGTTTGACTTTTTAACTATTTTTTAATATAAATATCCGATATTTTTTATATTTTATGATATTTTTTTATCGATACTTCTGATATTTATGATATTTTAGATAGTTTGGACATCGAAATATTCACCGAATTCGATATTTTGGGCCTTGACAAGGAGACCTTTATCTCCCTTCTTGTTTATCTTTAGTTTGAGTGAAGAGGTTTTGAGCCGCGGTCTCAATGAATTTTTTAGTTCGGGAAGAATTGGTTATTTCAAAACTAGAAAAAGTTGTACCCCGTCACACACTTAGTCTATGCAGACGATTTCTAGTTTTTTTTAAGTTGAGCTGGTCTTCAGTGCTTCAGCCATGCAATACACACGCACCCCTGGTATGAGTGGCCCAGAATTCACAGCGCACCATACGAGCTGCGCAGGGTAGATTTAGCCTTTTTTTAATGGTGCAAAATCTTGAGTGAAAGGTGGCGAAGAATATGAAAGATGTTATGACCAATTACTCAATTAAAACAAAAGCGGTTGTTTTATACATCTTATCATCCATTAATTCCGCCACTGGTATCCCTACGTGCACTCTTCATTTATTTATCCTGGAGCTCGAATTTCTTAGGGCAAAGTTAAGACTGTTTACTTTGACAAATTGGTTGAGCGGGTAAAGCAGAAGCTTGCAGGCTGGAAAAATAAGTTGACATCACAAGGCGGTCGTCTAATATGAACCCGGCATGTCCTCCAATCAATGCCAATTAATCTCATGTCATCTTAGGTGGTGCCTCAATCTGTGTTGCGGCGGTTGGAAGAAGTATTTCCTATATATGAAGGTGGTTTACATTTGAGATCTTTGGAAGATGTTAAAAAGGCTTGGAATGTCGTCACCAAGAATTCCATGTGAGATGTTTATTTTAAACAAAAGTACTCTGTAGGTAGTTTTCCTCTTTCTAATGTGTTAATATGATGGAGGTTGTAGAGGAACACTCTTCATGGTGCATTGGTGGAGGTGAAGTGGATTTTTGGTCGTCAAACTGGATGGGTTGTGGAACAATAAAAGAGATGGACAATATGAACACTAATCAGGCTATTCTTATTAAAGACATCTGCTATCGGGGCTATTGGCATTGGGAGCTACTTAATGCCTCTATTTATGATGGGCTAAGAAGACAAATAGAGTTATTGTTGCCAAGTGCCAACGCTTTTTGATGAAAGGGATGTTAGATCTTGGTCACTGACACCGTAATTTTTTCTACGGAAGGTTTAAAGATATGCTTACAACATGATTATAAGCATTAATTCATTAATTGTTGAAGTGGATTCCCAAATTATTCTTGGTTGGTTTTATCTTTTATGGCGGAAAAGGCCCTCCTTGGTTTCTTAAGCGCACATGGTCGATTGTTTTAGAGATGGCGAATAATTTGGATGCTACTTTTCTCCAATGTATATGTGCACTTGTGACTGCTCTATCACTGTTCATTGAACTGATCCTGGGTAAAGTAGGTTGAGGGTCGTACAAGTAGCGATAACTCGATAAGAGTAGGGTGCACGTCAGCAGCACCGGTGTTACAATGTTTTTCTTGATCTTCAAACTTAAAATGTCAATTCTAACTTACTGGCGAGCCATACATGTGTTCTTAGTTTTGAACCCGTCCTACTTAAGCGGGTGCCGTTATATTAAATTATTGTACTTAATTTTTTAATGTGGGTGATTCTTTTCTTCTCCACTTCCGGTTATATAACTGTTATCCACATGTTCTATGTAGAGCTATTAGATATAAATATTATATTGGTTTTGTGGGCCGGTTTTTGTCTTCTCAATTCGGTTGTGTAACTGTTATCCACATGTTCTATGTAGAGTTATGAGATATGAATATTATATTGGCTTTCACTAAATTTTTTTATATGATTCATATGAATATCATTAATCAAGATATCTCTCGCGTTGAAGAAAGAGATGCGAAATAACCTTAAGTTGAAATAGGCATCGCGTAATATTGCTTCAATCTAGTTATTAGAGAATGATCTTGGGCTACACTATGAATAAATTATGATCAAGCATTTAGTAATGTTTTGTTTCTTTGTTTAGCAAAAAGTGTTAATCTTTTCAAGTTTACATCCATTATCGCTATATTTGGTGGGTTTATGTAAAGGAATTGGGAAATAAGTGATTGTGGACAAAGTAAAGGTGTAAATTGAAGGTGGTGAAACCTGTAGGATTTGATGAGAAAAGTTATCTGGGTTGCATTATCCCACAACTCTTTTGTTGTACATAGAACTTGTTGTTGATTGGACATAATGTTATTTTTCAGTCTTTTAATGTAAATGGTGTAAATTCATAAAATTTTGTAATGGCAGAAAGTAAAAGCAGCGAACAGCAGCTGCGCAGAAGAAATGTTATCAATGCATCTCTGTTGCTATTTCTGATTATGTATTAATCTTATGGGATAACGCGATGTAGAAGAGACAATAACTGATTTTCATATTTCACTTTTTCAAGTTAATTGAAGCTTTCATTTCCTCTTTCTATGCATGTTTCATTGTTCGTTTCTATGATAAAATAGAATATGAAGTAAGGAAACCAACATGAATATTTTGTGCCGTGGCACTTACCTTATCACCTTGCTGAAATTATTGGCCTCACTGTGTTGATGAACTTGGCTTGAGGTTTTATAAGGAATGGTGAATTTATAAGGAAGAGCGGGAATAATCTGATGTATTTTAGGCAATTGTTAGCTCCTTGTGTATTATAAACATAGTTATTGGTGGTTTGATATACTTTACGTCTATCTTTCTACTTGCTTACGTTTGCCTATGGAGCAAAGAAGTATGCATTACTCGGTGTCATTTGCCAACAGGGCATAATTTTGCACTTGGGAGCAGCATTACTATTTTCCTTTCTATATTGGTACTCGAGTACAATCTTGCAAGCATTGGGCCTAAGAGTAGATATAGTTGATCAAACCCAGATATTTGCACGCGCCATGCTCCTTCAATTCTATGCTACGCTCTGAATTTGGCAATCTGAGGTTTTTTCAAGCACATTGTACACAAAACCTTGGCTAAAAAATAATTACATTTATTACTAAAGATATGATTCCATATATGTAAAAATGTTTGATAAGTCATCTCATCTCCAAGATTGAACATATAATTACATAGAGATAATCATAACTCTACCATTCTCTCTTTATAATTGCCTTTAGATAATCAATATCTTCTTTCAGACTCTGAATTTCTTCTTCCTGAATTTGTATGCACTGATTTCTAAGTGTGTCGTTCTTTTCTGCAATCTTAAGTTTGTTGCAATCTAAAAGCATAGTATTCTCTCATGCTAATATTTTTTCTTTTTCCAACTACTGCATTGTTTCTATATGGAATGTCAAGTCGGTATCCATCTTCAGCATGGGGGAACAAAAGTGGATAATGTATTGCCATGAAACTTGGAAGCAATTCGTTGATTCTCTTTAAGCCAAATCCTTTCTTGTCCACAATAACATCTTTGTGCTCGTTAAATTCATCACCATTGCCAACGATTAGACAAGCTATCTCTTTTGATGATGGCAAATTATAAAGTCTCCCATCTTTTTGTCTTCTATTAATCAATTGTATGCTGACGTCGGCCACATGACATTCTTTAAATCTATCTCTTGCCATTCTATAAGTCTTGCTGAGTTCATTGGTAACATTCAACATATTAATCAATCCTTAAACAATGCTAGAATCTAAAGCATATTTTGGATTTCTCTTAACAATTTTCTTACTAAGAGAGTTCAACCTGTGGGTGACTTCATTTTTAGTATCATGTATGTACAACTGTGCAAACCTTGAACGTACTCCTTCAGCTGGAAGCAATGTTCCAATTTTGTGGTAATTTTGCCCTTTTATTTTACAAACAAAGGGTGCCTTTCCATCATTAATCGAGCTCACGAACTTGTCCACGGTAGATGTGAGCGAACATTGAGTTGTAAATGCTGATGTTTTCTATGTAATTTAACGATTTTGACCCTCCATTGCAATCCAAAAGATTCTTCAAAAAATCTGGAGTATCTTTTAGAAGAGGCAATTGAACCTTTCCATTCTGACAACATATGGAAAATTTAGGATTAATAGGTTTTTGCTCCTATCATTCCTTTCTTCGCATTTGCGGACAATAGCTCCATAATGAGAACATATGGATGTTGGACATCCAAAATCCAAAGGCTCAAAACAACTTCACGCAAAACAAAAGTTAATTAAAATTAAAGAATTTTATTATAATAAGAACATAAAGCATTGTTGTATGAAGATTACTTTTATGTGAGACATCTATTCCCGTGAAATGGAAACTTGGGTTTCATTGTCCACTTCAATGTCGGAATCAGATCCACTCATTTGTGATAGGTAATCATCATCACTTTCATCGTGAATGCAATTATCGTTTCCAATGATCTTCAAATTCAACATATCTTTTTAGTTTTAGCTCTATTTATTTTAGCTTCTTCTTCACTTGTTCGGGTATAAATACTGTTTAAAAATAATAATATGTCATTTAATAAAGTATTTGATGGTATAAGAACGATAAATTGAATACATAAGAATAAAATATTTACCAATACGTTTCATTCTACTAAGGCGATTAGATTTATAACTTCTCTTCTATGTTTTCCTCCTCCTGTTTTATTTTTGGTAGGGTAGACTTTGTAGTTGTTGTTCTTCTAAGCGATACTTGATGCTAACCTGAAATTTAAGAGTAATATTAGTGTGATGAACATATAAAGTACTTGTCATAATCATTGTAAGTTAAAGACATACTTTCTTGTGAAGGAACAATGTCACCGAAGTTTCTTCCATATTATTAGGCTTGGTCTTCTTTGGAAAAATTTGAATCTCTACTTGAATTTCATCCGAATCTTTTCTGCATTAATGAGTGCTTTTCTTTTCAACTTAGCATGCATGTTGCAAAACCAAGTAACTATGTTCTTTTTCTCGAAACATTACGTGTTGATTTAGTTCAACTTTCAAATTGTTAATCATCTCCTTATTTGGACTTCCATTGAATTGATCAAATACTTGATGCAGTTTTTCAAGTTGGATTGTTATTGGTGTTCATCGCTTTTCTCTTTGTATAAATTTCGTCAACCGAAATCATGTAGAACGAATACTGCTGGAAGCTGGAAACAAAAGGAATCAGTTAACTCATAAGCAACCAAATGTGATGGGTGGATTGGGTGCGTATTAGTGATAACCAAAGTTGACCAACGACTATTAGGACATCTAGCACGGTTGCCGTGGTCGAAAGCAATGGAATATGGTGTGTCTTGACTCATGCCGCTACTTTGAGTATACTAACAATAACCGATAAGTTAGCATATATGAGTGCTTAGTCAATGCACACAAAAGCATGTAATATAATATTGAGGAGCGAGTGAACATTATCCGAAAGTGGCGGTTTAACGCCGATTGATGAGCTGCAACAAACTACCCGGTGTGTGTGAACTGTGAATACAATAAAACTCTGGATAAACCGAACATGAATTGATGTATTGGGAAAATAATTCAAAAGTTTCTATTTTCATTTTCATTTTTTTCTTTGTAATTATTAAATCTCCGAATGGAATATGGAGTTCGTCCTGTTGGTGAGAAGATAAATTTGAGGTATTAATTGTTCATCTCTACAGGCCTGACGGTAAGCCGTGTGTTGAGACTAAAGAATTTGATCTTGTCATCTTGACCCAACATGCTAATTGCTTTCTTTGTTGAAGAAGCGTTATAGAGATGCCGATATTTATCTAACCCATGCTCTTTTTACTATGCCTATTATCGATTGTAGTATGAGTTCCGTGACACTATCTAAGACCCAAAAGAAAATAGTTTTTTTATGTGAGATAAGGAAAAGAATTATTTTGTGGTGATGGTGCCAAGTCTCGTTTTTTAGTACGACTTTGTTTGGGTTGGTGAACCCCATCTTGAAATCAAGGTATCGTGTAATTGTTATTATTTAGCATTCATTGGTATCGTTAGAGAAATTTGTTCTTTCTCTCCTTGGGTGAGGATGCATTAATTAAACTTGTATGAAATAAGAAAAGCTAGATCTGAGAAAGTGTCAAGTTTGAAACTTAGTATTAGGGGGTTAGCGTGACTCAACATGTGCCATGAAGCTTGAGATATACCTCTCCAACCATGGGGCAAGAAACTGGAGATTGCTCTTTAGATATGTCGTTATTTAGAAAAGAGGTTTCTCATGTTCATGCTTTAATTCTATAGTTTTAGTCAAGAATATTGATCCAGCTTTGAGTTCTTTTTATTTGTTTGTCTCTTGTGCATATTTGCCTCCATGGACATACGTTCTCTTCTAGCTTTTAAGAAGTTAACGATGAAATTCTTTCACTTAGAATCATAGAGGATAATTTTTTGGTGGACGTCATGGGGGTTTGGATCCTGATTTTCCAATAAGTGCTTGCTAGTTTGTTGTTGGGGTGATGGTGGTGTTCAGAGTGGTGAAAGCTTTTGCAGGAAGCAACAAATAATTCTTCTTATGTACCAAAAAATATGTACTAACAATAAAAATTCAAGACAAAGATTTTCCAAATAATTTTTCCTTCTTATTATTACCCGGGGAAAAAATACTAACCTTCAGTGGAAGGAATTTGGAGTCCTTTCAAGGATGGTGTACCAGGGAAAAACCTTCAGTCCAGGAAGAAAAAACGAACTTTCAGTGGCAGGTATTCGTAAACCTTTCAATGATGGTGTATGCTTCGTGAATATTGATGTGTTTTCTTATGATTTCTTTGGTTTTTGTTTAATGCTTCCTGAATATTGATGTCTTTATATAGATTTTAATATGACAGCAGTTGTGTAGCATAAGAATTCTGCCGTTGATCCATTAACTAATCCATATCTATTAACTAATCTATATCTAATAATTAATACATCCATACCAAAATGTCCAGCAGTCTAGTCATCTAATTACAAAGTAAACGTGCCAAAGGCCAAATTTTAAAAGGAAATCACTACACCATGAATGAGACTATTTTGAGAAAAGTAAAACACCACAGAGCATGGGACAAATACTGACCTGGGAAAATATTAGGACCCTCAAATCTCGTTCTTTCAGCTTTGGAAGTAGCTTATCCAAAAGAACCATTTTCCCTTTGGTGGAGGGAGGGAGGGGGGATAAATTGGAAGTAAGTTGATTGATCATTAAATCCCCAATAAATCCAAAGAAACATTACGAAATAAGATATACCTACACCGGTAATAAGATGGTCTCTGTAGTATAAGGAGGGCAATTATAAGGAGGGCCAGGCTCAAAGACCTTGGAATAGATATGGATGGTTACAACATTTCACGTTTGCATAGCTATATTAGGAAGACGTTTACACTCTCCACCAAAGATTAACAACCTCAAGATCCATACGCAACAAAGCTCGGTAAAACTACTTCTGCAATTGGGACATCCCTACCTTAAGTATTGTTTCCTTTTTAGGGGGTAAACCTTTCTCAACATCAGACTTTAATCTTCGGAAGAGGGATAAATTGGAAGTAAGTTGATTGATCATTAAATCCCAATAAATCCAGAAGCATTACAGAAATAAGATATACTTGCACTGGTAATAAGATGGTCTCCTGTCGTATAAGGAGGGCAGTATAAGGAGGGCCAGGCTCAGCGCATTGGAATAGATATGGATGGTTACAATATTTACGAAGCTGCATAGCTATATTCAGAAGACGTTTACGCTCTCCATCAGCATTAACAACCTCAAGATCATACGCAACAAAACTTCGGTAAAAAGCATACGCAATTGGGACATCCCTACCTTAAGTATTGTTTTCCTTTTTAGGGGTAAACCTTTCTCAACATCGGACTTTAATCTTCGGAGGAGAAATGGACGAAGGACCTTCAAGAAGCCTGAGAAAGTTGTTGAGTCAACTAAAGTCAACAAAATGTTTATCGCTTGCAATGCGGGTAGAAGTTTTACCTTGTGAAGTTGTTGAACAACTTCTTGCTGGTCATTTTCGCCAGATATTTGGAACCATTCATCAAAAGTTTCCGCAGAACTAAAAATCTTCGGAAGTAAAAAAATTAAGCAGAGACCATAGCTCATGAAGATTATTCCGTCCAAAAAATAAAGCATAAATCAACATCAAAATAATCTGTAAGAATTTGGGACAAAATGAAAAAGTGGTTTTCTATTATCTATTGTGTATCAGGAAGAAGGTAACTGGAACCGATAGGAATATAGAGACACATGATGGTCGTCCTCTACATGATGGAAATACCCAATGGAACCACTTTTACGTGGAGTTTTATTTTTTACTTTCCAAATCGGTAAAGTGTGTAAGTATTAGATAGATTATGTGACCAGTTGCAGAATGAGGTATCCTACATACATCATCAATCTTAACTTCGGAAGTAAACATACATTATGTTCCTACCACTGAAACAGTGCTAGGGGAAGTTCTAGCTCAACATGACAATACTCGCAAAAAAATATCAATGAGTTTGTACTGAACTTCATCAATCGATTTCCAGCCCTTAAATTTCTGACAGATATATCTCACACATAATGAAGTAATATAGTAATGCAAGCATAGCCTTGTTATAGTTGATGCATACGACATAGAGCCCATTAGGTGCAACCATTAAAGGAAAAAGGATGCATAAATCCATAAATCCCGTCATAGAAAGAAGATTTGTTTGCATCTAGGTAACCCAAATGCTAACAAAAAATCAATTACGGGTTTCGTTTGAATGGTTAGAAAAGGCACTCCAGTAACACTACATCACCCACAGAATATTTCACTTTAACTGTAGTAGTATCCAAATCAAGCTCTCTTTGATAAGATTTGACATCGTATGCAACATGGGAATCATCAAATTCTAGCCTGAGATCGCCTAGAGGCTAGTAGACCTTATAGAAAGAGAGAGTGATGAATCAACTGATAGTGAAATGAGAAAGAGGTTCATGCAGATGTATCCATTATTCGATGATATCTATATAATATACAACACGTCTATGTCTAGTACATAATTATAAGATCCATCCAATAGATTTAGATATATATAAAACCTTACACATTTGCATTTGCTTTATACCGTAATTCAATTGTTGTAAGAAAAATGAAGCATATGTTAGTTTTGTTAGGCCTAATGCATTTGACTTTGGTTCTTTATCCAAAAATATCAAAGATGTGTTAAAGGCTGAAGCTCTAAACACATAGAACTCGAGTAGCAAGCCCTGTGGACTCGTGTATCCCTTCGAAGGGAACTGTATACTGATATCCCAAAAGATGGTGATGAAATTTTGTACACTGGAATTTATTTTTTCAAACATCAATAAAACTGGTAGGGACTTGCCTCCCCTAATCCTAGATGGGAAAAGCTTATGAGGTCCATAGTTTCTATGGTTAGGTGTGGTCATAATAGGTATGCTCGCTCTTGGTGAATGCGTAAAAAATGTAAAGTTCAACAAAGATGTGAACCATAAATGACACATATCTTGGTTAAGTCGGAAATACCTCATCAGCTTACGTGTTTCTATTTTCACATGATACATCGGGTCTTCCTTTTGGTCGACAACTTCAAAAAATTCATTGACAACCATGGTGCGAATCTGTTGTAACAAAGTGATGCATTTAGTCGAAAGCATCAATCAATTGAATTAAGTGTCCTTTGCTAGCTAATAGCATAGGCACTTAAAAAAAAAAAAACTTGGTATGAGTAGAATTATACCGAAGAATATATGAGTAGAATGACCAAGACAATTTATTATATTCCTATTAGTCTCGACGGTGTTAGAGTCCCCATCCGGAATCACCCTTGGGAAGGAAGTAGAAGATGGATCTTGCGAGGGAGCAAATTGTAAAATTCCAATCTTGTGTCTGGACAATAATCTCTCTTTATCCCAAAAGTAGGAGTTTGTGTCTGCACAATAATCTCTCTTTATCCCATATATAATCATTGGATCTTCTCCAACCAAAATTGCTGCGACTTGAGTCAAATCAGATTCTCTTTAATTTTAATCAAAAGTCTGCAATTGTACAAATCTTCTTGCATTGATGGGAGAAGAAAGATTGGGTGGTAGAGAAGAGAGTGGGAGAGAGAGATCAGTTCGTATGAGAGTCGTGGGTTTTGTTGGGTTTCCATTTTGAGTTTGAGTGTATTAAGTTTGAAATTGGAAATTGCATACCCAATCAATCATCAAATTGTGGGAACTTCAATTCGTTTTGGCAGTGGTGCCAGTTCATCCTTGCATGATAAATTTTAGGTTTATTTACTAACTGCAGGGATGAAAGATTAAAAAACATAAGTTATAGAAACACTGATTGTCAAAAAAATTAAAAAATACCTGTTTGGATGGAAAATCGATTCGCTACATCCTATGAGACCATGAGTGTGTGAAGTGTGATAACCCTCTGACCTCCTAAATCCAACCCACCCCCACCCCAAGGCGCCCTCCCATTTTCCTTATCTGGTATATATTTGACTTCCAACGTCTCTACAACAAAAGCGAACCTAGAATGAGTAACTCACCATCTATATATTTTCAATTCTTTTGTTTCTTTTTAAAAATATCTTCCTTTATTTTATTGTTTTGAGGGCCACGAGAGCTCGAAACTCCATCAAGTCAATCATGTTGCTTTTCCGGGATAAACTCATGCAAATCAATGGAAGTTAAAGTTTTGGATCCATGTGAGGTGTGTAACTATATCTTGGGTTTTTCTAGTGTCGAAGTTCTAACTTCTATTATTTCGCCTCAAAACCTTTGTTGTATTTTAGTGCTATGTGTTTTACTGCCGTTCATGCAGCTCGAGTGTCAATCGAAAACGTAAATGCGTTTCTTAAGTTCTCATAAAACTTTTCTAGCATTTCTTTTTGCTCATTGAAATGAAGGTTTATGCCTCGTACTCCTTTGAGGCTAACCTTCACTTCAAGGAAGCACTTCGATCTCAAGACTTGGAAGCTTTTACGAATATTTTCTAAAACGGCAAAAGTGGACTTCATGGGCGCTTTGATGCGGATAAGGGTTGGGATGCAAAAAAAATTTAGGCATGCATAAAGAATTGACCACACTAATTCATGAAAATATATACATTGAAGTAATGAAAGATCAGTGACAATCGGTGATAATATTCCGGCTACAAAAGCATCTCCAAAGACCGATGAGTGTCTACAACATCCACCTTTAAACCTTTTACCTGCCGTTGAAATCACGTACAAAAGAAGAAAACAGATGATATTGTGAACTGATGGAATTGTTTCCGTGTAATGAGAGAACATGACCTTCAATACTATAACACCATATATGGTTCAAAAGAATATTTCCATGTCTTTACTTTAGTGTAATATCTGCAACCATCTGGGCCCTCAGTTACAAGAAGCAATTTTAGATCCGGATGGAATAGTTTACGGACAACTGCATCATCATACGGGTCTTCGCCTTTTGTTAAAAAGGAAATCTCTTCTTTACTAATCTGGTTGAGAATCAAAACAATCAGACAGTATTAATTGACAATTGTCCAAATCATCGTGGTTCCGCTTCTAAATAGAGGGAATGACAGATACCGTGGTACACAGGCTTTCTCTTAAACGGACTGTCCGTTTACGGACATGTTATATAGTGTCTTGCGCAACTTATATAGTGTCATATGTAAGCTGCCGCGAAGAAGTTAATAAGCGTAAATTAAAAAGTTGTTTAAGACACTATATAAACTGCCCCACGAACATGTCCGTTTAAGAGAAAGCCTGCCGTAGTACATTCATAGGGTGTTTAGTTGAAATATGTGGATGACTACCTTAATTATGTCAGCAGTATCCCATATGCTCAGGATTCCTTCTCTGGCACTTTCTGCAGATGGCCATAATGGAAGCCTAAGATTGGGATCATAGGACAAAAGCACTCCAGCCTCTTTTGCAGCTTTTGTTGCAGCAATGTGGGCCGACTTGCATGGTTCTGTAATCAGACTTATAGAACCATAGTGGAATATTTTTGCCTGTCATCACAGAATTAGTTACCTTGTTACTGATGAAAAAGTTTAAGAGATATAAATCTAAAGAGTGGAAAGGTTTAATCTTGAATTCAAAAGACAGTTAGATATTAGACACATTCTACCCATTATTACACTTCAAACAAAATATTTACATACCTTGGTGATGATGTCAAGGTCAAGTTCGGATTCTTGAAGAAGCATATCAGCACTTGGGTTCCGGAAAAACATGAATTCACGCTCCCCGTCGTCCCTCAATGTGACAAAAGCTAAAGCAGTTCGGGCACCAGGATCAAAACCCAATCCTTTATTGTTCACATTATTCTCCTTTAGAATATCAGCAAGCATATATCCAAACTCATCGTCACCAACCTGTGTGCGGTTCACGAACAAAATGCAAACCACAATGAGCAAGGTTTTCGATTCTCGGTTTTCATTTTCAACTATCAACTCTTGGAAAAACATGAGATTCATCCCTAACTTTATTATTGAACGCTTTCTCATAGTCTCCATTTTGAGATGGTGGATCAGGCTAATCGGGGCGTGATATGAAACTATAAGACTCAGGAATGTGATTAGAAATATATAACTGGTAGTCTCCATTTATAAGGGTTCGATTCGCTACATCTAGTTCAGAAACCTTCTTTCTTCGTGGAGAATGAATTTTTGTCTGGAATAAGGGTTTTTTTTTATTAAAGAGTCCAAGGTTTTAAGGTATTAAGAAACCTTCTTTCTTCTTTCTCGAGATGCACATTCCGAGTAGGGACTAATTTGCAATAAATTGAAATAGGTATGAGCATGGGCGGAGAAACTTCAACACTTCTTTTGATGATAAATTCAAGGGAAGGGTTTTGGGGAGGAGGAAAAAGACGGTGGGTTTTGGGAAGGAAGAGGTACGGTGGGTTTTCTCACAGCTCGTTTTTTTATTTTTTCTTGACAATTTTTTTACTCTGATTTATCGTAATTAATTAGTATGGACACGTGGATACTCTAGCTATGCTTCCTCAATTAAGGAGGGGATATAGCTATAATATATATATAGAGATTAAATACATAATGGCAAGCCCTTGGAATTTATGAATTCAGCAACCCAGCAAGTACACCTAACTAGCAGTTGGTTTTAATTAAGGGTAGAATTCAAGCTAATCAAACCGAGCTTCACTATGCTCGGCTTCACTAATCAAGTAGCTCTGTTAGTGTACTTACTAACTAGTGATGGTAGGCTTGGTTCACATTGCAAGAGGAACGAGCTTGAGCGAGCCAATCGAGTCAAACCCCGAGCAGACCTAGCTTTACTTGACGTGCGGTTGATTGGAGCTGCCATACTGTTAATTTGAGTTTAGCTGGTTGTATAATTGAGATCAGAATGAGGACAACGAAAATCCATATAAGTTCTTCTTTAGCTTTACTTCTAAAATTTATCACAGAGACAACTTTAAAAGAACGAAACAACTTGTCAAGGTCGAGTACAAGTACACAGATAAGAAACAATAGTCACTTTTAATTCCTGTCCCCTTACAGTATTCTATAAGGGAATCTACAGTAACTGGAACTTACAGTCGAACTTTGCTCTCCTAATTCGTAAGACTCAAGTGTAATGAATTTGAAACTTAAAAGACAACCTAACCAGTAGAGGAGTCAGTAGTTCATACAAGAAAGATTGCAGGGTATATGACCTAAACTAATCAGTTTACTGAAGTTATCTCAATTACACCTGGGGGTAGTCTCGAATTGGTGTGCTGTGATCGGTACTAGAGGGGAGACACCTCTTGCGGGTTTCACAAAACCTAATCTGTGGAGAAGACCGTATCATAGCGATGTGTGGCTTTGGGTGAGTCCTCCTCCTAATACAATTGTTGCTGGACTTTGAGGTGTCATCTCACATTTGCACATGAAGATTCTGTAGTTCAACACTAAACTAATCAGTTTACTCTTCCATCAGTCGTCCTTGCACTTAGTACACACATACAAAAATCTTATCTTCTTGGATCCTCTAGAAGATATGTCTTTCTCCTTATCAAATTCGACAGCCATGGCAGAAATTTTTTGGGAAACAGAGCATTCAGAAGTTATAATGTTCCTATGCTCATACAGGAAAATTATGAAGAATACGATAAAAGCAATGGCAGAAGCAACTCCAGCAATCATAAAGAGACCCTTAAAGCTATCGAGGGTGAGGCTTTCGGAGGTAGTAGTCCCTTGCTCTTGACATGAAACCTGCTGCCCAAACCATTCGCTATCGATTGCCTCCATTTTGTCTCCCTCTGTCACATTTAAGATAGCCCTCGAAATATCAGGTACTAGAGGAGAACCCTTGGGAAAAACCTGAGCAAAATGTTTAGGAGCTCAAGTTAGAACAATGGAGTTGTTTTTAACACTTAATAGTGCAAATTGTCGAGATACAACCGACAACCAACCTCCTAAAGTATAATTGTTGTTGATAAGTTATATTTACCATTACATACTGCTACTGTAATGGGACATGCGACTGATAAGTTATATTTCAACCCTTAATGATTGTTGGAATCAATAAGTGGTATGACAAACGGTGTTTGTAAATATGCAGAGTGACGTATCTAGTGGTTTCATGTTGCCTACTAATAGGTGACAGAGTTGCTCTCAGGTAACGAAGAGTAATAGGGTGGGTGACTTACAAAGCCAAAGCCAGCAGTCCTGTGTGTTGGTCCAACCATCATGTATTTTGTGCAGTATTTTGCAAGGAGGAGCTTCATATAAGGGATCTCATCAATAACGGCGGAAACTCCACCATTTCGACTTCCTTTTGACAAAGCCTGGTGGAACTCTTCTACATTGTCGTAGGGCCTCAACTTGGATGAATCGATGCCCATGCTTTGAGCAAGTCCGTACACAAAGGAACCTGATAGATAACCTACATAATCTCCGTTCTTTTTGAGATCGCTGATGTCTGTGATGGTTGGTTGGAGCTGCTGTACTGTTAGCATCGAAGTTAAGCTAGCCGTATAACTCGATGTCAGAATGAGGACAACGAAAACCCATATAATCATCACAAACCTTGCGAAGTTGCTTATTATCCTTTCCTCTGCAAAGTGGCAAATGGGATTATGCTCATTACTCTCGTGAATAAACTACAGAAGTAAAAAGCATTAAAGGTGAATTGAAGTGGTATTACTCCACACTTGAGACTGCAATGCAGGTGGTTCTCATTCTATTTGAATATTGAATCCTGATTTCCCACTATAGTTTTTTCCATCGGGATGGCGTTATCACCATTTTCTACCACTAAATCGTTCCAAAAGGGGTAAAGTGTGATTTGACATCTTACTTTGTACCATTTTATCATCTAATACCCTTAACGCAGTTGTGTAGTTGTGTAGAAAATGAGGAAGGAAGGAAATTACTATGGGCAAACACAAGCGTCGAGAAGGAGAAATAAAAGATCATGCCCACTTGTTGCGAAAATTTGCCTCTGAAGGCCTTGTTAATACCATGCTCTAGAACCCAGATCACGAAGCCAGTGTAGATGAAAAATGTCCCAGTTGTTAACCAGAGGTCCGTGGTTAGAGGCTTCAAAAAAATCCACGCATTCTTCCTATTATCGTACTTGACTGGCACTACCATTGATACCCCAGAGTCCGTAAAAGGTAATGTAAAATCCACATAGTTGGATCTGTTGGCAAGAATTGTTACATCTCCCACAACCGCGTCATAATTCTGCGAATATGTTAAAGTTTAGTGAGAATAAATAAATGTTTCCGGCTAATTAAAGGCAAAATTTCAGGTGCAAGGCTTGTCTTAGATATGTTAACTGACCTGAAAATAGACTTGGTCTACTAATTCATTGTAATCTCCCGCGCTCTCTCCGTCTGCCTTTTCAAAAGGTACAAACTCATAGGGTAGGGCATATTTCATTGAGTCAACCACAGCCTTGAATACATCTATGCAAAATCCAGTGACCAACGTGGCATTAGTCCATTGATCCTTTTCGACCTTAACAAAATCACTAAAACCATCTTGTTTTGGAACTCCGACCTTCAACTTCCTCTCGCTTGTTGGCATCTCCCAACCCTTTGGAATCACAGTTGTCTCACCAGGCCAGATAATGGCTCCAAGATTAGTCTGGGATGATGTTTTCGTTGTCAAGTCCGAGTTCCCTGACAGTCCATGTGTTGGACTCCAGAATCCAATTTCTCTTTCTCCTTTCCCAATTATATTCATTATTTTGAAAGTCGATGACTGCAATTGTCCATCTTTGAGCCAGAATTCTCCACTCAACCCTTGAAACTTGGTATGCAAGATTGAATCCCGAAGCTTAGGACCGTTTTCAGAGATCCCAAGATTTTCCAGGTCTGTGGTGTTTGTTCCGTTGTCTAGTCTCTTGAATAGAGGACGGACGGTGTTTAGTTTCTCAACAGCCATTGCTAGTGCCCAAAAACTGTCGTACGCGTATAGTCCAAGAACACTCAACTCAACTTCATCAATGTCTGGATTATCCTGGAGAAATTTTCTTTTCCATCTTCTTCTAAAGTTGTCAAGCTTTTCAGATCTTGGCACATAAGCTTTTATTCCTAGTACTCCCTGCATCGAGCCAATAATAGAGGTGTCTATAGAACTCAAGAGATCTGTAAGTCCATCAGTGATGATCCACACATACCCATTACTCATCATTCCGACTTCATTTGCTATGGAAAAAAAGCGTGAGCCAAGAGATGTCCTCATGTGCACCACAAAAACCCTGGTCTGCATGGTCATCAGCTTGTACAGTTCACCGCGAATCTGTTCATCAGTTGGTGAAAAACACAAAACACTCCGGTATGGAACACGTGAGTTGACATCTTGGATGGCATCAATTAGATACGGTATCATGTCCTTTCCGTAGTCAGTGTCTTCATATATTGGGACCACTTCCCTCCACCCAAAGTAATCAATAATTGCAGCAATAGCTTTCACTTGTGTGGAATCATTTAGAGTTGTTCTGATGAAATATGAGGTTTTGGTGAAGGAGATGGAAGGACTGGTTGCTGAGAAAGAAATGATGGGCACTTCAGTTTTGTTACCGATATCAACCACAAACACGGCCTCGGAGGATGTTTGAGGTCCTAGGATGGCTTGCACTTGAACATTCTTTATCAGATCTACAGCTGTAGGTACAATGACCAAAGAAACCACTTAATTAGTTTTTTTTGTGATTTACTGTATTTGTATTGGTAGTAACATGTCATAATAACAAAGGTTTCTACCAATCTACCTGTTAAACCAGACTAGCAACACATCAAGTAAAGCCATCAGTTTTTGTGAGAATAGAGTATGAATCATATAATTATCTTGTAACTTGAAAGAAAACATATGTAGAGCATCTCTAGGTAGTAGTATCACCTCCAAATTTACTTTCAAATTGAATTTTGCGTAAAAACGACCAACTCTAGGTGGAAGCAAATCTGGTAGTATTACTTGTCCAAATTTATTCGTAGAAGCAAATCTAGGATTTGGATCGCGGGATGCGTGCAATGTTGGAAATGCTGTACACCACTTGATGTCGCCTAAATTTTTTGACTTTGACCAAAGATCTCAGGCCATTACTAATGTCGCGCACCATTCTTATTATAGGCTTTACACTATCACTATCAAGGTTCTCCAACGGAAAAAAAGGAGCAAAAAACGGTCGGAATTCTACATCCATATATCTACACTCATTTCCTTCTTCATTTTACAAACACTCAACCCAAATATTCTAATCAAACAATTCAACCATTTCACATCAATCCTCAACAAACCACACACACGCATTGCCAAAAATGGATCATGAAGTGTACGAGCTTTTTCTCCTTCAATCTTTCATCTTTGTCTTCATCTTCATCATTTGTCTCTTCTTCATCTCCTTCGGTAGGAAGAATCGGTAGATAGTCTTGATGAGAAATTTGTTAACGCCATTCCCCTTATGAAGCACAGTTTGGTTGTACTTGCACAAGCACAAGTACATGCTCCGAAAGCACCACATGGTGGTTCAAAGAAGGGTCGAAAAGTGAAACATAGAAACTATGCTTTGACTTTGGAAATCTTGAAGGCCAAGTACTTGGTCAATCATCTTGTTTTTTCGAAAGAGGATTTCAAACGGTGCTTTCGTATAAAAAAATATTTATTTCTTTCCATCTTCAACGATATTCAGACTCATTTTAAGTATTTTCAGCCTAAATTTAACAATGCTGGTAAACCTGGATTAGATCATTTGATCAAGGTCGCGAACTTTTATGATTCTTGGTTATGGTAACGGTATCGATCAAATTGACAATCAATTATACATTTTCGAAAGCAATCTGGAAACCCAGCGTGGCCAGGCATTTCAGTAATGCAATTATCAAATTGTACGGTTCAGTCTACTTGCAAAGGCTAAGCATTGCAGATACAGAACGCTTGCTTGCACATTTCTGCCAAACGTGGATGGGCGGGTATGTTAGGAAACATTGATTGCATGTATTGGGAATGACATAATTGTCTAACCGATGCTAAAGGTGCTTACAAGTGGTCGCCTGAAACCATTTGTTATTCTCGCCGTTGCAACCAAGACTGCGGGATATGACATTCTTTTTGGGATGACAAGGTCATTAATAATGATATCAACGCGGTCGACAACTCGCCGGTATTTGAGCACGTGGATCAATGATACATATTTATTTTGATGTAAATCATCATAGCTATAATATTGATCAAAGTTGTTATTTATGCTAGGAGATATATATGGTGGTTAGCTTGTTAGGTTAAAGGGATTGAGTGTGTAGAAGAAGAAGAAGAAATGATGGAGGCAGAGGAAGAAGGTAGGGTTTAGAGTATATTTACTCTAACCTACAATACATATATTTATACTAGAGATGGAATAACCAAAATTGCAACAAGCTAAATAAGGTACGGTCTCACACTTCTAGAATGTGTGAGACTGACACCCTTCAAGCTGGAGCATAGATATCGCTCATGCCCAGCTTGTTACCAATATAACTCTAACTTGATTTAATCATCGGTTTGGTGAAGATATCGACTAACCGATCTCGAGAAGCCACATCTGAGTAATTTATCTCCTTTGTTTCAACCTTATGTCCGACATAATCGACAATCTACCTCTATGTGCTTAGTTCTTTCATGAAATACTGGATTAGAAGCGATATGAATGGATGCCCGATTGTCACAATGAAGAGGGATCGGTGAAATTTGTACCTCAAACCTAACTCATGTAGCAGAGGACACTTAATCCACATTAACTCACCGGGGTCCCTTGAGCCATAGCTCTATACTTAGCCTCCGCGACTAGACTTTGACACAACTGTTTGTTTTTACTCTTCCATGTCACCAAATTTCCACAAAGGAAAGTACAATACCCAGTGGTGGATCGTCTATCTGAAACTAATCCAGCATAATCAACATCTGAATATCCAACAACATCAAAATTTCCATTAGAACGATAGACCAATCCACGACCAGGAGAACCTTTCAAATACCTCAAAATACGAATAACTGCATGGTAGTGAGGAATCTGTGGTGCATGCATATACTGAGATACTACACTGACTGCAAAGGAGATATCGGGGCGAGTAATAGTAGCATAGATCAGCTTTCCCACCAATTTACGGTATCCCTCAATATCGACATACATCTCTCCAACATCCGACCGAGTTTGTCGTTCAATCCATAGGAGTCTCTATCATGAAGCTCTAAATCAACCGGTCTCCCACCGGCGTGTCTAATACATACTTTCTCCGTGAGAGATGAATATCACCGAGGAACCCGTAACTTCAATGCCTAAGAAAATAGTTCTTCTCCTAGATCTTTGGTCGAACTATCTTGAGAGATTGACTTTAAGTCGATCAATACCCTGTTTGTCAGACCCTGTGACAATGATATCATCAACACACACAACTAAGACAATAATCTCTTGCTGGGTCTTTCGGTAAAACACGGAATGATCATATTCACACCTAGTCATTCCATTAGCCATCAAAACCTGACTAAACTTCGCAAACCAAGCTCTAAGAGACTGCTTGAACCCATAAAGAGACTTCTTTAATCAACAGACTTTCCCCCCTTGAGCAACAAAACCAGGAGGTTGAACCATATAGATTTCCTCCAGAAGATCGCCATGTAAAAAGGCATTCTTCACATCCAACTAAAACAGAGGCCCGATTGATGATGAATGCAAGAGAAATCACAATACGATAGAGGCGAAGCTTTGCAACCGGAGAAAACGCCTCGAGTAATCAATACCATATGCAGGTAAAGCCTTTTGCAACCTGACGAGCCTTTTAAACGAGAAATAATACCATCCGGATTATGCTTAATAGTGAAAACCCACTTACAAGCAAACCGCTTTCTTCCCGAAGGAAGATCCGTAAGAACCAAGTGTCATTAGAATACAAGGCACTCAACTCCTCGCCCATTGCTTGCTTCCAACGGGGATGAGATAGAGCATCCCCTCAGAAGTTAGGCGGGATAGAGATGCATAACAAGGGGCGTAGCAAAAGACTTGACAGATGGTGGTAAATGATCAGTGTAAACATACTTAGAAATAGAATACTAAGCATACTTACTAGGAAGACGCATACTGGCAGGTGGACGTTCAAGTTTTCAGAGTGCAATAGGAACATCAAGGTCAGATGGAATGGCAATAGGATCCACAGACACAGTGGGAAGAGGTGAGGGCAGCGGAGCAGTTGAACATTCGGCCTCAAACTCTGGAATGGCAATCGGAAAGGTAATGGCGCCAGCGACTCCGTGAAAGTTTGTCGATGGGCTGGCAGGTCGCGCTCCATCGCCTGGAACTTGACCATCAAGAGAGTGCAGGTCGCGCTCTGGAAGGCTATTAGTGGGCGTAGGGTGCACTCCATCGCCTAGACCTCGACCATCAAGGGAGCGCAGGTCGGGCGCAAGGTGCGCTCCATCGCCTGGACCTCGACCATCAAATGAGCGCAGGTCGCGCTCTGTAAGGCCATCTATGGGCGCAGGTCGCGCTCCTTCTTCACGAGCTCCCTCATGTTCACCAAGATCATATCCAGCAATACCTGATGGCATAACACAATCCTCAAATGGTTCAGAGGACATCTTCCCTTCTGAAAAGTAAAACGGGACATCTTCAAAAAAGGTAACATCAACACAGACAAATGATTTGCGCAGATGAAGACTATAACACTTGTACCCTTTATATGTACGGAATACCTAAGGAAAACACACTTAATAGCACGAGAGTCTAACTTATCACGACCCGGCTGAAGATTATGAACAAAGCAGACACAACCAAAAATCTGAGGGGGAAGATGGAAAGAAGATTGACCAGGAAAAAGAACAGAGTGTGGTGTTTTCCCCCCTAATATTGAAGAGGGCATACGATTAATCAAGTATGTGGCAGTAAGGACTGCCTCTGCCCAATAAAACTTTGGGAGATTTGTTTGAAACATTAAGCATCGGGCGACTTCAAGAATGGGTATGTTCTTTCTCTCAGTAACCCCATTTTGTTGAGGTGTATCCACACAGGAGGTTTGATGTGTAATGCCATGGTCATCTAAAAAACTCTGGAATATTGTAGAGGTATAGTCTTTGGCATTATCAGTTCGAAAAACATGTATGTGTGCAGAATACCGATTAGTAATCTCAGCATAGAATTTTTGAAAAACAGAGAATACTTAAGAACGATTTTGCATAATATATACCCAACAAATACGAGAAAAATCATCTATAAATGTAATAAAATACTTGGCTCCAAAAAGGCTAGTGGTTCTACAAGGACCCCAAACATCTGAATGGACTAACTGAAAAGGAACACTAGAACACTTATTTAACCTATTTTAGTAAGTAGCACGACGATGTTTAGCTAACTCACAAACCTCACAACTTAAAGACTGAATACTAGAAGAAATACTGGGAACTAAACTTCGCAAACTAGCCAGAGGAAGATGACCAAGACGTCTATGCCACTGAACAGGAGAGACTGAGACTGTAAGAGCATGCTTCTGGTGAGAGTGCCCATAATCATCTTGAAAGTAATAGATGCCCCGTGCTCATACCCCCCCACCAACTAGTGTCTTTGTCTGTAGATCCTGAAACACAACATGAGTGGAAGAAAACATGACATTACAGTGAAGAGATTGGGTGAGACGATGAACAGACAATAGATTAAAGGGGAAATTTCGAATAAGCAAGACTGAGACAATAGATATATTACGAGTTAACTGAATAGTACCCCGACCAAGAATACTAGCCTTAGCCCCATTTGCTAATGTGACATATGATGGTGTGTGAGTATACGCAAGACTAGAAAAACCGGGGATTACTCCGTTATATGATCGTAAGCTCCCCGAGTCAATAACCCAAGAGTTCTTACCACTTGTATGAAGACATGTTTTACCTGAAATGACAAACTCGATGAACTGGGAATAGCTTGTATCCGCTTCATCAGGGCTGCAAAGTCTTCTTGAACTCGTTGAAAATCAGTCACTTTCTGATCTACTACTGTGGCATTGTTGGCTTTGTGCAAAGGTGGGCGTCCTGTTATATCCTAGCAAAAATCAGAACTATGATTTGTGCGGCCACAATGCTCACAAGGCTCAAAACTGCCAATACCACTCTAACCCGCGACCACTCCGCGGGTAACGACCACCCCATGGCCACGACCCCCTCTACCTCTTCTACCGCCATTACCACGACCAGAAGAGGGGTTGTTATTACTACTTGGATGGATCAATAAAGTCGCACTGTCATTGTGCCTTGGAGGAGGTGTAGTAATACGAGACAAACGAGAGTAAGCCTCAGACAGATCGAGTAGGGAGCTTAGATTCAGCTTGAACTTGGGCTTTCACATTAGCAAACTCGGGACGTAACCCTAATAGGAATTTGGAGACTCTAAATTCCTCTCTTTGTTTCTTCAACTGATTTATGTTTGTAGTAAGTGAGTGATATATATTCAGTTCTTCCCACTTGCTACGAAGAGAATTCACTACACCAGAAAAGACATTTACTAACGGTTATATCCGTTACTAATATTTTTACTAACGGTTATATCCGTTAGTTAAGGCGGCCACTCTCACTTAGGTTAACTTTTAGTAACGGATATAACCGTTCATCGATTAATAATATTAGTAACGGTTATATCCGTTACTAAAATTATTTGTAACGGATAGCCAACAACTCGCGGACCCGATTAAATTTGTCATTTGTAACGGATATAAGTGTTAGTCAAGTTTGGCGCCGGTTTCTAAGCGGAAAATAATTTGTTTCTCACGGATATAACCGTTAGTAATGGATGTGGTCACTTGTTTACTAACTATTATTTGTAACGGATATATCCGTTAGTAAACCGTAGCCACTAAATAAAAAAAAAAAAAAATCCCTCCCGGGTCAAATAATATCCAATACAAATTTGGTCAAATAATGTCGATGAGTAGAAGCGTAACTATGGATCGACTTCTCATACTTATATACAATGATATGATGAGTACAAAATTTTCACCGAGGCTGGGCAGAGAAAGGAGCTCCCAAAGCCTTCCAGAGTGGTGGACATGAATGTACTAAGTCAGGAGACTATGGAGAAGCAAATTGATTACTGGACCCTCTCCTTCGCCATCGACGCTTCTTCCGAATTCTACAGAGATCTAAAAAGCTTCAAGAGTGGTGATTCTTTACTGATGCTATAGGTATGTACCAGCGTGTATCAGGGGCCCATGTATGACCAAGGTCTAACACAACACAATCTTAACAATAGAAAATCTTTGGACCCCAAGAATACAGATATAAGAAAGAGGGCACCAAAAGATAGAGAACCCAAAGCACAAGTTCTCATCTATAGCCATCTTCACCACTTAGTGACAGTAGAATAGAAGGAAATAACTCTGAAGATTCTTCTCTAGGGTATATACATATGGCAATTTGACTAAGCTTCTGACAAGAAAAGGAACTTGATCCAATTGATTTTAAATGATAACCGAGCTGCAAACAATTAAGCACAAAATTAGAACAACGTTCTTTATCTAGAGGCCCACCACAATAACTATTTAACATCACCTCATTGAAAGACAAAATGCATCAAGATCACTTTAAACAATATAAAATGGAAAGTGAAAGGCAAAAACTGAAACTAGCTAATTTTACAAAGAATCGCACCTAGTCACCTACAAGTGTACAAATATCGCTATCCGAAAAATAGCATGTCAACTATCAACATCATAGATAAAATCAAGGCAAAGAGATGAACAGATGCATACTTCCAAGTCCCCATACTACATCAACACTACTAGGACTCAGCTTAGATATCTGGTCCAATTTAAATATGAGGTATCCAAACATATGGGTTGTCAATGCAATACAAAAGGTTCGCAAGGTTTGGAAAAAGATTTGCAAGCAGCCCAAAGAATATATTATCAAGAAAATCAAATCATTTAAATTTCAAACCTTTGAAGCCTCAATCTCGTAATCAAAGATCATCATATATAGGCCCACCAATAAAGAAACCATCCGGTTCGGGTTTGTCGTTTCCAAGACTAATTCACCTTTTGCAGAGGAGGCGCCGCCACTATTATCTGCAGTTACAACTCTTATATCAACACCAGAAATCGGTGGAGAAACCGAACCCTCGATATACAATCCCGATCGACCGCAGGAAAAGGGCAGAATCTTTTCTTGATAACCATCAATTGTAACCGAAACCTAGAAAAGAAAAGGTAGTAAATACCATGTTATAGCAGAAGCCCACGATAAGAACCGAGTTCATATTGCTCAAGGAATCATTTTGTACCTCGTGGCGGCATAAAAAGATGGCCCTTTCTTCCAGTCTTGTCACCTTTCAACTTCATCGCAATATGGTTGGCATATTGCCAAGTTAATCAAATAATTTTGCTAAAAATGCTTAATCATATAACTTGTGGAGGCGCCCTTATCAATATACCATATTAAGATGCAGCGTTTTACCTTGTAATTATTCTTGTGCACATTAAAACCAAGAGGTTTGGCAGCTTCCTCTATTTTAGACATTATTTCATTTGCGGTGAGAAGTAAAACGTGTTTCTACCGACGAGACCCTATAGTTGGAAGGTGTAAACAAACGATTACAAAGGAGCATTCATTAGTCAATCCGAAAAAATGAAATTTTAGGAGATAAATTGCAAAGGAAAAAACCATGTCGGGCTTTGGTTGTTGTTTTGACCAGTGGCTGGTGAACATAATCATACTCTTACAGTTACAATAACACCACTGAGCACGAGAAATAAAAAAAAAACAAAGCATAAGGGCTCAATTCATCAGAAATTAGTGATCATACCTTTGAGTCGTTAAATACAGCAACAACATCATCGAGGCTTACGTCTTCTCCTTGTTCAAAGTCTGGTGGTCTATACCCTTTCTTAAACCATTCATTTTCTAGTATGTCAGGGATTGTAATTCTCTCGGGGAACATAAAAAGGTGTAACATTATAGAAAAGCCAAACACATCAAATCTACGATCTTTGATTTCAAGACAAAACGAGCTCAAAGATTGGGCTTGGGGTCAGAAGTTTAACTATAAAACCACTAGCGTGGAAGAAGCTTTTCGAGAGTGGAGACAACTCTGAAGAAGAGGATTGGGGTCAAGGATGCGCTTTTAATTAGGTTCTTTCATATTTGGGCCTAAAACCATGAAGGACACGTAAAATCAGCCTTGTTGATCTCGTAGTTCGAGTGAACTAGATCATGCAACACTTCTCTCGATCAAATATTAATATTGAATTAGGAAGGAAATCATATTTAAGTAGTCACCTTTAAAGACAGAGATATTAGATTTGACTCGTCAAAAGGCAAGTAGTGAGCCATAAGAACAAAAAGAATCACTCCACGGGGACCATATATCCATTTGTTGTTCCATCATAACCTTAATCATTAAGAACCTAATATAAGAAAAAACCCAGAAAAATACAAACTGTCATAAGATGCAATAGTGAAAACCAATTCATGATTAAACAGCATAGAACCAGAAAAATACCTCTTGAGCAACATAATTTAGTGTCCCACAAGCAATTGTGAAGTAGGCCATCGCCTCATGAAATTAAAGAGGTTTGCTCTTAGTTTATCATTATCTACCAATAAGCACAAAACAAGTATTTATGAAGGAAGAAAGGAGGAGAATGGATTAACTTTGGAGCCTCCAACTCAAAAGTCAAAACCAATAGGCAAAGGGGGAGTGGCCCCAAGATCTTGGGGCGGTCTCCTAATAAAAGTAGTGCTACAATAAAACCGGCCGGTTTGAAAAGTTGATCGGTAAATAAATTATATAATCCTTTCATTTGGAAGCTAACTTTTGCACCCTCATCAAGAGAAAACCGAATCCTAAAACACGACGGTTTCTGCATTTTCAAAGCATTAATGTTTGTAATACTATTTCACCTCCTATACAAGCATATAACCTACTAATGACTAACCCATCAAACCTGCTTTTTCGTCCCTATCAATAAATAATGCCAAGTAGTAACAAAACGAATCGATACTAAAGGAACTCGTAGTAACTATTGTTCGCTCAAGAAAGCATTAGATTGACACATCAAAAGGTCTCGGTACTTAACAAGAACGGTGTCATCATTTGAAATTTTTGAGCGGATCACTTACCTAGTTAGTGGTTGTGCCTCACAATGGAGCAGAAAGGGAGGGTCTTGAGGGTAGAGAGGTGGTGGAGAATTTACAACATTTGGCTCGAGTGAGAAGCCCAATCCATCCAACCTTTTATTGCTATGAGAGATTCCAGTTTGCAGTAATGTCTTGTTGTTGTCCCTAATCTTCTTTCCCCGTATACATCAACACGAGAGACCTCCCCAAGTAAAAGCAGTTACCGCTTCCATTCTTGTTCTCTATAAACAAATAACATGCCAACAAAGACACAATTAAAAAACAGCAGAGATGGATACCGCTTTTAAATAAAAAATCAACCAAGTTGGACAAGAAAAGCTTAGTTATTTGGGACAAAGACCGCTCTGAGAATGTCCGAAACCACAATACTAAAATAGGAAGCTCAGATTACCTTGGTGAACCAACAAGTTGCACTTTCCGAATCTCGATAAAGAGTTCCGTATCTTGAAGGACTTGATAATCGAGCTTCACCGAGATAAGGAAGATAAGTGCATGTAAGAACTCCTTAAATGTCGAAGGGCCAATATCATTCAAGGACACATAATCAATTTCTATTACCATGAGAATCTTTGACTGGGAGGACGAGTCTTGAGCAGCCACTGTGAACATGAAGCCCCACTTGCTGCAAAACAAACAATGATCTTCAAGAAAACATTGCACAAAGGTAAAAAGTTAAACAAAGTCGATAACATGGTCAAATATAGACCTCCATTTGTTTGTTCCTCCAAAATAGAGTTCATTATCCTTGACCTTCTTGAACGAACTAGAATTTCCTTCACTCATCGATCCCTCTCAGGATGTGGACACCGAGCTTTGCTCATATAGCCTCCTTTTCTTAAAAGGATAGCTCCTTTGAGACCTTTGGCGTGTAACAAGTTTTTTTCCTTCAAGGAAAACAGGCTTCATGTCCCCATCTATAAAAATAAGAGAACCCCAATTAAAATGTGATCATTGAATTAAGATTTGACAAAATACCAACTCAACGGGCGGGATACGATATAAATAAACCAGAAAGAAGCTTACCACTATTAAAAAGATCCCCATCTTTCAATTTCGGGCAACTTTCCAAAGATCCACGGATGCCAACAGCTTTCAGATCCCTGTGGTCACCAATACGTGGTGGTGCCCTAAAAGTCTTCAAAGTCACGGTGCTAGGTTGGGTGCACCCGTAAGAGTTTTCGTCATCATCTTTACTAACTAATTTTACATCATCATGGTACCTAGGAAAAGGACCATGAAGAATGGGGTCGGTGCACAAAGGCACCTTCACACTACTATCGGAACTTACAAGTGCAGGGGGTTTAGTATCTAAATCCATTGGGTACTCAGAACTGCGTGTCGGGCACATTACCATTTGGTAAGGTACCAATCTTTTAGCGCCCTCGGCTCAACTTCCCGTTTGTAGGATTCAAAGACATCTGTAGAACATCTCTTTGTTTTTGGTAACCTTCCCATTTCTTTTACGCTTTTCACAAACACCGAATCTTGAAGCAAATACCATTATCCGAACGCGATCCTTATTGCTACCTTGCAAGCCAAATTCAGAAGCAAAAACACTCTCATCGAGCTTCCTTGATCCGCGGGGTTCTAGTTTTAGTGGTTTCTCTTCATCTAGCAATTCCTTCTTAATGGTATCTTTGACAATTGTGGGTTGAACTCTACCGTAAGATACATTACTTGAAGCAGAGTACTTTCCCTCTCTTGCAATAACTTTTCGGGGATACATTACTAGAAATAGGAGTACTTTCTCTCTCTTGCAATAAGTTTCCAGCCTACAGTAGCAAGCAACTCAAATGCACACATACTATTGTCTTCACTTTTTTTTTATAAGAACGTTTTCCAAAACCGTAAAATACAAATTAGAAGTTGAACCATTTTCATATTTGGTAAAATTAGGAAGACATACAAAATGGTAGGAGTATTTACCCGAGCTGATCTAGAAGCTTTGGGTATTGTAGGCACCTGAAAAGCCATTATATCCATAATCTAGCCTTTTCGTCAGATCACCATATCTTACAAACATATACCATATAATGATTCAACAGCGTAGAACCAACCTTCAAAGACGATTCACGGTCTACAAAATTGAAAGACGGATCATTAATTCAGCAAACCCTCAACTAAAATGATCAAACAGACAAGATGATAATGTGCTTGTCACATTACAACGGTGACCATAATTCAATCATAAAAAGCATTGAAACAAAGGAGAAAGAAATGTGCTCCAACTTATGGTGATACTAAGGAGAAAGAAATGCATAACTAACAACAATTCTCTCTAAAAAAAAATGCCTTCAGTTGATAAAAAAGAATATTATATAGATTCCACTACAAGTAGAAGCCCATTGAAGATCTCAGATGACACCCAATTACTCCATTTACTCATGCACACAGATTCCCACCACATGCAAGTAAATTTGGAAAATAAAATTTCAACGTCCATAAGTTGGAAAGAGAAACCCACACAGGATTTACAAAGATTCGCAGTTACTTGCGGGATGTGAAGAGAGATTAATACTCAATAGACCATGAATTGAATCAAGTATGAGAATTCCTTAACGGATAAGATGAAAGACCGAGGAACCCACAATCCACCCATCCCCATAAAATCAAATTCTCAAAAATGACAAACAGAGATCTTACATTTTACAAGTTGTGAGAATTAGCTTGGGCTTATCACACCAGAGTTGAGTCTGATAATATCTCTCTCTCTTATCTACAATTTCTGTAAAAACCAAACAACAGAATTAATAAACCAACTATAATAATAATTTTTTTTTTTAAAACACACTACCATAAATATAACAGATCGGAGTCAAACAAAAAACCACTCACAAATCTCTAAACAGAAAAAAAACTTTTTGAATTTTTTTTACTTGAGATCAAAAAGAATTTTCTACTGCTAAAGGAACTCGTAGTAACTAAAGGAACTTCTCTTAAACTTTTCTGGCTCAAGAAAGCGAGTGAAAGGATCATCGCGTGTTCATTGGTTCATTGTGCAAAGGTAGTCTCGATACGAAACCGGAAGGAAGGTATGTACTAGTTACGTCATTGTTTTCATATACTAGAAAAGCCAAAATAATAATAAAAAGAAAAACAGATAGAAGGATAGTATGTACCCGGTATGTTTGCGATAATCACAAGTAGCAACAATGGAGTTCCAACATTATGAACCTCACATGCATCAAACAATTACACAATCATTAGTGGCAAATAAAAGTAAAACTTCAAATTAAAATAGCTAATGGAAAGAAGAAGGAAAAAAAACTAACTGGGGCTTACGATCCCCCCCCGGTGACTACTAATTGCTCCAAGCATCTCATCATCTCTATCCATGTTGCCATCTGCACCAGAAACTTAAATACACGAGGAAGGCCTTGATTTCTTTACAACAAGGCAAGTCAAGACATAAAACTAATAAAAAAGAATTGACATCTATGTACAATTAAGATTCTAAGTCATGATAACACTAATAGGTTCCAAGTCATGGCAACCACAACTACATCAAAGTTTAACGCCATATTTGTTTCTTACAAATCAACCCTTCAAAAAGGAAACATATCAAGTATGAGAAAAACAGCTACACAATGGATAAGTGTCATACACCAACATTTTCAGAAAATTCTATCTTTCGGTTGTTTTTCTAAGCCAACCTGCCTAGTATGCACTACTCCCACTTACAAATCCTGCAGACAACAACAAATTGAGGATGCCATGAATAGATTAACATACAATCAATTAGTATTTTCCAGTGAATTCTCAATCAAATCGTGCATTCTAAGATATTTAGAATCGCTTTGATCTGAAATGAAAACTCTTCATGCCTTTAACAAGGTAACTATAGCTTTCATACCAAACAATGTTTATCTATAACATTTGGCACATATTATTGATCAAACATAAAGCAGTAAAAGATGAATAATTATGCAAAAAAACACTAATCGGATAATCATTTCAAATCAGGTAAAGGTCATCCCGGTCTTCAAATCATTTTCGTTTGAACTACAACGAAAAAGTATTCAAAGACATTATTGAAACGGAAATCCTAGCAAAGCAATACTAATTAATGTATGAACATAAATCACCAAAAGCACAAACAACCATCACCCATTTATACACACCCAAAATCCAGGGAAAAGAAACCAACTTTTTTACTCAAAAACAAGATTACCTTTCTTTTAGGAACACCATGAGTTCCATAGATCCAATATTATTACCTAACTCAAAACTGGGCATTTCCAAATTTTTATCATTCTCGGGCAATAAAAATACATTCCCATGACTCATCATTGAAGTATTACCCAATGGCTAGGAACAGCTGCGGTAGCCACATGATTCCATCTTCTAGACATGCACAAGCTGTTCACTAATATACCCATCTCATTTTTTAGTCTAATAAATGCCATCTTTGCAACGAGATTGACCAAACTTTTACTGAAGCATTTCAACAAACAAATATCATGCAAATCGGTGACCAAATTCCCAAGGAATGATTGGAAGGCTCTAAACCATGTGTATAAAATATCTTAAAATAGGCCACATCGTTGTAAAAGGCAGCTAGATCATTTTCTTTTTTTTCTTGACTTGATAGGGAATCATTGAGAATCTGCGTATCCAAAAACAGTGGAAGTGCTAAGTACCCACCACTTGAAGCTTGTCTCCCAATTAAATTGTTATGGTGTTTTGTCAAGGCAGTGAAATATGGGCCAACAAGTCACAGCTGCTGCTCAAGACTCGAGAGTAGAGACAGGGCTAAACTAATCGAGCAGTGAATTCTTTCACTGAACAAACTGAATTACCCAAGACCAGCCGACCAGCTAATCGAAACAGAGTAATTGTGGTAAGTTTAAACATTCTAAAAAACAGGTCACCATTTTCCGTAGAAAGCAAGTAAACCCGAGTGCGAAATTGAAGTCGCCGCTAATCTAAAAACACGTAGTTCAAGTTAATTTGAAGTACTGGTTTTTCCAAAGTTCAAAACCTCAAATGATGTATCCTCTGAACTATACATTATACACCATACACCCTTTACAAACTGTATAATAAAGACGTCATCATCTAATTTTTGTATTACCTTTACTTCTTTCTCTTTCGATGATCTGCGTTTGGTTCTTGATTTTATTTTGGCCTTGTGATACAACTCAAAAATATTCACTTACTTTTATTAGCAACTCAAAAAGTTTGGAAATCAGCAACCAAAATATCCTTCACTGGATACAATAGTGGACTCACCCCAATCAAATTCAAAATCACGTCTTCACATTTATGGGCCACAATTCCACATAATGTGCAGCGCCCATATGAAAAAAGCTCAACACCATACGAATTTCGATTGAATTGACCAAACTTAAGAAGAAAACTATCGCCTTTCTTAAAAAAAAAAAAACTGTGGAGCTTCTTCTTTTGATGTTTGAGTCCTTTTCCCCTACTATTGTTACTATTATTATCATTAGAAAAAGAAATATAATCAATTTGGAAAATGCACCCAAAACAACAATCTACAAAAAATAATTTTTAGCCAACGGATGGTGAGATAACGAAAAAATTTGAATGTCTACGTGTTAACATTATTGTTTCCCTTCAATCCAAAATGCACCAATAACAAATCGAAAAATAAAAATATATTGGGCATTGCAGATAAAATTCAATAGCTTGTGTGTTTCTTAATTATTTTTCACTATTGTAAATAACTGGGAGGCAATTAATCGATTGTATTCAAGAATCAAAGCTAAATAATAACTAATTACAATAAAAATCAAATAAAAACAATAAAAATGAAATCTTTATTAAAAAGCAATAAAATAAAACTCACCTCAGTAACACCAGAGAACAAGTCTCCACCTGGAAAGATCGAAATCGAATCCAACAACAGTGAATCAGTTAGTGAAATCACAGGACATATATCAGAATCAGCGTATGTTAATCTTCCAAATACCAAAAAAAGAACAAGCCCAATATTCACCACCCAATGTTCATATAAGTAAAGTAAAAAAAAAAAAAAAACGTACCTGAAAACCCAGAGTAGTTGTTGAACTGCTGTGGAGTTGAAATGGGTAATGGAGATTGTTTCTGAGTTTGGTGGAGTTGAAATGGGTAATGGGAAGGAGAGTGAAGAGGCGTAGATAGTTAGACTTATACTTTCTTTTGATTTTTTGGCTTTTAGGCTTTTGTTTTATTTTATTTTTTTTTCTCGATTTTTCTTTTTTTATCGGTAAAATATATTAAAAGTTGGGTCAAAAAAATAAATTGGGATATATACTAACAAAAAACTTAAGGAGTAACGGATATATCCGTAAGTAAATTGGTAACAGTTATATCCGTTAGAAATGAAAAAAAGGGTTTGTTAGGAATTGACCATTCTGGTGTAGTGATTGTAATATTCAGAGATAGACATATCTCCTTGAGTGAGATCAAAGATGTTCTCATACAACTGAAAGATACAAGAAGTATTTTGAGATTGAGAGTATGATTCTTGTAGATACTCCCAAATCTCCTTCGAGGTTTTAAAAAACCGCATAGTATTACAAACATCTTGCTCTATAGTATTCCACAGGAAATTCTTAACCAAGGCGTCATCTTTCGTCCAGGTTGTCTTTCCTTTATCATCTGGGGGATCTATCAGATGATTTTTCTTACCTTTTACAGTAAGATAAACAGTAATTGCCTCTACCCATTGAAGGTAATTGGCAACACCCTCCAATTTGATAGAGGTCATACCAACATGGAAAATAGATATATTACCGAATTCATCGGATTTTGGAACAACATCAATCATTGTAAAGAGAAGAAAAACTCACTTGATGAAAAAGAATACGAAACTGCGAGACAAAGAACTACGAGCGTGTGGCGCGCTTCGAAGAAGCTTTAACTGAGCGTGACCCGCGCCTGCACGTAGAGATTGAGAAAACCAACGAGATGACGATACCACGCCTTCGCCTTATGAAAACCTTACTTACTTCTCTTTATCAATACCGAGAGATTGCGGAAGCGAAACAATATTAAGACAACAACTAATACTAAAACTGGAACCTTGAAACTGAGGATCTCTCTCCTAGCATTCTCTAAACAGAGTCGGCTCCGATACCATGTTATTTATGCTAGGAGATACATATGGTGGTTAGCTTGTTAAGTTAAAGGGATTGAGTGTGTAGAAGAAAAAGAAGAAGAAAAGATGGAGGCACAAAAAGAAGGTAGGGTTTAGAGTATATTTACTCTAACCTATAATACATATATTTATACTAGAGATAGAATAACCAAAATAGCAACATGCTAAATAAGGTACGGTCTCACACTTATAGAATGTGTGAGACCGACACTACATACTTCAACAAAAATCTAGTTTAGTGAAGGGTTCATTCCTCCAAAATCTGGATAAGTACTTACTCCTTAGAAAAACGTTGTCCTTGGATAAAAGAAGTAGATAGAATAAAGCTCTCAAGAAGCTAAACAAGTAATCGTATTCTTAAATACGCCATAGTTATTTAACTTTCTTGTGCATTATATTACCAATAATTACCCTGGTATTAGGAGATGAAGGATGATAAAATCCAACAAACAGGCTTCCAAATGTTACAGTTACAAACCTTGGTTCCTTTACACCTTATTCATCTCAGGTACAGTATTACAAATTATAACACATCGACACATATAAAGTCAAAGGAGATTTCATGAGTCCAGGCCATGCATTATTTAGAATTTCCTTCATAGTTTCTCCTTTTTCATTGCTCCAGCAGCACCTGAAGAAAGAAGCGTAGGAAAGGCGAATGTTGGAGCTTTACCATCATTTGAAAGTCCTGAGACAAGTGTTGCAGCTCACTACACCATTTTTTCGGTTTTGGAATGGACAAAAACTATTCCTGAAGAGATTTGGAACGGACAACAAGGGTTTCTGTTACCTGTGTTCCAAAATTGACAGAACACTTTTGGTGTGTTCCTGTTTTATAATTTGGATCGGATGCACTCTGTTACAAAGTTGTTATGGGACACTTTCCAACCGTTCCAAATGAAAACCAGGGAACACCTTAGATCCGTTCCAAATGAAAATTTTGGAACACTCCATATCCGTTCCAAATCAATTACAGGAACCAAAAAAAAAATATTGGTACTGAGCTTTCAAATTGCACCTAAAACTTGAAAACCTGTGTTTCAAAAAAAATCTATAAGTACCATTAGCAAATAAGACATATACCACTGTGGACAAAAGTTACAAGACCCAAACATCAACACATAAAGCCCAACCACACTGATTTATTTTTATGCACAACTTACATAAAAAGTATCTTACAACTTATAACAAGTTACGATACAAAAGTCAAAATGGTTCACTATTGCGAGCGATCCAGTTTTTAGCCTTCCAAGTTCCATTTGATCCAGATCACTCCATCTTCTACGACAACTTGAAAATGTAAGCTCCCAATATATCCACCAATGTCCTGGCACACAACACACGAATATATGACACACTCGTTACAAACTTAAAAATATTGTAGAAACAATTCAGATATTCAACATACAAACTAAAGCATATACAGAAACAATGATAATGCAAAAGCATCTGTATCATGAAATTACTTTTCTTTGTGACAAGTAAAGAAGGATGCAAGTCATTAACCAAGACAATTCGAGTATAGAATAGAAGCTGAAGATGACAAGCAACAAGGATTTCATAATTATACTAGATGACGCAACTGAAGCAACGATTTTACCTGTCTAAAATGCCAATCTCCTTTCAGCACCAAAGTCAATACATAAATTATAATAAAATTTGTGCTTCCTGCTAAATCCAGAGAACAATATCAAAGTCCAAACGTATCGGCATCATAGAAACATAAAAGGCATCTTGATATACCAAATTGCATCGAGTAACCTATAAGATGACTTATCTATACCGAAGTGTCCTTAATAGTAACTTAACTCATCATTACCATATAAAAAATGTTTAGGTGAAATTATTCATGATCACAATCTCTATAGACTCAATTGTATCAGAAAATTTGAGTAGGTTTATGAATTCTATGAGTATGTCAAAGTATCATAGAACCCCACCACTTGTAGCTTTATGAACAAGTAATAGTTTGAGCTAAAATGTGAAATTAAGCGATATAAGCAGAAAAAATTTACCTGCGAAATCAGTAACCTTATCAAATTTAAGAAGAGCTGTGATAAGAAAGAGCGCAAATTGATACCCCACCTTAATACAGTAAATCGTTGCTCTCCTTAATACAACTTGCAAGCAAGTACATCTGAGTGTCACTTAGTTCATCAGTAACTTGTAGACAAAATTATGGAAGAGAATGTAATATAAGCCAATAACAGAACCAACAAAATTGAAAACTGCACTGACTCACTTAGTGTTATGAGACAATGGCATTACAAACTAGGAACACTCTTATGGAGTATAAAGAAACATTCTTTTTTCTTCTTCAATGTTTTTTAAATTATGAAAAAGCCCATCATAGAAATCATGAACAAACACCAATATTCCATAATCTTATCAATAAAGTATTCTTTTTATACCTTAAACTAGAAACTAAACAACACCCAATTATCAAAACAGTTAGAAAGCTATATGAATAGATTGAATATGTAAAGAGAGTGATTGATTACACTGAGATATTCTTGGGCATCTTCAGGTGGAGCAAGTTCACAGTAAGAAACGAGACCAGAGATTATATCTGCATCTAATTGAATACCCGTTTGTTTATTTTTGCAGAGATTTAACAATGCTTTTTCTAGCCATTGTCCTGACTTTTCGGGATTCATTCTCTATTTTGCTATGAAAAATTTACAGAAGAAAAAAAAACTGAAGAAGTATTTCAAGGAACTGGCAATAGATTCCAAGAATTTTAAGTGTTATTTTGTGTTATATCTGTTTCAACCCCACCTCCATTGGTCCATCCCCCATTAGGGTCTCTATTTTATTCATTTAATCGACATGGCTAAAACTCAATTTGCAATACCATGGATGTATATGCCCATTAACTCATGTGTCTAAGGCTGAACCTTAGTCACATGGCTTGCCATGATATACATTGATTTATGTTGATTCATTTCTTATCAAAGAGATAATTATCGGGTTAAGAGTTATAGTCTATCACAATTACTCAAGCTACAAGATTACTTGAGCTACAAGGACTCTCTACTCTACCTCTATAAATACCAAACTATTTTTCATAAGGAACTACGTAGAAACTTGATCCTTAGATAATAGATCTTGGCACGTGGCGACTATTATTTTGGTTCGGCCATCTCCCCCAACATCAAATTTCTGTTTTTTAGTGTGTTTTTTACCATTGCTCGCCAGGTTGAAGCGGTTTACTCACAAAACATAATTAGCGCCGTCTGTGGGGATTTTTAATCCATTATCACGTGAAACAATCAAGATGGTAAGCACAAGAAGCAGACCGAACAGTCAACATATTCCTCCTACCAATAGGAATTGCAACCCTCGAAATTCAAATCGGCCAATGCAAGAATCGTTGAATAATCAAGTTGCTCTTAGTGGTAGGATCAATTCTCAACATCCAATCAGAATAGCCAAGAACCGCGCCACCATAAAAGGCAAGACAACCGCCGGCACCAACCCTAACAGTCTTGCAACAAGAAAACCGACAAGTCGGTAATCCTCCATGCGGTCCGCCCGATCGTCCATGTCGATCCCCGGTTGACATGGATATGGACGTGGACATTACTCTCACACCAACTAATGGAAAAGTGATAGTAATGACCAATTCACCCCTAATACGGTTGGCGTGAGTTCTGACGAGTCAAAAATTTAAATAGGAACTCGAGAAGGAAGCGAAAAGAGGCAAAGCGGTGGACGATGCCGCAAATTCAACAACATCAAGGCGACCACGAAGGGGACGCAGCCATTCGATGTATGAGACCGTCTTGAACATCCACTTCATCGCCCACCGAAGCGTGTTATTTCTCAAACACAATCAACCGCAGCTCGCAAGAGTAATGACCCTATTACCCGTACTTATGGGGAGAATCGGATTGGCGAGGGGATAACTACTACCCTAGACATGTCCGATCTCAAAGGGAAGATTTAATGTGAGAAGCAATTTTTAGGAAGACCGCCATCCGAGATATGTCCGACATGACTGGGAAGGCGGGCATCCCAGACAAGAGCAACAAAACATGGAGAAGTGGTATAATTATACCGACCACCTGGCCAAGGGTGATAACCGACCTAGACAGGTTGGTTATAGGGATAGACAAAGACAATCACCGGTCGGAGCTCATCATGCGTACCGCCAAAGATCTCTAACTCCAATAAAAGATAATGGAAGGTATCCTTCTCCACGTGGGCACGACTGGGGGGTCCAGTTGTTCGAGCCAATACTTTAACTCTAACAGAATAACAGTTGAAAGACTTGATTGCAAAAGAACTTAACGATAAAGAGTCAAGGGATGTAAGAATGAAAAACTTGACAGCCAATGATGGCGTATTTGATAAGTTTTCGCCGACATTCGTGAAGCTTACCACCATCCCGACTTCAAACAACCCGATTTTGAACTTTATGATGAGCCTGGAAGGCGATCCCGGCTTGCATGTTCTATCGCTCAAAAATAAATTGGTGTTATGGGGTGGAGATGATCCGCCATATGTAAGCTCTTTCCATCAACTCTAAAGGGAGAAGCATTATCTTTGGTTTAGTGAGTTGCCTTCAAGATTAATTCACCAATTCAATGAACTAGAAAATCAGTTTGTTAATCGTTTCCACCACAATTGCAAGACGCCAAAGATGTCGACTCACTTCAACATCAAGCAACAACGACGAAAAGTTACGTGACTTTTGTTACTAGGTTCCAAAAGGCGCAGCAGATGTTCCGAAGTTTTCGATGGGATGCTTCTTTTCGCCTTTTAAAGAAGCATTATATTATGAAAGAGACAGAAGTTCGAATTTCATTGTAAGGGATCTTTACCACTCTCTAATTAAAGATGTCTCTAAAATGCGGTACGATCTGTATGTTAGGGCTGAACAACACATCCGTATCGAGGAGAACCTATCGACGAAAGTAGCAAGAGACAAAGATATTCGGAGTAAAGATTTTTCTGACAGCAAGAATTCTAAGCCGAAGCAAGGACAGTCAGATCAACAACATAACGATGGAAAAAATGACAATCAGAAGCAAGTCAATTTCAATCGTGATGGAAAGACTCTACCTGAGCTAAAACTCCCGCTCAATGCCAAGTACTCTGTTATATATGAGAAGTTGAAAAGTGGGAATCTTCTTTCCCTGCCTTATCCACTTTCAGAAGATACCAAAGGTACAAGGGACAAAGCCTTACGGTGTAAATTCCATAAGGACTATGGCCATGACACAGAACTTTGTCGCTCTCTCCGGGGTCGGATTCAGAAATTAGTGGAGAAAGGACTTTTAAACGAATATCTTACTAAAAACTCTCAACAGGCAGTTGTTGCAACTTATGAGCATGTCATTAATGTTTCCCATTCTCATGTTGAGTCTCTTTCCAAAAGTCAGAGTAAAAATCAAAAGCGTTTGAAAGTTAGTTATGTTGGTGAGTTTAACCGTATCAACAAAGTCGATTTTGTCAAAGGAATCCGGACCAAACTTCGAAGAAGAAGAGTCCACGATTCATCGATGATGATCTCCTTGGTGTATATCACCCTCATTATGACGCAGTTATAATTTATGTGTCTATAGGTGCTTCTCGTGTTCAACGGGTAATGATCGACACAGGGGCCACTTCCAGCGTCATTTTCAGTGGATGTTATTCTCAGATGCAACTTCGCGAGGGTATGATCATCACCGAAGACAATCCTATCATCGGTTTTGACGGGACAACATCTTTAGCGGTTAGAAGAATTACCTTACCAATCAAATTAATGAACAAAGAAGTTGAGCTCGATTTCTTATTGATGGACTGTCGCTCCCACTATAACGCAATTTTGGGCAGAGATTGGATACATTCCATGGGGGCTGTAGTCTCCACATTTCATTAGTGTGTCAAGTTCCCATTATCTGGGCATATTTGCTAGGTTCGTAGTGACCAGGTATCTGCCCATGCCTGTCATGACAAAGCAATGGATGACTATAAAAAATCTGAAGTTCGAGGTAATACAATCCTTGCAAGTGCTCTACCCAAGTTACAGTTGCCAAGAGGCGTGCCCTCCATTTATAATATTGAGGCTCATGTGCAAGGGCCGCCTATAGTAGATCGACTTTTGGAAGTGCAAGTAGGAGATTCAGCAGAAGAAACCTCTTTTATTTCGGCTGAACTTTCGAGCGTAGAACAAAAAGAGTTGGTTTCCCTTTTACAGCGAAATAAGCGTATCTTCACTTGGAAGATTGAGGAAATGCCGGGAATAGACCCTTCTGTTGCCTGTCATAAACTTGACATTGATCCAAGTTTCAAGCAAGTTTGCCAAAAACCAAGAAGAATGGCACTTGATCGGAAGCTCAAAGTTAAAGAGGAGATTGATAAGCTACTTGCGGTTAACTTTATCCGACGAAGTTACTTACCAAAATGGCTTGCTAATGTCGTCGCGAAGGCAAAAAAGCGGACAAATCAGAATTTGTATTGATTTTACAAACCTTAACGAAGCTTGTCGATTCATCGTATCCATTGCCACTTTAATTTCGAACTAGTGGATGCCACTTCGGGCTTCCAACGCCTATCTTTCATGGATGCTTCTTCGTGGTACTACCGGATCTCTTTGAATGTGGATGACCAAGAGTTCACCGCCTTCATTACCGACCAAGGCATTTTCTCGCTACTAATCGTTATGCCTTTTGGTCTGAAAATGCGGTGCAACCTACCAAAAGCTTGTCAATACAATTTTTCTCGATCTGGCTGGGGATAATAATGGAGGCTTATATCGATGATATAGTCGTTAAATCGAAGCTTCTTGGTGATCATCTTTCCGATCTTCAACTTGTTTTGATAGGCTTAACAAGTATCACATGAGATCAATCCCGCCAAATGTTCTTTTGGCCTCTCTTTGGAAAATTTCTCGGGATACCTCATGACTTGTAGAGGTATTGAGGCTAATCGATCGGATCTGGCGCCGTTATTGATATGCCATCACCAAAAAATAAGAAGAAAATTCAACGGCTTACTGGTCGGCTTGCCGCTCTTCATAGATTTATTTCTAAGTATTCCGATCGTTGTCATCCATTCTTCTAGACTTTAAAAGGGGCGGCAACTTGGAACGTTGATTGTGAGATGACATTACAACAACTGAAGAAGTACTTGGTTAGTCCTCCTATATTGACAAGTCCTTCAACGGGTCAACCTATTGGCATATACCTAGCAGCTGCAACTCAAGCTGTTAGTGCTGTTCTTTTCGTCGATGATGGTAGACCCATCTTTTTTATCAGTAAGACGTTAACCGGAGCTGAGTCTCATTAATCAAAGATGGAAAAAATTGCACTTGCATTGGTTCATGCCGCTCGTCCATTAAAACCATACTTCCAGGGGAGGTTGGTCAGAGTGTATACTGAGTATCCCTTACGCAAGATCTTTCGTAATGCACAGGAATCAAGCTGATTAGCCGAATGGGAAAGTTATCTTAGTGCATACAACATTGTCTTTGAAAGTCGTACTGCTGAAAAAGGACATGCTCTAGCTTATTTGATAGCTGATTTTCCGATTGATGATTCTCCTATTGATGATTTCTTGCGCCAGGAAGAATCTATGGAAGACATTCTGCCACCAATAACGGGGCGAAGAATCAACTTGCAAACGCAATTCCTAATCCCATTGACCTATGGATTGTTTACTCAGATGGCTCCCATAATAAATCTGGGTCTGGAATTGGATGCGTTTTCATTACACCCAGTGGAGAGAAGATTGAGAAATTTGTGCGACTTGGCTTCGCCGCTTCAAATAACGAAGCCGAATATGAGGCTGTCATTTGTGCCTTGAGAACAGCTTTGAAACTGGGGGCGCGAAAGCTCCAGTTCTACACGGATTCTCGCCTTGTGGCCAATCAATTTGGCGGGTCTTTTGAAGTAAGAGATGACCGTATGGCAGCTTATCTTGGTTTGATGCATAGCCTTGCTCAACAATTTGATAGCATCTCTATCACTCAAAGAGTCAAGAGTCAAGAGTCAAGACACATCACTGTGGAGTTCCAGAAAGAGCCAAGCATTGACTTTACTGAAAAGGAGTTGTATGACTTGTATGTACGTGAAAGCAATTACTTGGTTTGCTTGTATGCTAATAAATAAAAACCGACCCGATAATCGCACCAATCATGACTCGGAAGCGGAAAAGGGAGATGGAAAATTCACAACATGACTATACTTTGGATCTTCCATTAGAATCTATAGATCCATTTGTTCCTCCTGAATTCGCTTCCGAAACAGATAGTGAGTTGGTACATGAAGCAGCTGATAGTCCTGAAGTTCCCGATATGATACTATCAGAGCCAGTGATGATCTCCGATGAGCAAGATTGGTGTCTTTCCTTATATCCACTACTTGCAAGTTTCTTCGCTTCCGCCAGAACCAAAACTCGTTGAAAGAGTCAAACGTGATGCATGAAAGTTTTTGGTGATATATGTTACTGACGGAAGTTTGCAATTATATCGCAAAGGCTCAGACTTAAACCCTATGTTGCGATGCCTCTCAAAACAGGAAGGACTTCAAGTTTTGGAAGAGATTCACTCCGGCTTATGCGGAAGCCACTCCAAGGGACGAAGTTTAGCTCATAAGGCTATGACACAGGGCTATTGGTGGACAGAAATGCAAAAGGATGCAAAACACCTATCTGAGAGGTGTGAGCCATGCCAAAAGCACGACAATATGAGTAAACTCCCTGTTACTGAGTTGCATCCCATGCTTAGCCCATGTCCATTTGCCAAATGGGGCTTATACATTATTGGCCCTTTACCTAAAGCTCCAGGTAGTATACGATTCCTTCTTGTGGCAACCGATTACTTTACCAAATGGGTAGAAGCAAAGCCTTTGGTCCAAATCCATGCTTCTAACGTCAAAATGTTTTTATGGAGAAATATTGTTTGTCGTTTTGGCATCCTTGCGGCACTTGTATCAGATAATGGTAAACAATTTGATGATGAAGAGATTCGTCAGTTTTGTGCTAATTTGAAGATACGGCATAACTTCTCCGCACCTTATCATCCGCAAGCCAATGGGCAGGCCGAAGCCAACAATAAGGTGATTTTGGCCAACCTAAAAAGGCGTTTGACTGGCGCCAAAAGAAATTGGGTCAAAGAGTTACCAGCTGTCTTGTGGGATTATAGGACAACACCAAAATATTCAACTGCATTATCACCTTTTAACCTTGCATATGGTGCTGAAGCAGTCTTACCTACAGAACTGATTTCCAGTACATCTCGGTCCGTTGCTGTTGAAACAGGTTCCAATGACACTACTTTGGCTCAGTCAAAAGCTCTTATTGATGAGGTTCGCTCTGAGGGACTACAACAGCTTATTAAGTATCAAGCTGACATGAAACGGAACTACGACAAGAAGATCCGTCCTAAGTCTTTTTGCTCTCAAGATTTGGGTTCTCTCAGAGAAACCCAAAGCTTGTAGAATCGGGGAAAGTTTGGAGAAAATTGGCAAGGAACCTACATCATAGATCGCCCAAAGATCTAAGGGGTCATATTTCCTCTGTACTATTTCTGGAAGAATGATAGAGAAGCCATGGAATGCTTACCACCTTCGCAAGTTTTACCGTTAGGAAATTTTTTGCATTTTTACATTACTCCATCAATAACAAATCTATCCATCTATGTAGTTCGTTCTATTTTATCCATCAAAAAAGGCATTCAACTTCCATTCTCATATGTTTGGTTGTCATTTTACATTACTCTATTCTTCTGTACTCTTACTTTCAGCATATCATTCATTAACGTTCATTCCAGAAAGGTCATCCATATTATGCCTTTTCCGGTCCAAGTAAGTCGCATTCATGCCTACTTGAGGGAAATCCGAGTCAATAAGATGGTTATTCTTGCTCGGAACAATTATTGCAATACTCCCACAGTACAATATCCGTGCTAATTCCACTACTAAGGCAATGGCGTTGTGTTTTAGTTTGGTCCCAATGTACGGGTGACGACTTTGCACTGTGGACAACTCAACAGCTTGTCGCCTTGCTTCACGATCGGTACAAATATTTTGACACCTGAATAGCTAGGTTCAGTGAGGACGATCATGTCCCCTTTGCCTTTCAATAACTTTCTACAATGGTTTTATATTGGGGGTGTTTCTCTCTACATGGGGGCATCTCATTCTTTTTCATTTCAACTACATAAATCAACAACACTGTCAGTTTTCCACAAGTTTGTTATCTGACATCACAATGATATTCAATTGCCAACACATACTTTATTTTATTTTCATAAAAAAGAATTTTTAGCTCAATGGTATTACAAACGCACAATCACATGATCATTGGTTTGGGCAAATCCAATGGCGCCTTACCAACTTTTTGCATATACAACTCGTACAAATCTTTATAATTCATCTTCTCACGTTCTAGTTCATTTCCCGTTTCTGTTAAAGTCTCTATCAATTGTCTTACGGACGATTCACAATGTGCCATTTGCACGTGATCTTGGCCGAGCCACTCATTTAAATCTGTCATTCACTTGTTATTTTTCTCTACCTCTTTTTGCGCACATTTAAGGTCCTGATCTTTGGTCGCCACGAGTGACTTCAATTCTATCACATCTGCTTTTAAGTGTTTGTGTTCTTCCATTATCTCATAGGCTTTCCCAAATTCTTCGTACGATCTCTGCTCTGCTTCTTCCGTCCGCTCGGTTAAGTCTTTGTTTTCGTTTTCTAACTCTCTGTTGGTTTCGCTTAACGCTTTGTTTGCTTCTTCCAATTTTCAGTTAAGTATCTTCACTTTCTTTATTTCTTCTACGGCATTGACTTCATTCGGAACGATACTTTTCTTCGCGACTTTTTCATGAATTTCTTTGGCCCGTACTATCGCCGTTTTAACATGGGCGAAAAATATCTGATTTCATCAATCTTTCAGACTTAAACACAAGTTTGCAATAACTGATAAAAAAAATACTATCATACTTGGTTCATACTATCAAAAATCATTGACACTGCTCTGTCATATTCTCCGATGTTCTCCTTATTCTGGTCACATTCTTGATATTTTTCGAGCCCCTCCATTGGCGTGGTCCCTGGCGATCCCTTCACTTTGTCTTCCAAACTTGACCATCTCTGCTTCATCTACCAATTTCATCAGTTTAGTGTTGGACACAAATTTCTTTACCGTCCTAACGCAATAGTAAAATTCAACGGTCAACTTACTATTAACAGATTCTGTGGTTTTCCTCCATGAGTAGTATTACCCCTGACAGTACTTGCCACTGGTCGTTGGATTCTTTGCTCCTGCATTTTGCTTTGCCGTTTGTTTTCTTTCACCAACTTTGTGTTCTTCGTTGCACTATCTTTTGCAAGTATCATTGTTTCGTTCTTTTCCCAGCTATTCTTTTCCTGTATATACCAAACCAAAGCGAGATATTATATCTCCCCACACTTTTACATATCTATGTTTTCTACGGTACATACATTTTCCTCGTTGTGTTGAGAATGTATTATTGTTCGTCTGGGTTGTTTTGTGCATTGTAATCTCATCCCTCGAGGCATCATACATTGTGACGTTGGTTGTCTCTCGTGGTCTCCGTTCGCCCATTTTCTAGTGGAACATCTTCTTTTGTACAATTCGCTATTTGTATTTGGCAATCTCAGCACTAATTCTCGCTTTGTTAATTCCATTCCATCTTCTTTTTCACTATCGCTATCGCTGCCAAATATTGCATTTCTAATACTCTTACTCTTCTTCGCCATTTCACTATGTGTCTCCCTAGACCAATCGGGTCGTCGTTCGATACCCCCATAGTGTCAGAAATCAACAATATCATCAAAGTAGCTCAGATCTACCAATTTTTCGTCAGCACATTCATGAAAGAAGAAACGAAGGTTGTTATCTACTTCCTTGTCTAATTCAATGTCTGGTAGTATACTCTCGTTTTCTGTTAGACACAAAATAACTCATGTTAATCAACAGTTTACTATAGTACAATTTTCAATACTTATGTTTTGGCTTACCTCGAAATTTGTTCGGCACTTTAAACTCTGTTGGATTCCACTTCCCTCGCAAGCGGTACAGAAATCTATCCCATCTGGTATATACTTTTGGGAACCCTTTAAAACTTCTGTTTGGATTCTTGAATTCAACTTCAAATTTTATGTACCCTTTCGTCAGTATGGCTTTCGGTCGTATCAACGCGTAGAATTCTTGAGCCCCGAAATACATTAAATTCATTTTGTAAAGCGGCGCTCCTCGTAAAAGATTAACGAACAATATTGGCGGTTGTCCTGGTGCAATTTGCCACCACTCCAATAATTGCGCAATTTCTTTGCTCAACGGAATTGCACTCCCGCAACTTAATTGTGAGCACGTCATTACTACTTCATCTTCTTCAACTTTCGTTCCAAATTCATACACTTCGTCCATCTCAAATCTCTCGAGTGCTAATATTTTCCGTAATTCTTTAAGTGACTATCGCCGCGGCGTTGTGTATTCGTTGTATCTGTTACATTCTTTCCACCTCACCAAATCTACGATCGTCATCAAGTTTTTTTTCTTCTCAATTATCTTTCACCTGTTTGATACGGTCGTTTCTACCTGCAAGAAAAAAAAAACCGGATTAGATAGCTCAAAAACCGGGTTCACTAAGTCCACAAGGGTGAACCGAGCCAGATTGATGGGACACAGGTACGGTGCCCTTCCTTAGAGGGCACTACACCGTATCATGTTTGGTTAAAACTAGTTTTGAATACAGGCGCCTTCATCGTCTTCACCATCTCTCTCTGACTCATGAAGAATTAAGCTCCGAACACCAAACAGTTTTCTTTTTTTCATCTCCACATGTTCCATGCAACGAATTCCTAAGGACAAAATTCAACAGTTCAAAGGCCATGCATAAAAAATAAAAAAAGAAAAAAAGAAAAACGACAGTAGCATACCGCGCCAAGTTTGTTTACCACAAACATCGAAATCCAAGATGAGCTAAAAAGTGGCAGTTTGATGGAAGCGGCTGATTTTTTTTATGCGGGGTGCTGATCTAAAGAGGGACACCACTTTGCAACCAAACTCACCAGAGTTCAAAGACTTGTGATCCAACCCACGATAATCAGCACCGCCATGCGATATTTGATCGTTTTTTATTGTGCAGAAATCTGAAATCTGGATCACGTGAGTACCTCATTCACGCAAAGCTTCATGGTAAGAGCACGTCGTTATGAGGCAAGAATAGCGCTCTGCCACCAAAGGCCCTGTTGCTTTGCCGGCCAGCCCTGAGTCTAACCGGACACCGACGCGAGTTTATATATAAATAGAGTTTGCTGGAGATAGAACATACCTGCTAGTCTATGCGAAGACGAAACACAGCGTTCTAGATCGGCAGTATTGCGACTTCAGGGAGTCTTGACCACGTCTGTTTGATAAACGCAACACTTATATAGGGTTTCCGAGCTAGTTTTCCATTGTTGGTGGGATTCTTCTCTAACTCCAACTCCTTCCAACTTCATCTCTACTCTCAATTCTTATCTACTCCACATTCTTATCTCATCCGAACACTTTGAGTCCGATTAATGTTTAACTTCCTTTTATTACTATTATTACTATATTGCCCCTACGTATAATTTCATCGGTCTAATCCTAGTATCGTTATTCCGGTGGCACGCGGCGTCGAAATCAACTTTCGTATATGGTCACGTAATGCGTTCGGTACAGTTTTCGGCAATCAATTTCTTTCGAAATTTTTTCTGTGCATTTTTAAGTCATTTTTTAACTACAATGCGTCTCGTATACGTTAATTTGACATTATTTCATTTCCGATAATTCACAAAAATTTTCCGATTGTCCATTTTCCTATCGTTTACGTTCACACGATACTTTGTTATACATTCCGCTTACTCTTTTCTTATTCCAAGTTTTCCTTGATTTTTCTTCTCTTCGTTGCCATGTTAACTTTGTTCGCATGACAAAGAGGGGGCGGTGTTTCAACCCTCACCTACGTGGCAAACGTCCATTAGTAGGAATCTCTATTTTATTCATTTAATCGACAGGGCTAAAGCCCAATTTGCAATACCATGGATGTACTGGCCCATTAACTCATGTGTCTAAGGCTGAACCTTAGCCACATAGCTTGCCACTGATGTACATTGATTTATGTCCAGATTTATTTCTTATCAAAAAGATAATTATCAGTTGAGAGTTATAGTCTATCACAATTACTCAAGTTACATGATTACTTGAGCTACAAGGACTCTCTACTTTACCTCTATAAATACCAAACTATTTTTCATAAGGAACTACGTGGAAACTTGATCCCTAGAGAATAGATCTTGGAGTGCGTGGGCAGCCATTATTTGGTTCGGTTTCATCTCCCCAACATCAAAGTCCTCTGTTTCTTAGTGTGTTCTTTACCATTGCTCTCGTTGTGTTGAAGCGGTTTACTACGAAACAATATCTAATGACATTTTGAGCAACTATATCTTCATTACTTATCTTAATAAACTTTCAATCTTATTCATCAAAAATCTTACAAATAAAATGATTACATAGCATTATGATCATCAACCTCCAAACAACAAAGATTTTCCCGACAATGTTTATTAAAGATGTGGAACAAATGATTTGTCTATTTTAGTATTAAATGTAATAACAGTTTGTACCAAGTGAGTAATAACACAGTTAGCCAAGTTGAAACATTTGGAGAATAAAAATATTCAAAACTCCTAAACAAAGATATGGTTTTACAAATAAAGGAGCATGGCATTGGCTACTAGTCTACAAGAGTAATCGCCCGCCGAAACAAAAGTAAGACATCAGCCTATCGTTCTCTCACCTTCTATTAAGTAGTCATATGTTTATCAAGTATATATTAGTTATAAATCAAATTAAAATGAGATTCATTATAACGACAAAAATAGTTCCATAATCCAATTAGCTGATATTCATCTACTTCTATTGACAAGTGAATAATATAAAGTCAACTTTCACAATCCAAGGTCAATAAGTAAAAGTGTGAACATAATTAGAATGAATAATTAAAAGTGTGAACAGGCAGTACCTTCATGAGAATTAGGAAGTCTATATTTTGTCATTCATAGGTTTAGAAGCAACACTTGCCAATGGTGGAATGTAACTGAATAGGAACTTCAAGTGCATCAACATCCTTAGTCATTGATTTAGGTGTCAAGAAAATATTAAACCATCTGGGCCTCAATAGATCCTTAGAGTAGAACACTTGGTATGCTTGAGATGCTAAAATGAAAGATTAGGCCCTCTTCGGTTCCTTCCTTTGAATTTTTCCATATTCACTATAACCAAATTTGTATCAGGATCAACTTTGCAGCCAGTTGTTCTATCCTCAACTCTGACCCAGTCACAGCAAGATACAACTTGGCTAAAATCAGTATAATCCATCTCAAATATATGCCTCACGACCCCATTGTAGGTTGTCTCCACTACCTTGTAATTCCTATCCCTAGCGCTTGCCCGGTAGTTAGTGAATGCGTTCATATAGACCCTGCTATTCTGTGTTACCCTTTTGGTATCACGTTGGCTCGTAGAGAAGACAAAACCAATGATATGATATCTGTTATAAGATATTGCCTTGAAGTTAGGACCATCTGCTAACCGCTTCAAACGAGACTCGCCTTCAACATGTTCCAACTACAATAGAAATTAAGGATTTACTTTATTGACCTCACTACCTTAAATTCAATGGGCATAATTAAAGATCCTTTAAAGGAAAAGAAACCTAAACAAACCTACTTTCGCAGCCAAGGAATGAAATCAATTTGTTTACTCTTTAGCATGCTTCTCTTTCTCTTCCGCCCACTTGTGGTGATTGATCTTAAGTAGGCTTCATACTCCCTGTTACATGAATAATAAAATTAATCTATAATATGTAATGCATTACTTTTTACTTTTTACTGTATAAAAATATGAGTAGAATCATTACTTCTTCCAAGAATGGATCCCATCATGGCAGTGTATAACCCATTTATGCACTTGTTCAAACTGTAAGTTAGATAACCTTACATATTTGCTTTTCCCCAAAGGCCCTTCATCCACATATTTACCACCTGCATCTAAAAACCCTTGATGCGAACGCTAGTGGCTTCCTTTCTCACCATTCGGCATATACTCCATAGAATACAAAATCGACTCCTCTTCAAGGTAGCGCTCTGCAATGCACCCTCCAGGATGTGAAAAATTCTTCACATAGCCTTTATAAACTTTCATTAACTTTGTCAAGTTACATTTTAATTATCAGTTAACACCCCAAGTAATAAAATAAAAAACATAGAACAAGAGAACAAAGAATATAGACTTACCTTTCGAAAGGGTACATCCAACGGAACCAAACAGGGCCGGAAGCCAATGCTTCATCAGCTAAATGAAGCATTAAGTAAATGCTAATAACAAAAAAAGACGGGGGAAAAAACTTTTCCAGTACACACATTGCCTCGACAAGACGATTTTTAGAGATAGTAAGATCATCCACTCTAATTTATTTAGCACACAATACATTAAAAAAACTACAGATATGCTGAATAACAGTGCACAAAGTCTTGTGTTGTGAGAACGCATGTTGTAACAACACCGGTAATAACTGTTGCATGATTACATGGTAATCATGTGACTTGAGCCCTTTAATTTCAAGGCTTTCCATGTTCACACAACGTCTCCAACTTGAGCTATAACCTTTTGGCACCTTTAACTCATGCAACACACAACAAAACAACTCTTTTTCACTACGACTTAAAGTGAAAGGTGCCTTTGGTTTAACTGTCTTACCATCTTTTTGCTTTAACCACAACTTCTTTCTTATTTTCAACCTCTTCAAGTAATCACGAGAACTCATCACATCTTTTGTTTTCTCTTTGACATCCAATATTGTCGATAAAAGATGGTCGGCAACATTTTTCTCAACATCCATGACATCAAGATTGTGAAAAAAAGTTAAGTCCTGCAGAAATTGATATCCATAGTTAAATTTAACATATAACTATATAAATGTGAAAAAAACTCAAATAAAGACAAAAATTACCTTCTTATAATCCAATTCGAAGAGAATTGATTTCTTGTACCACGCAGTTAGTTTTCTCAGATTCTTTATCTTCTTTCCTTTTCCATGACTCTTATCTTTCTTTCCCTTTCCCCGACTCCTCCCTTTCTTTCCTTTAGATTTACCAACTTCCATTTGAATATCTTTAACCATTTGTTCAACTTCTAAACCTGTCAACCTCTCAGGAAAGATATTGTGTTCTTCTTCATTATTAAAGTTGTTGTTTCTGTCCTAAATACATGATCTAAAGGAAGAAATCTTCTAGAGCCTTGATAAACATGCTTCTTGCCACTATGAAGTCTCTTAGAATGGGTTCCCTCAGCACAAACAGGACAAGCATATGCTCCTTGTGTTACACAACCCGATACACTCCCATATGCAGGTAAATCTTGAATTGTCCACAACAATATAGCTTTTAAATTAAATGTTTTTTTAGCATGGGAATCATAAGCAGCCACTCCACTACGCCATAGCTCATTCAACTTAGCAACCAATGGCTGTAAATAAGTATCAATGTTCTTATTTGGAGCGCTTGGACCCGAAATCAATAAAGTCAACATCGAAAATTCTTTCCTCATGCAGTAAGAAGGAGGCAAATTATAAGGTACTATAATAACGGGCCAACAACTATAAGCGCTACTTAAATGGCTAAATGGATTAAAACCATCTGTTGCAAGTCCTAAAAGCGCACATGCGTGCTTCCTCAAACAAAGTTAGGCCAAGTGGTATTTACCTTAAGCCAAGTAGGAGAATCAACCGGATGCAGCATGACTTCGGTGGATGGCGTTATCTTAGGATGCCAAGTCATTAGTTCAGCTATCCATGGTATGATGTAGAAAAAAAAAATCATTAGTTATAATCTTAATAAACCAACAATAGACAATATGACACACAATCAACTATTTTCTTCTCGAGTACACTAACCTGTATAGCCTTTTTAACCTTGGTATAAGGAAAATATCTCAAAACTTTAGCAGGAACTTTTGTTGGCTGGTCTTCTATCAAGTACTCCAACTTCCATCTAGATGTATGACATATGGGACAAAATTGTGTTGTTTTATTTTCATCACCCCAATAGAGAATACAATCATTCGGGCAAGCATCTATCATCCCGTAATCCATTCCCATAGCTTTGATCATTTTTTTAGCTTCATAAGTGCTATTTGGTAATGTGTTCTCTTCTGGTAACCAATTTTTCACTACTTAGAGGAAATCACTCAAGCTATTATCGGACCAACCATGCCAAATATACACCTCAACTGTGGCCAACAATTTTGTTTGCTTTCCTACACATGAAGGGTACAAAGGCAGTTTTGCATCATCTAAAATAGACTTATACTTTCTAGTTTGGCAATCCTGGTGAGCATTAAACTCTAAATTAGACCAATCTTCGATTTCATTTCTTCTAATATCCTCCACAAAAGCATTAGCATTTTCACCAACTCTTCCAAAAGCATCATTGACGAGATCCACCCCTTCTTGATATGCATCAATGTCTCCCTCTTCATAAAAATGATCTATACCAATCTCTTCATCAACGCTATTTGACATTAAAAATGTCTCAAGTTTTTCTGCGTCTCTTTCACCATGAACAAACCACACAATGTATGATGTATCTATACCATGATGCAACAGGTGATAATGAACCATACCAAAAGGGATCTTCCCATGCCCATTTCTACACTTCAAACATGGACACGAGAACAAGCTTTCTGCTTCACTCTTATAGTTTGTAAACCTAATAAACAATTCTACTCCTTTTATATACTCATCACTGCCCCTAGGTTTGGACATCCATGATTTGTCAAGCAGGGTTGACATTCTGAAAATGGAACTTGAAATTAGAAAGCACGAAATAATAAAAAAAACTAATTTGTAACCATAACCTATATATTTTTGTACCACCTACATACAAGCATTGTTGCCTTTTTCTCTCTCTTTCTATATAATGAAGCACAAAGTATTCAAATATCAGGTCAAGCAAATAAGGATATCACATTAATCAACATCAAACACATTTGATTTCATATTAACGAAAAAAATTGAAAGAGCACTAAAACCTGGAGTTAATTCGATTCAAAATATAGAGCAAAAACATTGCTAAAAATATTTCATCCGATTCAAAAAATAAAGAGCATAAACAATTTTGATTCATGAATTGAAGAAACAGTTAATTCATGATTTGAGTTAATTTGATTTGAAATTAATCAAATTAATAAATAGTGAGATTCGATAGAAATAATATTACCTGATCGAGAAATGAGGATGCCTCCAGAAGAAAAGTTGGGCGTGAGTTGAAACCCTTGTTTTAGAGCGAAAATGGAAAATGAAAAATGAAAAAACTTAAAACCTTTTATGATTGCTTAAAGTCTTAATTCCCGCTACACTAAAGTCTTAAGTTTATGGTTGCTTCATTTAGCATCAAAAGCGTTTAGCTCACTTGGTTAACTGTTAATTTTAGGTATGAGGTTAGGTGTTGAATCTAACCCAAAAAACAAAATCTGAGTTTATTTTATTTAAAGGGAGCAGTTTTAAAATATTGGCGGTCCAAGAACACTTGTATCGAGTTCAAACCCAATTTATGACCGTTTCGATTGCAAAAAATGGTGTAGTGTGTAATGACAACCATGTACTTTGTTTCGAATTGGATATGCATTTTATACGTACTCTAATACCTTTTTTTTTTTTTTTTTTTGAAGGATGTATCACTACTTAAGCGTGCTCTAGACTTTTATAGGTTAATGATAGTATAACACCCCGGCTTTTTCTTTTGTTTTCCTAGTATAAAAAATAATAATAATAATAAAAAAATAATAATAATGAAAATAGATAATGGATAGATGATAACTATCAGATAAGGATAAAAGCTCCGTAGGTAAATAGATAAGTATTGTCCTTATTTTTCGGGGGGTTTTCTCACGTAAAGTTTTTGGGGAAAAACACAGCGAGGGTTTTTTTGAAAAAAATGGAGTTTTACTGACAGCACAAAAGGAAGATTTTTCTTGGTAGCTGGCTGATAATCGGAGAGCGCTACAGGTGAGTAGATTAGTTTTCTATTTCACAATATATGTTAATTATTCTGGTATTAATATTCATCCTGTCATTTGGTAAAACTGTCGTTATTCAAACTGATTAAAATCTGTTGAACTCCGAAAATTTAGATTAAACTGTCGAAGGTTGATTTGGGCATGTTAATGGAGCGCTAGCCCTCGCGCCCAAACAAGATAATGGTCCTGTATATGAATTTGTAACTGTGTGTATTTTATGTTTCGGTTTTACACTGTGACCGGTGGTTGGGGGTGGCCTGTTGGAGTTCTGTTGGAGTTTGGATGGAGACGTTAATGGCGTCCTGTTTATGGCTGTTTGAACTCGTTTTTATGTTGTTGGTTATGGGTTGTTGAGGGTTGAGTGGGGGCTTGATAGTAGTCTTTGTCGAAGCTTATGGAAGTCGTCAATGGCGGTGGCGAATCGGTGGTTGAAATTTGTTTTGGTTTAATTTGAGTTGTGGGGCTTGCATATAGACTAAAATCGATGGGTTATGGTTGATTGTAATGTGTGAGGGCGGTAGATGGGAGCTGTCGAAGCCATTAATGGCGGCCAGAGATTTCTCAAATCTAGATTTGGAAGATGGGGAATTCAAGAATGGAGTTTTAGCTTTTATTAAAGAGGTTGGGTTTTTCTCTAGGAGTCCAACCGCATGGTTGAAATGGGTGGGCGATTAGGTTTTGGTGGTGGCCGATTTTGGTGGTGGCTGCTGGTGGAGGGAGAAGATGAACAGTAGCCGGTTTGGGCTTTGGGCCTTGGGCCAATGCCTTTTTGGTTTTACTTTGGGCGGTTTTTTGTTTTAGTGGTTGGGCGAGTTAAATTAGTTTTCTTTGGGCCTTAGACTTTAGACTTTTGGGCCTCGATTTCAGGAGCCTTGGTTTTGGGGGGGTCCATAGCATTTTAAGTGGATCTTCAAGTTGGGCCAAACCGGTTTTATAGGCGGGTTAAGGCTTAAGTTATTGAAACAGTGGAAGCTTTAGATAAATCGGTTTTTGGAATTTGGTTGATCTTTGTTGACCCTTGGCGAGTCGACTTTGACTTTGACAAATTGACTTTGACAAGAGTTGACTTTTGAATATGGTTGACTTTGACCAGTTAACCCAATTTTGACTTTTTAACTCGGATTATGATTTGGGCTATTAGGATAGGTCTAGGGCTTTTTGCATGCTTGGCTTTAGGCTAAGACCTTTATATATACGTGTGTATGTGTATTAACTACTATGTGTTTTTGTGGTATTTTATGATATGCAACGTTATGACACTAAGACATCCCTGAAATTAATAACGCGTAAATAAAAAATACAAGAAATCAAGATACTCCTTCGTTCTCTGAAATAATATATGTAATAACGTTCAATAATGCGTAAACAAATTTACCGCAACCTTTTAGAACTCTCCACGCCTCAAGTTTTGGAATTGAGTTTATATTCATTGATGTCATAGGTTAGGTGGGCATTTATTGAATGTGCCATAAATGGCCCGTTAAGCGTTATCTATGGGTATTCATTGAATGTGCCATGAATGACCCGGTATTCATTGAATGTGACATGAATGACCAGATTGTTTGGACTACCCTAGAGAGGAACTAAGGTATTAAGCCACTTGGGTTAGTTGTATTCCTTGAGTGTGTAACGGGAATGTAAGGTTGGGTATTCCTTGAATGTGGCGGGAATGACCTAAGGTACATAGGTTGTGAAATATGTGTATAAGAAAAGTAATTGATTATTTGATAAGAGAAATTGATTTGATTATGCGAGTGTATTTGGGCTTGCATTGGAATACCTATAGGATATCTACACATATTATATAAAATTGCTAACTTTCTTTTGCAGGAGGGTAGGACTTAATAACATTTTTGTGCAGGGACACGGTCCTACCCTTATCCAAAAGTGGATATCAGTAGGTTTTAATTCAGTTACCTAGTTATAATAACGAGTTATGATAATGAGTTAATAGAATGGAAGTCTTGTTTGGAAAGAAACTATGCCGGTTGAGATGACGGAACTACCTGTCTTCCAAGCTGAGAATGATTAGGTTATGATAGATTTAAAGTGTTAGTTGGATAAGTAAAATTTGATAATGTTTATATTTGGTTAGTCTACTCATACCAACAAATTCCATTTTTGACCCATGTTTGCTTTGTTTGTTTTAGCGTGGGTGTGTTCTTCAGGAACATAGGTGGAATGCAAAGTGGAACATGGCGTTTGATTTGGGATTCGCGTGCATGGAGCAAATCCGTTAGTTTTCTTTATTAGGTCCGATTCTTATTGAAAAGGATGTAATAACGTAGTTTACATTTTTAGTATGACATGAGAATACGATGTTGAGGACCTATTATTCTTAGAATGTTATATTGATGATTTTTGGATGGGAGATAGACTTTCATAAAGTAATAGAGAATTTTTGGAGATTATTTTTGTTGTTAAGATTCTTTTATGATGTGGGTTTTAGGTTTTGACATGTGTTGTATCCCCCGTCATAGCCTGGGTTTTTAGACAATTGAACCGAATGATGTTTGAGATATTTATATTTCAAATATTCACGTACTTTGTTATTGTTTAGAAATTCGGGCTGTGACAGATAGTTTGGCTGGTTGACCTTGTGGGTGGGTTTAACATGCCTCTGCCATCAAGTTGCCCAATGTTATTTGCTTGTATGCCCGAGCATTTCGTTGAAGATGCAATGGAATTGCTTATATTTTCTTCTCGTGTACCTAGAGCTTTGGATGGGATCGTGCTGGCAGGCTTCCCTATTGCGTTTGCATCTCTCATCTCTTCCCTCTTGTGATGGAGAGATTGTTTACAAGCTCTTCTATGTATTTTGATCTTCTTTCTTTTCTCTCTTTAATAGGATGATTTCATGATGAACTTTATTATCATGTTCATGGGGAGTCCCGAATTTATCAGAAATCCTTATCTACGAGCAAAGATGGTTGAAGTACTGAATGGCTGGATGCCCAGTAGAAGGTGATTTGATGTTCCTGTGTTGTTAAAAGTCAAATATATATATTTATATATTTCTTGTATGTCTGTTACATGTCCTTTTATTGGATACGCAGTAATTCAACTTCCACGGCTACCCTCTTTGAAGGGCCTCAGTTATCTCTCGAGTATCTAGTGCGGAATCTTTTAAAGCTCTATGTTGACATTGAGTTCACAGATTCCCATACACAGGTAAGAGTTAGGTTGTTATAACTTTGTTCCTGGCTTATGGACTTATGGTGAAAGGATACTTTGAAGATACTGTTCTCCTTTCTTTTTTTCTTTTTTATATATATATATATATATATATATATATATATATATATATATATATATATATATATATACTGTTCTATATATATATATATATTATTTTTATTTTTATGAAATTATGATTGACGGATCACATTATTATGCAGTTCTATGACAAGTTCAACATCCGCCATAATATCGCAGAATTGCTAGAGTATCTTTGGCAGGTGCCTAGCCATCGCAATAGATGGAAACAGGTTGATCATTCTCACCTTACCATTTTCTGTTGAACGTGTGCTTAAAAATTCAATTCTATGGCATTTGACGGAAGGACCTTTTTCCTTAGGCTAACTCCAATGGTTTGGTGCGCCAAAACACCAAACCACAATAACACAGTAGATACAGTTAGTGAGATAGCGAAATCAAATCCAATGGTTTATTTTTCCAGCCGCCAGTGAGAATGGCGTACAACACAAAATATTAAAAAAAAACCAAGTTTTTTTGGACGCCATCACCAGTGGCGGGCAAGAAATAAAAAAAAAAAAACCAAACTTTTTTGTACGCCATCACCAGTGGCGTGGAGTTATTTATCTTCCTATATTGCCCTTTAAAAAAAACCATAACACAAAAGAAATTAAAAAAAAAAAAAAAAAACCCAAAAAACCTTGTACGCCATCACCAGTGGCGTGTAAAAAAAAAAAACCAAAAAAATCAAGTTTTTGTTGTACGCCATCACCAGTGGCGTGTAGTTATTCTCTCCAAAAAAAAAAACCGCTCTCTCTCACTAAATATGTGATGACAAGAACAAAAAAAAAAAAAAAAACCGCTCTCTCTCACTAAATATGTGATGAAGTATGATTTCATGTTCTATGAAGTATGAACTGCCTCTACAAACATAAATGATTGGTTTCAAAGTGATATGAGAGAGAATGACGAAGTTTTAGTTTAGAAGATATATTCATAAATATGTTTTGAAGTTCTAAATGATGAACCTCAAGCCTCATGTGCTGTGTTTCACTACTGTTACGACTATGTAGTGCTGTAGGAGGAATTCAATTGGTTCTTCTGTTTCCTGGACCGTCTTTGTTTTCATTTTATGTTCTAAATGGTCCAACGAGTATAACTGCTGTGCCATTTCCATGTAACAGATGGCAAGATCCTTGTTGAAGACATAGTCAAATTGGGTACTCAAAAAGAAGATGTCAATGCAGCTGATGAAGAACGGTAGAGTAATATATGTTTGCTTGTTATCATATATTTTGACTTGATGTGTTGGTGGCCACGTCTAGTGATGCTTCTGGTTGTGTTCTTCGTGGAGCAGTATGCATGTGATATGTTTCTCATTATCCCATATGTTTCAAAGTAAAAAAGTTTTTTTTTTTTTTGGCTAACCGGGTGTTGCTCTGTGATAATCTTCTAAAACTGTTGCTCTGTGCTAACAGCAGCAGTTGTTAGACTTCCTTTTGTAGTGGGCAACGATGATATTGATTTTGATAGTAAAAATACATTATTAATGTCCAAGAATGTCTTCGTGTCCATTGATATTTCCTTTTCCTTATGGCTGCCGAGCAAATGATGTATGTAAATGTAGACAAAACCGACAATATTTCCTTTTCCTTATGGGGGATAGAAGCAGTCACAATTTTCGACTCATTCTTATAAACGAAGCAACAGTGAAGAGAAAAGTTCAATTCGTGTTACCTTAGGACCTGGGCACATCGAAACCATGCAACAGGATTCCCACTCCATAAAAAGAATCACAAGAAAACAAAGGAATGTACCATATACGTCACTCCAACTTCTCAGATAAACCAATGATGCAATGAGCACATTCAAGCAATTGAATGGAGCAGGCACTTGAAATGCACGACATAAAAAGACTACCGTTCCCATAAATGCACGAGTAAACGTACATGAGTAAACGCATGAGTAAACGTATACTGGAAATATATAAGAAATGCACGACATAAACACATCTTAATTCTGATCACGCCATTCCCATAAATGGTTAATCAGACGCTGCTCTAATTCCACATGCTCGTGCCTATTATGCACATATGCCACGCGTTGCAAGACTCTACGAAATTCAGCTGAATTGGGGTTTCGGTCGGGAACAACTTCTGCTATATTAGGATTTTCAAAGTAATCATGGTTAATAATAGGTTCGAGTCTCCAAAGCGTAAAGCGTTCAAATAGTTATGTCGTTCTTCCTCAACAATCATGTTATGCAAAATAATGCACGCCGACATAACATCATGGAGCACATCTTTGTCCCACAAGCGAAGCTTTGCCTCTAACAATTGCAAACGAGATTGAAGAACCCCAAATGCTCGTTCAACGTCTTTTCTATAAGATTCTTGCATCGGTAGTAAAAAATTTATCTCTTCTTGATTTAGGATTCCTTTTTCGCCTTCACTAGTGTAGACAATCGAGGATATATACCGTCACCAAGTAATAACCGGCCGGTATAGTCCTTACCCATGAGAGAATAGTTTGCTTGGGAGGGTTAAACCTAATGTTAGTTTGTGAAAAGATTAGAGCCACAAAACATTAACATCATTATTAGTACACCGTAAACCAAAGTAAGCATGCCATATCCACATGTCGAAAGAAGCAAAACCGCCGAAAGTACAAGAGTTGGCGATCCATGTCGCCAAAGATATCTCGTCTCGCCCATTCCATTGGACATGCTTGCCATGTCCAATGCATCTGATCTATCATCAAGCATGCCAGGAAAACCTCTTAACTCAGTAACACGGAGCAATCTGGCATGTCTTCTTCATTTGGAGATCTCAGATATTGTGCACCAAATCTCTCCACCACATGTTTGCAAAACATTTTAACAAAGGAGAGTGTTGTTGACTGTGCAATACGAAAATACTGATCCATTGAATCAGCTGGGCTTCCGTTTGCTAGCATTTGCAATGCACACATTATTTTGCCGTGTGACGACAAACCGGGTTTATTGGCTGCATCATATTTCTTCATCCAGAAATCACTATGTTCCTTAAGACCACTCCTAATCCTCAAGAATAGGTGATTTGCCATTCATTTAGCTTCCGAAATAAAACTTCATCATATGTGGGATTGACACCGAAATAATCGGCCTTTAAGAGAGCATTTCCCGTTGCCCTATTACGATTCCTATAAGTGCGTCCGGGGGCCGGATCCAATCTGGAGAGTTGGTTGATTAGAGTTTTCAATGATATGAGCTCTTTGTAACAAGATTCATTTGAATTGCGAAAGTGCATTTCTTTGTCGCCAACACTTCTTGTTCATGCATGAAGTGTCTTTCAATACGTCGTCTTCTCTGGGAATCAGAATCATAATCATTATCACTATCATAATTCATTTTGCTAGTAAATAAATTATGGAATAAAAATTGAAAATATTAAAAATTGTGTGAGATAGCAAATTGGTTTAATTTCTTGCCCGAAGAGTTATGTTATATATCTTTGGTGGAGGGCGGGAGAGTACACATGCAACATGCGTACTCTAGTACTCTAGATAGATTACATAATTTTTTATCTTGCACACACCCCAATAAATAGATTCCATGCATGCATGATTCATTTCAATCTTGCCCACAATTATTTATCTTGCACACACCCCAATAATTTCTTAGATAATTCATTACAATCTTGCCCACAACCCAATGACCCTAATCAATAAGCGCACAGACCACGAGAAAGTAAAATTCAATAATTCAATTTGACCCTATAAAAGAATGTCTTTTCCTCTCGAAAAGTCACATTCCAAACATCGGTAATATTTTATTTTTTGTATTATCAATAATACTGTCTTTATCTCTCTCTCTTTCACTCTTTTCATTAACAATGTCAAGCGAGGAGGATCATCATTTAGCATTGATGAAGACACGATTATTATGCCAAGCATGGTTGGATAATTCAATTGATCCAATTACGGAACAAATCAATCGAGGCAACATATTGTGGGATAAAATTAAAGAACAATTTGAGAATCGAGAGGATGATAATGGGTTTTCTGAGGAGGCACGAACTATGAGAAGTGTTACAAGTCGTTGGCAACTTATAAATAAAGCAGTTACTTTATTTCGTGGATGTTTGAATCAAGCCGAGGATATGAACAGATCAGGAACTAACGAAATGGACATTGTAAGATATATATATATATATATATATATATATATATATATATATATATATATATATATATATATATATATCAATTATTATGCTAGAATATAATTGATGAAACTCAAACTATTTTTTTTTTCTTTTACAGATGGAGCAAGCAAAGAAGTTGTATGTCACCAGGTCTTCAGATAATAAACCCTTCAAATTTGATCATGCGTGGTTTATTTTGAAAGACTACGAAAAATGGGCGCGCCATTCAATTCCAACTACACCTGGTTTCTCTCAAACTAATTTTCATTACGGGTCTCGGCTCCATTAAGCGAACAAGATGGCATGGGGGGAACACCTGATTCTGAAATGCAAAGACCTGGTTCATCAAAAAGACCGGATTGTGGAAGAGACAAATCAAAACAAAAAAAAAAGTTGATAGTCAAAATGAAACTTCTCTCAAAGAATTAACGCGACAATCTCAACGGGCGATGGAGGCCATTGAGGCAGCAACTGACCGTGGGAAAAAATTCTATGAAAGTGAAGCGTTTAATCCTTCAAGGATTAAACTTGCAGAAAAAAAAGAATTCCGTGAGACATTGGCATGGGAAAAGGAGATCATGAGCACAAATACATCGACTATGACACCTCAAGGAAAAGAATGGTACAAAAACGCAAAGAAACAAATTTTGAAAGATCAAACTCTTCGCAATTCACGGACTCCTTCAAGAAATTTGCACTTTGAAGAATACGGAGAAAGCGATTGATTAATTTGATTAAGAATTTTAAATGTTTTCTTATGTATTTGATGTATTTTTAATGTATTTCTTTTTAATTTGTTGTTTTTTTTTATTTTCAATAAATGTTTTATTTAAATAATTAATTAAGTTGTTGGAATAAATTTAATCTTAAAATTGAAATTATAACAAAGAGATACAAATAAATCAAAAAAATTTAAAAGGGTAGGATAGAATGGTAATTTAACAAATTAAGTTATTAAAAACAAAAAAGAATCATTTCATGACGCCATTGTGAGTGGCGTGTAAGAATTAATAATTGAATTTCTTGACTTTCTGTACGCCATTGTGAGTGGCGTGCAACTTATTATTTAAATGAATTCTCATTCCTACCCGCCACTGGCTACGGCGTGCAACACTAATAATGATTTTTTTGATTGTACGCCATTTGCAATGGCGTACAGAGCATACGCTATAACGTTAAAATTGACGGCAAAAATAGAGAAATTTATGAAGATAGCGTTAGCGGTATAACGTTTTAACGTACCATTGGATCACATTTTACGTTAAATTTGATGATTTGCAGCACCATTGGACTTAGCCTTAGTGAGGTAAAGTTAAATGCCTCATTGCTTACCCCAAAAGTCACATCAAGGCACAAACATTTGATGGTGGCTTACCAATTATGTCCTCTGTTGCTATGGGGCATCCGTGGCACGAAGATGTCAATCTTATTTTAATCACTTGGTTATTTTTTCGTTATCAAGTTCTAATAGGTAGCTCACTACACCATATCTGTTGAAAAAAGACATGGCAGATGTGTCGTTTTTCCAAAAAAAGGACACTTATGGGTGTCGTATGGTGACCCGTTTTTTTTGCAGTCGTTTTTTTTCTACAACACTTGACAAGTGTCGTTTTTCATTTTTTCATTTTTTTTAAAACAAGGCGAATCAGGGCCAAAAGAAGCCCCCTAGCCCAAAATCTACTAAATCATAGCGAAAAAGAAGCCCACCCAATACAGGGTAATTGGATCCATTCTTTCCTAACCCAAAATTCTCTTTAGAAGCACAGCCCATATCCAAATATACCTTCCATAAAAAAAATAAAGAAACTTCACAAAATAAATAATGGGTCGATGCTCCCACAACACTCAACATGCCCAAAAGCTGACAGCAGTGACCGCGATGTATTAATGTTAGTGTGTCCATAAACCACTACACTATTTAACCAAAGTCCTACCCGGTGATGAAGCCCAATCTAGACTTTGGCCGTCAAAACTAACAAGCATTAGAAGCCACCCTGCAGGGGAGTTAAATAGTGTAATTACTAATTAGAGACAAGATGAAATTAATAGCGATTGATCACTAAAAGTAGCTTTGCATCTGCTCTAGTCAATTTTCGATCGAGGAAGGTAGGTTTGCATCTTTTGGATTAGCTAATTGTATGTGGAATTGTGGATAAGAAAACTACTCTTGATTCATAAAAATCAATTATTAACTAGTCGTCATACTCATTAGTACTTGTTACATAATCCACTGCTCCAAGAGACAATAAATTAGTGGACAGGGCAGCAAGAATGTATTAAAAAAGAATAATGTTGATGCATACTCCTTAATCCCCTCTCAATCCCCACATATATAAGAAACACATTTCATACGATCAAAACTAGGCACCTTGATAAATCGAAGAGGCGGGACCTAGACATCCTGTTCTCATCATCTTGAAAGATGATGCATGTAATCTAACAAAAATGGTGCTAAGTTCGAGAAACCTACGTTTGTCGAGGAGCTAGACTTTCCAACCGGTTTTTTAAGGTAGGGCTTTTGCTATACCGGTTAACACGATTCATGTCCACTAAAAGCAATCTCTAACCTTCTTTATAATAAGGATGGAGATTTTCAAAATTGGGAATAAGTACCAACTCCGCCGAGACATCAATAAAAGATAAAAACGAAGCAAATAAACACACGAAGGCCCAGGAATGAACAAAAAAATAACATTGGAGGGTCATTCTTTAACTAGGAAAAAACTAAACCATCATGTTTTCCATTCGGAGGCAATTAGAAAATAAAGACCCAATCGCTATATCTGACCTAAAAATCCATAAAAATGACAATACAATTTTGCTATGCTACTAAACATGACAATATGTATACCAACGTGATAGAATTGACGTGTTTCTAATAATATAGATATACCTAGGGTGCGGAGAGCCCTTGATTGGCTTCTCTCCGTACTTTCTCCATGAATACTCATCAGGTGGTATATCAGCAACCTTGTTACTAATAGCTGGCACCTTAATTGATCTCTTCACTCTTAGTTTCCTACATAAACACAATAGCAGTTAGCAACTAAATATAGGTAAGAGCAATAAGCTAACATAAAGAATGATATGAAATTAAACCTTCTCTTTGAGCAATGGCATTTACCACTACTTCCACATTTGACATTTCCATCCGGTCCCCTAACAGAACACCTCCTTTTGTGCATTTGTTGAGAACTTGATGACTGTGGTGCACCAATCAACTGGAAAGAGTTGCTACTCAAGTTAGCCACACTCTTGTCAAAGCTTCCTTTGTATTATGTCTAGGTGGAAAATCTGCATCTTGTTCCTTGGTGTTAACATCAATAGAGCAGCAGAAACTAACTTGTCGCTTTGACCGAAAACGGGCAAAATTGAATTTTCGTGGTGGCTAAATGAATTTCCTAAAATAGTTGTTCTCGGAGAGAAGATGACACGCTCTGCCGGCCGGTCTACTCGGGACCTTGCTCTCCAAACTGAAGACATTACAGCAGTGAAATGTTTTCAAGTAGTAGCTCATTATCTGGCAGCTCACTGGCCACATCTAATAAGGTCCAAACACTATCCTGTAAGGAAGAATGATTGCCCGCAGTAAATCACCTCTTCCCCAAGTAAGCAGCAATATAAGATTTTATTTTCTTCATTAAATGCAGATCTTAATGAAGCAACAAATTTTCTCATACTTATTAAGAAACAAAAATTAAATCTGTAAACGCAGATTGTTTATTAAAGGCAGATTTTAAAAAGAAGTGAAGTCAAAACACACAAAAAACTCTTATGTACTATTGTGGTTCAGTGAAATCAAAATCAAATGTAAAATATGAAATGTGAGGAAATAGTTGTAATACCCATCAACATTCAGCAAACCCACCTGCACAAAAGAAATAAATAGCTTCAAATCTCATTTAGGAAAAAAAAAACATAAAAAAGTTCTTATATATGTGCAATTTTGCTTACTGGTTTGTCATGGATACCAAGTTGAGCCCAAGTGATAACTTCCAATAACTCTTCCAATGTTCCATACCCACCTAAATACACAAATAACTCTTCCATCTTACAGAGAATAGAAATAAATGGGGACTGATGGAATCAGAAAAGGTAAGATTTTAGACCTGGTAATGCAATGAAGCAATCAGAATGCCTAGCCATTTCAGCTTTCCTTCGATGCATGTCGGCTACTGGTTTTACTTCTCCAACAGTTTCACCAGTTATCTGCTTAATAAACAATTTTTTTAGACCAAATAATGAATTATAAAAGCACATATCTCAATACATTTGACATTTTCAGCAAAACACTTTAGTTAGGCAAGGTGATATTAAATCCTGCACCAGAATGGCTCCAACTTATTCTGGTGACTAAAAAAGTTGACAAGCCTGCACCAGAACCATTTTCAAAAGGAAGAGGCACCAACTTATTTTTCCCGACTGCAAATGGAAATCGTGAATCACCATATATACGCCTCAGGACGTAATCTAACTTCTTGTGTAGAGAGACTGGGAGCCAATGAAGCCAGTTATTAATGCCTCCTCTTGGCCTGGTAACACGCTGCATACAGAAAATGGTCAATGAAAGCTCATTTGTAACCTGACAAGAATTGGAATAAAAATTACTACTTACATAGAAGGATTGATGATTGGAAAGGCCTACAGCACGAACTAAACCAATACGTTGATTTTCAGCACCTGAAAAACCGTTACCAATTATAACAGCTCTTCTAATCACACTGTAAATCCCACCTTCGAATATCTCCAACATCCCTATTGATGACGTACTTGGTGGCTCTGGAAGCCTTATTGGCCTCATTATTATTTACTTTTTTCAACCTACTAATTACTAAACACTAATTATTAAAACAAAATCCCCTTTCTTTTCTTTCTTTCTTTCAATTAAATAATTTAATAAGTTTTTGTAATTGAGATTGGTTTTTAGCTGAACTAAAAACAGTTTTTCTTTATCGTGCGAAATCAGTTTTGTTGTGGTGGGTATTAATGGGCCTTTTTTTTTTGTTAGTTTTAGTGCTAGATAATGATATCAGCAATTCACTATTTTGTTAATACCGTGACCTTCAACTTCACTTATGGACAGAAGAAAAATCACTACAAATTCACCAACCTATATTCTAGTAGATTTGCGCGTCCAAGCCATATATAAGCAACCACACATAAACTTGTAGGAGAATAGTTAAAAACTTATTAAATTAAGAAAGTCAAGTCAAAGCAATACCAAATGAAGATATTGATGAAAGGTGTCTCAATTGTTTAGATCCAAATTAAGCCATATATACTTGAGCAGTAATAAGGTTAAAACAGATGCGGGTGAGACGGGAAAATATCTCGCTACTCTCTATTAATAGCATAAAGATAGAGTTATCATAACCCATAAAGAACATCAAAGGCATGGGAAGTAGTACATACATGATAACTGCATGAAGATAGAGAAGTCCACCATTACTTCAGCAATTTAATACGATTACTGATTTACTTATGACCTTCAATGGCATCCCACAATTTCTGAAAAGATATTACATCAATTACTAGTCTTCAGTCATGATTTTGTAACTCTTTCTACAATCTAGAACTGGTATAAGCAATTAAATAGTATCACAAAATGAAGCAGATTTTCACTCATATAACGTCCATGCTAGATAGAGGTACATTACCTGTTAACATTGGCCACCAATTATTGTAAAGGGCACATGCCTACAACACCACACATAGAATTGATTAGGTAATGGTTAAAAAAAATGAATACGAAATCTGGTTAAAAAAACAAAGGCCCCCAAGTTCAGCCAAGACACTTTACATGCTGCTACAAGGTAACAAGATCAACATGTAAAAGAGAGTTTTGTGACATCATGGAGGCAAGAGCTTAGATTTTTTCTACAAAGAGCTTCTATTTTCAAAAGAACTAAAATCAATGCTAACAAGCGCCATTATTACGCTAACATGTTCCATATTTTTTTTCAAATTGGCTGAATTGGTCTGTGATACTTGACTCAGCCAAATTTCAACAAATTGCATCGTTATACCAGTTAAAAACTCATAAGCTTAAGGCGCTGGAGGCACGGAGTACAGTATACCTTTAAAAAAGGGTATAAACTCATAAGAATAGAAAATGAGCATAAAGCAAACGAAATAAACTCAAAAGGGTATAAACTTTAAAAAAGTGAAGATAAGAAAGTTCTGATTACATTATGTATGCTGAAGATGCAAGAAAATGTACGACATAATTAAGTGATAACAGGATGACGAAGTGTATTAACAAGCTTAATTCGAGTCGATAATTTTATTGGAGCATTGGAATTCAATTTCCAAATTTCGAGAAGCTCCAAAATTCCTAAACACAATATTAAATTCCTATACACACATTGAAAGTTCAGTTAAAATTCGTTAATTTTTTTTCCGGAACCTAAAACTTACAATACAACAAACAACCGACAAAATGCAATTGAATTATAACCGACCGATACTTTTGTAACCATTACTAGTCATTTCCACCATAACATTAATGTTTTCTAATAAGGAGACCACACATTTCAAGTCATTTCAAGCTATATTTCATATCGTCACATCACAAAAAGCTAAAACAATCAATAATAAGCTAAAAACATATCCAAAATAAACATTTAACATTTATACAAAAATTGAGAGCTATGAAAGCAAGGTTTGTTTACTTACTGATGATATTAAAACAATGATCAAACAAATGAAAGTGAACAATCTGTAATGATTAAAAGTGATCGAAATCAATCAAAACATCAATTGAAGTGATCGAAATTAAAACTAAAATCGTTTATTTGGGATCGAAATCAAAAGATCAATTTAAGTGATCGAAATTACGAAGAGATGGTATGTGATTGAGAAGAGAGTCATTTGAGAGCGATTTGAGATTTGAGATTCGAGAGTGATTTGAGATTCGAGAGCGATTTGAGAGCGAGGGTTTTCTTATTTTTGTGAAGAGAACGAATGAGTGAAAAGTGATTTTTCTTTTTCTTTTTTGTTCTCTCCTGTTTTTATCTATGGGTTCGATCCGGCCTCATGGGGACTTCAACGACACCGCGTGGTGCGTGCTCATAACAGACTAAAGAAGAGGCGCGGTAGTCTTGTCTTTTTTGAATATCCGGTGTAGTGGTGATGACCGATGCATTATGTCCTTAAATTTGTTCATCCGTATATGTGATCCAGTTGCAAAAGAAGAAGAGGAGGGGTGTATTTGAACTTTTTGAACTTCCGATCAATGATAGCATTTATCTTCTTGATGAGAGTCTAAACGAGATTCATGAACTCAAAGGAATAGAAGTCGACATGTCTAATCTTTGAGAATGGGAATCAAGACCATCTCAGAGAGCGAGGAGAGAACTTCGACAATTTCACTCTTAGGAAAATGTGAGTCTCATATGTTTTTGTTGAATTGTCCGTCAGTCTGCGAAGCATTGGACAAATTGCTGTGAAAGCATGGTATCTTGCACTTTGTAAAAATATCATGCTTCAATATTTATTTTGTTGAAGTATCAATGATATAGCAATTTTTGCCTTTGAAAAATAGGTAAAGCCGACGCTAACAGGCTTCAAAAAATTTAATAGAATATTATATGATTTACATGTATGCAGTTATGTCATAGTATGGACTATTATTTGCGTATTAGGTTAGAAATATGCATGAATCATATGAATACGCCTGTGAATATCTATATACGATTAAGTGACTATGAATTGCATCTAAATGCATATGTACATGTCCATGGTACTATTTTGCATGGTTATATATATATATATATATATATATATATATATATATTTAAGTTGCTTATTTAGCAAATATATAAATATGGATGGAATATAATTGCATGTTGCCATATTTAATTTTTGAGTTATACTTAGTAATTAGAGTGTGTTTTGGTATTTTGGCCATAACTTTGGCTACGGTTCTCTGTATCACGCGTGTGAGCTCAATTCGGAAAGATTTCGACGGCGCGCACGCTGTCACTACCGGGTGGATGTCATTTTTGAGGTCAAAATCAACTGTTTTCTCCTCCAAAATCATCATTTTAGAAAATTGTCTTGTTTAATAAGTCGATTTTGTCATGAAAGAAGAGAACATTTCAACGAGGGTTAAAATCTGAGTTGGATAAGTTGTTTCTAAACCCCACGGGTGAAGCTGCTCTCTATATGACACTTTCTTAATCTCAATGAGTATTGATTTAAATCGAATTATTATGCAATACAAGAGTCGTATTTTAGTTTATGTATAATATGTTGCATGTTTAGTTTACGCCTTTGCCTAGTCGTATATATCCATTATGCATGATAGTATCTTCAAGATGCTACTGTAACTACATAATTATGAGTGATTACAATTTGCCTATTACTGTAGATTTCCACGTGATTCGTAATATATATCTACCTATTTACCTACATATTCATTATTAATCGATGTGTATTTGTGCAGACGATCGAAGTAATTATTGATGATACAACCTTGCCTATTCGTATTACTATACATATGAGTAGAGTATCTTCACATGCTACTGTATCTAGTAATGTATTAGTAGTTATATTTGCCTGATTGTACTTTCTCCCTTGCATAAATTTTAATTTAAAAAAAAAAAAAAAAAAAAAAAAAAAAAAAAGTAAGACTTTGCATAAATTTTAATTCCATAAATATTAATCATATTCCAACGGTGTCTAGGAAACTTGAAAGATTGAGGTTACTTAATTATAACCGTGCTTGCACGGAAAGCCTCCCTCATATCTCTCTTGTAATCTGGTTGTTGGTGTATGCACACGTATTCCTAGCTTCACTACTACATTAGCGGTGACTTTAGGTCGACAAAAGATTAGGAGAAAATACGATAAGCATTTGCGTAAGTTTTCACCGCCACAAAGTTCTTCATCTATTAATCCGAATAAAAAAGATTCCTTGTCACCATTCCCATCATTCATTATGGCTAACAAAAATCCACCAGCTGAGAAGCCACTTTCGGACTTCTATACAGCATTACAGGAAGGACTTTTTTCTTGCATCAAACTCGAGGACATTGTCGGTGATTTTCAAATTCTGTCAAACGTTTTTAGTTTGTTACCTGTGTATCATGGTTTGGATCATGAAAAACCGTACAATCATCTTCAGAGGTTTCAAAGAAGTGGCCAACAACACCATCCATCCAGCCGACTCTAAGGAACAACTCTTGCTGCGGTTGTTTCCATTCACTTTAGTGGATAAAGCGTCAATTTGGCTAGCAGGACAACAGCCACAATCCATAGACACATGGAATAAACTTGTTCAAGCTTTCATGTTTCAATTTTACACTCAGAAGAAAACTACTGAATTGCTTCAGAAAATTCAATACTTTCGTCAAAATCCTCATGAATCCTTTACGGAAGCATGGAGTCGCTTTACTGATCTTCTTTTAGAATGTCCTCATCACCAACTAGACAAAGTTTGTCCTTGTTCGATTTCATTCTTTAATGGACTTTCTGATCATCAAAAAGAAACTCTTGATATAATGAACGGCGGTTACTTCATGGACAAAGGAGCTACTGAAGCATATACTTTTCTTGAAAAACAAGCAAAAAGAAGTACACATTAGGGTAACGCTGATTCTTCTAGGTCATCTAAGGATATTGTTCCAAAAGCTACATCTATTTTCGAGGTAAAAAACGATCCCGAATTTAAAAATCTGATAAAATCTCCCACTAAAAAAGTAGATGCTCTTGCAGTTTAAGTAAACGATCAACTCCCACAACAGGTCATGAACGTTAACACCTCCCCATGTGTTCTTTGTTTTAGTCCTGACCATCCTGATGCGTATTATCCCTTGTTATATGCTTCCCCTACTCAACCATCGGAGGAGGCATGTGCATTCAACATTACTAATGCACCTTGGAGACAACATCCGAATTTCTCTTGGCGCCAAAATAACCAACAGATGGGGGCTCCTCCAGGTTTTGCAAATCCACCTGTTCGACAACCCAACAACTTTATTCCATACCACCAAGGAAATAATCAGCAATACCAACAAAGTCAAAATCATTTTCAAAGTAATTCTAATAATAACTATCAAAACAATCGTAGCCTTGTTCCAGCCAATCCAAATTCTGGCTATAATCAACAACTTCTCAAAGAATAATCGTGAACTAGTCTGTTGTAACAACCTATTCCTCTCGCCATCGATAGGACAAACGAGACTTTGTTCGCTTACATGAACCAACAATCCCAAATCCTAACGCCTATCCAACAATCACTTCAACAATTAGCTAAGAAAAGAGTTAGAAAGGCGTGTTTCGCGCCAAAAGCGGTTCCAAACCCTAAGCCCAAAGAAACCGTGCATGTGAAGTTACCAATGCACCTAATACAAATGTTCCAAACCAAGGTGAGGTGAATGCCATAACTACTCTTCGTTCTGGCAAAACCGTTGACAATCAAACCGTATGCCGATGATCAAACAAACATCACCAAAGGTTCCAATTGAATCACTCGATAATGAACCTATAGTGGGAACACAGAGTTCATCAAAGTCACCAATTCATAAATTGGGAAACGAGCGAACGGATCCTTCTGCCAAATTCCACCCTAAGGCACCGTTTCCTGCCCGTTTGGCAAAGAATAAACCTAACGAAAATTTTGATGAAATTCGAGAAACTTTTGAGAATTTGACAATAAACTTACCTTTTCTCGATGCCCTAAAACAATTGCCAAAACATGCTAAATTTCTAAAAGATATGTGCACCACAAAAAGGAGAACAAGTGTTCCTCAACAAGCATTCCTTACCGAACAGTTTCAGTCAATCACCGAATACAATGGTATAGTCAAATACAAGGACCCGATAGACCAACGGTTATATGCACATTAGGTGACAAAATATCGACCAATGCGACTACTAGACCTAGGAGCTAGTGTGAACTTACTTCCTTATTAGTTATTCAAACAACTAGGTCTTCATGAGCTTAAACCTACCACGATGACTCTACAGTTAGCGGATCGTTCCATTAAGTATCCAAAAGGCATTGTGAAAAACGTCCTTGTAAAAGTTCAAGATTTTTTCTATCCCATCGATTTTGTCATTTTGCATACAGAAGTTGCCTGTGACTCCATTCCCATAATATTAGGGCGTCCCTTCCTAGCAACTGCTAATGCTCTTATAAATTGTAGGGATGGTTCTATGACCATGTCCTTCGGAAATCTTTCGGTCGAGGTTAACGTGTTCAAGTTGATGAAACAAATTCTAGAGAATGAAAATGATGGCGAAGTTAACTTGGTTGATGCCCTTGTACAAGAATGTTTCACAAACTCTTTTCCTGACGATGAAGTACACCAATTTCTTTCATTTGGTGATTCTGAATTTGATGTTGATGCTTACTCGCAGGATGTAAACGAATTATTAGAGTCAATACCACTATTTGACCCTACGACCATCCTTTCAACCGAATTGGACGAGCATCAGTCTGTTTTCTCTATGGAAGACGATTTTCCTTAAGAATCTTTAATACCCACTCCTCCCACCCCTGACTTAAAGCCTATTTCTTCGGAATTAAAATACGTACATCTTGAACCAGATGGTAGTCACCCAATTATCATATCATCACAATTGACTGCCGATCAGGAATCACGTTTAATTAGTGTCATTCAAGAACACCATTCTGTTATTGGATGGTCTTTCGATGACATTAAAGGCATTGACCATAATGTGTGCATCTATCGCATACAACTTAAAGAAAATGCCAAGACATCACGTGAGCCGCAACGTCGTCTTAATCCCACCATGAAAGAGGTGGTACGGGAAGAAATTTTAAGGTTACTCAATGCCGGTATTATTTACCCTATCTCGGATAGTGTTTGGGTGAGTCCAGTGCATGTTGTTCCCAAGAAGTCTGGCATTATAGTTGTGCAAAATGATAAAGATGAATGCATCTCTCCGCCGTATTCATTGAGGTAGCTTAATATGTATTGACTTTCGCAAACTTAATGCGGTCACTCGTAAAGATTATTTCCCACTTCCCTTCATTGATCAGATGCTTGAACGGTTAGCGGGTCATGCATTTTACTATTTTCTTTATGGTTATTCAGGATATTTTCAAATAATCATAGATCCTAGTGATAAAAAAAAAAAACAACGTTCACCTGTCTTTTTGGTACATTTGCATATAAACGAATGTCTTTTGGCCTTTGCAATGCACTTGGTACAGTCCAACGCTGTATGCTTCATATTTTCAGTGATATGGTTGAACACTTTATGGAAGTGTTCATGGACGATTTCTCAATATATGGTAATTCTTTCGATAACTGTCTATCAAATCTTGAAAAGGTTTTAGTACGTTGTGAAGAGAAAAATCTCGTTCTTAATTAGGAAAAATGTCATTTTATGGTTACAAAAGGAATAGTTCTAGGTCATATCGTTTCAAAGGATGGAATCGAAGTCAATAAAGCTAAGATTGAAAAAATTGCTTCCTTTCCTTTACCAAAATCAGTTCGCGACATACGTGCACTTTTAGGACACGCAGAATTCTATAGGAAATTTATTCATGATTTCTCAAAGGTTGCTTTCGACCTTTAACAAATCTCCTACTTAAAGATGTCGATTTGACTTCACTTTCAATTGCAAACAAGCTTTTGAGACTTTAAAATCCATACGACTATAGCTCCTATAATTCAACCACTTGATTGGTCTAAACCTTTTGAATTAATGTGTGATGAAAGTGACTACGCTTATTGGAGTCGTCCTAGGGCAACGCCAAGAGAACAAGCCAATTGTCATTTACTACGGAGTAAAACCCTTAATGAAGCTCAACGTAACTATACCACCACTAAGAAAGAGTTTTCGCCGTTGTATATGCCTTGGATAAGTTTCGGTCCGTACCTAGTGGGTTATTCCACAATTGTCTACACCAACCATAAACGTTACCTATTAGCGGAAAAAGATGCAAAATAGAGGTTGATCCCATTTGGATTCTCCTCTTGCAAGAATTTACTCTAGAAATTAGAGATAAAAAGGTTGCGAAAATGTGGTTGCAGACCATTTATCACGACTCGTCAATGAGGTTGATAATGATACATAACCCATCTGTGATTCCTTTCCCGATGAATACTTGTATTTTGTCTTTTGTCTCCTTGGTACGCTGATATAGTAAATTACCTAGTTACCGAGGAAGTTCCTTCATCTTGGTCTCGTAATAACCGAAAAAAGTTCTTATCCACTGTGAAATTTTATTTCTGGGATGATCCCTACCTCTTCAAGTATTGTTCCGACCAACTAATCCGTCGTTGCATTCCCGACTGGGAACACAATGACATGTTATCCTTCTGCCATGAACAATCTTGTGGTGGTCATTTCAGTGGTAAGAAAATAGTGGCCAAGGTTCTACAATGTGGATTTTATTAGTCAACACTGTTTCGAGATGTACATGAGCATTGCAAAGCATGCAACCGCTGCCAGTAGCTAGGACGCATTACTCAACGCAATATGGTGCCCTTAAATCCCATTTTAATTGTGGAAATCTTTGACGTATGGGGCATCGACTTCATGGGTCCCTTTCCAAATTCTCTTGGCGTTCTATACATATTGGTAGTTGTTGACTCGTGTCAAAATGGATTGAGGCGATGGCCCTGTCGTGACTAATAATCATAAAACCGTCGTTTTTTGTTCATAAAGGAAAATATTTTCTCTCGATTTGGTGTTCCCAAAGCTATCATTAGTGATGGGAGAAAACATTTTTGTAATAAATTTTTTGAATTGATAGTAAAGAAATATGGAGTCACTTACAAGGTGGCAACTCCGTATCATCCTCAGACCAGTGGCCAAGTCGAAGTCTCTAATAGAGAGATTAAATCCATTTTAGAAAAAACAGTTAATCCATCTAGAAAAGACTGGTCTCTCAGATTATCTGATGCCTTGTGGGCATATAGAACGGTTTTTAAGACACCTATAGGTATGTCCCCTTATCGTCTCGTTTTGGTAAACATTGTCATCTGCCGGTTGAACTTGAGCATCGTGCTCTATGGGCCATCAAAAGCCTAAATTATAATACCAAGGCGGCAGGTGTAAAGCAAAAATTGTAGTTAAATAAGCTTGAGGAAATTCGGAGTGATGCCTATGATCTCTCGAAATCCTATAAAGCCAATAGGAAAAAGTGCATGACAAGCACATATTAAGAAAAGATTTCAAAATTGGTCAAAAAATATTGTTGTACAACTCGAGATTACACATTTTTCTAGGAAAATTAAAAACTAGATGGTCCGGTCCTTTCATCGTCTCTCTGCTTTGTCCCCCTTATGGGGCTATCTCTTTGAAAAACTTAAATGATGACAAATAATTTCAAGTAAATGGCCAACGCCTTTAAACATTATCATAAGTTGTGCTCCGGATGTCGAAGAGACTCTTCTCAAATATCCAATCTACAGAGACTAAAAGATTCATTGGGGTACTTCATTCCATGTGTGTAAGGCAGGGGAAGTATGCCATTAGGGTAGCCGAGACCTCTTCTATTTTCTTCTCTCAAATCTTTTAGAGTATGTGGTTGCAAGCGCCGGAACCTTAGTCCACAAAAACTCTACTTTAGAACTGAGTATAAATGTCTTCTGATAATCGAGCAAACGTGTCTTCTGGAAAACAATGGGTACCAAAAATTTCAACTCCTTCCTTCTCCTCCCTTTTCTATTATCTTCCTCGCGAACTCCAACTCATCATTTGGTGTAAATCTCACCCATCTCGAATAGGTAATGTTCGTAGTACTTTTGCTCGAAAGCGACGTGGCGAAGGATGGGGTGGTGTATGAATTGTCAAACACCTTTCTGTCCAGGTCTTGAACTATTATCCGATATGAGTCGGTATAAGGTATATTATTGTCTGACACAAGCTCAATAGGATAAACTTCATCGTCGCCCCGTTGTTCCCGCAGGTTGGGATTTGTCTTGAGGATCTAACGTTAAAAGACTCACATTCGTCTTGAGGATCTGACGTTAAAAGACTCACATTCGTCTTGAGGATCTGACGTTAAAAGACTCAACATGTATATACTCGTGTCTTTTATTTTCACCTTTGCACTAAGCGTTGTGCACAAAGAGAGTCGTGATGTGCAACATCGGATGGTCCCGATTCGCGACGGGCAATGGATTTCACCGTGCCAACCCGAATAGTTTTCTATTTGATGATAGTTTGGGGCGGTTTGAGGCTATACCATATGTACTAAGGGTAATATTATTATTAGACCATTGCACATTGGTCAGGGATGGGACTGTCCTGAACCCTAGGCCCCCAAAACATAAAAGTTAAGCCATAGTCTGGCTGGATTGGGTTCACCCCAGAGCCGACATGACAGTTGCCTGATTTTACTGTAATGGTTTTCTTCTTGAAATCCGGTGTTGTTGACACGTTCCTCTCCCCTTGTAAATTTGTACATATAAAAAAAAAAATAGGGGGTTGCGTTCTCTTTTTACAAGATTCAACCCCCCCAAATAAAAATAAAAAGGTTTGAATGTGCCTTTGTCATATTCCATTGGATGGCATTTTTAATGCCGATCGTTTTGACATCTCATTTGTTCAATTTGGAGTTAAGACGAATCGAAATTCCGCGTTTTGAAATTTTGGGACATTTCGGAACATAAAGGGAATTTCTGGAATTCATTTGGGCTTGGGCTAAAAATTAGAACCCGACCCAAATCACGTGTACGGCCAGATACCCAACGGTCAGATACCAACGGTCAGATTTTCCATTATAAAATCCAACTCTCCTCATCCACTTTCACTCATCCCATTCTCTCACTCTCCATAGCTTAATCTTCATGTATTATCTTTTCATTCAAAACAATGGATCTGATCGAGCGATTGGAAAAAGAGCAACGCGAATGGGCTGTCACAGTATTGATAACAGTGTTTATCATTGTTCTACTGTCGCTCATGCATAACATGCTCCAGAATATCTAGATCTATGTAACCGACATCTCTCTTTCCCTTTGTCGCTTTGTATATTACTATGGTGTGTTAAATAATTCTCCACCATTTGTATGGGTTACGTATTAAATGGAGAAGTACCCTATTTAATAATTGTGTATATTAGTTGTATTTTTACCTTATTATAAACATAAAATAGTTATCAAAACAATAACAAATAAGCAAAATCAATAAAGCACCAAAATAAATCAATCTCAACTTATTGTTTTCAGAATAGATCGTGCACGCTACACGGTACGCCTAACACTTGTCATACACGCAGCTCAATTATTTTATCCATCTTCTATTATTGAGGTATGATCATCAATTCTGAAATTACGTGTAGGTCTAACTGCCTTGTGAAACTTTCCTCTGTATTTTCTAACATTGAAACATCTTATTAATTGTTTTTGGGATTCTGACATAAAAAGACTTACTATGGATACCCATAGTTGTCGCTCCTAAAAGTATATGTCACAACAACACATGAGTCACTTGTGTTTTCACATATTAATTCCGGATTTAACTACACTTGGAATCCTGATTGGTACAGACTCATGGATTGGCTATAAATCTCTTCTTTTCAGCCATTCTCATTTCAAGCATTCTTCACTATCCTTCCCTCGGTAATACTTCCAAATGGATCACCCAAGAAAAATAATGCCTGAGAAAGACTACCTGAATATTTTTGATGATGGCCGGTTTTCTCCTTATTTTGACACAGAAATTATACGTCGAAGATGGATGCCTCTTCTATATCATTCAGCAGCTGGTTATTCCCGAGAATTGGTTTTGATGTTCTACCAATTTAGCGGACCTAAAAATGGAAAATTCTACTTCAATGCCTATGGACAACGATTTGAATTGGCTAGGAAAATTATCTCCGACATACTTCAAATTCCAATGAATACCCAGGAGTTCCTTTTTCCAGAGTCAACATTTGATTCTATCAAAACTTTACTACGAGCTACCGTATCTCGTGGCGAAGTCGGAGATAGACATCCGTTGTTCTTCAACGCTCTTTGAAACAGAATCAACAAGTTGTGCTCCACTGGTTGGGACACAATGTGGTAGGTACATCACACCAATCAGAAGTCACAAAGCCTCAACTTCACCTACTTTAGATTTTGCAGACTCAAAGGGATGATTTTTGTCTAATCCAACACCTGTGGAATGTGATCACCAGAAAAACAAGAAGGTTAGCACCTCTACCTACTTTAGTCACACAAATTATGATGCGTTGGGGTTATCCAATAATTTCTCCAGAGACACCCCTTCAAAGAGCAAATATTAGTGTACTCCACACAGAGACTACTCCATTGGTTATTGGACTCCTGATACTCGGATAGATGAACAGAATGACCTAAGCTCAAACTCTGAACATTTCTTTGATGAACATGCCATGCTAAACATTTTTAATCCCATGGAAGGCATTCAATTTCTTTATCAAGGCATGCGGGAACTACACGCTCGTCAGTAAATAATCATTAAAACTCGTAAGGATTTCCAAGAACGTCAAGCAATGCATGATGTTGAACAGGAGGAAATCTTGGAAAATCATTCTCAGTCCTTACAAAATCACGCTCTCCTAATGGAGAATCAAACTACAATCTCTGCCAGCAAGGGGACATTGGATGCATTTCACCCAACAAATTGAAGAACTAAACAAATGTGGTGCACGCGATTTACATCTCGTAATCATCATAATAATCCATGATTTTCTTATTAAATAAAAATAGAATAATAATACTAAGTCAATAAATAAATAATCGAATATGTTATTACATTTTTCGTCGTATTATAAATTTTGTTGTTATCTTTGTGTCTTCTCGTTGTAAGAAATGCCTACTAGAATTGTCATAATTCACGTTAGACAAGAACAATTTTAACATGTGATTTTCAATGTCATTACAGAGGGGTCTATTTTCTTCCATACTCATTCATCCATCTAGTTTGCCTTTATCCTTACCCATTTCTTTACTTCATCAAACATTACATTTTCATCAAACATGACACCTCCAAACTCATTCCTCGAAATCCTTTTAGTCTATGATGGATTCCAATACTTATGGTCATCTCTTCGTGACTATATCACAAACATTGGGTGGTCTTTCCTAGTTTTTCAACCCGACCAAACTTATTCTCCGAAGTTTGGTGCATACTTTTATGCTAATGGAAGACACAATTCAAAGATTCAACCATGTGCATGGCTTCTACTTAGACGGTTTCACAATCCTAGTTGGTGACACATGACATATTTTTTCTCAACAACAGCTTGCCCTAATTTTGGATCTTTCATATCACTTAACCGGCCGCATCATGGCATTACATCTATCAAAATTCTTACCGTTCCTTTCATTGGCACGTTTTTCGCGAAACTTACAGTGATGGTCTTGGGAGTAGACGAGAAGGAGATGGCCATGTGCCATGGCGCGACATCACCATTCCCTTAGCAAGCATGACCATGAACATGGGGACTGCAATGTTGTTTATACTCCTGAACATCATGGGAGATTGGCAATTTTCTACTGCCAATGAGGCTGCCTGCGTAGTATTCAATGCAATGGCTCAAGGTCATACATTATTTGATATCTTAGGTTGTGTTATCTCCAATCTGAAACGAGCTCACACTTTTAGGGATTCCAGATATATTTTACCTTGCAACCACTTGCCGAATCATGAAGACACATTTCCCACGTTTTCAGCTACTTTTCATGACGGGTCAAGGTAGATTCTATGTGCCCAAAGAAATGTAATCATTCATTCATTAAGGTTTAGGCAATGGAAACGCCCCGCCGCTTTTGTACCGAGGCATGTTCGCGTTGTTACCCGAAGGATGAAAAAATGAGGACACATTTGAACAAATCCGGAGACAAAGAATGGGCAGAAATTTGGCAGACTATTATCTTTTGGCGCGATGCTAAGGAAATACATTTCATTATAGAGGACGCCAGACCAACACATCCTGCTGGATGGTAAATTTGAAAATGTCATTGTACATATATCTAATCAGAATAGTTATGTTTCGTGGTGTTATCTTGTCTTTCTTTGTTTATTTCTATATAATATATTATGTTCTCCAACCTTTCTGTTCCAGCAATTCAGCTCTAATTTTGCTCACGGTTCTCAAGTAATTTCTTTCTTTATCTATTGATACTTCGAGGACTAAGCATCATATCGTCAGGGGTGCTTTTAAACCTCAGTAGCAAAAATTAGGCAAATCAGAACTTCCAGATATAGTTTTTTCTTCTTGTTAATAATTGTACTTAGTGACAAAGTCTTGTTTCCTTTTCAATGATGAAATTATTTAGAAGTCTCACATTAGCATTTGAATTAGGATTCGTTTTTTAAGAAACATAAGATAATACGACGCTAATAGTTTTACATCTTTTCATGAGTATTCATGCACCGAAAGTATCATTAATTGTACATAGCAAGAAGTTTCTCGAACCCACGGTTAGTCTACTTAAACTATCAATCCCAGGAGAATCTAACCAAAAAGCCTCGACATGAGTGATTTGTGAGAAATGACAGATGAGTAGTTTTTCCGAATAGAGAAAATCACGCTGCCTACTTACTTGATCACCACCCAACCCTAAGCTGAGAATTTAGGCCTTCTTTGGATCGACATAGCTAAAAATTCTTACTTGTTACATATTTTTACGCTAGTCATTCCACTTAACCTTTCATCAAACCTTTCACTTTCACCAAAAATTCCTTACCCATCTATTAAACCAAATAAAAGAACCTACCTAAATGATGAGTATGAGAAATAGGATGAATTGTAGAAAAGTAAAGAGAAACACTTGTCCCAAATAAAAGTTAGTTACTTGCTTCGGAAAGGAAAATAGAATCATGTTCTTAAACCTTTAAAAAATAAAAAATAAAAATAAAAATAAATAGAGTGTGAAATAAGTACAAGGCTTAAGAGCAAGGTAGGAAACTCGTGTTAGCAAGAAAAGAAAATAAGGATTTCTAGTATAAAATATCTTCAAGACCCTATTCTCTCATACTTATCATTTTTTTATTATCCATTTCATTTTTCTTCTACACTACCACCTAAGCCCCATGAAAGACGTGATTGAAATACTGGAGTTAACAACACCCCTGGTAAAATTTTGAGTGGACGGAGTGAATCTAGATGCAGCTCTAGATCGACACTCCATCCCCAAAAGTTCTACCAAAATTTTGGCAGATGTTTAACTTTGTTTAATAAATCAATCCTCGGAAAGATGTCTAAAATTTAAGGAGGCGAGTTTTGTCAACCCCGGCCAGGCTATAACGTCCGACATTTTATAATACTCCTTGTGCATATAGTCAACAAACTATATATATATACAAACCCAACCTTCTAAACAACATTATATACAAAATTAACTTCAGGACATATAAATTTGGTTAATTATAAGTTTAATAATCATGAAATAAATATACGTGCTTTTCAAATAAACATCAAATATTATTTAATCAAAGCCGAGGGAATAAGCTTCTATATACAACCAAACCCGTCAGAGGGGCGTGGAATGAGACATATTCTATACAATCCAGTAAGCCACAAAACTGTACCTTAAATCTAACTTTTCCAGCAACCATATATATGTATCACCTTCTATAAGATGGAATCCTAAATCGTCAAATATTACATCCAAAAAATGGCCACCATAACCGCTATCTCATTATATGCAACAAATGAATAACCTGGCTTAAGTCTGGAAAAAACCTTCCCATAAGGAAACTATGCCCAAGAGAAACGACATAACCAATAAATAGCTACTTATAGAAAACATTTAAAACATGTGGTTTCTATAATAGTATTCAAATATTGTGACTATGTATATATACATCACTAACTAGCATAAATCATATCGGCATGCTTCATTGATATACAAAATATAGTTTTCACAATCAAGATACAACCATTGGGGTGGGCCGTGCATCCTATTAGAATGGTGAGGGTACGGGTATTTTTTTCATCCACAGTAATCTCGGTTCAAGACTTCCCCGTGTGAACCATGCACCGTTGTTTTCCTGATTTTACCGGTGAGGGAGATGAAATGCCGTTGTTGTGTTCGGCATTACACACAAAATCCCCAAAGCGTTTAGGGCTCAGTGGGCCCCCTGTGGACTACGACCCCCATACACGGGCTGTCACCTAACTTACGGTGGTCAACCGTTCGACGACTGCTTCGCTTTCAGATCCTCGACACATCCATCGAGTGGACTAAACTCTCACTCCTCGGCGTCTAAACCTCATCGAGGTAACATGTAACCCCACTCAAGCTAATCACCATACAATGGACACTACAAGCATGGTTATCTAGAAAAGTAGAAAAGGAATTCCGGACTACATCGGTGATGCATCCCCTTTAAAGGTGGCCCACCACCTTTAAAGGTGTACACCACAGTTGGAATCTAGAGCTTAACCGCGAATCTCCTCGAAATGCGACAACAGTTCCTTCTTTATAGGAATTCACGGTTCCTTTTCTAAATCTCCTCGTGATAAACATAGTAATATCTATATATATATACTCAGATACCGATTATTTTCAAATACTCTAGTTACATATCTAGTTTTTCTTTTAAAACTGTTGATTATATAGGTGTGAGTTCTGGATTTCCCGAAATCGAAGCGGAACAACCTATGACTTAAACGGGCGATCATAGTAAATAACAACCGATGATTCCTAAACGCTTAATCATCGTAAATAATACTTCCACCATCCGGGACCAATCGTAACTTCGCACCTAGTTACAAACAACGGGTAATCCTTACCCAAGATTACAAAATCCATCTCTCTCTCTTACCGGAGACAAGAGACGCGAACCTTTCCCCAAAACCAGTTTTTCACTTTTAACCAGAAAACAATCCCTCGCTACCCCGATTTTACATAAAACCATTTCGCATTAAAAGCTATCCATATACTTAATTCATATCAAGGAAAACTACAATGCAAAACATGAATATCATATATACATGCATGGTTGATCATAAACTATTTCTTAACATTTTAAACAACTCAAATCATGCATGAAAATAAGCGGACTATATATTGGTATGTAGGTTCCTACCTTAGCAAGCTCCGTTCTCCTCCAACCCACTTTGAATCAATCCCGGCTTAACCCAATCCACTCGAATTCATTCCTATAATAGCATATACAAATACGTCGATTATTAGAATTGATCGAACAACGAGGAATTCTTATCTAGTGTAAGTCGAGAAGAATTCTCGACGTTAAGAATTTGGTTTCGGATAACTTTCCATCTAACTACGTTATCAGAGCCTCAGGGCCATTTAAATCAACTTCGACGGTCTCTACGGGCTATTTCGAGCCACTGCAGGCCCACACATTGACGTCAATCATATCACGTCTCAATTCAAATTCCAAATTTTAACTACAACCCATTCTCCACTTCTCCATTAACATTAATTCTATTAATAAAATCGGTGGGTGTTCCTTATCCCTCAATCATTACTCCATCAATTCTTATACAGTTATAAATCGACATAAATCTCTTGAAATTGTAATGAATAACCAAATTCTTACCAAGTCACAAGAAAGAACAATCGTTCCTAGCTCGCCGCTTCACCAAAAAACTCTCCTCTCCTTCTCCAACCGAACTCGCAAGTGTACAACCAACCCATTCAAATATCTTTCATCCAATACCACTAAAACGAGTTTAAACTAATCGTTTGAAACCAAATTACTCACCTTTCAGTAAAAACCACGCGCGAATTCAAATAATTTTTTGACTCCACTTTGTTTCACTCCACTCGTTTCCAACCGCTATTGCCGACCTTCAACACCCCTAATACAATCCATTTCAGCATCACACCCTCAAGAAATCGAAATTGAAGCAAATTAACTCACGGCGTGGCGGCAAAATAAATCCAATAATTTTTGAATTCCCACGCTTGGTTGAGTGTTGTTAAGGTTTTGGGGTGCGGAGGAATTGAGGTTGAATCGATGGAATTTTAAGAATTCGGTTTCTCTCTCTTAGGTTTTGAGAGATAATGGGGAAGAAGAAGTGGGTTTCAGCGATTTTCAAATTTCGGCTTGTTTTTTGTTTCGCGATTCTGTTTTTTCTATTTTGGGTCGCGATATATTTGGCCCAAGCCCAATATATCCTACTTAGATTAAACGTCCTACTTAGACTCCTAACCACTAACGAATTTGACGCTTGTAATTATTTTTCGGCTCATCCCGCTAAATTTAATCTTCTATATTCTATCTCACCGCATGCTATAATGATGAATCAATCATGTAAGCCGTTAACTTCGTGCCTTTCAAGACGTTGAGAAAACCGCTAACCGCCATTTTGGTCAAATTTTTAGCCTATGGTCAGCCTTACCTAGCGTGACTTATGAGTCGGAGTTAAGTTTCCTTAAGTTTAATGACGTTTGAAAAATAAACCCGACGACCAATTTACATAACGACCCTAGAGTTGATATGAAATTTACAAAAATACCCTTAATAATAATTCAGGACTTTACATCCTACCCTCCTTAAAAGAAAATTTCGATCCCTCGAAATTAAATCATACCTTATTGCTCGAACAATTCGGATATTGTTGCCTCATCTAAACTTCTTTCTCCCATGTTGCTTCCTCCACGTTGTGATTTCTCCATAAGACCTTTACCAATGGAATGACCTTAGACCTCAATCTCTTCTCTCTCGCATCTAGGATCTGAACTGGCCCTTCCGGATAGGTAATGTCTTCTTCCAACTCCAACGATTCCAAATCAACAATATGTAGTGGATCCGGCTCATACTTGCGTAAGATCGAGATATGGAACACGTTATGGACACGTGATAGCCTTTCTGGTAGCTCGAGCTTATAAGCTAGCTCAGAGATCTTCTGAATAATCAGGAATGGTCCCACATATCTAGGTGCAAGTTTTCCCTTCATCCCGAACCTCTGAATGCCCTTTTTCGGAGATACTTTCAGAAATACCCTATCACCTTCATAAAATTCCAAGGGACGTCGCTATCTGCATAGCTTTTTCGGCGACTGGGCCGTGAGCAACCGATTCATTATCACTCTAATCTTCGGTGGTGTCACTAACCATCTCTCGCCCCAACATAATACTATCTCGGTTTCGGTCCAACAGAGAGGTGTTTGCGCAAGGTCGCCGCCATACAACGCTTCAACGGAGCCATACCAATACTAGATTGGTAATCTGTTATTGTAGGCAAACTTCGCCAATGCCAAATGAGTCTTCCAACTACCCCAAAATCAAAACGCAAGAAGCCGAAGCATATCCTCTATGATTTGGATGACTCTTTCCAACGCCCCCATCGGTCTGGCGGATGAAATCTTTATCAATTTCAGTTTGGTCCCCAATTCCCTTTGAAGACTTCTCCAAAATGAACCGGTAAATTGAAAGTACCTCTATCCGAAATTATCGATAATGGTGCCCCATGCAACCTCAAGACATCGACATGTAGATCCTACTTAGCTTTTCAGCGAGTAAGTAGTTTTAAACGGGTATGAAATGGGCAGACTTGGTCATCTATCAACAATGACCCATATAGAATCCATTCCCTCATTTGGTCCTCGTAGAACCCGGATACAAAATCCATGGTTATATTCTCCCACTTCCATTCCGAATCTCCAGAGGTTTAAGAAGACCGGGTGGTCTATGGTGTTCCGCTTTCACTGTTGGCATGTGGCACACTTCTTCACATATTCCGCAATGTGTCGCTTCATTCCGGCCACCAAACCGACGACGCAGATCTCGTACATTTTGGTACCGGGATGAATGGTATACTTCGATCTATGGGCTTCACTCAAGATATTATTCAAAGAGTGATCAAAAGGCACCCAAATTCTTCCTCGAATCGATGCTTCCATCTCGGATTTTTCCCAATCAACATCCTCAAAGATTATCCACATATCCTCGGTGCCTAGGTCCATCCCTCGATGTAGTCGAAAGCATCCACAATCTCCTGAACCAAGGTGTTTTTCTGCCGTCATCATGTCATCCGTGCTAAATAACAAAGACTTATGAGGATCTCCACCTCCATTTCCCCGTGATCTCAAACCATAAGAAGAAATGAGCGGACTCCAGCAATTGCCACTCCTTCATCATCATCTGAGCACAGACATGTTCTCGCTTCCTACTCAATGCATCTGCAACTACATTTGCTTTACCCGGATGGTATTGCAATGTGAATGTATAGTCCTCCATGTACTCAACCCATCTCCTGCGCCTCATATTCAAATCTTTGCGAGAACAAGTACTTGAGACTCTTGTGATCGGAGAATATCTCAAACTTCTCACCATACACATAATGCCTCCATATCTTTAGAGCATGGATAATCGCCGCTAACTCCAAGTCATGAGTAGGATAATTCTTCTCATGGGCATTCAATTGTCTAGACGCATACGCTATCACTTGGCCTTCTTGCATTAAGACACATCCTAACCCGGTGTTAGAGGCATCAGTATAAATCACATAGCTCTTCTCCGGATCTGGAATAGTCAAAACTGGCGCTGTTACCAATCGCGTCTTTAGCTCTTGGAAAGCTTTCTCACATGCTTCTGTCCATTCAAACTTCACATCCTTCTGTGTCAATCTAGTTAAGGACGATGCTATGCTAGAGAATCCTTCTACAAAGCGGCGGTAATACCCTGCCAATCCCAAGAAACTCCTGATTTCCGTCGCTGACGTCGGTCTCGGCCAATTATTCACTGCCTCTATCTTTGAACGATCAACTTTGATTCCATTCTCCGATACAACATGCCCTAAGAACCTCATTTCATTCAACCAGAACTCACACTTGCTGAACTTGGCATAAAGCTGATGATCAACTAATGTTTGGAAAACAATCCTCAAGTGTTCCTTGTGTTCAGCCCTAGTCTTGGAATAAATCAAGATGTCATCTATGAATACAATAACAAATTGATCTAGGTATTTCCACATCACTTTCGGTGCATGAGATCCATAAATGCAGCCGAGCATTGGTCAATCAAATGGTAACACCAAAACTCAAAATGCCCTAGCCGTAATGCGGAAAAGTTTCTTCGTATATCTTCTTCTCGAATTCTCATCGATGGTAGCACGTTTCGAGATCTATCTTCGAGAAATACTTGGCACCTTTAACCGATCGAACAGGTCATTAATCCTAGGCAACGGATATTTGTTCTTGATAGTCACATTATTCAGCTTCAGATAATCCACACATAGCCGAAAATGACCCATCCTTCTTCTTCACAAATAACACCGGTGCTCCCCAAGGTGGTGACTTCCCTTATAAACCCCAATCTTTTCAATTCATCTAATTGGGACTTGAGCTCTCTCATTTGAGAGGAGCCATTCGATAAGGAATCATCGAAATAGGCGACGTTCCGGCATTAGATCTATTACAAAATCTATCTCACGCCGAGGAGGCAATCCCGCAATGCATCCGGGGGAACAACAAGCAAACTCACTAACTACTGAGGAACAAGCTCGGAAGATTCGAACCGCCCTCGGGAGACTAAGACCGCCTAACAATCCATTATCTATCATACTTGAAGTCGGACTTGGCCTTCACCACTCGAGATACCGTATTTCTAATCCCTCAAACACAACCTCAGTCGTGTCCGTTACTCTAAAGCGTCAATTGTCTTGGCAAAACAATCTACATGGGCATGATACTTCCCTAACAAATCCATCCCTACGATGATATCGAAATCTTTTAGGTCCATCACCGTTAGATCGACTATCATCTCCCTATCACCTATCTTTATCACACAATGGTGACAAACTTCAAAGAACATAGTTTTCTTTCCTAGAGGAGTAGATAAAATAAGCTTCCTCGGTATTAACTACTTCCAACCCAAGAATTTCCACCATATTTTTAGAAATGAAGGAATGAGTAGCACCAGTATCAAACGGGACATGCACATTATGAGTAAACAAACATATCATACCTTCCACCACTTGATCGGTAGCAGCGATATCGCCCCCATAAATAGCATTATATACCGCGGGCTTCCTCTTGGACTGATCACGGGATCCATAACTTCTTCCTTCCTCGGCACTAGATAATACACCTTGGCCACGTGGTCTGTTCCACCCCGAAGTGGACTTGGGACAAAACCGCTTGATATGCCCGACTTCACCGCAACCATAGCAAACCACACTCTCTCCCCGAATGTGTACTCACGGGGTATTACAGATTGCAATCTAGCTCTCGACCACGAGGCCTCAAATTCTGCACCGGTGCTTTCGTGCGAGAAGGAGCGGTACCACCGGTGCCATCGTGATCCACCCGTCGGTCCATGAATGGTAGAGACTGTGGCTTTGGCCTAACCACATTCAAACCCCTTTGTGCAATTTGGTGCCTCCAGCGTGGTGCTTTCTTTGAAAGATCGCCTATACATACATCATTTACGACCACGAAACGCGCCTTGGTAGACTGTCTCTTTCCCGTATCCCCACGCCTCCCCAGGCGCCGGGCTGTCTTACCCTTCCAACCTCTTGCCTCTGAAGCAATATAGCGATCATCAACTCTTTCAATACCTTGAGCTCTTCTCCGGCCAAAGCATAAGTATCGATCTGAAGGACCGACATCTTGCTCTGCATATACGGTTTCAGCCCGTCAATGAATTTCCGAGCCTTAGCTTTTTCCGTGGAAATCATCTCCTTCCCGTATCGTGAAAGAACAGTGAATCTCTCTTCATACTGTCCCACGGTCATGTTTCCTTGTTCTAACTTGAGGAATTCCATTCGCTTTTTATCTCTCGCCGCCTCGGTGACATACCTCAAAAGGAAGAGTTCCTCAAACTTAGCCCAACTCATAGGAAATGTCTCCACATCCTTTACACTAATCCACCAGTGTTTGGCTTCACCTCTAAGCATGAAGGCAGACCAAAGTAACCCGTTAATTCGGTACACATCATGGAGTCCAAAGATACTAGACATGTCTAACACCCGGTCTTGCCACTTTAACCTCGAGAGACCCCACAAATTCAGTGGACGTAACCTAATGAAATTTGCCGTGAAACCCGATTGACTTTGCAGCGGTGGCTGAACTCCTCAACGACCACTCGTGGTGGGGATGCTACCTCGGTGTTACACCGGTGGAGTAACAGCCGGATGCTAAAAGAGGTTGGGGCTCATTCCGACTAGCCCTCAAACTTTCGATCTCAGCTCTCATCTCATTTTGTGCTTGAGCCATTTGATTCATCATAGCGAGGAGCCTATCCATTCGGTCCTCCCGACCACGATCCGTAGCATCATCACCACTGGTACTTTCGGGATCCATGGTGGCTATTCTGCACATACACAAAGAGCCAACTCAGTGTATGATAAATTAGAGAGAGAGTTCTCAAAATTATGCAAGAAGCATAGGCCGCGCCCTATGGAATTCACATGCATAGAATGAGCGCGAGTAGAATTTCAAGAAATGAGCGCAGGTCGCGCTCAGGTAAGGCTTGGGCAAGCGCAGGTCGTGCCCCGCACCTCGAAGTGAAAATTCACTCCGACCTAATGGTGTCCGATTCATCAAATTTTTCCGACACGTGTCCACGCTCTCCGCTGTGACAAAACAACTCCCCGTGCGACGTCTCGACATTGCTAAACTAGTCTTAACGCTTAACGTACTCACTAGGGGTAATGTATCTAGGGTTTATCGGGTTTCGACTAACAACTTACGAAACGGCGTCGCGACCGAAGTCCCCATTTTACTGACTCCCGGACGGATCTAATAGTGGGACGCTCGATACCGTTTTCTGTCGCGCCGAGACCCAACACACATCCCGGGGCGTGGAATGAATCTCGGGCGGACACCTATCCCGATTCTACCGAAATTTCGAATGAGTTTCCTTTGTTTGATCGGCGTTAAGTAAACCCTAAAACTGTCATAACTTTGTCATAAACCCCGGACATCTTATAATTCATTCCTCAACCATACATACATCCAACAACCATATATACTACACTTAACTCTAACTACTACGGGGATATGACGATATAACTACAAAACAAGGAGAAGGGTTGCCAAATCACGATTATTACATCAAAATGACCTAGCTCTCTATATATACTGACAAAAGAAACTAGTCTCTTTTCTATACAACCAAAGGGAAAGAGCTAGGCTCATTATATCTGACAAAAGAATAACCTAGGTCATCTCTATCTGGTCAAAATATAAACTTGACTCGCCGCTCGTCAAGCGTGGGAAATCCTCCCAAATCCCCATAACCCTCCTCGCTAGGGTTAGGAAAAGCCTCCTCCGCAAACTGGCGCGTGCGAAATGTTAGGTAGGATGAGCAAACAACTATGCCCGGTAGAAGCGCACATAACCGATAAATAGCTACTTATAGAAAACATTTAAAACATGCGGGGTTTCTATAATAGTATTCAAATATTGTGACTATGTATATATACATCACTAACTAGCATAAATCATATCGGCATGCTTCGTTTGATATACAAAATATAGTTTTCACAATCAGATACAACTATCGTGGCATTTGATCCTATTAGAATGGTGAGGATACGACCGGTAATTTTCAACCCGATCCGCAGCAATCTCGGTTCAAGCTTCCGGTGTGAACCATGCACCGTTGTGTTTTCCCGATTTTACCCGGCAGGAGATGAAATGCCGTTGTTGTGTTCAGACACACAAAATCCCCAAAGCGTTTAGGGCTCGGGTGGGCCACATGACCACGACTCCCATAATACGGAACGTCACCTAACTTACGATTGGTCAACCGTTCGACGACGGCAGATTTCGGGGATCGACACACATCCAGGAGTGGACTAAACTCTCACTCTTCGGCGTCTAAACCTCATCGAGGTAACATGTAACCCCACTCAAGCTAATCACCATACTGGTGACACTACAAGCATGGTTATCTAGAAAAGTAGAAAAGGAATTCCCGGACTACATCCGGTGATGCATCCCTTTAAAGGTGGCCCACCACCTCGAAAGGTGTACACCCGGTTGGAATCTAGAAGCTTAACCGATCTCGGGAAATGCGACAATGGTTCCTTCTTTATAGAATTCACGGTTCCTTTTCTAAATCTCCTCGTGATAAACATAGTAATATCTATATATATATACTCATTATTACCGATTATTTTCAAATACTCTAGTTACATATCTAGTTTTTCTTTTAAAAGCTGTTGATTATATAGGTGTGAGTTCTGGATTTCCGAAATCGAAAGCGAACAACCTATGACTCCCTAAACGGCGATCATAGTAAATAACAACCGATGATTCCCCAAGCGCGAATCATCGTAAATAACACGACCATCCGGGACCAATCGAACTTCGCACCTAGTTACAAACAACGGGTAATCCTTACCGCGTTACAAAATCCATCTCTCGTCTCCTCCCTTCGAGACAAGAGACAGCGAACCTTTCCCCAAAACCAGTTTTCACTTTTAACCAAAAACAATCCCTCGCTACCCCCGATTTCTGAGAAAACCATTTCACGCGAAAAGCTATCCATATACTTAATTCATATCGAGGAAAACTACAATGCAAAACATGAATATCATATATACATGCATGGTTGATAATGCTAAACTATTTCTTAACATTTTAAACAACTCAAATCATGCATGAAAATAAGCGGACTATATATTGGTATGTAGGTTCCTACCTTAGCAAGCTCCGTTCTCCTCCGGCCACTTAACTGAATAAATCCCGCTTTAACCCAATCCACTCAATTCATTCCTATAATAGCATATACAAATCGTCGATTATTAGAATTGATCGAACAACGAGGAATTCTTATCTAGTGTAAGTTGAAGAATTTCGGCGTTAAGAATTTGGTTTTGGATAACTTTCCATCTAACCACCGGATTAGCAGAGCTCGGGCCATTTACGCATCAGAATTTCGGCCGGTCTCTACGGGCTATTTCGAGCCATTTGCGCCCACACATCGACGCGTCAATCCTATCACGTCTCAATTCAAATTCAAATTTTAACTACAACCCATTCTCCACTTCTCCATTAACATTAATTCTATTAATAAAATCGATTGGGTGTTCCTTATCCCTCGATCATTACTCCATCAATTCTTATACGGTTATAAATCGACATAAATCTCTTGAAATTGTAATGAATAACCAAATTCTTACCAAGTCGGCGACAACAATCGTTCCTATTTCATTTGCTTCACCAAAATCGCGACTCTCCTTCTCCAACCGAACTCTTGCCGAAGTGTACAACCAACCCATTCAAATATCTTTCATCCAATACCACTAAAGCGAGTTTAAACTAATCGTTTGAAACCAAATTACTCACCTTTTCGTAAAAACACGACCTTAATTCAAATAATTTTTGACTCCACCCTTTGTTTCACTCCACTCCAGCTCGTCCAACTGCTATTGCCGACCTTCAACACCCCTAATACAATCCATTTCAGCATCACACCCTCAAGAAATCGAAATTGAAGCAAATTAACTCACTGGCGTGGCGGCGACAAATCAATAATTTTTGAATTCCCACGCTTGGTTGAGTGTTGTTAAGGTTTTGGGCGTGAGGAATTGAGGTTGAATCGATGGAATTTTAGGCGAATTCGGTTTTCTCTCTCTTAGGTTTTTGAGAGATGCGAATTGGGGAAGAAGAAGTGGGTTTCGCGATTTTCAATTTCGCGATTTCGCTTGTTTTCCTGTTTCGCGATTTCTGTTTTTTCTATTTTGGGCCGCGATATATTTGGCCCAAGCCCAATATATCCTACTTAGATTAAACGTCCTACTTAGACTCCTAACCACTAACGAATTTGACGTCGTGCCGTAATTATTTTTCCGGCTCATCCCGCTAAATTTAATCTTCTATATACTATCTCACCGCATGCTATAATGATGACCCAATCATGCGTGTAAAGTTCGTTAACTTCGTCGCTTCAAGACATGAGAAAACCGCTAACCGCCATTTTTGGTCAAATTTTCGCCTATGGTCGCCTACCTAACGTGACTTATGAGTCGGAGTTAAGTTTCCTTAAGTTTCGTACGTTTGAAAAATAAACCCGACGACCAATTTACATAACGACCCTAGAGTTGATATGAAATTTACAAAAATACCCTTAATAATAAGGAATCGGTTTTTATGGCCAAATCCCTTGATTTATGGTTCCATCTTTATCTCTTTAGTTTCCTTAAATGTGCGGTAAATGGACCTAGCCAAAAGAAAGGTCCACACAGGCAGGGTCACCTATACATAGCCACACAAAGTGAGTTGTATTCATGGTAGGCATTGATGGATATAGCTGCTGCAAGTAGGTGCAATATAGTCATATCTAATTCAGACAAAATTATATTATACTAAAGGGTTAACGAGTATTACCCTCCCCCTTGGTTCCTTATTTTATGGCCAAATCCCTTGATTTATGGTTCCATCTTTATCTCTTTAGTTTCCTTAAATGTGCGGTAAATGGACCTAGCCAAAAGAAAGGTTCACACCGGCAGGGTCGCCTATACATAACCACACAAAGTGAGTTGTATTCATGGTAGGCATTGATGGATATAGCTGCTGCAAGTAGGTGCAATATAGTCAGATCTAATTCAGACAAAATTATATTATACTAAAGAGTTAACGAGTATTACCCTCAGCCCACCCCACCACTAGATGAGCCAATTAGGATTTTTCCCCACTAGATGGAAAACAAATAAATAAATAAAAAAAAGTCAAATTAGATTGACCGTGTTTTTTTCCTGTGTATTTGGGGAGGAGACCCTAATTTCCCATCTAGTAGGAGAAAATCCTAATTGACTCATATAGGGGGGTAATACTCGTTAACCCTATACTAAATAGGTTTAAATAATGCATTTCCACAAGTATAGACAAATCATAACTGTTAGTTGGAGTTAGGCATCACCAGATAGGGCAGGGATCGGGTCGGATATGGCTATATCCGAATCTGAATCCCAATAGTTTCATAATATCCGAATCCGAACCCGATCGAATCCGACTAACCCGATCGGATAACACTAAAAATTCAAAAAAGGCCCAAAAAATATATCCGAACCCGAATCCGAAAGACACGAACCCGAACCCAACCCGAATAAGTAAACGGATATAAAAATTGACCCGAACTCGAAATATTCGGGGTCGGTTCGGATTTGGGTCAAACCCGAACTGATTCCCTGCCCTATCACCAGATCAATTTCACAAATTAAATATCAACATCACTAATTACCAAAACATAACACATTCAGTCGAATAAGCTAGCAACTAATTAAAGTGGAAATATTGGATGAAGAATATTTTTCGGAATATGAAAAAAATAAGAGTTGAATAGCAAATTCAGATATTAAAACTTTTAACTGATATTGGAACGAAAATTTCTCAAATGAGCCATTGAAAGTTAAAACAACTTACCAGCTGTACTAATGATTCCATCTTCAATCAACTTGGGAATGTGAAGTGTCACGGCCTGAAGCACCCCCGGACGGCAGGCCAAAAGGCAGCTCGTCGTATGGACAGCATCTCAGCAACCTCCAAAGCCCAGCAGTCCAGCACATATTTTCATCAGCAATAACGCAAGTGATCCTGTCATCCCTATTATTTGATCCATTGATCTTGTTAATCAGGTCCTCCAAATGTCCTGGCATCACATTCACAATCTTGTCGCAAAGCTTGCCTAGTTCGTTTCGGTCTTCCCCTGGTTCCATTCCATCAGGAATCGAAACCAAATGAATAAGATCCTCATAGTCATTGTTGTTGGACATAGCTGCTGTAACGCATTTGTGATTATACTCGGTGTTAATGAAACTGATCTTAAACCCCAGGTGGACCAAGTTGTAGGAGAGCTCCATAAGAGGCATGTCATGACCTTGTGCTGGGTATGGTATTACAAGCAAGTGTGGTCTACTCATAATGGTCATTCCACCAAAAGTGTAATTATGGTGGAAAATTGTAGTCACAAAAACAATGTTAATCGAGAGAAAAACGGAAGTTTACTCGGTGACTCTAAAGAAGAAAGTTCGTTTGCAGACACTCGTGCTGGCCAATTCGACTAAGCTTTAAGCAGAGTAGAGTAGAAGTGGGAAACGAAACCAGGCAACATCAATCTCAAACCAATTCCGCAGTCAGAGAAGCAATCGTGTGCAAGTTTGTTGCTTATAATACGTACTAAAGAGCACAAATGCACATGTTGACAACCCAAATGCAGAACATTTTGTCTTGTGTGCTTACAGTGATGTAATCAAATTTAGGGAATCTTTTTTTAATTTTTTTTTTTCTTTTTTTAATTCAGGAGAATGGTTCTTATATTACTAGTGTTAGACATGGACTTGTAACGCGAGTTAGAAAATAGTTTGCGCTTACTTCGGCGTCCCTATTTTGGCTGCAATCAATAAAGATGATTTTGCAGCAAAAAAAAAGCTGAGACGCCTCATAAATAGGAGCATTGAAGTGACAAATTGGTATAGTCTAAGATAAGACTAGAGAAAAAGGCTGTTTTCATTTAGCCCGGTAGCAAGAGGGTAAGTTTTGCAAATTGATCAAACAAATTACTTAATTTCTTCAATAAAATCTTCAAAGTTTTTAAAAGAAGCCCCACCACTACTCACATTTTTCATGGCTATCTCTTTCAACTCCATTGCACTTGTTTTAATCTCCTCATTTCCGAGCAGTCCAACCACCTTTGTTTTAAACTCATCTCTTGATATGAGCCCATTTTCGTCCGGTTTCAAACCCAAACCAATTTTCCAAATTTCACAAATGTACTCTTTATTAAGGTTCTGATCAGCAAAATAAGGCCAACATAGCAACGGAACACCAACACTAATTGCCTCCAGAGTTGAGTTCCAACCACAATGTGTCAAGAAACAAGCCACAGACGGATGAGCCAAAACTTCCCTTTGAGGAGCCCAACCAACCATACGTCCACGCGAGCACACTCTTGTTTCAAACCCATCAGGATACGAATCAGTGCCATCATTGGTGAGGTCAGGTCGGACGACCCATAGAAAACGTTGACCGCAAAGCTCAAGCCCAAGTGCAAGTTCATCGAATTGGCGCTTATCCAAAACCGTAAAACTACCTAACGCTACATAAATGACTGATTTGGCTGGTTGTTGGTCAAGCCAGCTCAGGCAAGTCAAGTCCTCAGGCCAAAAGTGAGCTAGACGGCTGCTCGCTAATAACGGTCCAATTGGCTTAAGATTCGGAACTAGGTTAAAAGCTGAAGGTTCAAGTTCATAAAATGAGTTGCAAATAATGTAGTTGGCAAGCTTTGTACTAGGGGTGTTATCGAACATCAGTTTGAAGATGGTTTTCTGCAAGTCTGAGTCCCCGAAACATGCCCAGACAAAGTGGCCTGTTTTCATGGCAGGCATTGTTGTAGATAAGTGGATCATTTGGTTTGTTAACGGAATTCCTGCAATTAAATTTGCAAAATTCAGTCTGATCCAATAATGAAATCTAGAAGAGAATGGGCTATGTACATTTACGGTACTTCGAACTACCAAATTGGTCACGTTATTTATAGGTTTTATTCCTTTTAAAGCAATCATAACAGAAAAATGTTGCGTGCTATCTAGAGAAAATTGTTGCATACTTGCATACATGATGCAAAGAACCTTACCCTCTGTATTAATAATTCCATCCTCGATCAACCTAGGAATGTGAAGAGTTAACGCCAGAAGCACAGCAGAGGATGACCAAAATACAGCTCTTTGAATTGACAATTTCTCTGCAACCTCCAAGGCCCAACCCAGGGTCTGGTCAGCAATAACACAAGCGATCTTGTCATCACCATCTTTTGATTCATTGATCTTCTTAATCAACTTCTCAAAGTGTCCTGGCATCACTTTTATCATTGTGTTACTTAACTTCCCTAGGTCATTTCGTTCTTCTTCCGTTTCCACTCCATCAGGAATTGCAACCATATTAATGAAATCCTCATAGTCACTATTTTTGGACATTGCCGCCACCACACGTTTGTGAATGGATTCAGTATTTACGAACGTAATTTTGAAGCCACGGTCTACCATGTTGTGGGAGAGCTCCATAAGAGGCATAACATGACCTTGTGCTGGATATGGTATAACAAGCACATGTGGCCTACTCATGATTATTGTTTGATCTAAATTTCTGGCTTGAATTTTCAATTATACACTAAGAAAAATAAATCGAAATAAAAACAGAAGCAATCACACGACACAAAATATGTGCGCTTACAAACTCCCACTAATTCCACTACCAACTTTGATGTACTTTGATGGAGAAGAAGTAGAATATGGTACACTAGGATGACCATTTTATCAAGTTCCACGATTCCAAATTTATAGAGACCATATACATGTAATTAAATATGCTTGACATGGGTCTTGGCTTAAGATCAATGTCAAGGTTTGTCCTCAGTGAATATGTCCTCTTGTTCTTGTTTAGAGTGTGTTTCCGTATCTGGAAACCAGCAAGAACATAAGGCAGAAAAATTTAGTATGTTGGTCTTTTTGTATGTGAGGCGTGTGGGTCAAACGAGATACTGACATGTGTTACAAGATTCTAATCAAGACTAAGTAGAGTCTAGGAGATTTAGTTATGATTCCTACAATTTAGGAAAGGTTAGTGAAAAAATGGCAATTATAATTGCCAATCAAAACTTTTTACTCAATTAAGGTAATTTAATTCTTCTAATACCTCCATTCGTCTTTCATCTTTTCTTTTTGATTTTTGATAGAAATTAAAAGACTATAAGTAATTTAAATGGCTTAAAATATAAATAAATCTCCAAACAACTAATTTGATGATTTTATTCAAGAGTAATTCTCACTTTTGACAAACTAATGAAGTTTTAAAATGATATGAATTTTAGCATTCAAAGCTAATAGAATCACATACAGAGAAATCTTGGTTGTTTTATTTTTTCCTAATTATTTTTATTTCTTTTTTTCCCTCTATATTCTAAAACCCAACAAGGCACCAGGGATATACGTAGTTTCCTATTAAAGCCAAAACTCTAGTTTAGCTATAATTAATTTATGTGGACACGTGGCAAATTCGTATTGGACCCACATGCCCACATACAAAAAGACCAACATACTAAATTTTCTAGAGTATAAATTATGATCTCAATTTAATTGGTTAATGAATTGTTAAACCAATTATTGTTCTTAAATATGTTTTGCAATGGTAAGGATGATTAAGCCATGAATGAAGCTAGAATCACAAGCTTGTCATGCATTGAGATTCATCATCAAGAATTCAGGACCACTGTTTTCTTTTTCCCTTTTAAATAAACATCATATCAATTTTTCAGTGAGGTTTTGAGCTCTGTTCAAGATGGCAGATCTTCAGATTTTCAAAAGCCTAGTAAGGCAAAAGCAAATTGGAGAGTCAAACGTGCAACAGGAAACTTTAAGTAGAAGCCCAACGGTAAAGCCCAACTATTAATCTGGACCCGTATTTCCTTTTTACATACCACCGAGTTCTTTGGAAATTCTTTGCAGCAATTATATATTTCAAGTAAACTACAAAAATATGCTACATTTAAAATGGTATTAATTATCATGTAAGCAGAAAGAAGAATCTATGAAGAAACGAAAATATTGAATAGATTTGTTTTGCTAATTAGAAGTTACAAAATCCAGCAATTCTAGGAGTCCAGAATATGAAAGTGTATCACTAAGGAAAAAATAACAAATATCCACTGTATATTTCAGAAATTAGACACTGAGCTTATGTTTTTTTAGTTAAGCAAATATACAGTGGATATGAAAAAGGATTATGAGAAGGATATTCTACTTTCTGGAAAATGAAGCAATCATATGAGGCGATTTTTCTACTACAAATAGCTTTTAAAATCAGTCCGGCATTTTACTCTTACTGTCATCCTACCTATATTAATATCCGTTTCTCCCAATATGCTCATAGAGAGCCACATCAGCAATATTTTTAAAAAAGTCTCTACTTTTAAAATAATTAATTGTTTGATTAAAACAAAATCCCAATCCCGTCAAACACCCCACTCTCTCTCGAAAAAAAACTCTTTGCCAGAGATCTAAAGGAGACTGAAAAGATTGATATACCAGAGACCTTATAACAATAAAGTACCCTCATTCTCTCAACCTTATTAGTTTTTTCTTCTCGTATCTTTGATAACTCATAACCATTCAGTCCATGCTGATACATAGTTTTTAGTACCCTCATTCTCTCAACCTTATTAGTTTTATTCTCTGTATGCTGATAACTCATAACCATTCAGTCCTCAGTCCATGTTGATACATAGTTTTTAGATCACCGTGTAATTTTATGTTGTTCTTGGTATTAAGTAATCTTCATTCCTACCAATTAATTGGTGTCATTTGTGTTCAACGATTCTTTGCATTTTCATCTGCATCTTTCCTCGAATGGTACATCCACGGTACACCCCAAGTCAATCTTACAATGGACTTCAAACAAAGGGCCCTAAATCAAATGATATGTTGTCCATGCAACCACGGATATCGGCTTCTCCTCATGAAGCCCGTCAAACACCCCTCTCTCTAAAAAAAAAAACTCTTTGCGAGGAGATCTAAAAGGCGTGAAAAGATTGATATACCGAGACCTTATAACAATAAAAGTACCCTCACTCTCTCAACCTTATTAGTTTTTTTTCTCGTATCTTTGATAACTCATAACCATTAGGTCCATCTTTGATACATAGTTTTAGATCCGTGTAATTTTATGTTGTTCTTGGTATTAAGTAATCTTCATTCCTACCAATTAATTGGTGTGCATTTGTGTTCAACAATTGCTGCATTTTCATCTGCATCTTTCCTCGAATGATACATCCGCGGTACACCCCAAGTCAATCTTACAATGGACTTCAAAGCGGAGGGCCCTAAATCAAATGATATGTTGTCCATGCAACCACGGATATCAGCTTCTCCTCATGAAGGGGTTTCCCTCACAAAAGCAGAGGTTAAGAATGACATGTTAAATACATTGATAAAATCCAAGTCAAGTAAGTCCAGCTCTCCATTTATTTTAAAAATGGGAAAAGTAGTCGAAGGAAACACCAAGAAAAAGTTGATTCTTGAAGCCTTATGAACACGATATTGCAAATGCGGTTGAGCTCTCTATTGCGACATCGGAAATCGGTCCATATCTAAATTAGTAAATAAGCCTCTGCTTCCGAAGTTTTTCTGTTTAATTTTGTACTTGAAGTTGCACTACGTGTAAAGCAAGCATGGATTAGGTTGTGTCAACAAAGGTTGGCAAATATATCGGATTATTATAACCGATGTGGTTGATGAGACTATTCTGGCAGCAAGACACGGATGAAGACACTATGGCGGATGCATGTTTGCAAGTTGGCATCTCTTGGCAATTTTAGGTGTTTTAAGAAAATGCCACGATTGTTTTCTTCATGATAATAAATTTGGTGATCTTTGCGCTTAAAAGCGGTTTGGGTATTAGGGTTGTTTATATTAGAAGTCATTGTTTGGTTTGTTTTGGGCTGATTAGGTTTATTTTCATTTAAATATTTATGTTTATGTTGGAATTGGAATGGGTCGATTTCTCGATCTATTCATTTGTTATTTTAGTTTCTATGTCTCTCGCAAAATAGTATGATCTTCGATGTGCTATATTCTTTGGGTCGTATTTCTCATGATTGACAAAGGTTGTTGAATACTTGAATACTTGAATCGTGAAAAAAGATTTATATGGTTTCTTCGGTCCGAACAACTATCTTTGGCAAGGTGAATTTTTGCTCGATCGCGCACTCTACATTTTGCACCTTTATTATTATTTGTTTATGCTTAAAGTTGTACAATAATGCTTTTAGGTTGAGATTTTATCGTAGCATTGTTTGCATTGCAAAAGAATATGTCAAAGGCCTTTCATGTAGTTGTTTTAGTGCTCCTTTTGGTATTTTGTAATAAAAAGCGTAGTTTTATAGATGAACATTGGGGAATCGGGTAAAATCTTAACTCTTCATATTATTTCAGAATTGAGTTTTAAACCTATTCTCCTGTGTAATTTAATTTCTTAGTAATTATACTATCTTGCATAAACAATCATGTTGAATTGCTTTGCCTTTTTTTCCCCCTTGAAAATTATATTAGTGTTTGGTACTGATTAAGAATGTTTTTGTATTTCAAGATTGGCTTGGTATTGGATCAGTTAAACGGTGATGAGAGGAAAGAGATTCCAAGATTGGATAATGAATTGGTAACTTTTAAAGCAACATTCTCACAACCTTGAATGTTGTGGAATCCATAGGAGTTCATAAAGTGTGAGTTGAGTGCCAGAGATGTGTAGAATTCACTTTGCCTCCATTCTCAATTAGATAGTTGTTGCTCTGTTTAATGTGCTAATTGAATCTTCTTCTTTGCAACTTCATCAGTGGAGATTCCCTCAATCCATCTATTCACTGCCCTCACAACTCGATCTTTCATTGAATTCAGGTATGCCTCATTGGTTGTTTTTTATTTAATTTGTACGTCTATGTCCCCTTCTCCGTCTTTGTAGATTGTACTACACTACTACTATCACAATTTTGTTTACGTGACATGTACAGTTCATTTACACTCCTACTTATTATTGTGTTAGTTACATTACATTCTACACTATTGGTATAAATCAATACTGTGACACATACCTTTTCCCATATGTATCTTTTTTTTTAATAGTGATTCGTTTCAAATTTGGATTGAATTGATAGTTCCCTTATATGAGGGCATGATTTGTTTTTTCTTTATTTGAGTTTTTGGCGAGCATGAGCATGTTGGGGAATTATTAGGGACTATGGAGGGACAGGTGCCGGCTTTCACCCGAAGAACTAAGACCAAGCCGAAGCAGGCCTTGGAGGTTCCTTGAAGTTGAGTTGCACTAACGTTGAGGTTAGTTGACATTTAGAAACTATATATATAGTTTCTAATTGTTTGTTGAATTGATTTGGGTTGAGTTTTATTTTACCAATTTGATATTTCTTTCAGAATTTCTAAAGGTCAAATGCTTAATGAATTGTGAAGTGGTTTTTATCCTTGATCATAAATCTGAACAACTTCACCGAGATGTCCCCTCTTATATTGGTTGTTAAAGTGTGTGTGGAAAGCATAGCGACTTGTTTGAGCTCTTTCACCACAAAGAACCCTAGACTATTTGTTTGATGTTGTATGGAAGCAAAAAAAGGTTAGTATTTCAGTTTTTGTTGAGTATTTGATTTGAATTTCTTATACAAAATTTGGTTGCTTTTCGTTCATTCCAAATCTTCTTGTTATCTTTGCTAGCTTGCTACTTTTTCCATGAATGATTAAGCGTCTTAAAATTTTGGTACGCTTATCTATAGGTAGTCTACATGAGATTTATTTTGAATTACATTCTAGAGTGTAATGCGATAAAGCGTGGGTTCGATGGTCGCGGTGCTACTTCTAGACACATCTATTAATCCTTTTCGGTCTTATATAATTTGATAGATCACGAGTCAATTAAAATCCCTTTACGCTGGCGGCTTTTTGATTACTTCGCTATGGTTATCATTATATAGTCTTCGAGTTCTAAGCGTAGCAAATGGCTGGGCATGCCTTTGGTTTAGCCAAGTGTAGTGACTTATTGCGAGAATCAATGAAGTCGGTGCTCCAAAACGATTTAGACCGTGGTTTCGATACGATGGTTGTACAAAAGGGTTTGCCTTCAAATTAATTTAACTACAAAAATTGTTTTGCTTGAAACTTATATTAAACACTTCTTACGTATATAATAAAAGTCCCATTTGTAGTATGATTACATGATTAGTTATTAATTATGATCACATAATCACATTTTGTAATGAGAAGAGAAAGTGTGTTGGTATTATCGTTTGTGTCTTGAGGATCATACACCTCATACCTACCATGCCTATACCGGCATCACTCTTTGCTATACAAGGGAAAACCGTTATTTGAGTTATTCTTTTTGCCATTGTTTGGGTTGTATGACTGGAGTGGAGCTCGCTATATCTTACATTTATTTGACTTAAAAAGAAAGGATATTATGATGAATACTTCCAAGTGTTAATGGCGTGTGTGGTTTGTGTCATAGTTTGTTTCGATAGCTCTATATTGGCAATATGATCCTTAACTACCCTGTAGAATCCTGAGTAGGTACCAGTTGGCCTAATTCAAGGTAATGTTTAGTATGTATTGTTTGATGAAAAGAAAAACTTATTTGAGGATATTGATTTTAGTATTAGAACCTACCTAAGAACAAGTTTCAACGCTTAACCAATGATTTTGACGGTGCCAAGTTGAGAAACATATCATTCTATAAGACTAAGCCTAATACTTTATCATTGAACATAAACTATCCATTCAGTTTCAGTACGTTTAAGATCCTAAGTGTTTTGAGCACTAATCTAATAACGAAAAATGTTAGTTTTTATTTCAGATGTCTTAGGAATCATGACAATCTAACTACCAACGACTCGGTATATATATGTTCAAGTTCAAGAGCTGCATGTTAGCTTTGCGTAACGAATTGTTGTCTAACTGAAAAATGCTTGCTTCGATATTAAACATCACAAGTCAAATTAGCATGCCTAAAATTAACAAGCCCGGCCATAGGACGGGCAGCGTGGCTAGTTACTCATTAATAACGCGTTAGTCAAGCTTATTGTGTAGGTGGACTATGTCACTATCGGAGGCTTACGGCGATTGGCCTATTCAGAAAACTGTTAATGTGCATGACTATGGTAGTAACGGGTGCAGCTTGCTCGATGACTTTGTCATAGATCATATTTTACCGAATCTGACTGGAAATCAACATTTTAAGATAGGCGAGACAAAAGCGATTATCATAGAAGATGCTGACACTGGTGCAAAATATAACTCACAAATTAGAAAGACGAGTAAAGGTTACAATCTTCCCTATGAGTATATCACATTAGAGGGTGTAAAATCAAAGTTTCATAAGTTTGTAGTTGGTCTTTGTTCAGTTTGTTCGAATGATTAAAGTTTATTTTTTATGAGTCGAAGGGGAAATCCTTCAAGTATCGTAGTTCGTCCTGAACATTCTCAAGTTCTTAGAAGTTTTAATAACTTTCTAGTGATACTTACGCATTCAATAGGACATACTGACATAGAGATTTGTCACATGTTCTTCATCGAATGTGTATTGTTGTGAAAAACCACCACCAATTAATGCTCGGCCACTCGTTTGACAAACCACCTAAAGCATGTTTACAGTGTCAGTTTGGAATATGTATATTTTGCGGTAACTGCGTTGAGTATTGTCCAACAAATTGTTTATCAATGACTGTAGAGCTTAGCTTGGGGGCTTTATTCAATCATCGTGGTTCTAGTATGAATGGGGTTTCAGTCGATTGATAGCATCTCAACAAGTGAATTCCTATCAATAAATAAAAATGCTCTCCAAAAAGCAATTCTTCTCAAAATCTCAGAAGGTGCTGAGTTGGAATCCCATTCTAAAGAACCCCGTATTTCTTCTAGAAAATCTCCTAATTGTTTCAGAGCAACTAGAAAGAGATTCTTTAACCAGAAAGAATTCAGTTCAGATGTATGTGGGATACCCATCCACCCCCTTTTCCGTCCGACTCTTTGGTCTTAAGAATGAGTGATTGTCCTTCTCCGACCCTTACTGGGTGCTATCATATACCTTTGTATTGGTTAAATTCACTCGAATCATGCGCTGACCATCCGCCACAGGGTAAACCGCTGACTTCCGCCACAGGGTAAACCACTGCCTCTCAGGCCTCCCCAACTGATTCTACCTGGGATGAATATGGTAACTTCAAATTCTCTTCACTTGGGAAATGGGAATGGTTGCAGTATTTCAATACTGGTTTCAGAAATGGACTCGTGCAGTCACGCTTACTTTACATGGCCATCAATGGCGATGATGAGGAGATAATCCACGGGACCACGGGTGACGGGTCATTAGATTAAAACTTAACTATTTTGAAGGAGATTAGACTAATTACTATAGAGAAGCAGTTTTTGTATATAGGGTGATTGATTAGCTAATTGTAATCAAACGAGTTTAGCCGAGTCTTCTTGCACGGTTTAAAATGACTGGACGTCTGGTGGAGCACTTGTATCTCCGTGTTTAGGAATTTATACGTACTGGCTTTCCAGTGTACTGTGTACGTATAGAACACTAGAACCTCCTAATCAACTTATGTCAAAGTGCACTTTTCGAATGAAAATGCAACAGGGTCACTGCTCAAGCTAAATTATGTATCTTTTATTTCTTTCAAACTAGCAGAAAATTGGAGAAATTTTTTAGTAAGTGCCGAATTCCTTAATAGCTTTAACAAAATCTTCAAAGTTTTTTGACGATGCTCCTCCACTTTTGACGTTGTCCATTGCTATTTCTTTCCAATTCAGTGCGCTTGCTTTAATCCCTCGTCTCCAAGCAGTCCAACCACCTTTCTTTTGATCTCTTCTCTTGAAATGATCCCATTTTCCTGTGTTAAAACCCGCAAATGTAATTTTTATTCAGAATTTGATCTGCAAAATAAGGCCAACATAGGAAAAGAACTCCATGACGACCCTCCATAGTTGAGTTCCAGCTTCCAACCACAGTGTGTTATGAAACAAGCAATAGCAGGGTGGACCAACACCTCCCCTTTGTGGAGCCCATCCAACCATCCGTCCTCGAGAGCCCACACTTGCTTCAAACCCGTCGGGGTGAATATGAGTACCGTTGTTATTGAGGTCTGGTCGGACGACCCATAGGAAAGGTTTATCTGAAAGTTCAAGGCCAAGTGCTAGTATCATTTGTAGAATGTATGGAGGAAATAAGTGCAGGCATCTCTTCTTTATAGTGTGCGTTGCATGGAACCCAACTGATTCTAAAAGCCAAACTATGGACTATATAATTACCATGTTGCACTTGATTTATAAACCGCACAGTCACACTTTCATGTGAACAAATTAATTTCATCTTTAAGGCTAGGAAAAAAAAATCCATTACTTGATCTGAATGGTGTTTCATACTGTAAGAGATTTGGGCTTACGATCAAATCAGCATTGCAGTAATTTAACTATTATCGATAGAGAAAAAATACAAAACACATCCTTTGATAGTAGAAATGGGTAAGGTCTATCAGACAACACATGCATTGAGGTCTCAAACAAAATGTTGCCTGTTATCCTTCATACTTAATCCATTGAACAAAATCTTCAAAATTCGTCGAAGATGCCCCTCCATCACTCACATTCTTCAGGGCTATCTCTTTCAGGTTCAAAGCATTTCCTTTGATCTCCTCGTTTCCAAGCAGCCCAACCACCTTTGCTTTAATCTCCTCCCTCGAGATGAGCCCATTTTCATCGAGTCAAAACCCAAGCCATTTTTCCAAACATCACAGATATAGGATTTGTTAAGCAACTGGTCAGCAAAATAAGGCCAACACAAAAATGGTACTCCAACACTCAGTCCTTCCATAGTTGAGTTCCAACCACAATGTGATAAGAAACAAGCTATAGAAGGGTGAGCCAACACCTGCCTCTGAGGAGCCCAACCAACCATCCTTCCACGAGAGCACACTCTTGCTTCGAACCCCTCAGGGTACACATCCGTACCCTCACAAGTGAAGTCTGGTCGGACTACCCATAGGAAAGGTTGGCCGCAAAGTTCAAGACCAAGTGCTAGTTCTTCAAATTGTCGGTTATCCAAGACTGTAAAGCTACCGAAGGCCACATAAATGACTGATTTTGCTTCTTGTTGATCGAGCCAACGAAGACAATTGGAATCCTCAGGCCAAAAGTGAGCCAGTCTACTGCTGGCAAACAGTGGGCCAATGGGCTTAAACTTTGGAATTAAGGTGAAAGCTGAAGGTTCAAGTTCAGAAAATGAGTTGCAAATAATGTAGTCAGCCAGTTTAACAGCGCGGCTGTTACTGACTATCGCCTTGAAGATGGTTTCCTGTAACCCTTGATTGCCCATGCATAACCAAACAAGATGGGATGTGTTCATGGCCGGCGTTGTTGGAGATAGGTGGATCATTTGGTTCTTTAAAAGACTTCCTGTGAATAGGTGCAACTTAGTCAGCTCCAAATAAGAAATCCAACATTTGACATTATGCAATTGTTATTTAGGACATTGCGTTCATTTGAATTACAATTAGATGACTTGTCTTTCTTTCATTTTTCTTGTAACTTTTATTTTAAATATTTAGAGGGTTAAGGCAGACCCACACCGGCTACAATTTAGATGAATTGTCTCGTGTCTCATGCATCAATCTTGTTAAATGGAAGTCGATGGCTCTCATTCTTTAAAAGTAGTGTTAAAAGTCGATAAAAAGTAAATTTAAAAGTCGATAAAGTAGTAAATTTAAAAAATAAATTTAAAGTAAAAAGTCGATAAAATGGAAATTTAAAGTCAACATATTTAAACTCTCATCTACATTTTTCTACATTATAGTAAAATAAAAAAGAAATAAGAAAAATTAATTTATTCAGCAACAAATTCTTTATTACTTTTTACTTTAAAAAAGATAAAGACCATTGGACTACGCCTTTCTTTTGTAGAAGGTAGAGTAAATTTTAAAATAGAAAATTTACATATAAAGGTCAGCATTCTCAGCAACTATTCTATTATTTTGTCTACAAAAAAGAAACCACTAATTTCTTTAGTAAAAGGAACAAAATTTCAGAAATTGCATAAAATTTGAAACTTTTTGTTTTAAATTGGGCATAGAAACATTTTGAACCTACATTTTTTCTGTTTGCAAGTTTTTGACATAATTTCATGAAATTTTCGATTTTTTTAGATTTAGTTCATTTTGTATACTAATATACAACTTTTCACGAAATTTACAAAAATTTTTGAATGATAACAAGTGCAATAAATAATTTAAATAGTGGTTAAGTTATTTTTGTCAATTTAACATTTAGCATTTAGTATATATATATTTTTTTTTTTGGATTGGGAAGCAGGGTAGCATTTAGTATTTACTAGTTACTAAACATTAAAGACATAATCTTTCTCAAACAAACATCTAGCATTTAGTATTCACCTTGCCATTCATTTTTGCTACTTTTCCCTTTTGATTTTGATTTTGTATTTTTTTATGGGGTCACATTTGATTATTGAGATATATATCATATATGTCTATTTGAGAGGATTGTTAATTTTGAGAAAATGAGTTGTTTATTTAGGTCATTTTTAGTGTATAGACATTTAAATTTGAAATAATAATTGTTAGCGTATATATATTTGTTTTTTTTTATGCATTCGCCATATTTTTTCTTACTTTTCACGAAAATTTCTATATTTTCGTTTTCTTTAACAATAACCGAAAACGAAATTTAATTTCTTCCTTAGTATACCATTTCTAGAATTAAAATAGAACTAGCTAAAACTAGTACTCTCAGTATTTTATCTCATGAAAAGAAGTATACCAAATAAATGGGTGCGGCAAGAGCTTAAATGTGTCAATCAAACATACCATCTTCACCAATAATTCCATCTTCAATCAACTTAGGGATGTGAAGAGCCACAGCAGCAAACACCACAGATGCTGGCCATACGGCAGCTTTTCGAATGGACATCCTCTGAGCAACCTCCAAAACCCAACCCATGTTTTTATCAGCAACAATACAAGTAATCTTATTTGAGTCATTGATCTTCTTAATCAGGTTCTCCAAATGTCCTTGCATGACATTCGCCATTGTATCAAATAGCTTCCCTAGGTCATTTCTGTCTTCCCCCTCTTCCATTCCATCAGGAAGGGAAACCAGGTGAATAAAATCCTCACTGTAGCTATTGTTTGACAATGCAGACATAATTCTTTTGTGACTGAATTCAGTGTTTACGAATGTGATCTTAAAACCGTGGTCTACCAAGTTGTGGGATAGCTCCATGAGAGGCATGACATGACCTTGTGCTGGGAATGGTACAACAAGCAAATGTGGCCTATCCATGATTTTACACAAAAAGAAGTGTGAAATCTTTATTGGAAAATGAGGCAATCACGCGGAAACAATTATAATCAAATGACAAAAAGAACGTAATCGCACAAAACAAAAGATTTTAGTGGTTAGACTAAGAAAGAAAATATGCGAGACTAATTGTGTGACCAGTAGTATACATGAATTCCCAATTTATAAACATCATATGCGAAGTACTTATGTTGTTTACCAGTGGTTTGGCTGAGGACACAAAGGCCAGAGTTTTGTACCAGAGTGGTTACAATTATGTTTGGATCAAACTTAGGGAATCTCTCATCTTGTTCTTGTTTCTACAAGAAACTCACCTTGTACGCTAATTCACATCATTCCTGTGAAAAATTAGTATTTTCTTTGTGTACATACTAATAGGTCCCAGACCTTCAAGACAAGATGGAAAACAAATCTAGTGACAAATAGAGAAGCACTCAACGACAAATGTAACAATACGATCAAACAGACAAGATTTGGGAACCTGTTTCAGTTTAGCCTAATGGCATCTGAGGAAGAGAAGTTTTCTCACCTATTACGCTATTAGCCTAAAATATCAGTAATAACATTAACGCAGAAAATGGAATAAAATCATTCAATTTCAAATTTGGGCTGGACGGATAATCCATGTAAAAAGTCTATTTGGCCTTTGGAGGAATAAGATCAACACTCTTGTGACAACACTACTTGCCACAGAGAAGAACCTGCGAATGTGACAGGAGCGTTTAGGTATTCTGAAGAAAACTGAGTCAGTATCCAGCAGTTGCATATAAAATGAGTCACACCTTCTATGTACCCTGACCGATTTACATGTGCAGATCATCATATAAATTGGGGAACAAAGCCTAGATAGATCATACATAAATCAAAAGCAAATATATCAAACATATGAAGTGAATGACAAGGGGATGAGTGTGCGAGAAAATGATCCCCATGATCACACTCTAAATCTGCTACAGATTCTGACTGAAGCAACACTAAACTAACTGCATTAATTCTGTGTACTCTTGTGCAGCACTAAATCAGTCGTGAATTCATGATCTTCACAGATCATATACGCAGTATTGAAAATAAAAACAGGGCAACAGCACAAACAAAAAAAAACTGGCCGGAAGTAGAACAAAAAAGACTTGAGAAAATTTATATTATTTTACACCAAAGCACTACAAAAGCTATTTGTTCCACGAAAGTATCAAGACAAACACATCAAGAGCGAAAAGTCCACTCAGAACACAAGAAATTGCCGAACGTTTTGTCGTAATAATGCATATGTTTATCATTAGTCTTCTGAGACAAAAATTGTGCTATTAAGTTGGTTATGGGTAAAAGGCTTGGGGTGACAACTTAACCAATCACATTGCTGAGTGTGAAGCTATTGTTTGTGCATTAGAGTTAGCAATCAGTAAAGGGTGGTTGGAACTTGGAAGTACGGGTGGAATCAGATGCTAGAGCTGCAGTCATGGCTTTTGTAAAGGATCAAGTCCCGTGGAAGGCTAGCGCAAAGGTGGACCCGCTGTAAGAGGAAGTTTACATATCTCCTAGTTTCACATACTTAGAGAATCGAACTTTGCTGCAGATACAGCAGCAAAAGAGGGACAATGCTAGAGAGAGATGTTTCTGTAATCTATGATGGTCGACCTCCTTGGCTCTTTAATTTGGAGGTGCCGGACCAAAAGTACTTGAGATTTTTCTGATTTTGGTTAGATGTGTATGAGCTTACAGTCTGATAAACTTGTATTTTTTTTTTTTTCAATTCTTTCTTCCGTATTAAAAAAATCAAAATATCCTTTGTAGAATGTATGGAAGAAATAAGTGCAGGCATCTCTTCTTTATAGCCAGTGTGCGTTGCATGGAAACCAACAGATTCTAAAAGCCAAACTATGGACTATATAATTAACATGTTGCACTTTATTTGTAAACCGCAGTCACACTTTCATGTGAACAAATTAATTTCATCTTTAAGGGGAAAAAAATCCATTACTTGATCTGAATGGTGTTTCATCCTGTAAGAGATTTGGGTTTACGATCAAATCAGCATTGCAGTAATTTAACTATTATCGATAGAGAAAAAAATACAAAACACATCCTTTGATAGTAGAAATGGGCAAGGTCTATCAGACCCAACACATGCATTGAGGTCTCAAACCAAAATGTTGCCTATTATCCTTCATACTTAATCCATTGAACAAAATCTTCAAAATTCCTCGAAGATGCCCCTCCATCACTCACATTCTTCAGGGCTATCTCTTTCAGGTTCAAAGCATTTCCTTTGATCTCCTCGTTTCCAAGCAGCCCAACCACCTTTGCTTTAATCTCCTCCCTGGAGATGAGCCCATTTTCATCCGAGTCAAAACCCAAGCCATTTTTCCAGACATCACAGATATAGGATTTGTTAAGCAACTGGTCAGCAAAATAAGGCCAACACAAAAATGGTACTCCAACACTCAGTCCTTCCATAATTGAGTTCCAACCACAATGTGATAAGAAACAAGCTATAGAAGGGTGAGCCAACACCTGCCTCTGAGGAGCCCAACCAACCATCCTTCCACGAGAGCACACTCTTGCTTCAAACCCCTCAGGGTACACATCAGTACCCTCACAAGTGAAGTCCGGTCGGACTACCCATAGGAAAGCGTGACCACAAAGTTCTAGACCAAGTGCTAGTTCTTCAAATTGTAAGCGTATCCAAGACTGTAAAGCTACCAAAGGCCACATAAATGACTGATTTTGCTTGTTGTTGATCAAGCCAACTTAGACAAGTTGAATCCTCAGGCCAAAAGTGAGCTAGTCTACTGCTGGCAAACAATGGGCCAATGGGCTTAAAGTTCGGAATTAGGGTGAAAGCTGAAGGTTCAAGTTCATAAAATGAGTTGCAAATAATATAGTCAGCCAGTTTTACAGCACGGGTGTTACTGATCATCACCTTGAAGATGGTTTCCTGTAATCCTCGATTGCCCATGCATAACCAAACAAGATGGGGATGTATTCATGGCCGGCATTGTTGGAGATAGGTGGATCATTTGGTTTTAAAAAGACTCCTGCAAGTAGGTGCAACTTAATCAGATTCAAATAATAAATCAATATTCAACATCATGCAATAGTTATTCAGAACAATGCATTCACTGGAATTATAAATTTGTTGACTTGTCTCATGCATCACAACGCAAAAAAAAAAACATTCTTGTTTTCAGGCAAAATTGTAGAACAGATAACTTATGTTAAAAAGTTTACATATATATAGTATAGTTTATCCACACGAAAACGATTGATTCGGTCTCCAGAATATAATACAATGAATGTATGTAGCTAGCTAAAACTAGTACTTTCAGAGTTTCAGTTGATCTTGTGAAAAGGAATATAGTAAATAAATGGGAGTGGCAAGAGCTTAAATGAGTTGATCAAACTTACCATCTTCACCAACAATTCCATCTTCAATCAACTTAGGGATGTGAAGAGCCACAGCAGCAAACCCCGCAGATGCTGGCCATACAGCAGCTTTTCGAATGGACATCCTCTGAGCAACCTCCAAAACCCAACCCAGGTTTTTTATCAGCAATAACGCAAGTGATCTTATCATCAACGTTATTTGATCCATTGATCTTCTTAATCAGGTTCACCAGATGTCCTTGCATAATATTCACCATTGCATCACATAGCTTCCCTAGGTCATTTCGGTCATCCCTCTCTTCCATTCCATCAGGAATGGAAACCAAATGAATAAAATCCTCGTCGTAACCATTGTTAGACAATGCAGCCATGATTCTTTTGTGACTGAATTCGGTATTTACAAATGTGATCTTGAAACCGTGGTCTACCAAGTTGTGGGCTAGCTCCATAAGAGGCATGACATGACCTTGTGCTGGGTATGGTACAGCAAGCAAATGTGGCCTACCCATGATTTTACACTAAAAAAGTGTGAAATCTTTGTCGGAAAAAATGTGGCAATCACGCAGAAACAATTATAATCAAATGTAAAACAGAACGCAGTCGCACAAAATAAAAAGATTATATTTGAGTGGCTAGTCTAGGAAAGAAAATATGCGAGTCTAATGGTGTGACCAATACATGAATTCCCAATTTATAAACATCATACGCTAAGTACTTATGTTGTTTACCAGTGGCTTGGCTGAGGACACAAAAAGCCAGAGTTTTGTACCAGAGTGGTTACATTCATGTATGGATCAAACTTAGGGAATCTCTCATCTTGTTCTTGTTTCTATATGAAACTCACCTTGTAAAGCTAGTTCACATCCTTCTTGTGAAAAATTAGTCCTTTCTTTGTGTACATACTGATAATAGGTCCCAGACCTTGGAATCTTTCCACGTAAGCTGGTTGTACAAAATTTGTTTGTTCATACAGGCAGTGTGATTTGGGGAGATTTGGTAGCCAGAGCCAGACGGTTTTCATTAAAAGGCATGATAGCCTTCAACTGCAGAAAAGTAGTGCGGAGAACTAGTAAAATTGTGCCTGCCATGCAATACTACTGCATGACAATATTACTCTATCAGACAAAACTAAAAAGGACAAAATTCTGAAATAATGAACCAAAAAACCCACCCGCATTTCAAAAACACTCTCAAGGACAATAGTTGACTTTGGTCCGAAAAAGACAATAGTACCCTAGTATGCGGGTGTCGTGCATCTACCGCTTAGTATGCGCCAGGTATCTGCGGGCGTCGGTGCGTACCAAACATCGGAAAAGAAAATGTTATGCACAAGTATTGGTGCATCTTACCTCTTGGTATCGAGGTATCGCATGGCGTCGATTGCATACCAAACATCATAAATGAAAAATGGTATGCACAAGTGGCGGTGCATCTATCTCTTGGTATCTTGCTGAGGCGATACGGTGCATACCAAACATCTAAAAGAAAATTGTATGCACAAGTGTCGGTGCATCCCTTCTGTAGGTATGTAAAGTATGCCTGAGGACGTCGGTTGCATACCAAACATAGAAGGGTAAAATTGGAAAAAAAAAAAAAAAAAAAGTCGATGTCGTCCTTATTAATAATTAAAACATGAAATCTGGTTTTCTAGTAGTTATAAGTAAAAATTGTTTTTATCAATGGTTTCAAAACCCAATTGTCCTAGACTATGATTAAAATTAGAAATTGGACCTTTTGGCTTATTTCTTGTATTACTCTACCACTCTATAAATGGAACTTCGATAAGTGTCTTCACTTTGTCAAATTCAAATCAAAGAAATTTAGTACTATGCACGTATGGCTATGGATCTTTGTGATAAAGAGCCCAAAAGTGTAGTTTAACCCCTTAATAATAATGCTTTTAAACCGATTATGCGGTAATAAATAAGAGTTAATGCTAATTCGTGCTTTTATGTATTTCGGACATAGAACTCAATTATGTGCAGAAATATATCACTTTGGCGATATAAAGGAAGCAAAAGGTTGGTTGCTAAGTTATGGGATTAAAGGCCAAGGCGAGGAAGAAAGCTTGACACATAAAAGTCGTGAGAACTTTAGAAGATGCGTATCTTTAGACTCGGGCCTCGAATTGGTATATCTTATGTCAAAAGCGACAGGCTCCAGAAAGAACTTTTCAATGGTCAAACCTTGACCCAAGCAGAGGAGCATAAGTGGATGAAATACCTGTTGAAGTCGAAGCCGGTGAAAAGATCCAAAATTTGAAGAAATTGGGCTTTTGGGATCGATTTTCTAGCCCAAAACATGGACCCAAAACTCATGCATGAAAATGTGGATCACTGGTCTCCTCCATTTCACACACAAGACTTAGCTCTTGAGGATCAATTAGCTTAGGTTAGGAAGTAGCCATTAGAGTAGCCATTAAACCTTAGTTCTAGATCTAGTTTTGAAATTTTTAATTAGTTTATTAATTTAGGTTTCATTCCTTGTTTTAGATTAAGTATTTGAATCATTGTTTATCATTGATTAGATAAATAAAATAGTTAGTTCTTGTTAAATTGGATTTTTGTTATTTAAAATTGTTTTAGATCTAAATTCAGGTTATTAGTTGTTATTAATTTCTTAGTTGTTTAATTTAGTTTTGAATTATTGATTATAATCTTCATATTCATAAAGTTAGAATCTTTATATGATGTCTTATTCAATTTCATTTGGAAATGATAGTTTGATGAATCGAGGGGCTAAACCTCCATTAGAGGGGGTTTGATGAAGCCTTGATGAAAACTTGATTTTGTTAGCTTAGAATGGTTGTAAGAGTCTATTCCACTCTAGAAGGGCGTTGATTGATGTGAGAATGGGTGGGCGTCCTAAATATGCTAGTTATGAATTGGTAGAGATGTCATATATATAATTAGGGATTAGAGCGACCAATTGCCCGCCGTAAGAGCGTAAGAATTGGATTACAACAATCTATATGCTAGTTTCTTAAGTTGGATTCCGCGGTAGTTCAATTCCCCCTAATTCTTATTCTAGATTCAAACCTTAGTATTCGTAGCATTTCATAGTATAATCGTAATTAATTCTCTCATTGACTTTGGTAGGATTGATAGTCATAGGAAACTTGAATGTTAAAGAACTAGGAGTGGATCGAATCTTATTCAACTCTCTTGATAGATTAAGTAGAAATCTTTGATAAGTCTAGTATAAGTTGGGTTGTAGTTTTACTTTCGTTTAGAGTTTCATTGCTTTATTCATTAGTAAAACTATCATTTTTCGTTTATCATCTTTGCAAAGCAAGGCTTTTCGCAATTCTTTGGAGACAATAATGAATACAAATCTATTGATGACAAATGTAGCAATATGATCAAACGGACAAGATTTGGGAACATGTTTGAGTTTAGCCTAATGGCATCTGCGGAAGACAAGTTTTTCTCACCTATTAGGCTATTTCAAAACAATCTTACGGTGAATAAAGCCCGAATTACATATTTTAAGTTGCACAAGTGATTGATCATTTGAAATGATCTCAAACCTACAATTGGAAATTCAAAAAATTGAATGTGTGTTAGGAATTAGAGATCACACTAATCCGATGCGACAATTATCCTCAAGATCTTGGAATCAATGACAAAACAATAACACCAATACAACTACTAAAGCAATAATGAAATAACAAAGAATAGCGCGAACCACAAGGAACTTCGTGGTTTGGTAATTGCCTACATCCACAAGCTAAAATCATTTATAATCAAAAGTTGTTTACAATGTCACGAGCCTCATACAAGCACCAATCTCTCTCACACACACACACTTTTGGCACTCACAAATTTATGCTATTACACTATCATAATGCACTCACAAATTTGGCTGTGCCTTACACTAATTATTGTTCAATAATATACTATTTCTGGCGCCAGTACACTATAAGCTCTCTTAGTTGTGTTTTCTTAATTCTCAATTCTTGTGGGGTATTTATAGAAGCATTGAGGAACTAAAGTAGTAGTGGTTTTCCAAACCAATTTACTTACATTCATCACCGTTTAGAAATGAATCTCTTGGCCGGGTCCATGCTTCCAATTCAATAGGTCTTAGTCTAAAAAATTCTTATATTAGATCATCGCCGAGTTCTTCCTTGCAAGGGAATAAGATAGTTACTTGTGGAACTACTTTAATTACCCGGTTACTAGTATCATTAGTATATGGTATTAGTGAAGTATTTAGTACTCTTTGTCACACCTGGCCCGATGCACTTTCGGACGATAGTTAGTATCTTACTTTTGACCTTTTATTTGCATGATATCAATTTAAAACTTTTTAAAATTTGACTTGAATCTGAGTGTATGGATTTATTTTGGAATGGGTGGAGTTGGTTTGCATTGTACTCCCCATTTAATTATTCATGTTTTGCCAATCGATTCTTATTCTATTGCATATTGATGGTTAAAAGGAATTGGTATATTTGTATATATATGATGCATTATGTCTCCCCTCTTTAACATTTAAAATTTTGGTTAGAAGTTTGTTCCTATTGCTTATTCTAGAATTTGTTGTAGGTGAAAGATGCTAGATGGAACTGAAGCCGCGAGGTCAAGATATAGAAATGGGCTTGGTTAAAGCACTTTGCTGATGAATTTAATTACTAAGTAGGGTTTAGGAGTGGATGTGAGGAAATTCTCAAAAGTAATGGCTATATTGAAGAAACAATTAAGGTCAAAATGATGGCTCCAATATCACAAGTGTGACTTCATAGGTGTGTTTAATTCTCTCTTTCATTGTTTTCAAATTTTTTTTTTTTTTTCTTTAGTTACAAGTATATGGTATTGAGGCATTTTTAAAATTTTTTGAAGAACTTTTGTCTTACACACATACACACACACTCTGCACCTGGACAAACAAATAAAGATAATTAGTGTAACTATAAGGTAGCTAAGTTATTTATTCTATGCTTGTACATGTTGATAACAAGTATTTTGGCGTTAAATTTTCAAAATAAATGGAATTATGGAGTTGCACTAAGGGTATGAATTAGGCCTGTTTTTAATGCGTTTGTCTTAGAAGTGAAGCCATTGATAATGCCTAATGCACGGCGGCTTGGAAATTAAAAAAATATTTTGCACTTGTGTTGCACTTGAAGGTACTTAGAAATGATAATGATTGGGTGGGTTTTGTACACGCAAGTCTACGAGTGATTTTCTCTTGTTTAAGACCAGCACAAAAAGAATATTGATTTTCCATTAGAAAATCTTTTAAAGTTATTAAGTTCATAGTCGTGATTCGAGCGAAACTCGAATTTCAGGTTTTCAAAAACCGAATTCGAATATAAATCGAAATTTCGAGAAATTCGAAATAATTGAAATTCGAATGTGATAGGGTTGAAATTCTTGGATTTGGTTTTGGATTTATCCGAATTCCAAATTCTGAAATCGGAACTATGGTTAAGTTATATGGTTCAATAGGGAGTATCATACTTTTGACATTTTGTTTGTCTATACTATCATTTAGTTGTAAAATGTGTGTTTTCATGGATCGATAGCTAAAGTCTAACTTTGATACTTGCTTGTATATATAACCGGGGAATGGTATCTTTTTGCAAATTCAGGTAGCCCCCAAAGGAAAGATTTTTTTTGTAACTAACCATATTTGTAGCGGTTTAAAAGCGTTAGGAAACAAGGAAATCGTTGCAAAAGATTAAAGAAACGTATTAAAACAGCTTTGGTAAAGTATTACAAATTTAACTAAGCAACTCTTAATCACCCTTGGTAATGTAGACACTGTAACGGTTATGGACCGTTACAAATATTTGCAACACTTTACCCACGCTAATTTTGCAATACATTTTAAGCGTTGCAAAAAATAATAGCAACACTTTTTTGATGTTACTAATTGCTTGTTATGGTGTAGTTTTGGGGTTTTGCAATCTAAATTTGGGATTTTAGCAAAAGCTTGCAAATTATGGCATGTGGAGACAATGAGTACTGTTATCAATGTATGTATCATATTGCACAATATGATAATTAGAGCTAAGAATAAAAATTATGAAATGAGGAGGTATATTCCTGATCCAGAAGGGCAACCACAAATCCCACCTACTCGGGAACACTACATTGAGGAGACTCTGAGAGTTCAATCAAAGGCTATGCATGATAGACTTAAAAGCGTCTTGTCGAGCATCTATGGAGCATTAGGGGTGACCAAGCGTTGATTGTTGTAATTTAATTTAATTTTGTAGATGCATGTTTCTTTTTTAATCATCAATAAACAATGTTAAACAATATATTCTCTAAAAAGTAGCTACTTAAGTTAATTTAAAATAAGTACATCGTAAAACTTCACCTACAAAATGAATTCAAACCCTAATTTTTTGTGGTTATAAAACACTCACCATAATGATTATCTTCTCAAAATTTCAGCTCATTTGGAAACCTCTAACATAGATAAAAGCTGTTGTCATCTTTAAAAAGAAATCTAGCGGTCGAGAAATGTTGAATTTTTTGTAATTGGTTTTGCTAATGTTAAAAGGTTTCCAATGAGCTGAAATTTTGTAGAGATGATCTTAATATTGAGTATATCATATCCACAAAAAAATAGATTTAAATTCATTTTGTAGGTGAAGTTTTACTTTAATCTTTTATTTTAAAGTTAACTTAAGTAGCTACTTTTAAAGAAAAAGGATATATAATAATTTTCTAAAAGTAGCTACTTAAAATTAACTTAAAATAAGTACGTACGTAAAACTTTACCTACAAAATGAATTCAAACCTAATTTTTTGTGGTTATGAAACACTCACTATAATGATTATCTTCCCAAAATTTCAGTTCATTTGGAAACCTCTAACATAGATAAAAATTGTTGTCATCTTTAAAAAGAAATCTAGCGGTCCAGAAATGTTGAATTTTTGTAATTGTTTTTGCCAATCTTAAAGGTTTCCAAATGAGCTGAAATTTTGTAGAAATGATCTTAATATTAAGTATATCATATCCATAAAAAAAATAGGTTTAATTTCATTTTAGTAGGTGAAATTTTACTTACATACTTATTTTAAAGTTAACTTAAGTAGCTACTTGGGGTTTGGGAACAATGTGGTCCTTGGAAGTGTCAATGAGCGAGTCTCTTTGATCTCATATATTCTAAACTTGTTTGTCATTTTCTTTCCTGGTGATCTAGAAAAAGTCAAGAAGTAGAGGCAAGCAGGAAAGCTCATCTTGTAACTTGGGAGGAAGCGATTAAGTTTGGACATTACCAAGTATTTCCTTTCTTTGAGATCTCTCCAAAAGTAAATTTGGTCACATCACAAAGAAAGAACAAGCTAGGCCTAGAAAAGATGAATCTTTGCATCTATAGCATTACCAGATAAAACCTTCATTCACTTGTTGCAACATAAGATCGAGAGAAAAGTCCCATACAAAGATATATATATACTTTTAGTTACAAAATGGCCGGCTTGGTTGGTTGGTGCATCGATTACAAGATATATATGGCAAGGTGGAACATCATGCTATCTTTGGATCTTGAGTTGCAAAATTGTGTGACTTGTGAGATGATTGGGAGGTAGAAATTAGTGAACTAATTTATATCATTTCTTATGGTTTCCTACTCCTATGATGTGAGAAGTGCAATGATAGAATTTGGATAATTAAAATTAAGTCTGTTCATCCTGGCATGCAGTGCGCAAATAAGTCCCAAACTCCGAAGTCAGATTGCTTTGATTATGGAAAGCTAGGGTAGAAGGTTTTTCCATTGCAATTATTTCATTTTATCAAGGTTATATTGTTTGGATGCTAGATGTTAAAAGGTTAATAACCTTTTGTATATTGTAAGCTTACTAGTATTTGCCCGTGCGTCTGATCTGGTTAAGCACCTTAAATGCGGCCGCCGCATCCCCATTTTTTAAAAATGAGCTTAAAATCATGATCCCATACTCATGTTTCTAGAGCCCAAGAACCCGTAGAAAGTACAGTCCAAAACAGTCAAGCCTTTTTTTTGTGTGGGGTGGAGTGAGGTGAAAAACTTTTAAACTCACTCCAAAAAACTTATTAACTCACTCGGAAAAATATTTTAGTGGTTATGGTTAGGGGGTGACACAACCACTTATCACATTATGAGGTGGAATTTGTCAACCCACACTACCTTTCTTTGTTATATAGATAGAGTTCGTCTACCCCGAGGATATCCTCATAGGGACGACATCCGATACTGTTGGATCTCCGTTGGATCTCGGATCATCGGTCGAAAAATAAAAAACAAACTCATATTCTCTCTCTTCCTTTTGTTTTTATTTTTTCGACTGATGAATCTCGAGATCAACGATCGAACCCTCATCCCTATGAGGATATCCTCGGGGTAGCCCAGCCATATAGATAATACTAATTTGATGCATGTCCGCACATGCTTTTATGCTCAAACTAAATTAAATTGTACTATGAAATACTAGCGTTTGCAAATGTACTATTATAAATACATAGCGATGGCACATTTTGAAGCGTGAAACCTATTCTAATTTGTTTTCACACTTATTTTATGCTATCTATCGGCCCAGAAATCAATCGGGTTAATAAAAAATCTGATTTCAAAATTCAAATTTGAATCGATCATTAAAAATTTAAATTCCCAACCCGATTTGTTGCTCTAGATGTAAGGAGATCATACTAACCATAGTTAGCAATTTGGCATATTATTAGCGAATTATTAGTTTAATTAGGAAAACGCAGCTTAAAAATGTAATTATTTTCAATGATATGGAATAATTCATTAATTAGGTAAGAAATCATTAATTAGCGAATTTTTCATTATTGTCACTATAAGTTTCTTGAGTTTGTTGTCAAATTTTATCAGATTTTTTTATTTTTAGCCGTATTATACTTTCGAATTATTTACAAACCCAAATTGAAAAAAGCGAATTCTTATCAAAACTCGAATTTTATTTGAATATTTTCCGTATCAAATTTTTGCCGTATTACGAATTGCTAACCATGCTACTAACCCACTAATTTTGACTAAATATGTTAAATTTGTCGGGATGAAATTGTCGAAAGTTCGGATGGCATGGGTTGTAATAATAGTGTGAAAATTTGTCTAGAATTTCAAATGAAATTGTCGAAATTTCGGATGGCATGGACTGTAGTATGAATTGTAATAATAGTGGTTGGCGAGGGCAAAATCGGACAAACAAAAAAATGACGTATGAAAAACCACTGTAGATGAGGGGGGCTATTTAAAGTAGTTAAATAAGAAAATAACATGAGCAAAATCGTCTTAAAAAATATGACCAATAGTCACAAATTATAAAATAAACAAATATTATAATACTGTTGACTCAGGGTCAGAATTTTTAAATTAGTAAAAAATATAGATCTGTCTAATATTTTATTTTGTTGAGGTGGGACTTTTGATTCTTAGTCAATCTTACATTCTTACGGTATTGTAGAGAATAGACGTAGACTTTTGATTTAGGGACCACTGACTTTGGAGTCTCAATAGAGTGAGTCCACAAACTCCACATCATGCATTCATTATCTGGGTCATCAAATATTCGATCACCAGTTACCACCAACGGTGGCACCAAGGCACCAACCAGTGTCAAACATTTTCCTTGAGAGATAGGGACGCATATTTAGGATATCATATTTTCAATCAAAAAAATAATATCAATAATTACAATGTCAACACGTACTCAACGGTCACAAGGACGACGGAGACAATGACATGTCTGACCTGGATGAGTTTAGTTATGTACCTAGCTTCTTTTGACTGTAATAACTAGAAACCGGCGGGTTTTCAGAGAAAAACAAAACTACATGTAGATAGCTGCTGGCACGTTCGATCTAAAGGCAAAAGTTGTGTTCAAATGCGTAGGATGCAACGTAATAAAAATTAACTCTATAATTTACAATGAACATAGCCACATAGCCGTGTTACTGTACGTGTATAAAAACAAGTTGTTGTTCTCTTCCTTTAGCTCAATTCAAATTACATTAGACTTCCAGTTTTAGTTCCAATATGTACGCTTCTCCATGCCTAAAGTTTTACGAATTAGGAGTTTAAATACCTTGCGACCTTTTATTTTTGAGCTAGAAGACAAGCAAAACTTTCAGAACTTTAACGTGGCATTTGGAATCAAAAGTCCAGCAGAAACTTTAACGTAACAACCATTTCAAACGGTTTCATATCAAAAGAAATTAAAGAATGGTACCAAAACTTTTGGATCTTGTGAACTTTTCAAAACCATTTCGTAATGGTCAGAATTTTTTTGGCATCCTTAATTTTCTGGTTACAATTTAAGCTAAGCCTAATGCTACATGTTCAAAATATATACGAAAGAAAAAGCATCAAAGCAAGGAGCTGAGGTCTGAACTGTGACTCTTTATTGATTTAAATTTGACGTACCTGCTGAAGCGGCACCGACTATGTCACTGTGGGAGTTTCGGGTATGAAGAACCAACTTTCTAGTGTAGTTGTGAGTCGAGTAGTAATCAGAGAGCGACATAGATATGCAGCTTTGGCTCATCTTTCCTACCCATGTATCCAAATTCAGAATCACCCCTACATCAACACTAGACATCTCACTACTTGTACTTTTTTGATTGCAATCACTAACACTAACACAAAGGTTATAGGCGAAGAAGGTGAAGGATAGGCTGTTGTCTTCTTCATTGGAACAGAAGATGTTATTGGGTTGGTCAATGCTTTAGCTTGATCAAATTTTGTTCATATATGTAGCAGTAATGATAGACTGACCCACTTTTATTTGACTCTTATTTGGACCTACTGATGTGTCAAAAGTCATAATCGTTGATTTACATAGAGATCGTGTCGTGTGTGTATTATGAAACTGGCAAAGTTATTCAAATAGTGAGTCGCAATAGTAGGTCTAAAAAGTAGGTCCGTATAACACTATTCTATATGTAGGCCATTCTCCGGCCTGTGGAGGAGTCTTATTTAATTCATGACTTTCTAGTACTTACTTAAAAATTAATGTGGCAATCCAAGTTTCTTCAGGTCAACTATTTAATTGTACGTGTTTGGTTATAGATGGTTGGAATTAGGGGTGTTCATAGGTCGGTTCTGGGTTGGTTTTTATCGGTTTTGGGTCGGTTTTTAGCAGTTTCTATCGGGTTCGGTTCTTTTGGGTTTTTTCTTATATTTTGAAAACCCAGACCCATATCCATTAATTAGTCGGTTCTGGTTCCGGTTTCGGTTCCTTATCGGGTTAAACATTTTTATTGCTAAAATTATTTTTTTTAGTTATATAACCGATATAAAAGTTGGTTTACGGCAACTATAACACTTGTCATCGATATTTTTGTCCTCTCATAAGAAGTAATGGTCCTAAATTCAATAATAATATTTGAAAGTTATCTAAAATTTTAAATACATTCTCATACATTATCTCATGTGTGTATATTTTAAATCGAACATATGTATATTATACTATCGTAATATGTCATATATAGAATAAATACCACATGTACCAAATTAATACCACAATAGTTAGTTAGCATTGCAACGTATTAGTTATCTAATATATATATATGTAATATATCAAACACGCATTACTGCGTTTATGCATTAGTTAATATAGATGCGATGCATTAGTTAATTCATAGTATATCGACTATCGTGTAGACGTGAACAAATAAACATATATTATTATTAATATTTATAATACACATATTTAATGTAATATTATAAAAGATGCATTTAATATATAACACACATTCACTATTATGCTAAATGTTATATATATTTAGTATAATTTTACACCTAACAAATATAGACTATATATAATAATAATGTTTGAGTTTGTCTTTATTTAGTGTAATATAATACTAAATTCTATATATCAAAATCAAACAAATCGGTTCCGGTTTTGGTTCGGATACCTATCGGTTTTTTACTATTCGGTTCTAACGGTTTCGGTTTTTTATCGGGTCGGTTCTTGAAGACCCACTTTAAATGGGTCAAATATTTTAGGACCCGAACATTATAAATGGTTCCAGTTCGGTTCGGGTAATTGGGTACCTATGCACACCCCTAGCTGGAATGTTGTCTAGGAGCGAGTTTAATCTCCATCCTAATGTACACAAAATTAGTCTATAAAGATTTTGGACCCGGGCATACGCCCGGGATCTATGAAATATTTTGTGTGATGAAAAGGCTTTACAAAATATCTCACACAAATTTTCGTATCAGAATATATGTTTATTGATAGTAAACCGAAATATGTTAATGAGCAGCGATTATGGTGCATAAGTACTTGAAAACTAAGAGATCAAATTGAGATAGCCTCTTCACTTTGTGGTTTAGGATATTAATCCGTAATTTTCAAATAGAATTATCTTAAACTTGATCTAGCTTGTATAATAGTTTTCTTAGATTTATGGTGATTTAGCGGCAAATTTTCGAATCAAAATATACTTTTATTGAAAATAAACCAAAATATAGTAATGAGCAGCGATTATGATGCATAAGTACTTGGAAACTAAGGGATCAAATTGAGATAGTCTATTCACTTTGTGGTTTAGGATATTAATATGTAATTTTCAAATGGAATTATCTTAAACTCGATCTAACTTGTATAATAGTTTTCTTAGATTTATGGTGATTTAGCGGCAATTTTTCGAATCAAATTAAATATACTTTTATTGAAAATAAACCAAAATACGTTAATGAGCAGCGATTATGGTGCATAAGTACTTGGAAACTAAAGGATCAAATTGAGATAGTTTATTCACTTTGTGGTTTAGGATATTAATCTGTAATTTTCAAATGGAATTATCTTAAACTCGATCTAGCTTGTATAATAGTTTTCTTAGATTTATGGTGATTTAGCGGCAAATTTTCAAATCAGAATATATTTTTATTGAAAATAAACCGAAATACGTTAATGAGCAGCAATTATGGTGCATAAGTACTTGGAAACTAAAGGGATCTGTCACACCCCAAATTTCGGACAATATATAAAACAATTATATTTAATTATCACGAAACCGGGGTGAAACAAAACCCAAAACCCCGTTATCAAACCACGATATATAAAAACTGAAATCAAAAGAAAACTAAAAGGGACAATCCTTAAATCACATTATTAAACTATAAAGAAACTGACCAACTCTATTACATCTATCTCAAAACAAATCCGTACCCTTCAGAAAATCTTAAATCAGAAGACTCCAAAAGCAACTCCAAATCACGTGTCCTTATCCACGGCACTCCACCATCTATGTTTTCAAGAACACACCCACGTTGCAAAACAAAGCAAACATGGGTCGACAAATTGAATTTTTGGTATATGAGTAGACTAACAACAAAATATATATAATAATCTTTCAAATGAATAAATATAACATTACCAACAATTTCAACTTGGAAGACAATATAGTTCCGTTTTCCAAAAACGGCGTGTAGTTTCTCCCCAAGTAAGATTTCACCCCCAACATACAAATTCCAAGAATCTCATATAACAGTACTCGTCATTCCAACTTTCCAAAACAACTCACCATACAATACCACTTACATTCCATTTATTAAATGTACATATGATAACCTAATTAAATATGAGTTTGGTATACCTTACCTTTAAGCTAACACGCCGTCTTAGGGTAGGATATTTACGTCCCCGCAAAAAGATTAATAGATCCTACCCTCCCCGCAAAAACGAGTTAGACATCATAATAAAATGATTTATCTCAGTCAGTCAAATTTCCATTCATAACCAAACCTCATTTAAGACATTTAAGTCTAATTGATATAACCTGGTTCGTCCCACTTATTTGGGGAATACCACTTATCATAATACCTATATCAAGAGTAGTCATTCATATGACATCATTCGTCATAAAGTTTACTAGCGTGCATAACCATAGATCTCAGACTATCACAAGTCATTAATATTTTCATAATGACATATTAAGTTATAGTCATTTCGCAGTCACATAAATATCACAATCATTTACTAATATTATTCACAGTCACACTTCACATCCATAACATCTCACAATTTATATACTTTTACTTTAGTATCACTCGTCTACTTATGAGAACGAGGAAAAGTCACAACCAAGGAGTACATTCATCCCTTGTGAGTATTAACTCATACAAACCACGTAAACATTTATCATAAGAAATCATATACATCATATGCAATAACTCCATCACCGCGTAAAATCAATATTTTACTTTGCTTATTAATTATCTCGTTGACTCATTTATTCAAAGACACGCATTGACCTTTAGTTCCTACTCCACGATTTGCACTACACACATTTGCCAAATCACACATATCCGTGTGCCTCACTCACACCGAGTACCACTACAAGACATATGTCCCAAGCGGGATATCGCCTCCAGGAAACATATTTTCATCTTGTAAACTCGTAACTTGTGAGTCACAGCCATCTCTGGGCTTTCCATACACATAATCACAAAGCCTCTTTGGGCATAACAAAATATCAGGTCATTCATGGCACATTCAATGAATACCTGGGGTCATTCCCGCCACATTCAAGGAATACCCATCATAACACTAACGGGCCATTCATGGCACATTCAATAAATGCCCTGAGTCATTCCCGCCACATTCAAGGAATACCCAAACCTACATTCCCGTATATTCAAGGAATACGACCAACCCGCAAGGCGAATACCTTAGTTCCTCTCTAGGGTAGTCCAAACTATTGGGTCATTCATGGCACATTCAATGCATGGGTCATTCATGGCACATTCAATGAATACCCATCTATCACATGACATCACAAGTCATAATATCTCATTACTAAATCCTGAGGCGTGGAGAGTTCTAAAGATGTGGGCGACACATTAAACTTTCACCGGACACTTTTACACCGAATTTTTAACACTCATGAGTTCTCATTTTATTATAATATTTTTTATTACAAAACAAACATCGTCTCAAACAATAATTCATTACTAAAGATTCCAAACACAATAACTAATCAACTCACCTTATTATCAATTATATAAATCATAGATATCAAAAGGTTCAATCAGAAATAACACATTAGTTAAATGTTTCATGAATACATTTTAAATAACCACAATCACGTACACAATCACGTTCACATATAGTTACCACAATAACTAATATTTAATATTTAATATATTATAGTGTAGTGTAGTGTAGTGGCTGCACTTTTGCTCAAAGTTGCCTACGTATCCAAATCTTTCAAGATTGGAATCAAGCCTTCGTAGTTCTTATCAGCCACAAAGTCAATGCTATAGTTTTTCCTACATTCATCAATATGACATGTAACTTAATTATTTATAAACTACGGTATGTAGATATACTTTTTCATGTAGAACTCGAAGTCCCAACCTTAGCCCATCTAGAAGAAAACTTAGGTCGAAAACGGTAAAAATCGTAATATTCAGCAAACTAGATTTCTGACGGACTATCTTCCAAATGACACAACGCTTTCCACAGGTGTCCAAATGCATCAAGGCTTTTTGCGTTAAAAAGCTAACACACAGAACTTACTTTCTTATGTTTTACAAAAATACTCAATCTCATTCTAAATGTTTGATAACTAAGCTCGAACACAGTGCGCAGAAACTGATTTCTGATGCACTATTTTCTGCCCGTCAAACTTCCAAACACCATAATTAATTCCACGGGCCTCGGAATGCAATGAGGCCAATTGGAATAGAAAGCAGACTTCCAAATCTTATTTTTTTATGTTTTATAAAAATTCTAACTCTCAGTCTAACTGGACTTGAACACAGTGCGCATAAACTGAATTCTGCCACACTGTTTTCTGTCAACCAGACTTCCAGACACCATAGCTGTCTCCACAGGACTCAGAATTGGACAAGGCCAATTGAGTTAGAAAGAAAACTCATAAAACTCACTTTTTCATGTTTTACAAAAACTCTAACTCTCCCCCTAACTTTATGCAATTTGTGATCAAACCCTATGCAGAAAACTGTTTTCTGACAAATAGAATTTCTTATGCATAGAAGTGTCGAGGTCATATCTTTTCCGTCACTCATCTAAATTAAGTGAGGCTCACTGCATCGGGTAAACGACTCTCTAAGGTTTCATTATGTTTTGGTTTCCCACAAATCTACAAAGTATAGTGTCCTATACACTTCCTACAATGCAACATATCCAGAATAGGTGCACAAACAGTTATCATATATTGAAGTCCATTTTCATAATCTTAAGCACGAGTATGAACTCAGGTCAAAGTATGAGGTTGTACCTCTGTAAGTCTAGATTCTAATGGTTTTGGAATCAACACAAAAGAGTAAATATTTTATTTTATATGATTTTATTACTGCAGACTACTCAGTTTCAGTCCTAGTTTATACGTCAGACTTCAACTTAAATTTCAGTATGCAAACCGACTAGATATGAAATTTTACAAAACACGAAAGTTGTAGATATGCGTGTCTACAGTAGACAGGCGTTGGATTCATATCAAAAAGATCAAAAACGAATTTTCTATGCTTAAATTACTAAGAACAGTTCTGAAATTCTGAAAATCAAAACCCTATAATATAAATCCAATGACTTCACATCATTCAAAATAGTTGCAGACCTATATAATACTACCAATCAATCAATAAACATATGGTTTACTCACTACCGTATACAAGTACTCCTGAACACAACAACACCTATATATCAAAGCTAAACTTTTGGTGCCAGTAACTCAATATACCGAAAGTCTCTAATTAAACCAATAATTTCGATCTCAAAGTTTTATATCATTATAGAGAATTAAATATGCAACAAATCTAAACCATAGTAATAAATCAATTATATGAAAATAAGGTTTAGACTACTCACTTGTGATCTTGCTCTGTTGTAAGCAAATCCCCTAGCAAGAAACCTCCATTTCTTCTTTGAGTAAAACTCTCTCTCTCACTCAAGCACTCTCCCCCAGTAAACACTCCTTCTCCTTTTCTCTTGTACGTCTCTCTTTTTTTTTTTTTTTTTTTTTTTTTTTTTTTTTTTTTTCAAAAACCAGAAAAAACCCAACAAAAAGGGAGAGTTCGGTTGTAACCAACCCCCTATAACTCTCCCACGTTTTTATCTTATCTTATTTTATCTTTATCCTTTTCTTTTCTTTTTAATATTATTATATTTTTTTTAAAACCCAAATAAATAGGGAAAACAAAGAAAATAAACGGGGTGTTATAAACTCCAAATCACGTGTCCTCATCCACTGCACTCCACCATCTATGTTTCTGATAGTTAGTAATTTGATTATTAATTATCTATAGATAAATATAAACAACTAATGATCAACTACCTTATCAATATCATTCTTACTCTCTATTCATTATGTAATATATAGAGTACGGAATCGTTCCACTCCTAAACTACCAAGACTAAATAGAATCTAATTAATCAAGCACAAGAAACAATGGTGAGAGTAATATTATGTTGAGAATTTATACTACGAGATAAGACTATCAATTGATCTTATACTAATATTAACTAAAGTAATTATTTATAGGTGAATCAAATATGGAGAAAACTAGAGAGAGATTGAAATCCACTTTTTAATTTCTTAACATGCTAGTATAGATTTGTATAGAAAACCCTAGTCTAGATATTCTCACACAAGGTTAAAATATAAAAATTAGACTTTTAATGATCCCTAATTACTTTATACTATCTCTAGTTATAAATTAATTAGCATGAGAGAAAGCTTGTTTTCATTCTCATGGCAAACTCACTATTCTCTAGTTTAGGTTAAACTCTTCTTATCTTTAAGTCAAGAAAAACTTAAACTTAAAACCCTAAACAAAAATCCTTAATAACAAATCAAGTCCTCTCAAAGCCTCATTCAAACTCCCTCTAATGGGAATTTAGCTATGAATCATGGGACTATCATGGACATAATAATAGAAAGAAGAAGACATAATGAAGAACTACTTTATTAAAGATACTTGAATTGAATAAACTAAAGCTTTTATTAAAAGGTTCTAAGAGAGAGAGAGAGAGAGAGACCTAATTTATTCTAAACTAAAGAGGGGAGTATCCAAGTTTTGTTTAGTCTTAAACCTCTTTATATATGAGAGAGTTAGGTTTACAATTTTGTGTATGGGCTTTGGAGCCATGTTTTGGGCCATAAAATCAAGCCAAAAACCTAATTACATATGTCTAAAAAGGGTTTCTCTGCACGAAATTACTTTAACACCTTTTTCGTCCACTTTTACTACTTTGATTGGGTCAAGATATAGACCATTAGAAATTTCTTTCCGAGCCGGTCGTTTTGACATATAATAGGCCCAATTTGGAGGTCTGAGTCCAAAGATACGGCCTGCGGAAGTTTTGTTGACTTTTCTGCTTTTTTTTCTACCCGCGTTGACTTTGACTTTGACTTTTCAGCTTTGACTAGGCTTTAAAAAAGTCTTTTCTCCTTGAAACTTGGGCTTTAATCATAGAACTTCTTAGTAACCAACCTTTGCTCCTTTCTCTTGTAAAAGTGACATATTTCTTCACATATTTGACTCTAAGACCAGAAATACACAAAAATACGTAAATAATACTAACTCTTATTTATTATACACATAATTGGTCTAAATGTGATATTATTAAGGGGTTAAAACTACAGTTTTGGGCACTTATCAAACCACCCCAAACAGCATTTTGCTTGTCCTCAAGCAAATATGAGAAATTAAAATAAGTGACCAAAAATGTATTTTTAACTTGTCTCATTTCGCTGAGTGCGACTGCATTGAACATATGCAATAAGACCTTAAACCACTAAGAATTCCCTAGTGGACGAGTTATAGCCTCGTGAGAGTTTTCTAGAGAAGGTACTCACAAACTTTATTTATACTACAACGACTAAGACTATGACATAGCACTAACTAAAAGAAAATGGGGACCAAGTGTTGGGAGAAAGCATGTGATATATCTTAAGTTGCAAAAGTGATCTAGTGCTCTTTTTTTTTACCGCTTATAGTTAAAAATAGCTTGGAGAAGAAGTCTTATCTTCCCAACCCCTCTTGTTTCTTGCCTTTTCTGGTAAAATCCCTCACTGCTTAACAGTGTGTGTTCTGAAAAGGGAAAAATGATTTCAACAAGTAACCCCCCCCCCCCCAACCCCTACCCCCGAGTGTGGTGGTGGTGGCAGAATAGAGCTCTTCTCCTAATCAAAATCCTAGCTTTACGGGTCCTCATTCATGGAGCTCTCTATTCAATACTAGCAAAAACACCGGGCTTGAACCTAACCTCGAAAAGGTACACGTTCCTTTTACAAATGGTATTCTTTGAGGTTTCGATTGGAAATCTTAAATGAAGGAATAGAACCGTGGAAGGACTATATAGTTGGCTTCTTTGTGGAAAAGAGACTCTCTTACCCCTTTGTTAAAGCTATTGTCGAGGAGACAATGGAAGCTTAAAGGTGGGTTTGACATGATAGCAGATAAGAACTTATTTTATTTCAAATTTGTGAATGAGGAAGACAAGCAACTAGTTGTGGACCATGGGCCTCTGTTTCTTGCGGGTAGAATCTTTGTTATTAGGCCCTTGGTCACCAACAGTGGAAAACATTAGAAATGGAATTACAGCTCTTCCCATCTGGGTTAAAATGGATCTCCCCAAACAATTATGGACTAAGAATGGAATAGATTTTGTATCTAGTCTGGTTGGGGAGCCTATTTGTATGGATGATGCAACTGCTAATAGAACGTGGATTGCCTATGCAAGGGTCTGTGTGGTGGTGGACACCAATTTCCAGTTTCCATCAAACATCCCTGTTAATATTGGTGAAGGAAACATAGTGGACATTGGTTTAGACTATGAGTGGGAACCTGAACAATGCAGACTGTAAGATTTTTGGGCATTCAGATGCAAAATGTCCAAAGAATAAGGGAAAGAACATTCAGAATGTGCCTCCCAATTCAAAGCAGGTGAAGTCTACACATGTTACTAAGCAGACAAAACAGAATATGCGATGGACTCCAAAGAAAAACGCTCCAAATGGTCAGACAAGTTGTCAGAGGAATCATGATGGAGTCCCCATAGCTGAGGTTGTGGTAGGTATATCAAAGGACGCGCCCCGTAGTCTTGCCTCGATGATGGAGTTCAAGCACAAGATTCAACTAAAAAAGATGATGAAACAATGGAGAAATTGGTTAGAGGTTCTCAATTAATTATTCATGCCGAAGTGGAAGCAACAAACAGATTTGAAGTACTAATGCCAACCGATGCGGATGATATGAAAGATCTGCAGATGATACACAATTTAACGACATGGAAATTGTTCCATATCTTTGGAGCCGAAAGAAAGGAAAGAAAAGGATGTACAACAGGAGGAATACTTTGAAGAGGTGAGAACAGACTTTGAAGCCCCTGAAGTACTCCACATCACTGTAGAAGAGGAGGAAGGAGTCACAGAAGTGGACACTGAAGAAAGAAAGGCTTACTCTCTCCAGAGAGGTCAAGTTCAAGAAGAAGGAACATCTTCTACCAGTGAAGAAGAGCTAGAAAAAGAATATTTCACTGACCATATTTCTTCAGAAGATGGTTTACATATCGCTGGTATACTGGACTCCCCTTCAGTCTCAGGCATAAATGTCAAAACAAAACAGCTTACTAGCCATTCAGAGCTCTCGATATATGATGGTGACCGCAACAAGCAAAGAAAAAGAAGAAATCGAAAGCTAAGGCCAAAGGGGCAGGAAAGAACCACTTTTAAAGTTTCAATGATGAAGAAGATAGCTGTATGGAATGTTAGGGGAATAAACATGCCTAAAAAAGCAACAGAAGTCAATAAAGTGAGAAAGGAAAACAACTTGTGCCTTTTTGGACTTATAGAAACAAAAGTCAAAAGAGATAAATTTGATTCCATTAGCAAGATGTGTTGCCCTGGATGGAAATTCTATGACAATTACGATAGTGATCCCAGTGGGAGAGTCTGGATAGGTTGGGATACAAGTTATATTGAAGTAAGGAAAGTGACAGAGAGCAAGCAACACATACATGTATCTGTGAAACTCCTTTCTACAGCTCAAGTCTTTTAGTTAACTGTAATCTATGCCAGCAATGAACCACAAGAGAGGCTCACCTTGTGGACCATCTTAAAAGGTATGCATAATTGTTATTCGAAGCCATGGTGCCTTTAAGGAGATTTCAACAATGTTTTGTATACAAATGAAAGGCTTGGCTGTGATGCGGTACATCCTACAGAAGTGGAAGATTTTATGGATTGTGTAATTTCTTCAGGGCTCTCTGACATGAAGTTCACGGGTTTCTTCTACACCTGGTCAAATAATGCAGAAGGAGATAGTAGAAAATTGTCAAAGATTGATAGGGTACTTGTCAATGCAACCTGGAACAACACCTTTCTCACTGAAGCAGTTTTTACACCTCCGGGTATTTCTGATCATTCTCTCATGCTAGTAAATTGGTATGATTCAAAGAAAATACATATGCCCTTTAGATTCTGCAACATATGGGTTTTTCATCCTAATTTTCATGAAGTGCTCACCTATGTTTGGGCTAAGCATTTCTATGGCTCTCATGTTTTTATTCTCTGCTCTAAGCTATCAGAACTCAAGAAAGCGCTAAAAGGGTGGTCTAAGGATGCTTTCTCCAAATTCTATGAAAGAGTCAAAACATCCCGAGAAAGCATGCACACACTGCAGCAACAATTGCAATCAGACCCTCAGAATGCTTCTATTGCCATCCAAGAGAAACTGGCCAGAAGCAAGTACATTGAACTCGCTAAGACGGAACAAGAGGACCTTAAGCAGAAATCACACTGTGATTGGCTGGAATTTGGTGAAAGATGCAATGCATATTTTTTTAATGCAATAAAGGAACGGAAAGGGCAGAATTGCATATGGTCAGTAGTAAATGAGGAAGGTGAAACTCTAAATGAATCACAAACAGTTTCAGCAGTTTTCCTAGACTACTACAAAGGCTTATTGGGACAACAAGATGATACCTCTATAGAAGAAAGTTTCTTTCATGATCTAGAAGTCACAGGAACTCTGCAACAGATCCAACAGAATGCTATGGACATGGATGTATCAGAAGAGGAGATCAAAGCTGCCCTATTCTCTCAAGATGATAATAAATCACCGGTCCGGATGGTTACAATGCATTTTTCTTCAAAAGGTCTTTGAAAGTGATAGGTGAGGATTACATCAAGGCTGTCAAGTACATGTTTCAACTCTCTTATATTCCTAGATGTGTAAACTCTACCTTTATTTGCTTAATTCCTAAAGTGAAAAATCCAGCTACAGTGGGTGATTATAGGCCTATATCTTGTACTAATGTCATATATAAATGTTTTACTAAGGTCATCACTAATAGACTCAAGCATGTTATACATGACTTAGTGGCTCCTAGCCAATCTGCTTTTGTGCTAGGGAGAACTATACAAGACAACCTTCTTCTTGCCCATGAGATGCTCAGAAGCTATTCAAGGAAACATGGTACTCCCAGATGTACTATAAAGGTGAACCTTCAAAAAGCCTTTGACTCCGTGAATTGGCAAACCATCTCCTTCATGCTAGGGAAGATTGGCATTCCACCAAAGCTCAAAAGATAGATTGAAGTGTGTTACACTACTCCTTTCTTTTCCCTGATCTTCAATAGGGAACCTTTGGGCTTTTTCAGAGGCAGGAGAGGGCTGAGACAAGGTGACCCCATGTCACCATATCTTTTTGTCATAATAATGGAGCTGCTCAACTCATTACAACAGAAGGGCCTGCATCAAAAAGTTTTTCAGCCTCATCCTTCTTGTAAGAGAATGCATATTACACATTTGTGTTTTGCAGATGATGTTCTTATCTTTATAAGAGGAAAAGAAGACTCTATCGTGGCTCTTAAATCCATTCTTGATGAGTTCGCTAGGGCAACTGGTTTGCATCTGAACTTAAACAAGTCATCCATTCTATCCGGAGGTCTTACTCAAGGTGATAGTAATCATTTAGCCCAGATTATAGGTATGCAACCTATTACTCCCCCCATCAAATATCTTGGTCTTCCTCTTATCTCATGCATCTTATATAATCAGCAATATATACACAAACATATTGGTGTTGTAATAAGAAAGACATCAATCCTACAATGCTAGTAGGACATTTCTATTTGAAAAATCAGTTTATTTTTCAAAGAGTAAAAAAGGTAGAATAGTTGAACTTTGTTAACTAGATTGCTCTCAAACTACCTTAGAATTTTTTTTACAGAACCAAACACAATGTGGCAATTTTATTTTGATACATCATCCTCATTTGACTAACACATTTGATTAAAGCATTACTCAAATAATAATAAGATGAGTTGCTTTAAACCAAATAAAAGTCAGTAGCCTTTGATTTGAAGGTATGATACTAGTATGCTACATATGATACTAGTCTCCATACACCTCTTCTGTTCGAATATTTTTTCGGCATTGAAGGTATATAATACTAGTCTGCTACAATTACTTCTACAATTGTAAAGCTATATAAACATGACATTTCTAATTCCACAAAATGCATTACCACTAGTATGAAGCCCGCTTAACTATCGTGTTTCATCAAACAATGTTGAAAATAAAAACACTTTACTCCATTGGGAACTAAAAAATAGAATATGGGGAAAAAGAAAAATGCATTCTTACAATTGCTTATATATCAAATGGAGCTTTCAGAATTCGTATGAGACAAAAAATAAAGATAGCCAGTATATAATATGGCGACAGAATACTAAACTTTCACCGACACTAAAATATATAATACACACTTACAGAAAGCAAAGAAAAACAGCCAAGGAACCTGTTTGTCATCCAAAGCAATTTAAATAAGAAGATCAGACATTATGTAAAAAGCCCTTTGTCGAAACACAAATCAAATTGGACAAACTTACCAGAAATTATGGCTGACATGCATCTAATATTCTCAGAGCTGAAATTAATCAAACACAAGTTTTAATAAAACAGCTAGAAAAGAAATCATGTTTCACTTATTGAACACAAGTTTTAAATAAATAACTAAAGTTTTCATCTTTTAAAAGCCGGTGTTCAAACGAGTAGTAGTGGCAGTGGAGGAGGAGATGCATGGTGGCAGAGAGATGAGGTGGTGGCTTTGTAGTGAAGGAAAGTGAATATTTTTTAAGGATTAAACATGCAAAAACTAGAAAACGAAGTGAGAATGAGGCTGAGATTCAAACAAATCAACTAAATATTCAAACATTGAAATTACCTTACCTGTTCAGGTTGAGAAGGGCGTCGGTGCAATGAAATTCAAGGGCGTCGGTGCAATGAAATTCAAGAGGTAATAGTCCGACGGCGTGCTTTCGTGACTATTGCGGAAGGAAGGAAAAGTTGAAAACTCGGCAGTGTTAGAGTCGGTTTTATTATTTTAATTTTAGGGTTTAATTTTTCATGAAATTTTAGAGCGTGGGAAGTGAAATCTTTGCCGCCTGTTGAATAGATATGCCGACGGTTAAGAAGTACGGCCATATTTTGGTGTCCGTTGGAAACAAACAATGGTTAAAGGCAGTCGAACTAGCCGATAGCTAAAAACTGTCGGGCAACCGTCGGACAGAACAAAACAATTGTAATACCTCCGGGACGGATGGCCAACTAATACCCGATGGATAAACGTCGTTGGTAACTTCCTATGGTTATAAACCGTCGGGCAATCTTTCTGAAGTCTGTCGGGTAAAGTCGTTTTTTTGGTAGTGAAACTAAAAGGAACAGTCCTTAAATCACATTATTAAACTACCAAGAAACTAACCAACTCTTCAAAAAATCTTAAACCAGAAGACTCCAAGAGCAACTCCAAATCTCGTGTCCTTATCCACTGCACTCCACCATCTATGTTCCCAAGAATACACCCACGTTGCAAAACAAAGCAAATATGGGTCAGCAAATTGAATTTGCTGGTATGAGTATTAACAACAAAATATATATAATAATCTTTCAAATTAATAAATATAACATTACCAACCATTTCAACTTGGAAGACAATATAGTTCCGTTTTTCAAAGCGGTGTAGTTCTTCCCAAGTAAGATTTAAACCCACAATATACAAATTTCCAAGAATCTCATATAACAGTACTCATCATTCCCACTTTCCAAAATAATTCACAACATAAATACCACTTACATTCTATTTATAAAATGCACATATGATAACCTAATTAAATATGAGTTTGGTATACCTTACCTTTAAGCCAACACGTCGTCTTAGGGTAAGATATTTACGTCCCTGCAGAAAAGATTAATAGATCCTACCCTCGTGCAAAACAGACTTAAACATCACAATAAAATGATTTATCTCAGCCAGTTAAATTTCCATTTATAACCAAACCTCTTTTAAGACATTTAAGTCTAATTGATATAACCTGGTTCGTCCCGTATATTCGGGGAATACCACTTATCATAATACATATATCAAGGGTAGTCATTCACATGACATCATTACGTCATAAAGTTTCTGCGTGCATAACCATAGATCTCAGACTATCACAAGTCATTAATATTTTCGTAATAACATATCAAGTTAGAGTCATTTCGCAATCACATAGAAATCACCATCATTTATTAATATTATTCACAGTCACACTTCACATCCATAATATCACACAATTCATATACTTTTACTTAAAACCCACTCGTCTACTTATGAGAACGGGGAATTATCACAACCAAGTAGTACATTCATCCCTTGTGAGTATCAACTCATACAAACCACGTATATATTTCTCATAAAAAATCATATACATCATAATATATAAATATTCATATGCAATAACTCCATCACACGAAAAAAAATCAATATTTTTACTTTGCTTATTACTTATCTTGTTGACTCATTTATTAACGCATTTACGTAACCTTTAGATCCTACTCCATGATTTGCACTACACACATTTGCTAAATCACATATATCCGTGTGCCTCACTCACACCGAGTACCACTACAAGACATATGTCCCAAGTGGGATATCGCCTCCAAGAAACATACTTTCATTTTGTAAACTCGTAACTTGTGAGTCACAGCCATCTCTGGGCTTTCCATACACATAATCACAAAGCCTCCTTTGGGCATAACAAAATATCAGGTCATTCATGGCACATTCAATGAATATCTTGGGTCATTCCCGCTACATTCAAGGAATACCCATCATAATGCTAACAGGTCATTCATGGCACATTCAATGAATACCTTAGGTCATTCCCGCCACATTCAAGGAATACATATTATAACACTAACGAGCCATTCATGGCACATTCAATGAATGCCCCGAGTCATTCCCGCCACATTTAAGGAATACCCAAACCTACATTCCCATACATTCAAGGAATACGACCAACCCGCAAGGCAAATACCTTAGTTCCTCTCTAGGGCAGTCCAAACTATTGGGTCATTCATGGCACATTCAATGAATACCCATATATCACATGACATCACAAGTCATAATATCTTATTACCAAATCCTGAGGCGTGGAGAGTTCTAAAGATGTAGGTGACACATTAAAACATTATTATCACTTATAATTATACTAGCATTACTCATGTCAAAACAGACCACACATGCAGAGAGTCATTTTCGCGCGTCAAGGCAAATCAAGCACTTAAATATCATTGAATGTAAATAGACTTATAATCAAACAAATACAATTTACATAACCACACTCATATACACAATATCGTAAACAAATAGTTCATTAGCCTATATTCAAGTCCACACCCACTAATGTCCAAAACAGGTCCACATATACTAAAGTCTATATTCATATACAACTTCTATCTCACACATATATATTTATGTAGTCTCAAACGATAGTAATTTCTAACACAATCACATAGTTATCACACAAACTAATATATATATTATAGATATAGTGGCTGCACTTTTGTTTAAAAGGCGCCTCACGATCCAAATCTTTTCGAGATTGGAATCAAGCCTTCAGTAGTTCTTATATCGGCTACATAGTCAATGCTATAGTTTTTCCTACATTTATCCAAATGACATGTAACTTAATTATTTAGAAACTAGGGTATGTAGATATACTTTTTCATGTAGAACTTCGAAGTCCCAACCTCAGCCCATCTAGAAGAAAACTTAAGTTGAAAATGGTAAAAATCCTAATTTTTCAAAGAAACTAGATTTCTGACGGACTATCTTCCAATGACACCACACGCTTTCCAAAGGTGTCCAAATGCATCGAGGCTTTTTGTGTTGAAAAGCTGACACACATAACTTACTTTCTTATGTTTTACAAACATACCCAATCTCATTCTAAAAGGACCCAATCTACCCTCAACCAGATCGGTCTTTATACCGTGGTGGGGAGTTCGGTTACACAAGGCTTCTCGCCACAAAAGAAAAGCTTACACTTACATATATAGGTAACCATGATGGGGAACCACATGACGTCGTGGAAATCCTGGTGTCTGGTCAACTTCTTAATGGTAGCAGTGGTGCTGGTGGTGTTGAGGTGAGTTCTATGGTGTCATGGTATGTGAAAGGCGTCAGTCTCTTGATACTGGGTGTCTTTGTGGGATATATGATCGGCTTCATATCACATGCCAGGAAAACATCTGCCTTGAGGGCAAGATGGACTCTTGTAAAAACTGAAGAATCACGAGTGTCTACTTGCTTTTGAGCTCTTGATTCAAGATTTACATCTCAGCTACTGAATGCCTATGAAGGAACTAAATTGTAAAATACCACTTGTGTGTGCTGATGCATTTTAATTTGTGTATAGTGTATTATTCTTCTCCATTTTTAATGTGGTTTCAGGTTTTTTTATAAAATTTGTATAAGTCAGTTCTCATCCTGTTATGATTCATATCCAAATATTTTGGTTGTGCAACATAAAGAAAAGTACAATTCAATAGTCAGTGAGTGTGGCAAACACATTTGTGGTTGTCTTTCACTCTTTCTTATCGACAAATCTAACTTTTACCAAAGGCTAGAAACAGTAGTAAGAAGTATTGCATATCAACGTCTGTTAGAATCCTGTGTATGCAGCTGTAACAATATGGCATGAAAGCGCATCTTTAAGGGAAAATCTGCAACAGAATAGAAGGTATGCTTGGCCTATAAAATTCTGTTTGGTACTGATCAGGATTTGAGACTTGATAACCTGATTTTGATATGGCGCGTTACCAAAAAATAAAATAAAACAAGGGGTAGTGATCATAGCCATTAGATCATACCCCTTAAAATCGAAAACAATCTAAGGGTCTGAAATCCTCAACCTTTTATATTGCGGGATTTCTCTTTAGGACTCCATGGACAATTTGTGGAGGTCCAAATTGTCACATCTACTATCTATATACTAAAGCAGAGACCTTTAAAAGATGATTTTCTCTTTCCTATGTGGCACTCTAATATGAGAGTTAATATTTTCTTTATCCTATGTGGCACTCTAATATGAAATAGTATTTTACAATAGCCTACAATCCCACATACATAGAATCTCTTTGGAGAGTTTGAGTGTATTTCTAATTATTATATTTGGAGAGTTTGAGTGTATTTCCAATTCTTATATATTTGATCAAATAACAAAAAAAATTGTTAAAAAATAGGTGATTTGTAAAAAGTAATTTCCTATTACGAATCAAACATTTTTAGTGTTCTAATTCTTATATATATTTAATCAAATAAAAAAAATTGCTAAAAAATATGTGATTTGTAGAAACTAATTCTCTATTACAAATCATACAATTTTAGTGTCTATGATAAAGCACCGACTTATTCCAAATATATCTTTAACACGGCCTCAAAATATAGTTAAAAACAATTATACAAAAAATAACATCACAAAATATATAATATAAAATAAAAAATAAAAATAACGAAAAAACAATAATGACAAATATTTTAAAATATGTATAATACTGAATGAAACTAACGTCAAAAAACAATTAATGGGGAACTGAAAACTGGATGTAAATGTATCGAACTAACCTCAAATAATATTTAACGGGAAATCGGAAACTGGATGCAAATGCAAGCATTAAATTAATCTTAAAAAGTAATTAATAAAAAAATCAGAATATGGATACAACTGCATTAAACTAACCTCAAAAAATAATTAACGGAAAATCAAAACTTGGATGCAAATACATCAAACTAACATAAAAAAATAATTGTCGAAAAATCGGAAACTAGATACAAATGCATTGAGCTAACCCTCAAAGATTAAATTAACAGGAAATCGGAAACTGGATGCAACTGCATTGAACTAACTTCAAAGAAAAATTAATTATAAATTTGAAACATAATGCAAATGTGTGGAACTAATCTTAAAAAATAATTAACGGGAAATCGGAAACCGAATGCAACTGCACTGAACTAATCTCAAAAAATACACTGGATGCAAAACCTCGAGAAATAATTAATGGGAAATCGAAAACTGGTTGCAAATTCATTGAACTAACCTCAAATAATAATTAACAGGAAATCATAAACTAGATGCAAAGCAAATGCAACTTTATCAAATAATAAACCAGAAATCGGAAACTGGATGCAAATGCATTAAACTATATCACAGAATAATTAACAGGAAATCAGAAACTGGATGCAAATGCATTGAACTGATCTCGAAGAACAATTAACAGGAAATTGGAAATTGGATGCAAATGTATTGAACTAACCGAAAAGAATAATTAACGAGAAATCAGAAACTGGATGCAGCTGCATTGAACTGATCTCAAAAAATAAATAATGGGAATTGGAAATTGGATGCAACTGCATTAAACTAACCTCGAAATATAAATAACGGAAAATCATAAACTGGATGTAAATGCATTGAACTAACCTCAAAACATAGTTGGATTATATGTTGTGGGAATATCTCGATAAATATAATAATTTTGCATTTAAAATGGTGTTTATCTTATCTTTTTCCATATGATTGGGAACTCCTTGCTATTCAAGTAGCTTCAATATATATAAATTTCGCCTTATTAGGCAATCTCAAAAAACTTCAATCAAACTTCTATTATTAAACAACAAAATGAAGCTGAAGGGTTTTATCAAAGGTGAGTTATTTTTTTTTAATGGAGAGTGAGATTTTCACGTTATAAGAAATTTAGTTGAGTGATCAATATATAATAGTTCTACATATTTACAAATATTTTCCAGAATAATTAATATAACAATATCCGTTCATAGATAATATTTGAAGATTCCACACAGTGAGTCATGTATAATTTAAATAATAATTAACGGGAAATCGGGAACTGAATAATCTTCGATGATCTCACATAGTAAATTAAGCATAATTTACTTTTTATGTCATGTTTGCAAGGACACTACAGATGGATCAATAGAAGTTGGTATTACACACCATATTGGATAATTATAAGGAAATCGGAAACTGGATTCAAATACATAGCTGAGCTCAAAGAGTAATTAATGGGAAATCGGAAACTTTATGCAAATTGCATTAAAATAACGACAGAGAATAACTAACGGGAAATTAGAAATTGGATGCAAATCCTTGGAAAATATTTAACGGAAATTCGGAAACGGTATGCAAATACATCAAACAAACCTCAAATACTAATTAATGGGAAACCAGAAACTGGATGCAAATGCATTAAACTTAACTCAAAAAATAATTAACAGAAAATCAAAAACCGAATGCAACTGCATTGAACTAACCTCATAGAATAATTGGTGGGAAATCGGAAACTAAATGCAAATATATTGAAATAACCTCAAAGAATAGTTAACGGGAAATCAGAAACCGGATATAATTGTATCGAACTAACTTCAAAGCATAAATAATCAGAAACTAGATGTTATATAATTGAACTAACCTTAAAGAGTTATTAACGAGAACTTGGAAACTGGATCCAAATTCAATGAACTAATCTCAAAGACTAATTAACGAAACATTGATAAATGGATGAAACTGCATTGAACTAAACTAAATGAATAATTAATGGGAAATTATAAATTTGATGTAACTGCATTGAACTAACCTAAAAAAATAATTAACGGGAAATCGGCAACTTGATGCAAATGCATTGAACTAACCTCAAATAACAATTAACATAAAATCGGAAATTGGATGCAACTGCATTGAACTAACCTCAAAGAATAATTAACGGAAAACAAAAAACTAGATGCAACTACATTAAACTAAAATCAGAGATTAACTAACGGGAAATCAGAAATTGAATGCAAATGCATTGAAATAACCTCAAAAAATAGTTAACTAGAAATCGGAAGTCGGATGTAACTGCATTGCACTGACCTCAAAGCATAAATGCCCACTTTTTTAGCCTTCTCACATGAGTAATTACGAGTAATTAGGAACCCAAAATAAAAGTGAGTTTATAAAAACAGACTCTTACATGTATGCAAACTGTATAGAAATTGTAAACTATCGAACTAACCTAGAAAAACAATTAACGGAAAATCATAAACTGGATGCAGATGTATTGAACTAACCTCAAAGAGTAATTAACTAGAGATTGAAACCTGGATGCAAATGCAATGAACTAATCTCAAAGACTAATTAACGAAATATCAGAAACTGGATGCAATTGTACTGAATTAACCTTAATGAATAACTAACGGGAAATCATAAAGTGGATGCAACTGCACTGAACTAACCTCAAATAATAATTAACGAGAAATCGAAAATGTGATGCAACTGCGTTAAACTAACCTCAAAGAATAATTAATGGAAAATAAAAATTTGATGCAAATGCATTGAACTAATAACTTTAAAACATATTTGTATTATATGTAGGGGGAATAAATGTCTCGACAAATATAGTTTGCATTTTAAGTAGTGTTTATTATAATTATTTTATTGTTATTGTGAATGTCTTGATGTTCAAGTAGCTTCAATATTATCTTCGCCACATTGGGCATTCTCACAAAACTTCAATTATTAAGCCTAACAATAAAAATAAGTCGATGAGTTTTATCAAGGTTTGGTGCTTCATTTTTATAGAGAGTGGTGCAAGAAATTTAAATGAGTAATTAATATAATTTTTATATCTCATAGCTATGCATAGTTGCTAATATTTTTTAGAATAATTTAATATAACGGCAACCGTTCGTAGGACACGTTCATATGATAAATCTTTTCAAGTGGGAGTAGTGTATTATTTGAGGATATGGAAACAATCAATCTGTTTTAGTGATTTCGGTTTATTTTCAATAAAAATACATTCTTATTCGAAAATTTGTCGCTAAATCACCATAAATCAAATAAAACTATTATACAATCTAGATCGAGTTTAAGATAATTCTATTTGAAAATTACGGATTAATATTCTAAACCACAAAGTGAAGAGGCTATCTCAATTTGATCATTTAGTTTCCAAGTACTTATCCACCATAATCGCTGTTCATTAACGTATTTCGGTTTATTTTCAATAAAAATATATTTTGATTTGAAAATTTGTGTGAGACATTTTGTAAAGCCTTTTCAGCACACAAAATATTTAATAGATCCCGGGCATATGCCCGGGTCCAAAATCTAGTTCACTGACTATTGAAAGGACTTGGTTTATTGGGCAATATTGGACAATAAGAAACTCGGTTCCATATATACACGTCTTCTACTCCAATCCTGCAAGGTACTTGGTTTAGGACTCCATGGACAATAAGGACTTGGTTCCATATATACACGTCTTCTACTCCAATCTTTTGGCAGGAAGGTACTTGGTTTATTGGGCAATAAGAACTATGGTTTACCTCCCAAACGAAATCACTTCAAAAATCCTCTCAACGCTTCCTCTCAGTTCAGTCCTTAGATGCAGGTCTGTGTGTAAAACATGGCATAATATTATTAATGTTCTCCGCTTTTCTGGCTCACTCAAGAAATCGTTTTTATCTTCCCAGATCGTCACAGCCGTTTAGTGTACATTGTAGAAGAAGAGGATGTACATCGTTATAAGAAGTCCACGAAGATTAATCTTGTTTGTCCACATTGCATGGGATGTTATGCAAAACCCTACGTAAGTGGACACTTATGCTTCTTTAGTGATAAAAGCGGCATTCACGTGTATAATCCTGGTACACGAGATTGTGTAAAGTTGCCCGACTTGCCCTTGGTTGAATGTGGGCATCCTGACATCGTTCTAGGACTCGGTTTGGATCGGTCTGGTAACGAATTCAAGGTGGTGCAACTTTTGCTAATCGGGGATAATTTGAAAAGTGAGGCTTACATGCACACCCTAGGCTCCAACTTATGGCGAAAAGTGGACGATGTTCCTAACGTAAGATGCTTCAGCGCTTCATATGCACTAGTTAATGGGTCATTGCATTGGTTGACCTATAGTTATCGAATTCTATCACTTGATTTGACTTGTGAAAAAATTTGGGCGCATTCCGCTCCCCTAAGCAGTTTGTATCTTATGCCAGATCTTCTCCTTGCGGATTTAGGTGGATGTCTGTCTATATGTGGTTCTTCCAGTATAGTTGATACTTCTGAATTATGGATTATGAAAGACTACAACGACAAGGAATCCTGGACCAGACTCATTATCAGAACAGGGGATGTTATGTTTGGCATGGTATTTAAAAAGGTTATGCCTATATCTGTTTTGAAGAATGGTGAAATTTTACTACTATATGATTCATATCTATTGGTATCTCACAATACTGAAACCGGTAGATATACTCCGTTTTATATTGATGGAATCCAGTCAACACACCTTGTAAATTACCGTTTCTTCAACTCTTACCAAGTGTTTCCATATGGTGGAAATTGTGAAGGAAAAATTGGTGTTGGACATCCAACACCACCCCCTACTCTTTGGATCTAGCTTATGATGTGGCGAATCTAAAGGCTTATGAGGTGTAGGTCGTTTAATAGTGTGGAATAAGAGTGTTCAATCATTATTGAAGTCAACAAATGCGGCTAGGTTTTTAGTGGGCTTCGGTTGGACCTTTTTTGTTCGGCTTCTACTGGGTTTCGATTGGAGTTTTTTTAGTCGGATTTCAGTTAGGCTTTTTAGTGTCGTACGACACGGGCAATATACTAGTAACTAGCCTCTATGCACGTGTGGTTGAACCACACGTATTCTCAAAACATGTGATGGTTCATTCTTAAAATGTGACAAACTTATAAATTTGACCTCTAACCATGCCAAAATTATTGGTTTGCCCACAAAAAACAAATCTAAAAATTGCAAACTTACCATTTTGCCCCCTCCAAAAATAAAAAAAATAATAAAAAATTGAGAAATTAAGAAATTACCACCCACCTTAAAACGTTAAAATTACAATTCTACCACCGTGACAGAAACAGATTTCACTATTGCTCGCACCCATATTATGTATAATATATATATATATATATAAAAGCTCGCGCACATTCTCTCTCCTCACCATATCGCTCTATTTTGCACTCCGAGTAATATTAGTGGTTTCTAAAAAAGAGGAGGTCCTAATAATTAGAAATACCTCCCCAGATTTGTTTAAATCTCCCTAATCTATTCTTAATTTTCTATGGCCTCCTCAAATTAAAAATAAATAAATAACAAATTAAATAAACTTTATACAAATTCTCCTCAAAACCTAACTTTTCTCCGAAAGTCTTGCGTTTTTCTCTACAAAAGGTTCTTAATTCTTGCCTCCATTTTTCACAACCAAAACTTCTCCATTAACAACAAAACCAAAAACAAATCAATAGTAATAGTGTGTGTACATGCATTGGTTTGAACTTTTTGAAGAACGCCCAAAGGTTGTACATGCGTTGATGGGGTTTGAATCTTTTGAAATTGAGGAGAATGAATTCAAATCTAGGTTGCATTAGTGGTGATGTTATAAGAACGAGTTTTACGGCAATAATCGAATGATCTTTGATCTATATGCTCCGGTGGCACCATCGGTGACTAAGGATGTTCCTTACTCTCGGTTTCATCTTTATCACATTTGCATTTGAAGATAAGAGTTCAAAAAGTAAGAGCATCTCTAGGGATGGAATGAATTCAAAATTTGAAGAAATGAATTAACCAACTCTATTAGTGACCGCTTGTTCGTGTTATTGTTCGCAAATTTGGCAATTTGGATTTTAAATAAATGTCGCTATTGCAAATGTCGCCCCAAGTTTTTGACTTTGACCCGTCTATATGCTCCTATTGTCGCCAAGTTATTTTTTTAACTTTTTCAATTTGGTGACATTAGTACTGGATGTTCGCTACGACTTCGGCTCGCCCGATTTCATCCCCAATAAATTTTTATGACATAACCACCTAGAGTTGGGTCAAAATTTGATATCAGGTTCTCGATATGGTAGCATTCTTCAAATTTGAAGAGTATGCTACCACCACCTAAAGGAAGCGGATGTTCAGTTGGACATAATCTTTTCCACATGGTTGTTCCCCACTCCACTGTGGATGTGTTGGACCCCGAGGCTCCGAGAGTGTCATTTGAAGATTCAACTCATATTAAAGTCGCGGATGTCACCACCTTTGGAGAAAAACAATAATTCATTCCTCAACTAGCAATGATCATGTGGAACCTCAGGTACTAATCCAATTATTGAACAAACTGAAAAGAAAGCATTAAATATGTTAATCTTGGTAGGATATAAAACACAGTAGTGAAGTAGAATGGTTTTGACTCCATTTATCTGTAACAACGATACATGCAGTGCAAATAAGTGTCATGCTGAGAATGTAGATGTGCTGACTCCTATAAACTTATATTTGTACACAAATTCTGAATAGAGTCTGCATCTTCTGATACATGACGACATGGCGTCCACTCTGAAAACAATAAGTATTGATTGTGTTCTTTTCTTTGTTTCAGATTGATTTTTTGGTTTTCCTTTTCTCAAAAGTCAAAACTAACATGTCTAGAAAACCCAATCTCTTACGATAATTAACTCCACATTTAGGTGATATAAATGTTACTATTTGAAAATCGTTTGACCCAATATTGGGACAGACAAATTTTTAGAGGGAAACATATATTGGTACCAATGACAATTTTATTTGATCAAGTATGTTAGTAGATAGTAATCTCTTTGAGATCCTTTGACATTTTCTTTTATTGTTTTTCAATCTTCACCGCCAGATAATCCAGCTTCAAAGGTGAACCTTTTTAAGTTTCCATATGGCGTCCAATTTAAGTGAAATAGTTATTTTTCCCTTTGCTTTGCAATCATTTACAATATGATATCATGTAGATAACTTAGTATTCTAGCTGCATACAAATTCAATACATATATTTACAACAATGGAAGCACTAAACTTACTTCCTTCTAGATTCTTTTGTTTGGTGGGATTGGGAAAGGTGGGAGAAAGAGCTAGACTGGATGGCTCTTCAGGGGTATTAACTGCCCCTGGCCTTTACGGGGCAAGAGGCCATATGGCAAAAAGTTTTCAAGGTGATATGGTTATCCACTTCAATTGTATTTTATCCATAATTTTGCGAGAGTCAGCCTCCAGCTTCATCTCCAAATCCACAGCCGAAGAACAATCATATCGCTCCGTCAGCGTGCCCTCTCCATCAATTCCGACATCCAAAAGCTCCGTTCATCTATTCCCCAGGGCCAAAAGGTACCACTCTCTGTTATCCCACCTCTCATTTTGCATGCCTGCCTGGCAACTAATAATTCTTTTTTCTTTTATAATTCTCCCAAAGCATTTAACTTGGGGTCCTCGCAACTCAATCAAATTTAGACTCTTCACAAGTTGTTGCTTGCTGTTGAAAATATAATAGGCTAGCATGGCTCTTTTTGAAGTTTGAATAATTTTTTTAATTAGCAATGTGTAGAATTGGAGTCAGTAGCTTGCACCGAGTCTTGGTGAGTAATTTGATAACTATACTGAAAGTTTGAATCCTATGTGTAGTTGACAATTTTTGAAAGAGTTAAAACTGTAGGGTTCTACGAATGTTCCATTTGAGCTGTTCAATACGCATGCAATCCAAACCAAAATAAAAAAACCATTCAAAGACACTTTGGTTCAGGCAAATACAAAGTAATATCTTGATTTTTGTTGCAAAACCATTACATTTTGATTAATGTTATTGAGAGTTGCATTGAAATATCTTGGAGGCTATTGAGAATGATATTTACTTGAATCTTAAACTGGGAGAGTAATCTAATTACACGGAGTATAATTTAGAAAATTTTCATTTGGATTTGGCTTTGGTTTTGTAGATTCTCAAGATTTTTATAATCAATGTAATCCGGGTATATAATAAACACCAATGATGATATGAAATAATGTATTTTCATCACAATGTTTTCATTAAAAAGGACAAGTATATGTTAAGAAATCTAAAAACTATAAATTGCCACTAAAGTGTTGACATCACAATGTATTGAGAATTTTCACTAAATATTATTATCTGATATCGAGTTCAAACTCTAAGGTGCATGATTCTATTTTGTATCCTTATGATAATGTGTTAGGTTGCCTATTGCAGGTTGAGTTATATAAGAGATTAATATGAGAAACTAGATAACCATGAGAAAAACAGATTATTCATGAGCAGGTGGAGCTGTATAGTAGGTAGAGTTGTTATATTTATTTTTCAATCAATAGCTTAATCCTTCAGTTAAAATGTTAATCGATCTTCTCGGTTAGAAGCTAACTAATTTTCTCTCTATGCTGAATGGTTAGCTGATTTTCTCTGTGTTCACAATGAAGACATTGACAAGTAGTGCACCATCAACCTCATGGAAGACAAAAGCCAACAAAATAATAGGTATTTGAGTTTGAGACTTCTTACTAGGTGAAACATTGATTTTGATTAAATTTAAGATTTTTTTGGGCCAATTGGTTTGTAATCAACAAAGAATTACCCAATACTAGATTTAGCAGTTACTGGGAAAATGATTAATGATAGTTGAGATTAAGATTAAGTGACATGGGCATTCTTGAACATTGTGATTTATTTTCTTAGAACATCATGGGATTGCTGAGAATCAACCAAAGATGCCAAAAAGTCATTGCATGTTTTACAATCCATCAATGGTACCTTCTCATTTTAGAGCAATTTGAGAGACGATAAACACACTGTTTTGGATCCAATTGATTGGCGCAACATGTGAGGTACCTTCTCATTTTTAAATGAATTGTTTATGTGGTTTTGGTTTGTTTCAGTAGTTGGCGGGTTAGTTGATTATGAGTTGTCATTTGGAAGCGCTTAATGTTGTTGCATGTCTATGTAGTAGTATGTTTGGTTGAGGAGCACTGTTTGTTGTACTATTATGTTGTAGTCATCAGATCACCATGTTTTAATGTTTTACAGAAAAGTGGGGGTGAACTTTACCATCCAAGTTTTAGGATGGGTGAGTACCTAGAGCAAGTTGCATGTAGAGTTAACACTTTATGGCTGTGATATTGTTAGTAATGAAAATTGTAAGTTGTGTGAATTTAAGAAGATTATATTGTCATGTGTAAGGTGTAGTATCAGTGATTGGTTTGGTTATCCAAATCTTGAACAAATGATCATCAATAAGATATTAACGTATTACAATTAATAATCATTGTCACCATGAAATTATCAAAATATTTGTTTTTGAATATTAAAAAAAATCTTTGTATGTTAGTTTCTTTAGAAAACGTGCATTATTAGAAATGCTTTTCAATGTGGTTACCACATCAATAAGCTACTCAACAATGGGTTTGAAAAGTAGCATGTTTAAAAGAAATTAAATAACGTGCCTAGACTTTACTTTATTAGTATTTTTTGTTTGTAGAAAAGGCTTTTCGTTGGACTTGATCTATCTTATGGTTCTATGTATCTCGAAAGGATCTTTAGCTTAGTAGAAGAGCGCTTGAGTGTGTTACTACATCTTAAGTGATTGTTAGAATGTCTCGCTGAATTTGTTTTAAATACGTTATTTTGAAACTCTGTTTTGCTTTCAATTATCTACAGCCAAGTCCTTTGATGTGGTAAAACCAGAAGAAACCATTCAATCGTTGCTCTCGCAATTCTCAGGTTGGTTTCATCAATTCTTATATATACCTATGTGGCTCTTATTCATTTCTCTTTCCTTTAGTGTTTCAATATTATATAATTATTATTTTATTTTCTTTGGTTTCACTTTGTTTGAGTAATACAGTAGATTGGATGCATGTTCAGTAGAAGGGGTTCGTAAGGACTAAGGGCATTTGATTAGTATCAGAATCTTCTCTGGGACAAAAGAGGAGGAGTGCTTGGTGAGTATGAAAAGTTATCAGGTTTTGGTTTGTTCCATTGCTCTTATTGTTTTCACGTGTTTTTTTTAACAATTCACGAAAGATAATGAAAGACACATCAAAGAGAGCAAACTGAGAGTCGTTCTCCTTAGTCGATCCCATTCTCCAGTATGAGTAATATCCTGTGATTTTTTCATTTTGTAATGTATAATATATTAGAGTACTAATATCTCTTATAGGAAATCATTATATAGAAGTTGGGTTTTTCCTTTTGGTAGGTTGCTATGGACATGAAAGTACTCAAGGATGTGCAGGAGTTGAAACAGGATGTCGAAGAGTTGAACGTAACTAAGGATGTGGATGATGGGAGAGTAGCTGAGGCTAAGGGGGAATCCAAGCTGGACAGGGATATTGAGGAGTTAAAGATTAAGCTAAGAAAAGTGGAGGCGAAGCTAAATAAGGTTTGTTAGTCATCCGCAGTAACATCTCATTTCTAAGTAAACTTATTAATGGGTGGCTTGAATTGGTTGGAGAAGTACAATATGAAATTCTGTTTCAAAGAACAAAGTAGATTTATTCTAGCTTATGCTTCTAGACTCTGTGTCCTTCTCATCCTCAACATTTGCAGTAACAATGGAGATTGTTATCAGTATACACTGCTTATGAGACACCATCTCAGCCAATATGTGCATTATATTAAGTATATCACCTATATGAAACACGACACTATCTTAAAAGCCTTTTTATGTTTTGATTGATTGTTGAAAGTGGTTACTCTAAGGTATTTTCTATTTGCGAATTATTTCTGGTAAGCCTACCTTTCCCTGGGAGGAACATGTTGTATGGGCAAACCGCCTCCATATTTTATCTCTATATATGCTGCATTGCACAGTGTTGCAGAGTATTGGTCCCTGTTGGTGCATGTTGCAATAACATAACTCACTTAACAGTTTTGTATGTGAAAGTCATTGAGAAACGTGGATTACTTTTGCAGGATGAAAGATAGTTACGAGGCTAAGAGAAGACAAGCGCATAGCTACTACAGAAAGGCAGAAGTTAATACCAGAACCAGTAAGTTGACTTCTTGATATCGTAGAATATTGTATTCCTAAAAAAATGAGTTATAAGTACGATTGCTTTTCCATGTTGATTGATGGTCTTATGCTCTATTATCGGAGAAAGAAAAAATTGATATTAAACTGAATAGTCTGAAATGTTTCATATCAAATTATTGCATCATCTGTTTTATATATATGACTTTTTTCTTTTTCTGTAAGTAGAAATGGAATACTTTGTGATTACATATTGCCTTTCCCATTGCAGGCAATATTGGAAACATAGATTGGTCGAAAAGAAATTCAAGTGAACTTTGAATGCAAATAAACAAAAGTATTCCATTTCCTCCTCAAACTAAAAATACTCCTCTCTCAAAGCAATCAAGTGAAATTGGCGGTTTTCAGTGTTTGAGATCATCATTATTTTCATTGTTTGCATTTTCAGGTCGTAAAATTATGAAAGAGTTTGAGATCATCATTGTTTTTAGTGTTTGCATTTTCAAGTTAAAATAAAAGAGGAAGACTATCGCCGAAAAACAAACAAAATGGGCAAAGGAATCTTAAGTTTACCTACGGTAGGTGCAATTTTTTAAGCTTATATTGGTACTTAGCTTATATAAAGAAGTGATTTTGGGCCTAAGTGGTGGATTGATTATCTTACGACAATGAACTGATTATTATATTTGAGACAACAAACTAGGTTCTTCAATATTACTCTGACAGTCCAATCTATTACTATATTATTATAATGAGATTATGATATGTAAATTTCTACTAAGAGAGATGCACTACATCATTCTATGTCAAAGAATAGATGAATGTAGGGAGATATAATGTTCATAGATTAAGACTTAGAGAGTGGCGGCATAGATGTTTGGTAGGACCAGTAAGAGAGCTCAGTAATGAGGAGTGTGATTTTTTTTTCTTTGTAAAAAACATGAATGTGTAATATACATTCATAAGAGTATTATTGATGGTGAACCATAAGGGTATTATTGATGGTGAGCCATTTTTTTGTCTTTGGTTTGAATATACTTTAGTAGTTTCTGTTACATGGGTCAGGGGTTAACAAGTTTATGACTACAGTAAAGGTATTTTATTTCATATATATGCATCGTTGGGTTAATAATGATAGGCTTCGATAGTGTGTAAACCTAAGTGCTTTTTTTATTGCATATGCGTGCAATAATGTGCTTAGTAACAACTTTTGCCTAATTGTTTTATTTTCTTTAAAATATGAGCTAATACTGACCAGAGCAATGCATTTGCAAAGAAAACTATTAACTAAGTGAGAATTGTATATGAGTTGATGGAATATATTGAATAAATAAAGACCACTAATCATGCTAGAAGTCCATATATTTCAAGCTAAATAGTTTTCGTATATATAATTTCATCTTAATTTCCTATATAGATTCTCGATTTTTCATACATTTTAAGAAATTCACAAGAAGAAAATGGCAAGTAGTGTGATGTGCTTGGTTATTATTTACAGGTCCTAATAGGGTTAGCAAGAAGAAAATGGTAGTGGCACTTTCAGATTTCAGTTTATCCATCTATATTTTGGTTGACATAATGCAGGTCCAAGTATTACAGTCCCTAGGACTCTTGAGTTAGCTGCTCCATAGGTTATTCTTTGAACTCAATTTGGTGTTGTCAATGATTTTTCAGGCAGCTGTTGAGGAAGGCATTGTAGTTGGTGGAGGGTGCACCCTGTTGAGACTTGCAACAAAGGTTGATGCTATCAGGGATACTCTTGATAACAAGGAGCAAAAGGTATATGTCGACATATACTTCTTTTGGACTTGAATAACTTTAGTTTACTTTTTCTTTCTCTGTGAAGGAATTATGCATTGTTTTGTTATATTACTTTGCACGGTGTTCATTATCATGGGCGGATGGTAGGTTGGGGCAGGTATTGTTAAAAGGGCCCTGAGCTATCCACTAAAGCTAATTGTCAAAAATTCTGGTGACAATGGAAGTGTGGTCATGGGGAGGGTAGCATTTCACCGGGTAAACTGAACAAGGATTTTATTATTGGTTTTGAATTTTAGTCGGTTTGTTCTACTTTGATGCTCGGGTGTCGATTTCACAACATCACAGTGTAAAGAAAAATAAACAAACATAAAAGTATTATACATCCTAATATCTCTTTATTCCTTTATGTTTTTCCACTGAGGATAACAAATTTGTTGTGTTCATTGTTTTTCAGTTGGTGCATCTTTAGTTTAATTTTATAGTCATTAAACACTTATATAATTTAGGATACATTGAACAACCCAACCTACACAATTTAGGATGATGAGTGTACTTGGTAGGTTGGGGAGAGTTAATATGGCTAACAGGATTTTCAAGATAGCGATTTTCATGAAATTATTGGTTATAAGATGATTCCAGTTGCACATGATGAAATAATTTCACTTACCACTATAATAGCCAAACATTACGCATTCACTTTCTATCAGCAATATAGAGGTAGGTACTTTGGTCTTATTCTTCTCACGAGTTGGCGAGAATGCTTATAAGTGATATTAGAGGGCCATGTCAACATAACTTTAAACAATGACACTTCTTAATTGTAAAGGAGGACAATTTCTTATATTATTATGTATGAAACCCCAAATCAAACTACATCAATCCCTTTGGATTGGAATATTGTAGGTTTTTACCGTTCACCTACTTCAGTTTTGAGTGGTAAGGTTAATTGCTTGCACCAACTTCTTTCTTTTGAACCCGTCTACTTTTGGGTTTTCCAATACGTTCATATACAGGGCCTATTACTTTGAATGAAACTAATGCATTATATGTTTTTGAATGAAACTAATGCATTATATGTTCCTCAATTTGAGAATCAATTTATCTGTTTTTGTATACTTTGAATACTGATATGTGGCACATGCCATGCTAAGTTACTTAGGGTTTGGTTATTACATAGCCTTAGGCTTAGGTTTTACCATATTTGAATATGCTTATGATCACACCGTCACAACATGCTTGCATATACACCATCCTGTATCACACCATGTTAATAGTAATCTTATACAAGTAGCTTCCAAATCTCAAGAAAATGGTTTCAAATCCACGATCCTTCAAAGTCTACTCCTTAAAGATTGTAGAAGGGGATGGTTTTTGGTTTATTATGTGTTTGCCACTGAAAAATTACCCTTAGCTTCTAAACTTCATAATGGCTCTTAATCTGGCTTGGGTCCTTATTGTTTGTCTTTAATAATGAGTGATTGATATGGTGGTTTTACTTGTAAGTAGACTGGATTTGTAGGGATTTTTTCAGTGTTTCACTATGATTGGTAGCTTGAATGTTGTATTTAGTAGATAATATTTTGTTACTTACAGATCTAATCAATAGCGTTATTTATGTTACATTTCATTTCCAACTAACCATTGCCATATTTCAGGTTGTGAGGTTGACTCTAATGATTATCAGGATTGACTTATTATGATTTTAGTTTATGATCCATGACTTGGAATATATCAATTAAATATCTATTAATTGCTTCCAGGGGTGACAAAATTTGCAAGAAGAAAATTAGATTGGTTTTTAACACTAGATCCATGAGAAGGTGGAGCTATATAGCAGATAGAGCTGTTATATCAATTTTAAGTCCATTTTAAGCTTTTAAGTCCATTTAGCATTTGTGTTTATGATATAATATACTTTATTTTTGTTATTTCAATTCTTTTGAAGATTGTGAACTGTAGTTGATTGGTTTAGGAGTTCTGCTAGGTAAAAATGGCAAGGAGTGATTTATAATAAGGAAAGCAGCTCTCTGGAGGTGGGGAAGAAGGAAGGTGAAACTTGAATTCCCTCACCGAAGAACCCCCATGGTTTGCTTCATTGAAATCTCCATCAACTTACAATTATTAGATAAAAAAGTTGGCAACTTAGTTCAGGTTTTATGTGCTTAGTTATTTGTTGACATATCCCAATCTAATTAAACTTTCTTACATTTCAAGCAGATTTCTCAGCACATTCTTCTTCATCGTCGTAGAAAAATCGTTGGTTTACACTAACAACCGGCTATGTAAGCAAATCAACACACCTTATGCCAATGGGGAGACAGATCCTTGGATGTGGCAGGTATCTGGATTACAACTTTGTCTTGATATTTACATTCACAGATTAATTTTTCGACCACATAATCTTTTCACATGATTAAATGTATATATCATAATAAAGGCTACATGAAATATTCAAGGTAATCCATGTACTTTGTATTCAAGTATTCAACTTACATATGAACAGTAGCATTGTATTTCAAACAAATCTCCCTTAGTAATATGCTCCTCGATTAACACCATTACAGATTTTTTTTTTTTTTACATTTTTAGTTAGTATTGAAGAGTAAATTAAACTAAGTTTTAACTATATTCCTCCAGCAAGTGATGGTGATTATGTTTTCAGTAGTTAAGCCATTTGTGTTTAAAATCATTATAGACCCATACATCATCTGACCTTCTCCTACAGTAATAAAACTTTAGAAATTTAGTTGTCTTTCAAGTAAAAATTTTCTAAACTATCAAAGAAATTTTGCAAATAGTAATAAATTTTAAAGATTGAAAGTTAATCGCAGTTTTTCTTCTTTACATCATTAACTCTCCCATCTCTTTCTTTTGCGAGGGTCTTCCATTTTCCATATATCGTCCACCTCTATATTGTATTATTATTATTATTTTTTTTTTTTTTTTTTTTAAGCTTTGCTTTGATATTTTATTTGTCCATTTTCCTATTTGATTCTTTTTTTGTTTAAGTTATTGAATAACTTTTGAATCTATTGCCCATGTCACTTTGGTTTTTCTATATTCTGATGGAATTGACTTGAATATCATTTACCTTTTTTGGAAGTTTGATATGAACCATCTCTTGCTAAATTTCGTTGTATTTACTTTGGGGATTGTCTGTGTTATGTTGTTTGCAGATCCAGTAGATTTGGAAGGTTCCAGGGTATTAAGTGTGTTGTTGCTGGTAAAAATCTTTATCTGATGTTCAGCTGCAACACTGGAGATGCAATGGGAATGCACATGGTCTCTAAAGGTGTTCAAAATGTAATGGACTTTCTTCAGAATGATTTCCCTGACATGGAAGTCATCAGCATCTCCGGTTAGATGCCACACACTTTTTAATTTGGCAAATGTAATTGACATTCTTGATTAACAAATTAAATGTTGGTGGATGCATTTTTTATTTGATATTTGGTTTTAAATTGGCTAGGAATTTCTGTTCAAACAAGAGGCTATGAACTGGATTGGATTGAAGGTTGAAGGCAGTCTTTTGTTTGCGAAACTATTATCAAAGTAGACGTGGTGAAGAAACCAAACAATTCTTTTTTTGTTTTTGTTTTAAGGAGTCTATTTTCCATGTTTGTTTCGGTGGGATGATTTTCTCTTTGTTGCTCTTCCTAAAGAACATCGTCACCGTCATCTTGCACATGCCCAATAACTTGGTGGTCATTAACCAGATACACCCTTTTAATTATTAGATTCATATGCTTATTTTCATATATTGGATATTGAACTTTTTACTGTAATGCATTTTGGGTATTGTTTTCAATTTAAATTGGTTATATTGGATGATTGAAGTATAGGTTTTGTGTTAATGAATTGATTTTAATGAGTATTTTAAAGATGGGTTTAACGTTAAATTAAATTAATTGAGCTGACTGGATGATTATGTAACACTACATAGAATTAGTTCATCACAATCTAATTGAAGCCAATGTGTTTGGATTTTATTTTCTTCTGTTGGATGCTTTTCTTATTGTATAATTTTGTCCGAGCACTAAGAGAAGTTTGTCTCGAGGTCTGTGAATCCCAATTTAAGAAGACTTTGGGCTTTAAAATGAGTAGATATCAATACATATATTATTTATTCAAGTGGACTTTGGGTTTTTGAGTCATTAGCTATCAACTGTCAATGTAGCAAGTCCGGCCACAGTATGTGATCGGAAATAGGATTTAAAATCTATGTGGGCAGGAAAGCATCAATAAAGTCTGTCTATTCAAACTCTCTTAAGAAAATTCAAAATCTCACAGGGCTAGAGGACGCACCATGGCACTGCAGAAACTTGCTTGCAGCCCATAAAAATATCTATAGGCCGGGATCAAACTCTCAAATACAACCATGTGTATTGAGAAGTAATTAAATGGTGCACCCGATGTAATGGCTAGCTTATCTCATTCCATAAAGGTTCTCATGAATGTACTATTCCTCCACTGGATAAAAGTCTAATTGATATTGTAACAAACAAAATTAATCGAATGATTTACATCAGGTTTTAATGCAGGCGAGGATTTGCCTAACCCTATTATTATTATTATTATTATTATTATATAGGGTCGATCTTAGAAGTACATACTTATTTTAAGTTAAAATAAGTATGTAAGTAAAACTTTACTTAGACAATGAATTCAAATGTAATATTTTGTCGATATGATATATTCACCATAAAGATCATCTCCACAAAATTTCAGCTAATTTGGAAACCTTTAACCTAGATAAAAATTGAGGTCATCTTTAAGAAAAAAATCTAACGGTTCAGAAATGTTGAGGTTTTGCAATCATATTTTATCTAAGTTAAAGGTTTACAAATGAGCTAAAATTTCTGTTGTATATACATATATTCCTGTTTTAGTTGGTATCAAATTGGAGAATGCAAAATGAGATGTATATATAAAGGAAAAGCACAAATCCAGTTGGAGCAAGCCGAAAGGGCTATATAATAATCAACATAGATGACAACTTGATCAAGGTAGATGACTATATTTGAAGTCATTGGACTTCAATGTACTTGCAAAAAATTGTTTTTAGTGCTATTAATCTTAATCGTTGGTTTAGATTTTCATTTCCTACTTTTATTGAAAGCGTATGACATTCTGTTGTAGTTAGTGGCATTCTGTTGTAGTTAGAGAAGTTTGTACGTGTATAATCATCTTTTACTTTTCACGAATATGTGAAGGTATATCAAATTTTTAACTCTCTTGGATCATTTCATTGAGCGTGGCCTAAGCTTTGTGCACTGAGTTCATAATGAAACTTATGTTGAGTTATTAGATATTGACTCAAGATTTTTGGAGTTCATACAAGTCATGTATAGATTGTAAATTGTTCATGATTTTGTGAATAAATGAAATTTTATTAAAGGAAAAGCACATAATCTACTGATTAATGGCTAATGTGTCATGTTTATAGCTTAACTACAAATACTTGCAAGTCTTTGAACAAAAAAATTATTTCATTTAACGACACCCGTTCAGTAAATTCGAAGAGAACCTATAAAACAATAAATAAATAAATAAAAAACAAACAAACATAGAAGACATGGGAAAAAACTTTACTAAAATTTGACAAGAAGACCTTCAAACAAAGCATTTTTCAAATATAAAGATATCTCTAATAACTAGAAACAATAAATATATAAAAAACACTAAGAATATGATATGATTTAAATATCCAAGTACTACTGCTATATGGTATACAAACTTTCACTCAATGAAGAAAGTATAGGATGCTTAAGTAGTTGTTTCTTATCTACAAAACCTTCACGATCAATTCCCAATTTACCCACCAACAACCTCCAAATTTTAGCATTGGATTTCTTTTCCGTGACAGATGAAAAAATGCAAGCTTCACATGCACATTCCATGTACATCAGCAAGCTTATCATGAACTTGGCAAACTAATGATGAGATCTCTGTTTTATGAGCACCACAAAATAAATGTCTATAAAATCTAGGTTTTTCATTTCCAAAAACATGATCAAGCCTTGAGCACAAAAGACATAGAATTTTCAATTGATAGAAATGAGCAAATTTTGTTACCAAGTATGAGAACACAACATTAACGAATAGTACAAAAATAAACAACCACTCAAGGACACCAATAGATAAACCAGTCGTAAACCCCTCAGAATACATCAATACTTTGACAGATTGAACTCTTCGCGTAGCCATTCCCAGCACAAATGCTTTAGAAATCAATCAAGAGATGAAAAACCTATAAATTTACCCACCAACAACCTATAAATTTCAGCATTGGATTTCTTTTCCGTGACAGATGAAAAATCTTACTTTACACATTACATGTACATCAACAAGCTTATCATGAACTTGGCAACGAGCTAACGATAGCAAGTTAGGAAACTATAAAAAACGAGAGCGAGTTCAAGGGATATTGGGAAAATAAAAATACCTTTAAGAGCGACTGAATTTACTTTTTCGCTAAAGTCAACTGAAGATAGATACTCAAGAGATATGTTAACTCATTTGCTTTCTTTAAAAAATAAGAGTGAGAATACACGTGTGGAAATTAGAGATACAAGTGGTGAAAGTGAGACCACGTATTAAATATACTAATGGGCTAAGAATTAAGCCAACCTTTATCATAAAACCCATTAAAAAAATGAAAATTAAAAGACAACCTAAAATTTGGACATCTTAATACAATAAGGCCCATTGATACAAAAAAAAACTTTTGTCTAACAAATTATTAACACTGAGAACTTTGATAAATTAATTTACTTTCTGAGTTTCAATAGAGTTTAGAAGTAAGATTTTTGATACGTAATAAAAAACAAATGAAAAAATTTATTTAAAAAAGGTCCCCGTTCGTTGAACGGGTCCAAAAATCTAGTTTAGATTAATAAGTCGTGCTTTTTGAAAGTAGAGGTCAAATTAAATGAAAAAAAAAAAAAAAAAAAGTCTACAAGTTGATCACTAAGTTGATAGTTATTTCTAAAAAAAAATTAGGCAACATCATCGATATGGACAATCCAGTCACAATCTACATTTATAACTATACCATTATCTAATTCTAATTATATACATAAAAGAATTAAGATTTCCAATACTCTATCATCTGAAGATATCCAATGGTTGATGATTGGTTTTGATCTCTAGTTCTGGTGGGGTTATTGCCGTTAAAGGTTGAAAACGAAAATTCTCGAAAATGTTTTTCTAACAACTTTGGACGCTTAGATCTCCTTTTTTATTCGGTGTATGGTTCTGAAAATTTCCAGTGTTGATGTAGTTAACCGATGTTAAAGTTAGTTAAAAACTCTTTTTTACATGAATCTAATGATTTTCTAAACTTAGTATCTCCGAGATGCAGTGTTGTTTTTTCATGATATCTGAAATTCGGAATTTTTTGCGCATCATTCAATTGATGGGATTCATGGCGGCAATTTCGTTGGAAAAACCATTAAGTCGTTTTTTAGACTTCTATCTTTTCACTCTCTTGTGGGTGACAAGTTTTCACAAGTCAACTTGCTGAGTCAGAATTTAAAATTCTGAGTTTTGAAACCGATTCCATATACAAATCTCTTAGCAGCAAGTCCAATGGGGCTATATGGGCTGCTAAAGGCAAATATAGCATCCCAATCACAAAAATGTCATTCTAATGGGGCTGTTAAAAGGGTCTTAAATTTAGAAGGAGTTAAAAACCCAGCCAAAATTAAGACCTTCGCTAGCAGCTGCTATAATAAGTTCGGGAGACGGACAACATAGTTTATGCCATCCGTGTGTTAAATTTCGACCGGCGGCAGAAACTGTGCCGTTAGTCTAAAAAAAAATTCAACTTAAGTTATAAAATAATAGACGGACGGTATCATTTAGCACTTCAAAACATAAAACGTGATTGGATTGGTTTTTTTATTTTGGGGTGCCAAATTTGGCTGGACAAGCTAAAAAACTTATGTGAACACCTTTTAGCAGCCCAATTTAGCAGCTCTCCATTGAACTTGCTCTTCAGCCCAATATCCAACATGAGCAGTCGTCGAGGGGTCTTCTACAAGGAGCAAGGCCCAAAATATCGCCGATATATCGTCGATATATATCATTTTTTGGTACACCGACATCGATATATCCGATATATATCCACCGAATATTGAATTCTTTTTTTTCTGATATAAAATTTTATATCGCCGATATAACTGATATTTACGATATATATCGTTTGACTTTTTGACCATTTTTTAATATAAATATTCGATATTTTTTATATTTTATGATATTTTTTTATCGATATTTCTGATATTTCTAATATTTTAGATAGTTTGGACTTTGGACATCGAAATATTCACCGAATTCGATATTTTGGCCTTGACAAAGAGACCTTTATCTCCCTTCTTGTTTATCTTGAGTTTGAGTGAAGAGGTTTTGAGCCGCGGTCTCAATGAATTTTTTAGTTCGGGAAGAATTGGTTATTTCAAAACTAGAAAAAGTTGTACCCCGTCACAGACTTAGTCTATGCAGACGATTTCTAGTTTTTTTTAATGGTGCAAAATCTTGAGTGAAAGGTGGCGAAGAATATGAAAGATGTTATGACCAATTACTCAATTAAAACAAAAGCGGTTGTTTTATACATCTTATCATCCATTAATTCCGCCACTGGTATCCCTACGTGCACTCTTCATTTATTTATCCTGGAGCTCGAATTTCTTAGGGCAAAGTTAAGACTGTTTACTTTGACAAATTGGTTGAGCGGGTAAAGCAGAAGCTTGCAGGCTGGAAAAATAAGTTGACATCACAAGGCGGTCGTCTAATATGAACCCGGCATGTCCTCCAATCAATGCCAATTAATCTCATGTCATCTTAGGTGGTGCCTCAATCTGTGTTGCGGCGGTTGGAAGAAGTATTTCCTATATATGAAGGTGGTTTACATTTGAGATCTTTGGAAGATGTTAAAAAGGCTTGGAATGTCGTCACCAAGAATTCCATGTGAGATGTTTATTTTAAACAAAAGTACTCTGTAGGTAGTTTTCCTCTTTCTGATGTGTTAATATGATGGAGGTTGTAGAGGAACACTCTTCATGGTGCATTGGTGGAGGTGAAGTGGATTTTTGGTCGTCAAACTGGATGGGTTGTGGAACAATAAAAGAGATGGACAATATGAACACTAATCAGGCTATTCTTATTAAAGACATCTGCTATCGGGGCTATTGGCATTGGGAGCTACTTAATGCCTCTATTTATGATGGGCTAAGAAGACAAATAGAGTTATTGTTGCCAAGTGCCAACGCTTTTTGATGAAAGGGATGTTAGATCTTGGTCACTGACACCGTAATTTTTTCTACGGAAGGTTTAAAGATATGCTTACAACATGATTATAAGCATTAATTCATTAATTGTTGAAGTGGATTCCCAAATTATTCTTGGTTGGTTTTATCTTTTATGGCGGAAAAGGCCCTCCTTGGTTTCTTAAGCGCACATGGTCGATTGTTTTAGAGATGGCGAATAATTTGGATGCTACTTTTCTCCAATGTATATGTGCACTTGTGACTGCTCTATCACTGTTCATTGAACTGATCCTGGGTAAAGTAGGTTGAGGGTCGTACAAGTAGCGATAACTCGATAAGAGTAGGGTGCACGTCAGCAGCACCGGTGTAACAATGTTTTTCTTGATCTTCAAACTTAAAAATGTCAATTCTAACTTACTGGCGAGCCATACATGTGTTACTAGTTTTCGAACCCGTCCTACGAACGGGTGCCGTTATATTAAATTATTGTACTTAATTTTTAATGTGGGTGATTCTTTTTCTTCTCCACTTCGGTTATATAACTGTTATCCACATGTTCTATGTAGAGCTATTAGATATAAATATTATATTGGTTTTGTGGGCGGTTTTTGTCTTCTCCAATTGGGTTGAATCTGTTATCCACATGTTCTATGTAGAGTTATGAGATATGAATATTATATTGGCTTTCACTAAATTTTTTATATGATTCATATGAATATCATTAATCAGTATATCTCTCACGTTGAAGAAAGAGATGCCGAAATAACCTTAAGTTGAAATAGCTGTCACGTAATATTGCTTCAATCTAGTTATTAGAGAATGATACTGGGCTACACTATGAATAAATTATGATCAAGCATTTAGTAATGTTTTGTTGCTGTTTAGCAAAAAAGTGTTAATCTTTTCAAGTTTACATCCATTATCAGCTATATTTGGTGGGTTTATGTAAAGGAATTGGGAAATAAGTGATTGTGGACAAAGTAAAGGTGTAAATTGAAGGTGGTCGGAAACTGTAGGATTTGATGAGAAAAGTTATCCTGGGTTGCATTATCCCACAACTCTTTTGTTGTACATAGAACTTGTTGTTGATTGGACATAATGTTATTTTTCAGTCTTTTAATGTAAATGGTGTAAATTCATAAAATTTTGTAATGGCAGAAAGTAAAAGCAAACAACAGCTTCGCAGAAGAAATGTTATCAATGCATCTCTGTTGCTATTTCTGATTATGTATTAATCTTATGGGATAACGCGATGTAGAAGAGACAATAACTGATTTTCATATTTCACTTTTTCAAGTTAATTGAAGCTTTCATTTCCTCTTTCTATGCATGTTTCATTGTTCGTTTCTATGATAAAATAGAATATGAAGTAAGGAAACCAACATGAATATTTTGTGTGCCGTGGCACTTACCTTATCACCTTGCTGAAATTATTGGCCTCACTGTGTTGATGAACTTGGCTTGAGGTTTTATAAGGAATGGTGAATTTATAAGGAAGAGCGGGAATAATCTGATGTATTTTAGGCAATTGTTAGCTCCTTGTGTATTATAAACATAGTTATTGGTGGTTTGATATACTTTTACGCCTATCTTTCTACTTGCTTTACGTTTGCCTATGGAGCAAAAGAAGTATGCATTACTCGTGTCATTTGCCAACAGGGCATAATTTTGCACTTGGGAGCAGCATTACTATTTTCCTTTCTATATTGGTACTCGAGTACAATCTTGCAAGCATTGGGCCTAAGCGTAGATATAGTTGATCAAACCCAGATATTTGCACGCGCCATGCTCCTTCAATTCTATGCTTCTGCTCTGAATTTGGCAATGCAGAGGTTTCTTCAAGCACATTGTACACAAAACCTTGGCTAAAAAATAATTACATTTATTACTAAAGATATGATTCCATATATGTAAAAATGTTTGATAAGTCATCTCATCTCCAAGATTGAACATATAATTACATAGAGATAATCATAACTCTACCATTCTCTCTTTATAATTGCCTTTAGATAATCAATATCTTCTTTTCGGACTCAAATTTCTTCTTCCGAATTTGTATGCACCGATTTCTAAGTGTGTCGCTTCTTTTCTTTAATCTTAAGTTTGTTGCAATCTAAAAGCATAGTATTCTCTCATGCTAATATTTTTTTCTTTTTCCAACTACTGCATTGTTTCTATATGGAATGTCAAGTCGGTATCCATCTTCAGCATGGGGGAACAAAAGTGGATAATGTATTGCCATGAAACTTGGAAGCAATTCGTTGATTCTCTTTAAGCCAAATCCTTTCTTGTCCACAATAACATCTTTGTGCTCGTTAAATTCATCACCATTGCCAACGATTAGACAAGCTATCTCTTTTGATGATGGCAAATTATAAAGTCTCCCATCTTTTTGTCTTCTATTAATCAATTGTATCTTTGGCGCCGGGCCACATGACATTCTTTAAATCTATCTCTTGCCATTCTATAAGTCTTGCTGAGTTCATTGGTAACATTCAACATATTAATCAATCCTTAAACAATGCTAGAATCTAAAGCATATTTTGGATTCCTCTTAACAATTTTCTTACTAAGAGAGTTCAACCTGTGGGTGACTTCATTTTAGTATCATGTATGTACAACCTGTGCAAACCTTGAACGTATTCTTCACCGAAGCAATGTTCCAATTTTGTGGTAATTTTGCCCTTTTATTTTACAAACAAAGGGTGCCTTTCCATCATTAATCGAGCTCAACTTGTCCACCAAGAGATGTGAACGCGAACATTGAGTTGTAAATGCCGATGTTTTCTATGTAATTTAACGATTTTGACCCTCCATTGCAATCCAAAAGATTCTTCAAAAAATCTGGAGTATCTTTTAGAAGAGGCAATTGAACCTTTCCATTCTGACAACATATGGAAAATTTAGGATTAATAGGTTTTTTGCTCCTATCATTCCTTTCTTCGCATACGCATACAATAGCTCCACAATGAGAACATATGGATGTTGGACATCCAAAATCCAAAGGCTCAAAACAACTTCCTGCAAAACAAAAAGTTAATTAAAATTAAAGAATTTTATTATAATAAGAACATAAAGCATTGTTGTATGAAGATTACTTTTATGTGAGACATCTATTCCACGTGAAATGGAAACTTCAGTTTCATTGTCCACTTCAATGTCGGAATCAGATCCACTCATTTGTGATAGGTAATCATCATCACTTTCATCGTGAATGCAATTATCGTTTCCAATGATCTTCAAATTCAACATATCTTTTCGTTTAGCTCTATTTATTTTAGCTTCTTCTTCACTTGTTCCGGGTATAAATACTGTTTAAAAAATAATAATATGTCATTTAATAAAGTATTTGATGGTATAAGAACAGTAAATTGAATACATAAGAATAAAATATTTACCAATACGTTTCATTCTACTAAGACGATTAGATTTATAACTTCTCTTCTATGTTTTCCTCCTCTGTTTTATTTTTGACTGGGGTAGACTTTGTAGTTGTTGTTCTTCTAACTGATACTTGATGCTAACCTGAAATTTAAGAGTAATATTAGTGTGATGAACATATAAAGTACTTGTCATAATCATTGTAAGTTAAAGACATACTTTCTTGTGAAGGAACAATGTCACCAGAAGTTTCTTCCATATTATTAGGCTTGGTCTTCTTTGGAAAAATTTGAATCTCTACTTGAATTTCATCTGAATCTTTCTCTGCATTAATGAGTGCTTTTCTTTTCAACTTAGCACGCATGTTGCAAAACCAAGTAACTATGTTCTTTTCTGAAACATTACCGTGTTGATTTAGTTCATCTTTCAAATTGTTAATCATCTCCTTATTTGGACTTCCATTGAATTGATCAAATACTTGATGCAGTTTTTCAAGTTGGATTGTTATTGGTGTTCATCGCTTTTCACAGTATAAATTCTCGTCAACCTAAATCATGTAGAACGAATATCTGCCGAAGCCCGGAAACAAAAGGAATCGATTAACTCATAAGCAACCAAATGTGATGGGTGGATCGGCGCGATTAGTGATAACCAAAGTTGACCAACGACTATTAGGACATCTAGCACAGCTTTGCCGTGTCGAGCAATGGAATATGGTGTCCCTCACACTCATGCTTTGCGCTTGAGTATACTAACAATAACTGATAAGTTAGCATATATGAGTGCTTAGTCAATGCACACAAAAGCATGTAATATAATATTGAGGAGCAGTGAACATTATCCGAGTAACTGGTTGCTGTCCAGTGATGAGCTGCAACAAACCTACCGTGGGTGTGAACTGTGAATACAATAAAACTCTGGATAAACTGAACATGAATTCGATGTATTGGGGAAAATAATTCAAAAGTTTCTATTTTCATTTTCATTTTTTCTTTGTCGTATTAAATCTCCGAATGGAATATGGAGTTCGTCCTGTTGGTGAGAAGATAAATTTGAGGTATTAATTGTTCATCTCTACAGGCCTGACGGTAAGCCGTGTGTTGAGACTAAAGAATTTGATCTTGTCATCTTGACCGCAACATGCTAATTGCTGCTGTTGAAGAACGTTATAGAGATGCCGATATTTATCTAACCCATGCTCTTTTTACTATGCCTATTATCAGTGTAGTATGAGTTCTGTACACTATCTAAGACCCAAAAGAAAATAGTTTTTTTTATGTGAGATAAGGAAAAGAATTATTTTGTGGTGATGGTGCCAAGTCTCGTTTTTTTTGGTACAGCTTTGTTTGGGTTGGTCGAACCCCATCTTGAAATCAAGGTATCGTGTAATTGTTATTATTTAGCATTCATTGGTATCGTTAGAGAAATTTGTTCTTTCTCTCCTTGGGTGAGGATGCATTAATTAAACTTGTATGAAATAAGAAAAGCTAGATACAGAAAGTGTCAAGTTTGAAACTTAGTATTCGCAGGGTTAGCGTGACTCTGAACATGTACTTCGCAAGCTTGAGATATACCTCTCCAACCATGGGGCAAGAAACTGGAGATTGCTCTTTAGATATGTCGTTATTTAGAAAAGAGGTTTCTCATGTTCATGCTTTAATTCTATAGTTTTAGTCAAGAATATTGATCCAGCTTTGAGTTCTTTTTATTTGTTTGTCTCTTGTGCATATTTGCCTCCATGGACATACGTTCTCTTCTAGCTTTTAAGAAGTTAACGATGAAATTCTTTCACTTAGAATCATAGAGGATAATTTTTTGGTGGACGTCATGGGGGTTTGGATCCTGATTTTCCAATAAGTGCTTGCTAGTTTGTTGTTGGGGTGATGGTGGTGTTCAGAGTGGTGAAAGCTTTTGCAGGAAGCAACAAATAATTCTTCTTATGTACCAAAAAATATGTACTAACAATAAAAATTCAAGACAAAGATTTTCCAAATAATTTTTCCTTCTTATTATTACCAGGGGAAAAAAATACTAACCTTCAGTGGAAGGAATTTGGAGTCCTTTCAAAGATGGTGTACCAGGGAAAAACCTTCAGTCCAGGAAGAAAAAACGAACTTTCAGTGGCAGGTATTCGTAAACCTTTCAATGATAGTGTATGCTTCGTGAATATTGATGTGTTTTCTTATGATTTCTTTGGTTTTTGTTTAATGCTTCCTGAATATTGATGTCTTTATATAGATTTTAATATGACAGCAGTTGTGTAGCATAAGAATTCTGTCGTTGATCCATTAACTAATCCATATCTATTAACTAATCTATATCTAATAATTAATACATCCATACCAAAATGTCCAGCAGTCTAGTCATCTAATTACAAAGTAAACGTGCCAAAGGCCAAATTTTAAAAGGAAATCACTACACCATGAATGAGACTATTTTGAGAAAAGTAAAACACCACAGAGCATGGGACAAATACTGACCTGGGAAAATATTAGGACCCTCAAATCTCGTTCTTTCAGCTTTGGAAGTAGCTTATCCAAAAGAACCATTTTCCCTTTGGTGGAGGGAGGGAGGGGGGATAAATTGGAAGTAAGTTGATTGATCATTAAATCCCAATAAATCCAAAGAAAGATTACGAAAATAAGATATACCTACACTTGGTAATAAGATGGTCTCCTCAGAAGATATAAGGAGGGCGATTATAAGGAGGGCGGGCTCGGCACCTTGGAATAGATATGGATGGTTACAACATTTACGGCTGCATAGCTATATTCAAAAGACGTTTACACTCTCCACCAAAGATTAACAACCTCAAGATCCTTCGCAACAAAGCTCGGTAAAAACTACTTACGCAATTGGGACATCCCTACCTTAAGTATTGTTTCCTTTTTAGGGGGTAAACCTTTCTCAACATCAGACTTTAATCTTCGGAAGAGGGATAAATTGGAAGTAAGTTGATTGATCATTAAATCCCAATAAATCCAGAAGCATTACAAAAATAAGATATACTTGCACTGGTAATAAGATGGTCTCCCTCGTTATAAGGAGGGGCGTATAAGGAGGCCAGCCTCAGCTCATTGGAATAGATATGGATGGTTACAATATTTACGGCTGCATAGCTATATTCGAAGAAGACGTTTACGCTCTCCATCGGATTAACAACCTCAAGATCCTTACTCGAACAAAACTTCGGTAAAACTGCTTCAATTGGGACATCCCTACCTTAAGTATTGTTTTCCTTTTTAGGGGTAAACCTTTCTCAACATCGGACTTTAATCTTCGGAGGAGAAATGGACGAAGGACCTTCAAGAAGCTAATGAAAAGTTGTTGAGTCAACTAAAGTCAACAAAATGTTTATCGCTTGCAATGCGGGTAGAAGTTTTACCTTGTGAAGTTGTTGAACAACTTCTTGGCGGGTCATTTTCGCCGGATATTTGGAACCATTCATCAAAAGTTTCCATGAGAACTAAAAAATCTTCTAAGTAAAAAATTAAGCGAGAGACCATAGCTCATGAAGATTATTCTCATCCAAAAAATAAAGCATCGTCAACATCAAAATAATACAGAACACTGGGACAAAATGAAAAAGTGGTTTTCTATTATCTATTGTGTATCAGGAAGAAGGTAACTGGAACCGATAGGAATATAGAGACACATGATGGTCGTCCTCTACATGATGGAAATACCCAATGGAACCACTTTTACGTGGAGTTTTATTTTTTACTTTCCAAATCGGTAAAGTGTGTAAGTATTAGATAGATTATGTGACCAGTTGCAGAATGAGGTATCCTACATACATCATCAATCTTAACTTCGGAAGTAAACATACATTATGTTCCTACCACTGAAACAGTGCTAGGGGAAGTTCTAGCTCAACATGACAATACTCGCAAAAAAATATCAATGAGTTTGTACTGAACTTCATCAATCGATTTCCAGCCCTTAAATTTCCTCGCGAGGATATATCTCACACATAATGAAGTAATATATTAATGCAAGCATAGCCTTGTTATAGTTGATGCATACGACATAGAGCCCATTAGGTGCAACCATTAAAGGAAAAAGGATGCATAAATCCATAAATCCCGTCATAGAAAGAAGATTTGTTTGCATCTAGGTAACCCAAATGCTAACAAAAAAATCAATTACGGGTTTCGTTTGAATGGTTAGAAAAGGCACTCCAGTAACACTACATCACCCACAGAATATTTCACTTTAACTGTAGCAGTATCCAAATCAAGCTCTCTTTGATAAGATTTGACATCGTATGCAACATGGGAATCATCAAATTCTAGCCTGAGATCGCCTAGAGGCTAGTAGACCTTATAGAAAGAGAGAGTGATGAATCAACTGATAGTGAAATGAGAAAGAGGTTCATGCAGATGTATCCATTATTCGATGATATCTATATAATATACAACACGTCTATGTCTAGTACATAATTATAAGATCCATCCAATAGATTTAGATATATATAAAACCTTACACATTTGCATTTGCTTTATACCGTAATTCAATTGTTGTAAGAAAAATGAAGCATATGTTAGTTTTGTTAGGCCTAATGCATTTGACTTTGGTTCTTTATCCAAAAATATCAAAGATGTGTTAAAGGTCAAGCTCTAAACACATAGAACTTCGAGTAGCAAGCCCCCGTGGACTCGTGTATCCCTTCAAGGGAACTAAGATAATCTTGATATCCCAAAAGATGGTGATGAAATTTTGTACAATTGGAATTTATTTTTCAAACATCAATAAAACTGGTAGGGACTTGCCTCCCCTAATCCTAGATGGGAAAAGCTTATGAGGTCCATAGTTTCTATGGTTAGGTGTGGTCATAATAGGTATGCTCGCTCTTGGTGAATGCGTAAAAAATGTAAAGTTCAACAAAGATGTGAACCATAAATGACACATATCTTGGTTAAGTCGGAAATACCTCATCAGCTTACATGTTTCTATTTTCACATGATACATCGGTCTTCCTTTTTATGGTCGACAACTTCAAAAAAAATTCATTGACAACCATGGTGCCGAATCTGTTGTAACAAAGTGATGCATTTAGTCGAGCATCAATCAATTGAATTAAGTGTCACTGCTAGCTAATAGCATAGGCACTTATTGAAAAAAAAAACTTGGTATGAGTAGAATTATACCTGAAGAATATATGAGTAGAATGACCAAGACAATTTATTATATTCCTATTAGTCTCGACGGTGTTCAGTCCCCATCCAGAATCACCCTTGGGAAGTAGGAGTGGATACTGCATCAGGAGCAAATTGTAAAATTCCAATCTTGTGTCTACACAATAATCTCTCTTTATCCCAAAAGTAGGAGTTTGTGTCTGCACAATAATCTCTCTTTATCCCATATATAATCATTGGATCTTCTCCAACCAAAATTGCTGCGACTTGAGTCAAATCAGATTCTCTTTAATTTTAATCAAAAGTCTGCAATTGTACAAATCTTCTTGCATTGATGGGAGAAGAAAGATTGGGTGGTAGAGAAGAGAGTGGGAGAGAGAGATCGGTTAAGTATGAGAGAGTCGGGTTTTGTTGGGTTTCCATTTTGAGTTTGAGTGTATTAAGTTTGAAATTGGAAATTGCATACCCAATCAATCATCAAATTGTGGGAACTTCAATTCGTTTTGGCAATGGTGCAGTTCATCCTTGCATGATAAATTTTAGGTTTATTTACTAACCTGCAGGGATGAAAGATTAAAAACATAAGTTATAGAAACACCGATTGTCAAAAAATTAAAAAAATACCTCGCTGGATGGAAAATCGATTCGCTACATCCTATGAGACCATGAGTGTGTGAAGTGTGATAACCCTCTGACCTCCTAAATCCAACCCACCCCCACCCAAGGCGCCCTCCCATTTTCCTTATCTGGTATATATTTGACTTCCAACGTCTCTACAACAAAAGCGAACCTAGAATGAGTAACTCACCATCTATATATTTTCAATTCTTTTGTTTCTTTTTAAAAATATCTTCCTTTATTTTATTGTTTTGAGGGCCCTGAGAGCTCGAAACTCCATCAAGTCAATCATGTTGCTTTTCCAGGATAAACTCATGCAAATCAATGGAAGTTAAAGTTTTGGATCCATGTGAGGTGTGTAACTATATCTTGGGTTTTTCTAGTGTCGAGTTCTAACTTCTATTATTTCGGCCTCAAAACCTTTGTTGTATTTTAGTGCTATGTGTTTGTACTTCGTCATGCATGCAGCTCGAGTGTCAATCAAAACGTAAATCGTTTCTTAAGTTCATAAAACTTTTCTAGCATTTCTTTTGCTCATTGAAATGAAGGTTTATGCCTCGTGACTCCTTTGAGGCTAACCTTCACTTCAAGGAAGCACTCGATCTCAAGACTTGGAAGCTTTTACTTAATATTTTCTAAAACAAAGAAAAGTGGACTTCATGGGCAAAATGCAGATAAGGGTTGGGATGCAAAAAAAAAAAATTAGGCATGCATAAAGAATTGACCACACTAATTCATGAAAATATATACCCGAAGTAATGAAAGATCAAGCTGTGTCGGTGATAATATTCCGGCTACAAAAGCATCTCCAAAGACCGGTAGTGTCTACAACATCCACCTTTAAACCTTTTACCCCGCCGTTGAAATCCTTGTACAAAGAAGAAACAGAAATGATATTGTGAACTGATGGAATTGTTTCCTCGTGGTACGAGAGAACATGACCTTCAATACTATAACACCATATATGGTTCAAAAGAATATTTCCATGTCTTTACTTTAGTGTAATATCTGCAACCATCCGGGCCCCTCGATTACAAGAAGCAATTTTAGATCCGGATGGAATAGTTTACGGACAACCTGCATCATCATATCTTCTTTGCCTTTTGTTAAAAAGGAAATCTCTTCTTTACTAATCTGGTTGAGAATCAAAACAATCGAGGCGATATTAATTGACAATTGTCTAAATCATCGTAAAAGAATCCGCTCTAAATAGAGGGAATGACAGATACCGTGGTACCGGGCTTTCTCTTAAATCCGGTTTGTCCGTTTACTGACATGTTATATAGTGTCTTGGCGAACTTATATAGTGTCATATGTAAGCTGCCGCGAAGAAGTTAATAAGCGTAAATTAAAAAGTTGTTTAAGACACTATATAAACTGCCCCACGAACATGTCCGTTTAAGAGAAAGCCTGCCGTAGTACATTCATAGGGTGTTTAGTTGAAATATGTGGATGACTACCTTAATTATGTCAGCAGTATCCCATATGCTCAGGATTCCTTCTCTGGCACTTTCTGCAGATGGCCATAATGGAAGCCTAAGATTGGGATCATAGGACAAAAGCACTCCAGCCTCTTTTGCAGCTTTTTTGCAGCAATGTGGGCCGACTTGCATGGTTCTGTAATCAGACTTATAGAACCATAGTGGAATATTTTTGCCTGTCATCACAGAATTAGTTACCTTGTTACTGATGAAAAAGTTTAAGAGATATAAATCTAAAGAGTGGAAAGGTTTAATCTTGAATTCAAAAGACAGTTAGATATTAGACACATTCTACCCATTATTACACTTCAAACAAAAAATATTTACATACCTTGGTGATGATGTCAAGGTCAAGTTCGGATTCTTGAAGAAGCATATCAGCACTTGGGTTCCGGAAAAACATGAATTCACGCTCCCCGTCGTCCCTCAATGTGACAAAAGCTAAAGCAGTTCGGGCACCAGGATCAAAACCCAATCCTTTATTGTTCACATTATTCTCCTTTAGAATATCAGCAAGCATATATCCAAACTCATCGTCACCAACCTGTGTGCGGTTCACGAACAAAATGCAAACCACAATGAGCAAGGTTTTCGATTCTCGGTTTTCATTTTCAACTATCAACTCTTGGAAAAACATGAGATTCATCCCTAACTTTATTATTGAACGCTTTCTCATAGTCTCCATTTCGAGATGGTGGATCAGGCTAATCAGACGTGATATGAAACTATAAGACTCAGGAATGTGATTAGAAATATATAACTGGTAGTCTCCATTTATAAGGGTTCGATTCGCTACATCTAGTTCAGAAACCTTCTTTCTTCGTGGAGAATGAATTTTTGTCTGGAATAAGGGTTTTTTTTTATTAAAGAGTCCAAGGTTTTTAAGGTATTAAGAAACCTTCTTTCTTCTTTCTCGAGATGCACATTCCGAGTAGGGACTAATTTGCAATAAATTGAAATAGGTATGAGCATGGCGGAGAAACTTCAACACTTCTTTTGATGATAAATTCAAGGGAAGGGTTTTGGGAGAGGAAGAAAGACGGTGGGTTTTGGGAAGGAAGAGGTACGGTGGGTTTTCTCACAGCTCGTTTTTATTTTTTCTTGACAATTTTTTTACTCCTGATTTATCGTAATTAGTATGGACACGTGGATACTCTAGCTATGCTTCCTCAATTAAGGAGGGGAGAGCTATAATATATATATAGAGATTAAATACATAATGGCAAGCCCTTGGAATTTATGAATTCAGCAACCCAGCAAGTACACCTAACTAGCAGTTGGTTTTAATTAAGGGTAGAATTCAAGCTAATCAAACCGAGCTTCACTATGCTCGGCTTCACTAATCAAGTAGCTCTGTTAGTGTACTTACTAACTAGTGATGGTAGGCTTGGTTCACATTGCAAGAGGAACGAGCTTGAGCGAGCCAATCGAGTCAAACCCCGAGCAGACCTAGCTTTACTTGACGTGCGGTTGATTGGAGCTGCCATACTGTTAATTTGAGTTTAGCTGGTTGTATAATTGAGATCAGAATGAGGACAACGAAAATCCATATAAGTTCTTCTTTAGCTTTACTTCTAAAATTTATCACAGAGACAACTTTAAAAGAACGAAACAACTTGTCAAGGTCGAGTACAAGTACACAGATAAGAAACAATAGTCACTTTTAATTCCTGTCCCCTTACAGTATTCTATAAGGGAATCTACAGTCGAACTTTGCTCTCCTAATTCGTAAGACTCAAGTGTAATGAATTTGAAACTTAAAAGACAACCTAACCAGTAGAGGAGTCAGTAGTTCATACAAGAAAGATTGCAGGGTATATGACCTAAACTAATCAGTTTACTGAAGTTATCTCAATTACACCTGGGGGGTCTCGAATTGGTGTGCTGTGATCGGTACTGGGAGTGCTTCCCTCTGTGGAGAAGACCGTATCTTCGTGCACACATACAATTGTTGCTGGACTTTGAGGTGTACTCACATTGCACTCTGCAACACAACTTTCTCTTCCATCAGTCGTCCTTGCACTTAGAAAATCTATCTTCTTGGATCCTCTAGAAGATATGTCTTTCTCCTTATCAAATTCGACAGCCATGGCAGAAATTTTTTGGGAAACAGAGCATTCAGAAGTTATAATGTTCCTATGCTCATACAGGAAAATTATGAAGAATACGATAAAAGCAATGGCAGAAGCAACTCCAGCAATCATAAAGAGACCCTTAAAGCTATCGAGGGTGAGGCTTTCGGAGGTAGTAGTCCCTTGCTCTTGACATGAAACCTGCTGCCCAAACCATTCGCGATCGATTGCATCCATTTTATCTCCCTCTGTCACATTTAAGATAGCCCTAGAAATATCAGGTA